>NW_028227260.1:35381932-35981932 GCF_978045245.1 Mus caroli | reverse complement strand
GTCTATAGCAAATTCCAGGCCACTGAGGGCATAGTAAGACTCTGTCTAAAAATTCAGTTTATAAACCTTAGTGCAAAATTTAATTATTCTCAAAACCCCAATAGGTGTAAGGCAAGACCATTCGGTCAGGTCTCCACTGCAGTAAGAATTATCTAATACTAATTGCTTATAAGGAGAAAAGAGACACCTTTGCTCCTAGTGTGCAAACCTCCAGTCCTGAAATGTTTGACTCTGTGGCTTTTGGTTTTGCACCATTTCGTTTGAGTGTACAATAGAGCAAAACTCTCTCTCATGGTTAGGGAGCATAGGCTAAAAGAGGCAGGAAAGGGTCCCTACCCCCTTCCCTTCAAAAGCACAGGTCTGATGTCGTAGGGTTCTGGCAAGGCCTTGTCTATGACAAGCAAGGATACCTTGTTTACCTTCTTCCAGAAGTGTTACCTTGACAACAGAGATTCAACAAATAGACCATTGGAGAATATCCAAGGTTCAATCCCATACATATGCTAGAGTTGTTTATGCTGAGTGTCCACATTACAAAAGGCTAGGTGTTCCTGGAGACCCTTGGGAAAAGGCAGCCTGTGTCAGGGAACACAGGAGGAGAGTGAGAGCAGATAGAGATGCTCACTCGGGACCTGGCAGCTGTGTGCAGAATATACTAGAGAGGAAGAGACTCGGAATGATTGCAGAAATTTGGAGCAACCTGTGAAAGGGTGCGATGTTGGAGAACAAGAACCCTACTGCCAGAGAGAAATCTCTGTCGTGTGCAGAGCTCACTCTGCGCCTGAACCAGGGAACGGAATGCAGGTTTGGGGATCATCAGCAAACAGATCTGTGGTAATGTGCCCGGAGATTTACTGCTCAGAACCGCTGTTACAGTGAACAAACCATTTTTTTAGATATTTAACTGGAAACAACTTACAGGACTCAGCTGTGATGCCACCTAGTGGCCAGAGTCAGAATTTTACCTCTGAGAGGCTGCACAGCTGACTGTAGCCTGGACAGAGACCAAGAGAAGGAACATGTAGGGATGGTATCAGTATGAGCTTTAGGAATGTTTTCAATCACTAGAAGGGTTCACTTTTGACCATCCATTTCTAGGACATATAGCCTGAACGGGCAAGCCGAGCACTTTCTGTAATGAGAGAACGTGTACTTGGTAATGTATGATGCTAGAGGAGACACTATCACAGGCTCAAACAGGAGGGCATGTGCGCAGTCATGCTAACAAAACATTTTTAATGCATTTTGTTCCTCCACAGCACTGAATACAACGAATGCTTTTTCAATGGTCTGTTTATCCAAAATATTTGTGTTAATCTACTCACAATTTTGTGACTTTTTAAATTGTGAAATTATGATTTTCTTGACTACAGAAGTTTACAAACCTGATAAAATGATCTCTTAGAGTGAAGTCATTTTCTCAGAGGCCCAGTTCCCTCCTCCTGAGTCAAATGTGATTCTTTCCCTGGAATGACACACAGTCTTCTGATACAGTGTTTTAGTCTACACAGAGTTATGTCTTCCACATATCCAACCCGTCTTCCATTAGTAGAACCATAGCAAACATCAAAGTTATTCTTTTCCATTTAATATTCTCACAATTCATCTGTAACTCACCAGTGTTTGTGTTTTGACATAGTAAAAATGTTGTATGAACTGCATGATAATATTACTTCCTACCCTCCCTGTTAGTGACTGAATCTCACAGATAACAGACAATAACCCAGGAGTTAGAATACTCTTGCATGTATGTTTCCCTTGTTTGATACAATCCAATGTTATTATACTGTTTGGATGTAGTTTTAATTTCCAATAATATTACTACTGTGACATAGAACTTATAAATTGATTTCTTTAGAAAAATTTCATACTACCTGAAGGGAGATTTACTAGTAGTTCCTACAGCTGTGATTCCTTTCAGAGCCCAGAGTGAAGGGAAACCCGAAAATGCTTTCCAGGAGGTGGGGGTGTGGGTGAGCTCCAGTTTCTCCAAAGTCTTGAGACATGTCAAGAAATTAATAAAAACCACAATTTAAATGGAGAAGAGTAAAAAGTCCAGAATCTTATGTTAATAAGGTATCAAAAAACCCACATTTTTCTAACGTGTTAAATTTGCCCCAAATCAGCACCTCATTCTGATAATCTTAACTAGTACTGACTTGAAGTCCTGCTGACCACGTGACGTCCATTTCTTATTGTTTCTCCTAAGGAGAGCACAGATAGGTACACTAAAGCACCATGTCATTGGATGTCTGGAATTCAGTGTTTTGGAACCAAGTTTCTGAGTCTTGGGTTCATGGCAAGGGCTCCTTCACATACTGCCTCTGAGGAAACCAAAGTAAAGATCACAAAATAAGAGCATGGCTGATTGAGTCTATGACCCTGATTGGCACATTCTGCAACAGATCACACTTGATAAACAAAACACAGGGTTTGCTTAATTGCTGCTCTCTCACAGCATGGGATGCTGGAGGTAAATTCAACACATCCATAATCCCCAGTACCTGACTCCTCAGCCCTTTCAGTACCAAAGCAACATCACATCAGGACCTCAGCCACCTGCTGCCTACTGAAATCATTAGAGTGTAACTGACATCATCTACTTCACAGATTTCCATTCTTTTCATGAAATTAGACTCAAGTTCTCAACCCTTATACATTAAAACGTAATAAAACTTCCTATAAAAAGCCTCCCTAAAATAGTAGAATATTTTTAGCTGTATAGTGTAAGCATTGCATACCTTAACCATGTAAACTACTATGTACAAATGGAAGTTGCCCATTGTATGTGGTAATGCCTTCTCCTGTATATGAAACCATGCAATCTGCTGCTGAACTCCATAGATTAGAACACTCAGTACCTCACATGATGCTACAGAGAGTGAAAGTTACAACACCGGATGGGAGAAAGTGTTTGTAAACCATATGTCTAATATAGTGAGTGTCTTACAGGGTCTCTAACAGGCCCAGACCATTGCAAACATGGTGCCTGCAAGTCCTCCACTCTCCTTCTCCCCGGCTAAATCATTAGATTACATTTATTTATTAGTATAACATTTATCTGTTTGTACACGGAATTATTTACTTATTTTATGTATATGAGTATACTGCAGCTGTCTTCAGACACAGAAGAGGGCATCTGATCCCATTACTGATGGTTGTAAGGCACCATGTGCTGCTGGGAATTGAACTCAGGACCTCTGGAAGGGCAGTCAGTGCTCTTAACAAGTGAGTCATCTCTCCAGCACTAGATTACATTCTTATCATTAGGCACCAAGGTCTGTTCCCTTATTTGGACACCTTCCTATTCCTAATGCATTCCTGAGTCTCATCCCTAGGGTCTGGCTGTCAATCACTAAGGTCTAGCAATCAAATGTCATTATTGGGTACACTGATTAAAATGCCCAGTCAGGACATACAAACCTATCTTAGCACAGACTTCCCCATTTTCTGCTCACAAACTGCTCCCAATGAGACACCTGCTGTTTTTGCCTAATTCAGAGGCAGCCCTCCTCCCCCTGCCTGCCCCCTTTCCAGTCAATGAATGGCCTTTGTGCTGAGAATTTTGTGTCTGGTTGTGTCTGCTCCGAGGTCCCTTTCCATGTCAATATCCAGAATGTGTAAACAAAGTATCAACAGTGAAGAAATTATTTTAGGGTTGTTTTTTGGGGGGAGGTGTGAGGGGTACAGGATGGCTCAAGCCATTTTATCCAGAGGGTTGAGTGTGGAGAGAGGGATTGGAGGGACTCATGCAATCAGACATCCTTGTAGGGAGAGATGTCAAAGATTATGGAGCTGCCACCTCCCCATTGTGATCACATTTGGCCCAGACCACCAACGTGATTTTAAAAATATGGATGAAGGACTCAGTTACACATTTCTATAAGATATTAAAATGACCAATAAGTACATGAAAATACAGTATCATTCAGAGAAGTGAATGTCCAAACTGCAGTGTGCTTTTCCTCAGACCCCGATTTTGCTATTACATAGAAATAAAAATAAAAACCAAGAGCTCCTTTCAACATTCGTGCAGCACCTAAAAGGTTGAGAGTATGCAAACAGAATAAGGTATAGTCACCAAGGACAGAAGTTCTCAATTATAACGTGAATAAGTTCTGCAGGTCTAATGTATAGTATAGGGGTGGTGACAGTTGGAAAAAGTGATCTGCATTATACTCAAAATTTGTTAAGACATCAGGAATATATTCCTGTCACAAAGAGCTAGCTCTATGGTTCAATGGATGTGGTCAGTAGCTCTGATGAGATAATCATTTCACTAGGTATACATACATCACAGCAACTCTCTACATCACTTATACGGATACATTTCTACTCATTTTTTATACAGCAATGAAACTGAGAAATAAAACAGTGATTGAATATTAATTACCATCAGGCTACACATTGTGACTGGCCTGCCTTGCAATTCCTAACCAGGGCACAGAACAACAGGCAAAGTGCCTGTACTGAAATGTGTGCTCATCCTTGTCAAATACTCTCTGTGTTCACATCACCCAGGTGAAGTTAACTTCCTATCCATGCCTTTTTACAGGTGAAAACTTGAAAAATGGAGGCCAAAAGGACCTCTAAAATTCGTGACTACACTGTCAGTGAGGGAAAGAAATTGAGATTGTATTCAGTCCACTGTTCTGAACTGTGGGAAAATGTCCTGAACTTACTGAGTATTGAAAAATGGGTTGACAAAGGAATGCACATTAAAAGTAACTGTCAGTATATGGCTGAATTTAAAGCTAGAGAGAAACAAGATTGCCCCCTTGGAAGAAAATAACAACAACAAAAAACAAAACAAAACAGCAACATCAAAAGACAAATCTAAAACACCTTTGCAATTGGGGGACAGAAGAGGAGTTGAGAGTTCCTGGGACATTTAGGATCTCAACAGAGAGTCAAGTAATCCATTTTTGATCTTGTATCTTTATAGACAGAAAGAAAAACAGAGAGACAGACACACACATTGAGACACAGCAAGAGACTGGGAGACAGAGAGAGAGAGACTTTGAGAGACAGAGAATGAGGGCATGAGCAAGAGTGACTGAGAGATAAAGAGCAAGAGAGTGAGAGAGAATGAGAGAAAGTGAGTACAAGAGGGACAGAGACAGAAAAGACCCAAGTCTGCAATGGCTTGTGCTGTAAGATCGAGAATTGACAAGTGGGACCTCATGAAACTGCAAAGCTTCTGCAAGGCAAAAGACACCATCAATAAGACAAAAAAAAAAAAAACCACCAACAGATTGGGAAAGGATCTTTACCTATCCTAAATCAGATAGGGGACTAATATCCAATATATATAAAGAACTCAAGAAGGTGGACTCCAGAAAGTCAAATAACCCCATTAAAAAATGGGGCTCAGAACTGAACAAAGAATTCTCACCTGAGGAATACCGAATGGCAGAGAAGCACCTGAAAAAATGTTCAACATCCTTAATCATCAGGGAAATGCAAATCAAAACAACCCTGAGATTCCACCTCACACCAGTCAGAATGGCTAAGATCAAAAATTCAGGTGACAGCAGATGCTGGCGAGGATGTGGAGAAAGAGGAACACTCCTCCATTGTTGGTGGGATTGCAAGCTTGTACAACCACTCTGGAAATCAGTCTGGCGGTTCCTCAGAAAATTGGACATAGTACTACCGGAGGATCCAGCAATACCTCTCCTGGGCATATATCCAGAAGATGTCCCAACCGGTAAAAAGGACACATGCTCCACTATGTTCATAGCAGCCCTATTTATAATAGCCAGAAGCTGGAAAGAACCCAGATGTCCCTCAACAGAGGAATGGATACAGAAATTATGGTACATTTACACAATGGAGTACTACTCAGCTATTAAAAAGAATGAATTTATGAAATTCCTAGCCAAATGGATGGACCTGGAGGGCATCATCTTGAGTGAAGTAACACAATCACAAAAGAACTCACACAATATGTATTCATTGATAAGTGGATATTAGCCCAAAACTTAGGATACCCAAGATATAAGATACAATTTGCTAAACGCATGAAACTCAAGAAGAATGAAGACCAAAGTGTGGACACTGTGCACCTTCTTAGAATTGGGAACAAAACATCCAGGGAAGGAGCTACAGAGACAAAGTTCGTAGCTGTGATGAAAGGATGGACCATTTAGAGACTGCTGTATCCAGGGATCCGTCCCATAATCAGCTTCTAAACGCTGACACCATTGCATACACTAGCAAGATCTTGCTGAAAGGACCCAAATATAGCTGTCTCTTGTGAGACGATGCCGGGGCCTAGCAAACACAGGAGTGGATGTTCACAGTCAGCTATTGGATGTATCACAGGGCTCCCAATGGAGAAGCTAGAGAAAGTACCCAAGGAGCTAAAGGGATCTGCAACCCTATTGTTGGAACAACATGATGTACTAACCGGAACCCTGGAGCTCTTGTCTCTAGCTGCATATGTATCGAAAGATGGCCTAGTCGGCCATCAATGGAAAGAGAGGCCCATTGGACTTGCAAACTTTATATGCCCCAATATAGGGGAATGCCAGGGCCAAAAGAATGGGAATGGGTGGGTAGGGAAGTGGGGGGCGCTATGAGGGACTTTTGGGATAGTATTGGAAATGTAATTGAGGAAATTATGTAATAAAAATATATTAAAAAAAAAAAAAAAGAAAAACAGAGAGACAGACACACACATTGAGACACAGCGAGAGACTGGGAGACAGAGAGAGAGAGACTTTGAGAGACAGAGAATGAGAGGGCATGAGCAAGAGTGACTGAGAGATAAAGAGCAAGAGAGTGAGAGAGAATGAGAGAAAGTGAGTACAAGAGGGACAGAGACAGAAAAGACCCAAGTCTGCAGATGTAGATGGCAGAGGATAAAGGGGCTGAAAAAAGGAGAGAAGACAAGAATCAGAACAGATTCAAAGAGCACTACCAAAACGAACAGTGATTGGAACCCAGAGACAGGGAATACTAAGGTAGGCACAAAATTTGGGAAAAGCTACACATCTAGCATTTGACCTGAGCAATGGTAAGATTTTTTGAGAGAGACCTCGTTGACTGTCCTGGAACTCTGTATATAAACCATGGAAAGAGAGAACTGGCATAGATGTGCCTGCCTCTGCCTATTGTGTACTGGGATTAAAGTTGAGCCACAAAGCCCTGCAGGAAGCTATTTTAAAAAATACTTCTGCTGAGTTGATGGCTAGGCAACTCTAAAGGGTAACATCTCTATGTGCAGGTTTCACTCTGGGAACCCAGGGCAAATATATAAGAGGGCTACCTTGTAAAAAAGATTTTCTCATACACTTGTATGTATACATGTGAGTGTTTGTGCTAGAAACTGAAACTAAGGTGTTTCATTTTTATCACTTCTTCACCTTATTTTGAGACAGGGTCTCATCCTGAATCTGCAGCTCTCTATCTTTGCTGCAGTGCCTAGCAAATGGGTCCTGGGGTCAACCTGTCCATATCAGTCAGCGCTGGAGACTCAGGGACACACTACCATGAGAAAAGAACTGGAGGGACGGTAATGGGGATATATTCACTTCAAACATATTATATCCATGTACACATACCAAATAAAATGTCAAAACAGGGACCCATGCACCCAGAAACTCCACCCAACCAGTGGAATGAATTTCTTCTGTTCTGGTGCCCTGAGCAGACCTTGGGCTCAAACTCCACAGCCAGTCCCACAACACCCAGAGGAAGCTGCATTCCCAGGTGCCCAAACATGCCCAGGATCATAGGATCATAGGTAAGGAGGACACAACATCTGCACCAACACTGGAAGTAACTGTGACCAGTGGGACCCAGGCACCCAGGAACTCTCCCTGACCAGTGGCACGGGTTCCTGCTGGCCTGGGGCAGTGTCCTGACCAGTCCTTGGGAGCTAACTCCGAAGCCAGTCCCACAACATCCTGCAGCCACACCTGACATCCTGACGTCAATCCCTCAAAGTTACATGGCAGAAAGATAGAACCAACTCCTGCAAGTTGTCTTCTGAACTCCACACACGTACATGTGCCACATGCACAAGTTTAAAAGAAATATCTTTTAAATAAATGGTACATTCTTGCGTACTAAATGTGACAAATTATTGAAACGCGTTGATAGATGGTACAATCACAGACACACACACACACACACACACACACACACACTTAAATCACCACTCAAAAAATAGATTTAATTATGGAATTTTCAAAAACTTATTTTTCATTTTTATAGGAAATCACAGTGAAAAGACTGACCTTTTAGAGACCTCGGACTTTTAATGTACTGAAAAAGTTAAAGACTGGTATTTTAAAAAATCATACTCTGTTTTATTGATATATATATATCATATATATATCAATATATATATATTGGGGATAAATAAAAGTTATAGTTTAATAGTTATGTGTGTCAAGTTGACAAGGGTCAACTGTACTTCTAGTCTTTTATCAACCTGACACCAAATTAGAGATGGAGGAAGAACTACCTCCATCAGATTGGCCTGTGTGCAACTTTGTAGGGCATTTTCTTGGTTAAGAGTTGGTGAAGGAGGGCCCAGGCTACTACGAGCAACTGGGCCAAGTTGTATGAGACAAGGAGCTAAGCAAGCCACAAAAGGCCACTAAACAGCTTTCTTCCATCTTTTCCTGCCTCTGCTCCTGTTCAAGTTCCTGCCTTCCTCCAATGATGGGCTGAGACTGGGACTGTAAGCCAAACACACCTTTTCCTCCCTGGACCTGTTTTATAACAGTCACTTAGGTTAGATTTCAAATCTATTGAAAACAACATATCGAGAACATTGTCATATAATAGGAATTCCCTAGAATACCATACACATTGTCAGTACAACAATGAATACAAATTCTCTCTTCATTTTGGGGTGTGTTTTTCACATCAGGCTACAGTCCCTGACAAAACCATGGCACCAAGGATGGATGGAGGACAGGGCAAAACCGTGCCAATATGGACCGAGTTTCATCTTCCCCAGTGCTGTGATCCTGTTATCACACAAGTGAGGATTGCACTGTTGAGAGCATAAGAATCCCACTTATTCGAGAATATATAATAAGAGTCAGATGGGAAAAAGTAAAAACGAAAAACCAAAGTTCAAAGAAACAGATAAGGTTAATTTCAAATAACAACATTTTATTTAATACAAAGTTCTAAAACCATGCAATTTTAAAATTGGAAACAATACAAGGGAAATTGGTCATTACAGTGGCATTTCATTGGATCTTTAAAGTTTTGTGCACTATCCCATGATGCAAGTATTACAAAAAACATGAACAAAATTAAATGTTGTATACAAGGGAAATATGACAAAAATTATAGCATATTTTAATATGTTTTCCTTACTAATTTATAAATACAATCTCTTTCCACCAAAGAAAAATTAATAAAACATGTTAACTGCCTTGACAGTTTTCTTATTGTGTTAAGCATATAAATTATAGTTTGACTTATCTGTCAGTATTACTACTAAAAACAAAATTCTATTACTTTTTGTCTATGGTCAGACTGCAACTGAGTATGACTTCACTTTAATAGTAAAAAAAAAAGATACAAGTGATTGCTTTTACTAAGTTATTTCAGCAGAAAAACATTATGTTTAAGTTGTTACTTCTATTCTTTTTGTTACTCAGTACTTTAAATGTGGTCATTTTGGCATTTCAATATGTGAAAGGGACAAGTGCTATTTGTTATCTTTACTATGCCTTTGCAATGCAGTGTGTTGTCTCAAGAAATTAACAATACAAGTAAGATCTTTTTGTTTCCATGTTGGTGGGAGGGGGAAGATACATATGCTTCGGTATATGCATGTGGGAGCAGGGCATTGCTATCTGGTATTTTCTTAAACCACTGTTAAACATATTTTCTGAGGCAGGATCTTTCATTGAACCCTGAATCCACTAATTTGTTAGACTGTCTGGTTGTGTAACTAAGGGTCTTCATCCTCCACCCTTTAAGTACTGGAGTTACAAATGTAGACTTTGGTGCTCAGCTTTTTACAAGTATGCTAGGCATCAGAGCACTGGTGTGCTTGTGTGGGAAGCAGCTGGATAAATAAGGCATTTCCTTAGCCCTGTGTAAATTGCTAATTACTGATGTGGCATACATCATTTCTAAGTAAGTCTAGGATATGCAAACTGAATTCTTAATTATGTCATATTTTAGAGAATGAAGTATGTTGGACTCAGTATCCACAGTTGCTAGTATGTATTGTATCAAATGAGGGAGATTATACATACATATATATATATATATATATATATATATATATATATATATATCTCACACACACACACACACACACACACATATATATATATATGTGCAATGATTTATATTGTTAAATGTACAGTGTCAAGAGATCTAGAGGAAATAGGGGAAATATTGTGGCCAGGATCCTAAACACTACCACAAAATTTATGGGACAAAGGCTGGATATTCAGCTGAAGACTTCATGGTGAGAGTGAAAACTTTACAATGGGCTTACATCAAGGAAGTAGGTCATTGTATTTATGTTCTTGAGGGGGTTTATCTAAATCTCAGAACCTGTGCTATCTTCTTTCCTGGTCCACTGGTAAATCCTAATAGTTTTCCATAAGCAACCCCAAACAGCCTAAACTAACTTATGGGATGATAACAGTCTTCAAACGCCACTGCCATTTTCACAAACACAGACAGGAAAGGCTGTCATTGTCTTGATTTGTGTGATGTACCCACAAGCAAACCAAACAGGATGGCCAGGGAAATAGCATTGCAGGACCTGATCGTCCTGAAAATATAAATGCCACTGGTGTCAGTAATCTGGCAATAGTGACAAGAAATACTCAGAAGAAACTCTTGAAGTCTCTCAGTTTTTGCTAAGTTATTCTCTATAGGATTCAGCTACAAACCTATCCTTCCTAAGTGCAATTCTGTACAATGTAAGAGCCTTATAGATTGAGTCTATGGGTCCAGGAAATAACATTTAGTACTTAAACGGTACATATCAGTTTAAAAATGCATTGGACTGTGACATTTACTAACAGTAAGTAATCCACTTCATGTCCTCTCTCCGTGCAAGTTCTAGCATTGCTTTCACTTGTAGTTGTACAATGGCAAGTTTCTGTCTGTCTAAACTGCCCTGAAAATGCCATCTTTCAAAACAATGTACAGGAACAGGATAAATCACATATTTTAGCTCCATCATGGGTGTTAAATGATGCATGATATTCACAAGCATAGGCATGGTGATGGGGTTAGAAGCAAATCCCAGCACACGGAGATGGGTGCATCTAATCAGGGCAGGGATAAGAGCAGAGATTGCAGAATCATTTATAAGGCAATGATTTATCTCCAGATGCTGAAGAGTACCAGAGAGATTTGACAGAACAGTGTGAAAGGGCCCAAAGTCATCCCAATGCATCAGGTTGTTACTAAGATTTAATAGTTTTAGGTGAGTGACATGAGGACTCTGGGACATAAATTTGATGTCTCTGTATGAAAGACCACAGAATGGCAGCCACAAGATATCCAAGCCAGGCGGTAAGACTCTGTAGGGAGAAACAAAAATACATCCTGGAGAATGATGATTGAATTAGGAAAACTATACTGTTATATGTAGAATAAAACTGTCAATGTGTCACCATGTTTACTTCACTTAATAGTTTGGGGGACGCTGAGAAAGACAGTTTTCCTGTTTTTTCCTTTCTTCTTTCTTTTTTTTTTTTTTTGAGACAGGATATTATTATGTAGCTATAGCTATCCTTGATCTATATAGACCATGATAGCCTTGAACTCAGAATATGCCTGCCTTTGTCTCCCAAGTGCTTAGATTAAAAGCATGTGCCAGCAGGCCCAGTTGAAAGTTTAGTTTTCAGCACTGAAATTCAATTTCTTTTCAACTTAAAAACATGTACAATATATTATACCAGATGATTCTAAGAAATGTTAAAAAAATTAATCCACGGAGTATTTACAATAATATCCATTGTAGATTTTTTGTTCTCCTTTTTAGTGGGGAGGAATGAGAAAGAGCAGGCAACTGAAAACTCACTTTGGGCCAGTACCTAACTAACAACTTCTACTTTCATGGTCTTTACCTTGGAGATTATAGATCAGCAAAGTAATCTGACGTTATGAACTATGGACATCTGTAGATTATGTACAACAGTGCAGTGGCAAAAAATGTCTTTCTACATCTCAATTCCTCTCCCTTCTCCTCTCCCTCCTGTCTAGAGTGCTTGTGATTTTTTTCACCTTTATAGTTCTGCACTTAACAATAGTATCTGTACATTGCTGGTTGCTTAATTTTTGTAATCCTGTCTTTCTCCAGTTTCACATTCTCAGAAGTGATGGAAGTGGAAAGCATAAAAGGTTTTGAGTTGTTTAGGAATATCCAAGAATGCTTTCTATCCTGTCTCAATAGACTGTACAGGAAGCCCAGGGACCTACCCCAAACTCTTTTTTCTGATTTATTTATTATTATATCTAGGTACACTGTAGCTGTCTTCAGATGCACCAGAAGAGAGAGTCAGATCTCTTTACAGATGGTTGTGAGGCACAATGGGCTTGCTGGGATTTGAACTCAGGACCTTAGGAAGAGCAGTCGGTGCTCTTAACCACTGATCCATCTCTCCAGCCCTACCCCAAACTCTTACCTGAGCACTCTGTTCAGATGATTTTTGAGGTGGAATGAAGAGAAGCTGAGTTCCTTAAGGTGTTCCATACGCTGCAAGTGACTGAGAAAATTTTTAAAGACTTTCCCTCTCAGAGATCTAAAAGTCACATTAGATAGAGTCAGGCTTTCTAGGTGGCCCATCTGGCACAGGATGCTGGTGATATCACTCAGTGAGCCTCTATCAACTGACAACTGATCAACACATTGGAGATCAAGAAATTTCAGGGTGTATTTGCATTTACGCAGTTTTTCAATTTGCAAATCTCGACAGCACACGTGCAAAAACCCCAAACTCTCTTCAATTTTTCGCATAAGCAAAATCCAAAAATCCTTTTCAATTAAGGAGCTATCAAGGAAAAGATCCAATATTATTTCTACAGGCCTGGGTAAGAGAGTCTTACACCCTGAATTTATGAAACAAAGCTGTCTTTCAATTTTTGTGATAGAGGAGTCAGAATAAGTACAAGAATGAAAACACGAAGGTGATTTGGTGCTGACTTGAGGGCACGTGATCCTACATTTTGTGTCTTGCCTTAAATCTAGGATCCTCAATTTAGGTCTCCTGTAAGGATAAGAGGAGATAGAATATATGAGAAATAGCAAATGATAATGAAACCTAGTAGCATCAATGATGGTATATAAAAATGACACAAGGATGACAAATCCTTGTATCCACAGCTGGTACTTCTTATACTAATTACAAACATTCCTTTCCCATGAAAATCCAACCTCCTTTCTCCCATTTTTTTATATACCTCAAACTGTCTCCAGTCTTAAATTTCCTGTCTTTCCTCTATGTAATAACACCTGTTACATAAACCCATCAAGAGTACCCTCAATAGAATAGATTATATAACAAACATTGTAGACACCAGTTTTCAACTTAAGTGTTGAGACAACAGACTCACACATAAATCTTCAACATTCACTAGAAACGACTTCTGGGAGGGTAGTAGGCTATGGTATATCCTCCTGTGTCTTACCATGTCTTTACTAAAAAGTCTTACCAAAACGCAGAAGTCTGTGCAGGACATACTGGAAGATTCTCAACAATGGCTTTTAGGAGTGCATGTTGAGGCCCCCGTATTCTCAATGACCCAATATGGAGACAGTAAAAGGGCCAAACTTTCACCATAGCACTCAATGTATTCTTATGCCCACCCTTGAAGGCAGCAATGAACAATGGAACAAAAAGCTCTCTTGGAATGTCCTCCAGAGCTTGGATTGCTGCAGACTCGTTGCTGAGCAGACTCTGTATAGCAAGATCCAACAGTCTGTTTGGGGTCTTTCTACCCATCTTTGTGAACCTGCACCAGGATGAGAGACAGTAGAAGTTCTGTGAAAATACAAACAGTGTTAGCAAAATAGAAAATATTTAAAGACTAAATGGTGAATCAGGTGGCCACTACTAGATAGTTCTACTGTAGACACAGACTAGAAATTGACTCATGAGTATAAAAGGTAATAGTAGCACAAAGTATGTGCTACTCTTTACCCCCTTGGAGAACATCTACTCCCTCACATGTGTATTGGACATGTGTATACGATAAAATAACATTAAAAGTGGGTCATAAATAAGCAGAAATCAGTTTTGGTCACTGAGTACAGAGCTCCCAGTATTCGTCTTCATAGAATACAGGCCATGATGAAATAAAAGATAAATCTGCACAAAAGTGGTACAATAGGAAATATTAAAACATCAAATTGTGCTTAAAGAGAAAAAAATGACACACTAGCCCATCTGTATCACTATATTTGTGGCAGATGAAGATACACCAAAAATGCACAAGATACACATGAAAGAAGATGGATAAAAACTTAAAGTTAAAAGAAAAAAAGAACTTAAAGTTTAACTTAAACATATTCAGAAAAACTACTCTAGTCAAAATTAAGCCTAAAGATGAAAAAAAATACAGAAAAATCAAAGAATGGGATATTGTTTAGGGCAAAGACTTAAAAGGAACTGTTCAATATTTTGTGCCATATGTTGAAAAGTAAGAAATAGTCAATCTGATAATACAATACTGACTTCTAGGGCTTGAGAATGGTGCCAGCGGTTAGGGTGGAAAAAGAGAGATATGATTCATCTAAGCTAGAGCTAATATGAACATATCACAACGAATCTTTTTAAGTTGTATTATGAATACTTATTACAAATAATAAATAACAAATTAATATCAAATAAGTGATATAGATGGCTTAATACTGCTATCTCTGAAACACACAGACTGAGGGGAAGAATAAGTCAATGTGGATATGAAAAACATTCAAGTTTGTTAATGATGAGAAAAGACACCAAAGGAGGGATTTTATAACAGAAAAGAGTCCAAATGCTCCTGCCTTTTACTTCTACTCCTGGAACAACAACAACAACAACAACAGCAAGAACAAACCCTCTAAAAGGCCTAGATAATACTGAAGAACAGAAAATGTCGTGATTACATAAGATAGACTATAAAAATGTAGTATTACGTGAATAAGAAAATGAAGGAAAATTCCAGGCAGAAACATTAAACCACCAGAAAATAAGATTATTGTTACTTATCACCTACCTAGTATGGCACTTTGCCACAGTACATATTATGTCACTGTTCTTAGATAAAATAACTTGATGACTAAGATAAATTTATCATATTTAAGAACAAAAATGTTATATTTCTTGAGACTTCAGGGATTCCAATTTCAGGAAGAGAGCATTTAAATAGCTATCAAAATATGTTCCATGTCTTTAAAAAGATGGGCTTTTGTTAGCGCTCAATGTGCAAGAGAGTTTAATTACAACCTACTAGTCACAAACTTTCTTATGTGCGAAAAGAAAAGTCAAACAGCCTTGAAACAAAGGAACTGGGCAGTCTCAGGAAGCAAAGTGACTGATTTCACACATTATAAACATTAGTAAAACATATTCAAGAATTTTCTGTTGGTGCTATGTTACAAGGTCACTGCGTTCCCAGGATTATCTGAAAATATTCCAATATTTTGGTTTAAAATTTATTTGTGGATATGTCTGATATAATTTAATAAGGATTCTGGATTCCATTGTAAAGATTGTGGAGCAATGGTATTCAAATTTGACTTTTCCCTGAGAAACTCAACATTAAAAAACAAAACAACAAAAAAAAAAACAGTCTGCTCTGCATAAGTTGACATATAAATTTAATGCAATTTCAAAAATACCTACAAAATTTTATGGTGTTAGACAGCCTGATGGCAAAGTGCATAAGAATAGCTAAGAAGATGAGCCCTCTGGGCCACGCTAAGCCACCCTGAGCAACCTGCCAGTCTAGGGGGACCACCAATCTCCCTTCTCTCCCTGCCTCTCTTCCACCTCTACCAGACTCCTGAATCATACAGGTATGCTTCCCTTCCCCCACCCATCTTCCCTGCTGCCTGATCTCTCTAGGTAAAGCCAAACTGCCCTGAGCAGCCTGCCATCTTGGAGTGGGGGACCTCTATTCTCTAGCTGCCCTCCCCCTACCTCATCAGACTTAAGACTCCTAAACCATACAGTTTGGCTTCCCTTTCCCCACTCGTCTATCCTGCTCTGCCTGAGACCCATCATCCTTCCTGTCTGCATCTCCATCTTTCAGATGGAACCCCTGGCAGATCAATATGCTTGTTCCTGGACACCAAAGTCAGCCCATCTCACTGGAGGTCTGCCCTAGCCAGGGACACGGGATTGCAGGAGGATTGCTTGAACAAGGGACACAAGAGGTCTGCCCTAACCAGAGAAAGAATTTGACTAACACAGATACAGATACTTACAGCCAATCATGGACTGAGATTGAAAAGTTAGGGAAGGAGTGAAGTGACAACCGCATAAGGAGATCAACAGAATCAATTAACCTGGCCCCAGGGAGCTCCCAGAGACTAAGCCACCAACCAAAGAGCATACAAGGGCTGGTTGGTGGACCCTGGCATGTATACAACAGAAGAGGAGCTTGTCTGGCCTCAGTGGAAGAGGATGTGCCTAACTCTGTAGATCCTTGATGTCCCAGGGAAGGGTGATGCAAAGGGTGGGGACATGTAAGGTGGTTGTGAGGTGGGTGGGTGGCATGGGTAGGGGAACTCCCTCTCCGAGGTAAAAGGTAGGGGAGATGGGGTAAAAAAAAAAAAAAAACACTGGGGGGAGAGATGTGGAAGATGGGCAACATTTGAGATGTAAATAAATAAAAACATTTTTATATAAAAAAGAATAGCTAAGAAGAAAGAAGACACCAGAGTAGGGATTTCTGATACCATAATAAGAAAGCATAAACTCTGTGGACAACTGTAATTACAGCATCTTGTCACTGTTACAGGAATAGACAAATAGTTTAATAAAGTAGGATAGAATTCCTAGAAATAGAAGTCAACACACCAATGGACAGTGATGCTTAATAAAAGCAGTGGGCTGAAGAGATGGCTCAGCAGTAGTTAGTGTACTGGCTATCTATTGAAGGGCACAAATTCAATTCCTTGCAACCATCCATAACTCCAATTCCAGGGGATCTGATGCCCTCTTTTGGCTACTGTGAGAATTTCACAAATGTGCTACACAGACATACAGGCAGGCAATACCCCATACACATAAAAAATAATATAAATAAAGAAATAAAGGTGATATGGACAAACCACTAGAGGAAAGACAGACATGCAATGTGCAGAATGATACTTGTAAATCCAAGACACATGCCATGTGTAAAAGTAGATGAAAATTTAAAGACTTAACCAAAATGTTGAATTACACAGCTTCTTGAAGAAAACATGACAGGTATTCTTTAAGCTTACTATAGTGAAGTTTTTTTTTGTTTGTTTGTTTTGTTTTTTTGTGTTTGGTTTTTTTTGCAGTCTTCTTTATTATTAAATATTTTCTTTTTTTGAGAAAAATTTTTAAATTTTTTTATTACATATTTTCCTCAATTACATTTCCAATGCTATCCCAAAAGTCTCCCCATACCCTCCCCCCCACTTCCCTACCTACCCATTCCCATTTTATGGCCCTGGAGTTCCCCTGTACTGGGGCATATAAAGTTTGCAAGTCCAATGGGCCTCTCTTTCCAGTGATGGCCGACTAGGTCATCTTTTGATACATATGCAGCTAGAGTCAAGAGCTCTGGGGTACTGGTTAGTTCATAATGTTGTACCTACAGGGTTGCACATCTCTTTAGCTCCTTGAATACTTTCTCTAGCTCCTCCATTGGGGGCCCTGTGATCCATCCAATAGCTGACTGTGAGCATCCACTTCTGTGTTTGCTAGGCCCCGGCCTAGTCTCACAAGAGACAGCTATATCCTGGTCCGTTCAGCAAAAGCTTGCTAGTGTATGCAAGGGTGTCATCGTTTCGAGGCTAATTATGGGATGGATCCCTGGATATGGCAGTCTCTAGATGGTCCATCAAGTGAAGGGATTTTTAAATGGCACTCAAATTTCAGAGGTAATGAAAAGAAGCAATATGCAATCTGACCAAACAAAAAACAATGTATTAAAAAATATCAAATGCAAGAATTTCAAAATGTAGTTTACAGATTAAAATGATGTCGTAGTGTAACATAACAGACCAGTGGAAATTATGTTTCTTATACAGAAAATTCAAAAACTAAGGAAACAAAGGACAAAAAGATATAGAAATGAAGAAAAGATACAGATTAACAGTTCAAACAAGGAGGAGAGAGGGAGCCTCCATGGGGGAAGATGGATGATGAACACATGGCCAGGAGAAAGAGTAAGTACCTGGGGTTCCACTGAGGAGGTAGCTATGCCAGCAATTAGAAGAATAGATTAGGAATTACAGCCCAGTAATTGTCAAATCCAAATTAAATAACATAGTCTGAGTCTCATTTATTTATAAGCTATTAGGGAATAAGCTTAAATTCATTGCTCTACATGTTTCAAGGCCAAGAAAGGAATGATTTGTGCTTTAAAAAGATAGTATTGGATCCTTCTGGTTTCTGTCTGTGATCCTGTGCCACAGCACTCCATACCCAATTGGATACCTCCTGGAGAGAGCTGGTATCTCCAGAGAGACAATACACCTGTGAGCACAGGTAAGGCCAACACTTCTGTTCAAATTCCTGGCGCAGGAGGGATCCACCCATAGCCATCAGAACACAGGAACCAAGTAACAGCAGGTTTTCTTTTGCACCCCGAAGCTGACCCTGTGCCACAGTTCTCCATACCCACATTCCTCCCAGAGAGAACTTGTCTCCCAGGAGTACTGACACACAGGGTTGCAAGAGGTATAAGCCACAGTCAGAGACAGCAAGACCAGGTAACACCAGAGATAAACAGATGGTGAGTGGCAAGGGCAAGAACATAAGCAACAGAAACCAAGGCTTCTTGGCATCATCAGAACCTAGGTCTCCCACCACAGTGAGCCCTGGATACCCCAACACACGAGAAAAGTAAGAATCTGATTCAAAATCTCATCTCATGATGATGATAGAGGACTGTTAGAAGGACATAAATAACTCCCTTAAAGAAATACAGGAGACACAGGTAAACAGCTAGTTTACATTAAACAGGAAACAAAAAAAATCCCTTAGTGTATTACAGGAAAACACACCAAAGAGGTGAAGGAATTGAACAAAACCATTCAGGATCTAAAATTGGAAAAAGAAACAAAGGAAGACCATTCTGGAAATCGAAAACCTAGGAAGGAGATCAGGAGTTATAGATGCAAGCATAACCAACAGAATACAAAAACTAGAAGAGAGAATCTCAGGTGCAGAAGATGCCATAGAAAACATTGACACAGCAGTTGAAGAAAATGCCAAATGCAAAAAGCTGCTAACTCAAAACATCCAGGAAATATGGGACACAATGAGAAGGCCAAACCTACGGATCACAAGTATAGAAGAGGAAGAAGATTCCCAACGTTAAGGGTCAGTAATATCTTCAACAAAATTACAGAATACTTTCCTAACATAAAGAAAGAGATGCCCATGAACATACAAGAGGCCTACAGAACTCCAAATAGTTTGGACCAGAAAAGAAATTCTTCCTGTCACCTAATAATCAAAACACCAAATGCATTAAACAAAGACAGAATATTAAAAGCAGTAAGGAATAGAAGGTCAACTAACATATAAAGGCAGACTTTTCAGAATTACACCAGACTTCTCACCAGAGACTATGAAAGCCAGAAGATCCTGGGCAGATGCCATACAGACCCCAAGAGAACAAAAATGCCAGCTCAGGCTACTCTACCCAGCAAAACTCTCAACTACCATAGACAGAGAAAACAAGATATTCCTTGACAAAACCAAATATACACAATATCTCTCTACAAATCCAGTCCTACAAAGGATAATAGGTGTAAAACACCGATACAAGGAAGGAAACTTCTCCCTAGAAAAAGCAAGAAGTTAATCTTCTTTCAACAAACCCAAAAGAAGATAGCCACACAAACATCAAAATAGCATCCAAAATAACAGCAAGCAACAATCACTATTCCTTAATGCCTCTTAGCATCAATGGACCCAATTTTCCAATAAAAAGACATAGAATAACAGACTGGATATGTAATCAGGACCCAGCATTATACTACATACAGGAAACGCACCTCAAAGTCAAAGAAGAACACTTCCTTAGAATAAAGGGCTGGAAAACAATTGTCCTAGCAAATGGTCCCAAGAAACAAGCTGGAGTAGCCATTTTAATAGCAAATAAAAGCAACTTTTAACCAAAAGTTATCAAAAAAGGATAAGGAAGGACACTTCATTCTTATGAAAGCACACATCTACTAAGAAAACTCTCAATTCTGAACATCTATGCTCCAAGTGAAGGGCACTCACATTCATAAAAGAGACTTTGCTAAAACTCAAAGCACACATTGCACCTCACACAATAATAATTGAAGACTTTGACACCCCAGTCTCAGCAATGGACAGGTCATGGGAACACAAACTAAACAGAGACACACTGAAACTAACAGAAGTTACAAAACAAATGGATTTAACAGATATCTATAGAACATTTCATCCTAAAACAAACGGATATGCCTTCTTTTAAGCACCTCATGGTACCTTCTCTAAATTGACCATATACTCGGTCACAAAACAGGCCTCAACAGACACAAAAATATTGAAATAATCCCATGTACCCTATCAGATGAACACAGACTAAGGCTGGTCTTCAATAACAACATAAATAATAGAAAGCCTACATACCTGTGGAAACTGAACAACACTCTACTCAATGATAACTTGATCAAGGAAGAAATAATGAAAGAAATTAAAAACCTTTTAGAGTTTAATGATAGTGAAGTCACAACATACCCAAACATATGGGACATAATATATCTATTCCTAAGAGGAAAACACATAGCTCTGAGTGCCTCCAAAAAGAAACTGGAGCAAGCATACACCAGCAGATTGACAGTACACCTAAAAGCTCTAGAAGAAAAGGAACCCAACTCAACCAAGAGGAGTAGAGGGCAGGAAATAATCAAACTCAGGGCTGAAATCAAACCAGTACAAACAAAAAGAACTATACAAAGAATCGACCAAACCAGGAGCTGGTTCTTTGAGAAAAGCAACAAGATAGATAAACCTTTAGCAAGTATAACTAGAGGGAACAGGGGCAGTATCCTAATTAACAAAATTAGAAATGAAAAGGGAGATAGAACAACAGAATCTGAGGAAATTCAAAAAATCATCAAATCCTACTACAAAAGGCTATACTCAACAAAACTGGAAAACCTGGATGAAATGGACAAATTTCCAGACAGATACCAGGTACCAAAGTTAAATCAGGATCAGACTACCGATCTAAACAGCCCCATATCCCCTAAAGAAATATGAACAGTCAATAATAGACTCCCAATCAAAAAAAAAAAAAAAGGCCAGGACAATATGGGTTTAGTGCAGAGTTCTATGAGACCTTCAAAAAAGACCTAATTCAAATACTCCTCAAAGTATTCCACCAAATAGAAACAGAAAGTACTCTACCCATTAAGTTCTATGAACCCACGATTACTCTAATACCTAAACCACACAAAGACCCAACAAAGAATGAGAACTTCAGACCAATTTTCCTTATGAATATCAATGCAAAAATACTCAATAAAATCCTCGCTAATCAAATCCAAGAACACATGAAAATGATCATCCATCATGATCAAGTAGGCTTCATCCCAGGGATGCATGGATGGTTTAATATATGGAAATTCATCAACGTATTCCACTATATAAACAAACTTAAAGACAAAAACCACAGGATCATCTCCTTAGCTGCTGAGACAGCATTTGATAAAATCAAACACTCATTCATGATAAAAGTCTTTAAAGACCAGGAATTTAAGGTCCATACCTAAACATAATAAAAGAAATATACAGCAAACCCGTAGCCAACATCAAACTAAATGGAGAGAAACTTGAAGCAATCCCACGAAAATCAGTGACTAGACAAGGCTTCCCACTCTCTCCCTTCCTATTCAACATAGTACTTGAAATCCTAGCCAGAACAGTTAGAAAACAAAAGGAGATCAAAAGAATATAAACTGGAAAGGAAGAAGTTAAAATATCACTATTTGCAGATGATATGATAGTATATATATAAGTGACCCCAAAAATTCTACCAGAGAACCCTTAAACCTGACAAACAGCTTCAGTACAGTTGCTGGATATAAAATTAATTCAAACAAATCAGTGGTCTTTCTCTAAACAAAGGATAAAGAGGCTGAGAAAGAAATTAGGGAAACAACACCGTTCACACTAGTCACAAATAATATAATATATCTTGGTGTGACTCTAAGGAAGGGAAAGATCTGTATGATAAGAACTTTAGGTCTCTGAAGAAAGAAATCTAAGAAAATCTCAGAAGATGGAAAGATCTCCCATGATCATGGATTGGCAGGGTTAACATAGTTAAAATGGGTATCTTGCCAAAAGCAATCTACAGATTCAATGCAATCCCCATTAAAATTCCAACTCAATTCTTCACAGAGTTAGAAAGGGCAATTTGCAAATTCATCTGGAATAACAAAAATCCTAAGATAGCAAAAAACTATTCTCAACAATAAAAGAACTTCTGGTGGAATCACTATGCCTTACATCAAGCTGTTCTACAGAGCATTGTGATAAAAATTGCATGGTAGTGGTACAGCGACAGACAGGTAGATCAATGGAATAGAATTGAAGACACAGACCTGAACCCACACTCCTATGGTCACTTGCTGTAAGACAAGGGAACTAAAACCATCCAGTGGAAAAAAGACAGCATTTTCAACAAATGGTGCTGGCACAACTGGTGGTTATCATCTAGAAGAATGCGAACTGATCAATTCCTATCTCCTTGTACTAAGGTCAAATCTAAGTGGAGCAAGGAACTCCACATAAAACCAGAGACACTGAAACTTATAGAGGAGAAAGTCGGGAAAAGCATTGAAGATATGGGCACAGGGGAAAAAATTGACAAAACATACACACACACACACACACACAACCACACACACAACCACACACACACACACACACACACACACACACACACACACACACACACACACATATATATATCATAGACCTCAGATATTGGGACAGAGAAATATGCCAGCAGATCAATGCTTATGCAGCCAAGAGTAAACAGGGCAAAAGACCTAAGGGACAACAGCCTAGAGTATATTGGCAGGACAATTTTACAGATTTTAAGCTAGGAAAATATGGTTACAAATACCTTCTAGTGTTTGTAGATACTTTCTCTGGATGGCTTGAGGCTTTCCCCATCAAGCAGGAAACAGCTACTATGGCAGCTAAGAAGATATTAGAGGAAATTTTCCAGAGGTTCAGAGTGCCCAAGGTAATTGAATAGGACAACAGTCCTGCTTTTGTTTCTAAGGTAAGTCAGGGATTGACAGAGATATTGAGGACTATTTGGAAGCTCTATTGTGCATAACATCCCCAGAACTCAAAGCAGGTAGAGAGAATAAATTGAACCTTAACAGAGACCTTGACTAATTTGACCTTAGAGACTGGCTCAGACTTGGTGGTACTTCCTTCCCTTGTCCCTGTTCCAAGCACTGAACACCCTCTTGCATTTTAATCTGACCCCTTTTGAGATCCTGTTTCATACCCCAGCTCTTTGGTGTCCACTGGGCCCTCCCTGGAGGTATCCCAACTCATTGATAGGAACCTCTTCTTGAAGCTCCAATACAGCATGAGATTCGGCCCAAAATGACTGCCTTAAATCCTCCAGGGATGCCAGTCCCCTCACGATTGCCAGACTGGTGACTGGATTTATATAAGGAGGCATTGGGTACAGTCACTGGGACTCCAGTGGAAGGGACACTTCCTGGCACTGCTAACCACTCCCACAGCCCTCAATGTGGACAGTATTTCTGCCTGGGTGAATGCTTCCTATGTGAAACCTGCAAACACCCTGCACATTAGAGAGAGACCCCTGCTGGATGGTACAGAAGATGGACAATATGCTCAAGCTCAAGATAACTTGATCTTGATCACGACAGCCTTGTGGTTCCTGTGGATTCTGTTTGCTTACCCTATCCTATGTGACCTTCCGCCAAACCTGTTAGAGCACTCATTGTCTCCATTCTCTTGGGATTGAGGGCAGCCAGGGAAGCTACCAGGACCTCCACTTTGGTCTTACAGTCTGAGGGCAGTCATTGATTTAGATATAGAGAGAATAGAAACTTTCATCAGTCACATTAAAGAATCATTGTCTTCATTATCAGAAGTAGTACTACAGAATAGGTGGGGATTAGACTCTACTTTTCCTCCAGCAAGGAGGGCTAGGTGCTTGCTGACTCAGCTGAGGAGTGTTGCTTTTATATAGACCATTCTGGGGTTGTTAAAGATTCTATGGCAAAGGACAAAGAGGGACTATTCAAGAGAATGAGAGAAAGGGAAGGAGCCCAAGGATGGTTTGAGTCTTGGTTTAACAGCTCCCCCTGGTTTATTACATGGATTTCTGCTTTGTTAGGACCCCCTGATCATTTTGTTTCTGATTCTGACCTTTGCCCTTTACACTCTAAATCTCTTAGCTTCTTTCATTAAAGATCGTATAGGTATGTACAGTTGATGGTCCTGAAACAAAAATATCAAGAGCAGTACAGAGGACAGGGATATGAGCTGCATGGCTATCCACAATAGCTTCAGGATTAAAGCAAGCACAAGAAAAAGTGGAAAATGAAGAGGTCAGCTCACAGCAGATGGAAAAATTTATCACACCCCTCCCCTCCTAGAAGAGACAGGACAGAGAGCACACAGATACCCCTTTCCTCCTGGAAGAGGCAGGTCAGAGAGCATGTAGGCAAGAATGAAGAGGTAATTAACCCCTACTATGTCATTCCCTAAAGACCAATCAGTTTAAAGGGTACACTGTTCCACCAATCGTACTGTGCCTAGTTGCTGATGCTCTATTTTGCCCTGGAAACGATATAAAAACTTGCCAAAAATGCTGCTTGGGGTCACCACCTGTCTTTCTCTGCAGGATGACGACCCCAGCATGCTGAAACAAAAAAAAATTCCTCTTGCTTTTGTATCAATCCCTGGTTCCATGTTGTTCACTCTGGGCATCCCTGGTAAGCTAAGGCTTATCAGAGTCTTACAGAAGCAGATGGACTAAGAAGTTCAAGGTGTTCACAACCATACAGTGGGTTAAAAATTCACTTTGCTGCAGGCTATCATACCTTTAAAATTACAAATCTATATAAACAAATAAAAGAGAAGTCAGGGTAAGGAAAATTAGACTATTGAAATGGACAAGCATTAAAACACCAGGAAGGGGTAGGACAAGTAAAAGTCATTGAGACACAGAAAGGTGATTCATCCAAGAGTAGCAAGCTCTCAAAACTCCAAAACTAGTTCCATGGTGGGGGTAGTTGGTTTGAGGAAAATTCACTTCCAAATATAATGTGCTTCTGATAAAAACAAAACAGAACAAGATGGACACTCTGGCCCCAAAGATAAGCCCATGATTCTCATAAGCATTAACTCAATCTCAGAAATGTAGGGACAGTGAAGCTGCAGTT
Source organism: Mus caroli (assembly GCF_978045245.1). NCBI lineage: Eukaryota > Metazoa > Chordata > Mammalia > Rodentia > Muridae > Mus > Mus caroli. The sequence continues at coordinate 35,956,308 of NW_028227260.1, read as the reverse complement.
GGCACTAGTCAAAATAAAGAAAAAAAAAACTTATGTTTTCTGTTTTTAGTGTTTCAGAGGTGCAATCTTGAGAGAGGCTAATTGTTCGGGGCAAAACACTCTGGTAAATAAGAAACCAAGAACAATTGCAAAATGAGGACTCGAGAGAGGCTGCCAGACTGGCTTTGTGGGAGACACCTGTAGAAGGCAGTGATGAGGTTTGGAGAATGACAGACAAGGACACGCTGAAATCATTGCCAGCAGCAGACCCTCATGAGCCACAGCTCAGATGCCATACCACCAGTGTGTCAATGAGTAAACCCCACCACCAGGCAACTCCTTAGGACTCATATAATCCCATGCTTGAGACCACGCAGCAGCTCTACGTGTAGTGCCACTTACCTTCAGTAAGGGTCAAGATTGCAGAAACTTGAGATTCTCGAGTTCCCGACCCACGAAGGCCTTAGGCTGCAGCAGCCTCCTTCCTCTCACAGATGCTCAACTGTTGGGTGAGATATGAGTTCAGTGAGACCCAAATTCCAACACGAATCTCGGTGCTCTCTTTCCTTCCCCTAGTCTGTACTCTTTATTTTATAGTTCAATATTACTTCTACTTTTAAAATAGAACACTTTTATTAATTACTTGAAAATTTCATACATGCATGCAATCTATTCTGTTCATATTTGACACCAGTCCTGCCCACAAATCCTAGATATACCCCACCTCTAAATTCCTCGCAACTCTATGTGCTCCTTTTCTTAGCCATTGGGTACAATTAAAACTTCTCCTTTTAACCAAATTGAGTTTAAACTTCATAGTTTACTGTACAATAATAATAATTTCTGTCAGTATCTGCTTCATATTTGTTGGGGCACATTCGCTGGGTTTAATTCTTTCTCTGTGTTTCTTTATATAATTTAGTTAGCTACTACAGTGGCCTCTTTTCTTCTTTTTTGGATTTGAGAATGAGCCCTCCACTGTGAGAAAGGTAAACTTGAAGATATCACATCCAAAATAGTATAGAAGTCATAACACAAAAATATAACAATTATGGAAAACTGGGCAAATGAATACAAATACTCATACACCATTTAAAAAAATACTGAAGTGTTTAAAATGCTGAACAAATAGTTTGAGGGAATACTTGAGGGGGCTAGAGGGATGGCTCAGCAGTTAAAATCACTGGCTGCTCCTCTAGAAGAAATTGGTTCAACTCCCAGCACCTACATAGCAGTACTGTAGAACTGTCTGAAACTCTTACTCCCAGGGTATCTGACACCCCCATACAGGTGCACATGAACCCAAAACACCAAATGCACATAAATAAAATTACATCAATTATTAAAGCAGGAAAGTATACTTGAAAAAATTCAGGAACGTTCACACATATGAACGAAATGAAGAAATCAACTCAGAACATGTCTGTATAGGGGAGAAACATAGATGAGAAAGTCATGATGGGTTTAAAAGAAAACAAGCAGAAATTCTGAAATTCCAATCGATAAAAACCACAGAGCCCGTCACTACTAAGTTAAGCTTTGAAGAAAAGTTGAAAGAAATTTCACAATTATAAATGAATAAAGAAAAAAAAACCTCTTTAGCACAAGGCTCTGGAATATGACCAGAAGACAAAATGTAACCTGAAGGTATAGAAAATATAGTCGCTTAAATTATACCAGAAAATTTCCTGATGCTACAGAAAGAAATGAACTTTAAGCACAAGAGGCACTTAAACTCTAAAACAGGCATGACAAGAAACTAACTTTTGTTCTATGTATTAGGAATAAAATGTAAGGCTATAAAACCATGGATATTATACTAAGTTTAAAGAACAAAGACACAACATTAAAAGCTGAAAAAAAGCCATCTATTTTACTTAAAAATGAAGACCAAACCTAATAACACCAGTCTTCTTGGCAGAAATGGAAAAGCTTTGAAAATAGCAAATGATGTAATTTAAGCATTAAAGTAAATAAATGTCAAGAGCCATTATAACTAGGAGTTATATCCTAAAACCAATGAACAAATAAAGATTTTCCTGATAGCATAAGCTATATATGCTACTAAGCCAGCATATAAGATATGCATTTAAAGAAATACATGCAAGAGAGGAATAAATACAGTGTTAAATTTGAGGAAACAAGAGACTCCTCAAATTTTATGATCATATAAGATAAAGACTGTAGAAAAAGCCCTACAATTCTGTAAACCATCATTTGTCCAGTACAATGGGGGTGGGGGGGATAACAAGGACAACTGAATAAACCATGAAATAAACAAAAGATTTCCCTGAATGAAAAAGGCTCTCAATAATAATCTTAAATACAACAGTTCTAAATAATGAATTTAAGATATAAACTCGCTGACTGCATTTCAGATATGCATAGATGGTTGCTGCCTGGAGGAAATCAACCTTTTTGGTCAAAAAAGTAAAAACTGAAAATGAAAGGGCTGAATTTAAAATACTAGGTTATTGGAAGCAGGAAACAACCAGGACTATGCTCCCATCTGATAAAGTAGATGTCAAGTCAAAACAAATTTTTCAGAACACACAGACTGCCAATAAATATTAATAAAGAAAAGAACCCACCAATATGCTATTATCAATATAAATACGTAAGCACTGAATATTGATGTATATAAAACAAACAATCCTGTAGCTACTCCGTGTGTGATGACAATATCCAAATCTTGTAAAATGATAAATAAGCCAAACATAAATTTGACAGTATACTGTAGACACAATTCACTATTGATCAAATAGAGTTAGATATTATACTAGTTTAGTTTTTGTCAAATTAACAAAAGCTAGGTTAATGTGAGAAGAAGGAACTCAGGAGTTGCCTCCATCACACTGCCTATAGGCAAGGCTTTGGAACATGTTTTTGATGAGTGATTGATGTGTGAGGGCCTGCCCAGCTCTCTGATGGAGAAGCCACTCTTGGGCAGGTAGTCCTGGATTGTATAAAAAGGCATTTGAGTAAGCCAGGAGAAACAAGCCAGTAAGCATCCTTTCTTCATGGTTCTTGCCTCCAGGTTCCGGCCTTGACTTCCCTGGATGATGGACTTAAAAGCTAGAAGGTGAAATAAACGCTTTCCTCCTCACATTCCTTTTGGTTGTAGTGTTCATCACAAGACAGCAAACCAGAAAAAAATCTCTATAGAATACTCAATAGCTACATAATACACAGCTTCTCAACAGCTCATGGGATATTCCATGATATAGATGATAATTTAGGTCAATAATCATGTAAAATATATTTAAAATTAAAAAATATATTTTTGATCTCTTTTGATCAGAAAGCAGTAAAACTATAAATCCCCATAAAGAAAAATTGCAGAAATGAAACAATTTAAATAAAATTAAACATTACACCCTAAAGATCAATAGCTCTGTGAAGAAATCAGGGAGGATTTTGAAAATTCCTGCTATCAGTTTAGGGGAGTATAAGTAATTCCACAAGCAATATATGCTATTGCCATTACCCACAGCTGAACGTGCCTGGCACTGGCTTTTGAAACCTCAAAACTCACTCCCCAGTGACACAAGTCTCCTTTAACAAGGCCGCACCTCCTAATCCTTCCTAAACACTCTACCAACAGGGAACCAAATACTCATATAGTTGAGTCTATGGGGGCTCTTCTCATTCTAATCCCTACATTCCATTCCCTGGCTCCCATAGGCCCGGAGCCATATCATAATGCAAAATACATTCAGTCAAACTTCAAAAGCCTCCACAATCTAAAGACGGCTTAAAGGTAGAGGAGAGGGCCTAAAGATTTTATTTTTCCTGAGACTCAATGCGATCTCTGAACAGTAACCATTGTAAATTCAAAACCCAAAACTCAAATCACATACTTCTAACATATAATGTCACAAAATATACATTACTATTCCAAAATAGAGGAGGAATGGGACATGGTGAGGAAATACTGGCTCAAAGAAAGAATGAAACTTAGCAGTAAAAATTCGCTATCTCTGTGTCTGATGTTAAAGGGCTTATTAGATGGATGGATCTTTTATATCCCACAATTCCACATGTTGTTGACTACATCATCAGCTTTCCTTAAGGATGCAGCAAGCTTCCAAACCTTCTTTCTGCTCATACTTTCCTTCATAAAACCGCAGCCACATGGCTTAAGCTAACAACTACTGCTTGCTTGGGCTAAAATCTGCCCTCTCCAATACTTACATTTGCATAAGCTGTGACTTACTAACAGTTTCTGATAGTATGCCCTGGCTACAGAAGACAACAAAAGCCCTGCTGACTTGTCTTGCTGCCATAGCATAATTGTTATCTGTCAACCAAACTCATATCTCAAATGAAAAGGGTAAAAATTGTAGGAACCAATATTCATAAGTTGTAGACTAAAATAAAATGGTGTTTTTAATAAGAATGGCCTCCTATAGAATCATAAATTTTAATACTTGGTCTATAATTAGTAGAACTATTTGGGAAAGATTAAGAGGTTTACCCTTCTTGGCATGTCATTGGCTTTGAGGATTCAAAACCCCATGCCAGACCCAGTCTCAGTTTCTGTCTCTTCTTTCCCCCTCTCTCTGCCTGCAAATTTCAGATGTGAGCTATCAGATAATCCTCCAGCTCCATGCCTGTCTTTCTGCCTACTGCTGCCACACTCCTTACCACAATGATCATAAACTAACCCTTTGAAACTATAAGCAAGGCCCCAATTAAGTGATTTTCTTTTATACTGTCTTGATCATAGGGTCTCGTCATAACAATAGAAAAGAAACTAAGAAGTGGGTACCAGAGAATGCTATACTGCTGTGACAGGCCTGACCATGCTATTTATGGATAGAACGTGTACTTTGGTGTTTTCGATTAGGAAAGTGGTTAAACTCTTTATGTGAGGTTCAATGGGAATCTTAGTAGAAACTTGAAAGAGAAAATTAGTCTCAGCTGGAGAGGTTTGAGAGGGTAACAATAGCAACTGGCCTAGAGACCACACTTAAGATGTTTTGGCAAAGAATGTGGCTGCTTTTTGCTCTTGTCCAAATAACCTGCCAGAGGCTAAATTGAGGAGTGTTAGACTAGTAGTGTTGACAGAGGAGATTTCAAGACAACCCAGTATTTTCTGTCATGTTATTAGTGATCTCTCTTATGCAGATGAACACAGCTCTTTTCATGGTGATAGCATGCTGTTTTGTTGCTATCGTTCTATGATATAATTTGAAAGCAGCTAATATTTACTCACTGGTTCTTGTGTGTAGAAGGTCGTTCCCTCTTAATTGTCTTCTTCAATTTCTTCACTGGAATAAAAATAAGACTGTCCAAATTAGATCCTAGAGCAATAGAAACAAAAATAGCATGTTAGTGCAACAAAAGGAGATGTCCAAGTTGCTAGAAGAGAATAAATATCCCAGAAATAATACTATACATCCACAATCACCTGATTTGTGGGAAAAAGTGCCCAAATATACAATGACAGAAAAAGAAAACCTTTTTAAACAAAAAGAGCTAATGAAACTAGCTAAGTAAATGTGGAGAGATAAACTCATATCCCTGTCTCTATTTACAAAAATCAATTTAGAATGAATGAAAGTCCTAATGTAAGTTGCAACATCTTGAGACTTTTTAAAGAATAAGTACAAGACAAAGAGTTTTAAGGCACAGGCATAGTAAAGCTTCCCTAAGATACATTCTGGAAACAGCTCAGGAAACAAAACAGGAACTGACAAATTAAATTGGATGAAATGAAAAATCTTTGCAGAGCAATAGAAACAACAATGTGACAAGCAACAGGACGGGAATATTATTTTCTAGCTTTAAACATTTTATAGAGAATTAATATACACTTTAAAGAACCTAAAACATTCAGTATCAAATATAGAAGCTGCCACACTGGTAAATGACAAATTAACTAAACTTGGCTCGAGAGAAGAAATATAAATAGTTAATAAATGTACTCATAAATACTTAACTTCCTTAGCCCTAATAAAACTGATAATCAAAAGTACATTTGTGATGCTAAATAACAAAAAATGCTAGTGATGATGTGGGAGAAAGGAACTCTTATATAATGCTGGTGAAAATATGGAAATCCTTATTGAGGCTCCTGAAGAAAAGGAAATCTAGAAGTATTTTACTCTCCATGCATAGCATCCAAAGAAATCTAAAAGAACACACCATAGAAATACCTGCACATTCACTTTTCTGATGTTGCTTTTTACAATAATCCAGGAGTGAATTCATCCTAGAACTCTATCAACTGTGAACAGATTCTAGAAGTAAGGTGTATGCATGCACTGGAGTTAAGACCAAGTGGGAAAGAGAAACAAAATGGTGGCATTTGTAGGAAAATACATAGGAGTAAGAACCAGCCTGGTGTGGTGGCTCACGCCTTTAATCCCAGCACTCGGGAGGCAGAGGCAGGCAGATTTCTGAGTTTGAGGCCAGCCTGGTCTACAAAGTGAGTTCCAGGATAGCCAGGGCTATACAGAGAAACCCTGTCTCGAAAAAAAAAAAAAAAAAAAAGAACAACAACAACAAAGAATCATCAGGTTACTCAAAAATCCTCCAGATTTATGAGATAAATATTACATACTTTCTCTAAGGAAAAACTTAGACTTAATATATATTCATACTTACACAAAAATATGCAATGAGAGCAACACAGAGTCTGTTTGAAGTAAGGAGAATAAAGAAGGAGTGGGCACTGAGAGAGAACAGGAGCAAAGGAGCAGAATATACATACTGGAAATGTAATACTATACAACACATTGTATAACCCACAGCAACTTGAAAAAAATTCTTACCAATCCTCTTCAAATGTTTCAGGCTTATATGGCAGAATGGGACTATGGAGAAATGACAACTAAATTCAGCCAAGTCTTGTGAATGGCGTTCTGAAATGAAAAGGGAATCGATTAGAATAACATATATGCAGCACTAATTGGAGTCAGTGGGGTATCAAAAGAAAAAAAAAAGACATGCAGACAAAGTTTGGAAGAGGACATGCTAGAGAGGGAATGTGGGAGGAATTGGAGAGAAGAAATGTGGGGTGAATATGATCATATTTCATTGCATGCATATATAAAATTCTCCATAGGGAAAATTTATAATAAAAAACACTGAAAAATTAAAATGAAATCTATAATAAGTTGTACATCAATGCTAATCTCCTATATTTGGTATTTGTAAAATGTCCATAGTAGAGATATCTGAGAGAACATATTTTAGAACCCTCAAGTTATTTTTAAAAGCTTTAAATATAAAAGTCAGACATGGAAGAAAATACCTGCAACACTTACTCTCAGAATGCAGAGATAAAATATCACAAAGTTTCTGACCAGTCACAGCGCAGGGCACTGAAAAAAATTCAAAATGCCTTGGAAATTAAATCACACTTATCTCCAACAGGTAAATGAACAGATATTTGTACTAGACACAAAAGTATTTTAAAATATAAATTAAATAAACTAAAAGGGAAATGAATAAATTATCTCCACTGCTCACTTTTCTACTATTTTAAAAAGCATGTCATATAAAACTAGTAAGACTAAGAGGCAAAGGAAGAAAAAAAATTGTTTTTTGTTTTTGTTTCTTCCTTTGTCTTTGTGATAAGGCTTCACCATGTACCCATACTGACTCAATGGAAAAAAAAAATAGTGGAGTTTGTGAGTTTTTAATTTGTTTCTTGGTTAGTTTTTCCTCTTGGAGGAAAGAGTTTATTTTAATTTACAAGTTAATCAGGGCAGGAACACAAGGTCTTACCATAAACCCAGGCTGATGCAAAGCATTAAAAAAAAAAAAAAAAAAAAAAGGTGTTCTGTATTTAAAAAAAAAATGGTGTTCTGTAGGTTTTGGTTTTATTTATTTATTTGGCTGCGGTTTTTCTTTTTCTCCCCCTCCACCACCACCAGGCCCCCTAAGGCTTCACTGTGGAAATAGACTCAAGTAAAGGATGAAAAAAAATAGTTTTTTTGGTTTTTTTGTTTGTTTGTTTTTGAGACAAGACCTAACTCTCTACCCAGGCTGTGCCAAAACGCGAAATCCACTTGCTTCAGCGACCAGTACACCATCACACCTGGACTAAAATAAATCTTTGAAGAAGAGGTGAAACGATGTGTGGAATATTTTAAATAGAGAATGTGAAGAGATTGGTCACAAAATTGAAGTGATGCACACCTCAGGAACCAATACCTCTACACAGTAACACAAAATTGATCTTCGAGTATCCAAGGTGGAACCTGTAAAAACCCGTAAGATTGATAAGTCCCAAAACCCCGTGTCTATGTCCTTCATCCCAAATAAGTTCAATTTAAAAAGAAATGTCTGTCATTTACCTCAGTGAGAGGGTCGGGAGAATCTTCTGACTTTTCCGGCACCTTTGTCGCACGGCAGCAGCTTATTTCTAGTCAAGAGATCCTCAAAAGCGGAGAGTGAGAAAGCACGCGCAAGCGCAAGGGCGCGGGTCCTCAAAAGCCCCTCTGAGGACCCCAAGGGTTCCTTTTCAAACTTAGCGCTCTGACTGGGGGATTCCTATTGGCTTAGCTTGGGTCAGCTGACCTCTCTCCACCTCAGCTCCGTGCGGTTCTCCAGGCTACGAGGCCCTGTCCTGACTGGCAAATCACGTTTAGGTACCTACGCATCTGCCTACATCTTTTTTCAAGAAAAGTTACGTGGAATATATGAGTATGACTTAAGCACTGCCTGACTTTCTCCCAAGCGAGATTTCAAACTCTGAGAACTAAGGTCACATCTAGTGGACAAAAGAGCACAAGTTTTTAGCTGGTGGTGGCTCACGCCATTAATCCCAGCACTGGGGAGGCAGAGGCAGGAGGATTTCTGAGTTCGAGGCCAGTCTGGTCTACAGCGTGAGCTCCAGGACAGCCAGGGCTAAACAGAGAAAACCTGTCTCAAAAACAAAAATTAAAAAAAAAAAAAAAAAAAAAGAGAGAGAGACAGAGAGAATGAGAATACGTTTTTGACTTTAAAAAAAAGGCCATTGAAGGAGAGATGGTTCAGAACACTAGTTCCTGGGAACTCAGTGCCTTCTTCTGACCTCCATGAACACCAGGCAAAACACTCATATATGTAAAATAAATATGTCTAAAAAGTTTTAAAACACAGACAAAAAAGTTATCCTTATTTCTAAAATTTTGGCAAATGGTTTTTATTTACAGCATTTTTTCATGGCTGGAAACACAGTCATTTTATTTATCTTAAATTTGTTAATATAGTCAAACAAAACGGGGTGTTTTATTATACTATGTGTTGATAGATTCAATTTGCTAATGTTTTATTGAGGAGTTTTACAACTATGTACAAAAACACTTCCTTTTTCTTTCTTTTTTTTTCTGACAGTGTTGTCTGGGTTGGCACAGACAGTCTTGGTGTCAAAATAAAATAGAAAGTGGATCATATTTATATCCTTGAAAATGTTATGCAAAGTAGATTTATTTTATCTTTAAATTTTGTTGGAATTCACCCACGTTTATTACTATGAACCCAGAAATTATCACTATTGCTTTGAACAGCTTTTAGACTATTATTATCTTTTATTGCTTGAAATCTAATAAAAATTTCCATTCTTTCATGGTTATTGATTGTATCTTTCAAAGAATTGTCAGGTGTGTCTAGTTTTCACATGAAACCACTATTAATAACAAAACCACTGTTAAAATAACCAACATCTTATAAAGTACATTTGAGAACATATTTGACATTATTGATAGGAAATATATAAATATATCATACAACAAAATATATCATACAACAAAATAAGGAGGCAAGGAGTAGTTTAAAAGGGCCAAACTTGAAAGGATATTTCTTCAAAGACAATGAAAAAGCATATCATGTGCTCAATATTTGTAACTATCAGGGAAATGCAAATGAAAATGACAAAGAACCCAAAGTCTTCACATTCATTGATGACTATTACACTTTCCTAAGAGTGGGACTTTAAAATTACATATTCACCGTGGATCAACTTGTGTCATTAATAAAGAAATATATTTAAGAAATACATATACTCATATAATAAAATCTAATTTAAAAATGACTGTTGAATTTTGAAGGCCGCAAAGAGAGGCATATGGAACAATTTGGAGGAAGGAAACGAAATGAGAAAATGATGTAATTATAATTTCACAAATACAATAAATAATAAATAAACTTTACTTTCTTATATATCTAGTAATTTCATATGTACATCCTCAAAGGTATTGGAAGAAGAAACTTGAACAAGTATTTGCAAGGCAATAGGCATGTCAATATTATTCATAATAATACAAACATGGAACTAAGTCAATTTTCACCGTACGTATGAGTGGATAAGCAAACAATGACATGTTCTATTAGGAGAATGCTGTTTGTCCTAAAATGGAGTGACAGCATAGTAAATACAAAATGAATAAAACTTGAAATTTTGTGCTAGAGAAATAATATGACACAAAAATACAAATGCACTGTTCCATTCATAGGATATAGTTAAAATAGTAAATTAATTGATATAGAATCATAGTCACTAGAATTTTAGCAGACAGGAGAATGTGAAATTGATGGTCAATGGCAAAGCAACACTTGGAAATGAAAAAAAAAAAGCTGTGAAGGTTGATTTTTACTCACTTTTCATAATAATATAAATTCTTTTAGTGCCACTGAACTGTAAATTAAAAATGGATGACATTATAAATTTTATGTAATGATATCTTTACTATGCTAGAAAAAGGTGTAGTACTCTCCAACTCAGGTCTCAGTACAAAATTTTCGCTGAAGAAATGATATATCACTTGAGGAAAGGAGGGAACTAGAATGATGGGAGGAAAAAAAGGACAGAAGCACCCCAATTGTAGGTAAGGCTTTGCATTCATTTTTATTTTAATTCAGCTGTGGGGGCCCACACTTACCCCTACACAGCATTTCTTGGATACAGCCAAGGCTCCTCTGTCCTCCTTTGGAAGGCTACCTAGACTGATAGGGTACAGTCATTTTGATTTTTGAATGGAGCTTTAAGGGATCTATGGTTCCCTTTGTCATAACATTCCTTCTTCCTCATTCTAGCAAGAAAGTGAGCAGAAAAATAATTAAGCACTCATTGTACTATGTGTCCTTCTAGCCCTGTCACTAAACAATTATGTTTATAATGACAGATAAGACCTCAAGGGACACTTAATTAGCCATCATTTACCACTTGAGTGAGAACATTCTCTGCTGAATTCCTGGGGAGCCACCACACATCTCCTAACCTATGTTAATAGTGTCATGCTGCCCTGTTTCAGAACAGGGTCCTGATCAACCTCTCATCTCCAACATAAAAAGCTATCCAGAACAGAAATAGAGGGCAGAATTTGAAAGAGAGTGCAATGAGAGTACATGGAAGAGATGGCAAGATAAAAAAACATTATATTTCAATTTCAGAATATCAAAATATATTTTCAAATCCCATCATAAACTATACCGTGTACATTGCTTTATTCTACCTTTAAAGTTTGTCTGCTGTGGTATCATAGATTCTGACAGAATATACACAAAGGACTATCAGGTGTTTCTGAGACTGTTGACTGTGGAAAAAACTATCTTGAAAATAGATTTATGAGAAAATATGTGGAGGAATTTTAGGTTTATGGTGAAAAGATTCCCACCTCCAGATCCTCTTGACTTAGCCTACAGAGAGGAAGATGATAGGTATCTCAACCATCCCCACCCGAAAAGTTTTCTCTGTCAAGTGTTCCTGCTGGGAGTCACATGGACATGTTTTTCCTACAAGCAGGATCAGTTGCTGCACCTTCATGCCTCTCCCATTTGTAAACTCTCTTTTATTGGATGCTTACTAGTATGATGATGTTGGGTGGCATTTCCCCTAATTTCCTACTAGGCTTCATTTTAAGTAATCTCTCTCTCTCTCTCTCTGTGTGTGTGTGTGTGTGTGTGTGTGTGTAAAGAGGTAGAAAGAATAGAAGAACCAGAGGAGATGAGGACACATGAAATCAAAGCCTTCAAAAATCGATAATATCAATATCAATGCACATATGAACTCACGGAGACTGGGACAATATACAAAGATTCTGCACAGTCTGGACCAGGTCCCCTGTGTATATATTATGACTTTCAGTTTAGTGTTTTTTAAAGGATTCCTGAGTGTGTGACCAAGTGGTTCACTGGTTCTTATGCCTTTTCTCAAGCGATTTTCTTTCTGTTTACTTGCTTTATCCAATTCAAATATGTTAGGATTTCTTTTATCTTATTTTATTATCCTTTAGAAGCCTGTTTGGCTTGTAAAGGGAGACAGAAAGGGATATGGATGGGAGGGAAGGTAGGGAAGGATATGTAAGGAGGTGAAGGAGGGAAAAACAGAATATACCATTTGAAATAAGAAATTTATTTTCAAGGAAAGAGAAAACAATTCAAAAGAATTTGTGTGTGTGTGTGTGTGTGTGTGTGTGTGTGTGTGTGTGTGTAAAATAAAATTAGAACACGTGATTCTCTAGCCTCCATACAGCCACTACAGTGGTGAACTCACTGAAACTATAGCTGACTTCACACAGTTCAGCAGTCAGCCATCAGTCAGTCCAGAGCAGAGGATGAGTTCATGGAGCCTCTGCTCTATTTCTGAAGTGCAGGTGATTTGGGCAAAGGAGAATTATTGTCTTCAGTTGTTTACCCACTGCTGAACCCACAAGACTCCTCTGCAAACCTTTAAAGCCATGACCCTCAGATGATTCAGACTGATTTCAAGAGTTCACAGAATGAAATAGTCATGGATATGAAAATGAGATCAGGGCAAGGAAGGGAGGAGAGAAGAGCTGGGGAGAAAGTGGTTACTATGATTGCTTACATGTGTGGTACTGCTAAAAGCTTAATTCATGAAAGATTTTAAGGGTAAATAGCCATAAATGAAGACAGTCCATGTCAATCTCAGGTCTTAAGTACACACATACACACACACACACACAGAGGTCTCAAGTACACACACACACAAATACATACACACACACAGGGTCCAAGTACACACACACACACACACACAAACACACACACAGGTCTCAAGTACACACACACACACACACACTCACATATACATGTATGAATATGTCCAAATAATAAAAAACCACTAAGGTAAGTTACTTCATTGAAGCATCCATGTTTTAGTTATGCTTTACTCATTCCCAAGTGCTTATTTTTAATAAACTCCAACTCTGGCTTAAAAAACAATTAAAAAATAATCTCGTGGAGAGGGCTGGAGAAATGTCACAGTGAATTAAGTACTTGTAGCATAAGTATGAAGATCTGAGTTGGCATCCCCTGCTTTCATGTAAAAACCTAGCTTGGCAGTGAATGCCTGAAATAGCAGAACTTGAAGGCAGAGACAAAATGATCAGGGGGTCCTATGGTCCAACGAGTCTAGCTAAGTGGTCTGTTCTAGACTCAGCAAGCAACTCTGTCTCATGCAATAGAGTGGAGAATGACTGAGAAATAGACCTTGAGGTGATCTCTTCCATGATGCAAGTGTGTGTATGTGTGGATCATCCATCCATCCATCCATCCATCCATCCATCCATCCATCCATCCATCCAATCCATCCATCCATCCATACATACATGCATGCATGCATTCAATAAACAAGCAAACCCTGCAGAATCAAGCCTTGTGGGGAAAATGTACTAGAATCAACATCACTCTGTGTTTCTTTGACATAGAAGACCTTGGATGTAGATTAGCACTTAATTCTTGAGGAGGGATATTCTTAGGAATTCCTTTCTACTTGCCCCTAGAAGCACTGCATGTGTGGCTGCTCTGTCACATATGTCAGAGACCGCAGAAGAGAGGTTCAGTTTTCTCACTTATGAATATCTGAATGATTAGTAGCCTAACAATCCCTGAAAAAAGTGAGGTTGAGCTGACCACCAGTCTGGCACCATGCAGGCCCTGTCGGTTTTCCAGTACTGGGAGCAAACCTGAGACTAGAAGAGCCTCCCCTGAATCTGAGGGTCCTGAGTAGGAGTGAGCGTGAGACAGATGACCCTTGCCTTGGGACACTCTGGTGGGCCAGTAGAGGAGCAAGCAGATCACCACCAGTTCTGCACAACCCAGGCCTGCGGATGGGTAGACCAGGTCCCAAATGACCCCTGTCTGATGCCACAATTCAGGAGCAAGATATAGCACTCCTGGCCACTCCCTAGACAACACCAGACACTAGGACCTTGGGTGCTTCTCAGAGGATCAAGTAAGTGGTGGAGAAATGGAAGAGAAACAGAAGGATGTGGGCATAATGAAGAGAGGCAGAACTGGAGACATGAAAATGGTGAGGAATGGTTTGATATGAGTGCCAGTAATTCCACCTGGGACCATGGTGGGGTCCTGGGCCAGTGCTTCCACTGAGAATCACACCTCAGTCTGTACCCTGAAGCAGTAGGGTTCTGTTACCACCAAAGTCCAGATGGATGTCCCTGATCTGTGCTGTCACCGGGGGAAATACTGATGTCTGAGGCATTTGCAGAACAGGCCCAAGCCCTCACCTGGGCATTCTAGAAGAGCTGACCCTGGTTGTAGAAGAGCAGAAGAACTAACCCCTAGCCAGCTACAGTACTCGAATGGCTGTGCACATTGCTGAAGTTGTAGGTGAGACAGGCCTCAAGGATAGACAGGAGTGAAAGCAGGCCCTACCACTTGTCTCCCATGCAGTGGCATGGATGAAGGAGAGATATACTCCTTCCTCCTTACCCTGTCCCTCAGCAGCTGCATCATTCAGTAGAGCCAGCCCTGCACCTCAACTGTGCAGCACAGTAGAGCTGGCCCTTGATGTGAGGATTGTGGGTGAGCTGGCCCCCAGGGTATGAGTGTGGGAGAGTCAGCCCTCCTCCTGTTCCTAGTTCCTTGGCACCTATGGCCCCGAGATCATGAGAGTGGTAGAACTGGCCTTAGCCCTCACTGGCTGCAACACTCCAGCTGGCTGCAACAGCCAGCTCAGATACCTCTCAAGCCCAGATCCAGGGCTTTGAGGTGGCCTACCTCAACAACTACTACATCACTGAACTTCTGAAGTGCACAAAGTAGCTAGTCCTACAGATCCAAAACTTTGTTGACTTAAAACTCAAACAGGAAAATTTGACAACATTTAAAATGGTGCGGTATAAACCCAGTCTCATGTAAGTGTGGTCAAGTAAAGAGCTGACACAGCTTATCAACTGTGCGAAAGAAAACCCCAGATAAGAAGCCATAAATACACAGTCTCCTGTGGCCTTAAACACAAGACTCCTGCAAGGAGCCTCCATGTTCACAGGCTGGAGGGCAGGTTGGAATGTCAGTTCTGCAGAGATTGGAACTTCCTAGGTTCAGAGGCCACGTATCATGGGCAGGTTTTCAACCTCAGAAACAGCCATTCCTTGCCACACGCTGCATCTGAACTTGCCTCTTAGAATAAAAGGTTCGTAGAAGCTATTTACTTTGAACTAACATCTTGGAAAAATAAACAAACCCCCCCTAGAAGCTATCAACATAGCAGACCACTAGCTGTCAAATGAACATCAGCTTAGGATGTCAACAGATAATGATTTAGACATATATGAACCTTCTCCCACCTCTATGTATTTGCTTCTCCGGTTACCAACCAATGTAGTCTAAATTTGCCTTGATTTATGACTTTATTTCTTTATGCTGTAAGCATGCACACACAGACACACACACACATACACATTCACACACACACACATACACACTCAAGCTGTAATCATAGACAGACAGAGACATACACACACACACACACACACACACACACACACACCATACACACACACACAATACACACATGACACAGTTTCTTTTCCAGAACAGGGAATTTGAGATAAGGTAGATATGTGTTTCCATGCCATGGTCATGCATAATGCTCCAGCACTAAATACTCTTTAATCCCTTTAAGGTGAGACCTGTGTTTGCTTTAAAGTAATGATAACAACAGCAACAATAACCAGGAAACTCTTTCACTTCCAGTAGTATAGAAAGTTTTATTCAATACAGAAAATGACCTTAAGTTCTCCCCAGAGGCCACCATGTTCCCCTCTCTCAATGTTTTGAACAAGGTCCCTTCCTTCCATCCAGTATTGCTGTTGTCTTCTGGTGCACATCAGGGCTGTACCACAAGGTGGCACTAAGACACAAGAAGCTTAGTGTTCATAAAGATCTAAAGAATAATCTAGGTGTTGGGGATGTATGTACTGGGTAGCAGAATTCTCTTCTTGCATGGACTCAGTAACAGCAAAAATGTTCTGGCATAGGAGTGTCCATCAGTAGCATAGACTTTGTGGAGCACGCTTTTACAAACTCAGGGTATATGTTGTCCACACCCCAGACATGAACGTATAATGATTCCTTAAAAACCCAAGTTAACCGGGCATGATACTGCACAATTTTAATTGAAACACTCACCATACATAAGTAGGCAGATTTTTGAAGAACCTGAGGGCAGCCTTTCGTCTATAGCAAATTCCAGGCCACTGAAGACTCTGTCTAAAAATTCAGTTCATAAACCTTAGTGCAAAATTTAATTATTCTCAAAACCCCAATAGGTGTAAGGCAAGACCATTCGGTCAGGTCTCCACTGCAGTAAGAATTATCTAATCCTAATTGCTTCTAAGGAGAAAAGACATACCTTTGCTCCTAGTGTGCAAACCTCCAGTCCTGAACTGTTTGACTCTGTGGCTTTTGGTTTTGCACCATTTGGTTTGAGTGCACAATAGAGCAAAACTCTCTCTCATGGTTAGGGAGCATAGGCTAAAAGAGGCAGGACAGGGTCCCTACGCCCTTCCCTTCAAAAGCACAGGTCTGATGTCATAGGGCTCTGGCAAAGCCTTGCCTATGACAAGTAAAGACACCTTGTTTACCTTCTTCCAGAAGTGTTACCTTGACAACAGAGATTCAACAAATAGATCATTGGAGAATATCCAAGGTTCAATCCCATACATATGCTAGAGTTGTTTATGCTGAGTGTCCACATTACAAAAGGCTAGGTGTCCGGGAGACCCTTGGGAAAAGGCAGCCTGTGTCAGGGAACACAGGAGGAGAGTGAGAGCAGATAGAGATGCTCACTCGGGACCTGGCAGCTGTGTGCAGAATATACTAGAGAGGAAGAGACTCGGAATGATTGCAGAAATTTGGAGCAACCTGTGAAAGGGTGGGATGTTGGAGAACAAGCACTCTACTGCCACAGAGAAATCTCTGTCGTGTGCAGAGCTCACTCTGCGCCTGAACCAGTGAACGGAATGCAGGTTTGGGGATCATCAGCAAACAGATCTGTGGTAATGTGCCCGGAGATTTACTGCTCAGAACCGCTGTTACAGTGAACAAACCATTTTTTTAGATATTTAACTGGAAACAACTTACAGGACTCAGCTGTGATGCCACCTAGTGGCCAGAGTCAGAATTTTACCTCTGAGAGGCTGCACAGCTGACTGTAGCCTGGACAGAGACCAAGAGAAGGAACATGTAGGGATGGTATCAGTATGAGCTTTAGGAATGTTTTCAATCACTAGAAGGGTTCGCTTTTGACCATCCATTTCTAGGACATTTAGCCTGAACGGGCAAGCCGAGCACTTTCTGTAATGAGAGAACGTGTACTTGGTAATGTATGATGCTAGAGGAGACACTATCACAGGCTCAAACAGGAGGGCATGTGCGCAGTCATGCTAACAAAACATTTTTAATGCATTTTGTTCTTCCATAGCACTGAATAAAACGAATGCTTTTTCAATGGTCTGTTTATCCCAAATATTTGTGTTAATATACTCACAATTTTGTGACTTTTTAAATTGTGAAATTATGATTTTCTTGACTACAGAAGTTTAAAAACCTGATAAAATGATCTCTTAGAGTGAAGTCATTTTCTCAGAGTCCCAGTTCCCTCCTCCTGAGTCAAATGAGATTCTTTCCCTGGAATGACACACAGTCTTCTGATACAGTGTTGTAGTCTACACAGAGTTATGTCTTCCACATATCCAACCTGTCTTCCATTATGAGAACCATAGCAAACATCAAAGTTATTCTTTTCCATTTAATATTCTCACAATTCATCTGTAACTCACCAGTGTTTGTGTTTTGACATAGGAAAAATGTTGTATGAACTGCATGATAAAATTACTTCCTATCCTCCCTGTTAGTGAGTGAATCTCACAGATAACAGACAATAACCCAGGAGTTAGAATACTCTTGCATGTATGTTTCCCTTGTTTGATACAATCCAATGTTATTATACTGTTTGGATGTAGTTTTAATTTCCAATAATATTACTACTGTGACATAGAACTTATAAGTTGATTTCTTTAGAAAAATTTCATACTACCTGAAGGGAGATTTACTAGTAGTTCCTACAGCTGTGATTCCTTTCAGAGCCCAGAGTGAAGGGAAACCCGAAAAAGCTTTACAGGAGGTGGGGGTGTGGGTGAGCTCCAGTTTCTCCAAAGTCTTGAGACATGTCAAGAAATTCATAAAAACCACAATTTAAATGGAGAAGAGTAAAAAGTCCAGAATCTTATGTTAATAAGGTATCAAAAAACCCACATTTTTCTAACGTGTTAAATTTGCCCCAAATCAGCACCTCATTCTGATAATCTTAACTAGTACTGACTTGAAGTCCTGCTGACCACGTGACGTCCATTTCTTATTGTTTCTCCTAAGGAGAGCACAGATAGGTACACTAAAGCACCATGTCATTGGGTGTCTGGAATTCAGTGTTTTGGAACCAAGTTTCTGAGTCTTGGGTTCATGGCAAGGGCTGCTTCACATACTGCCTCTGAGGAAACCAAAGTAAAGATCACAAAATAAGAGCATGGCTGATTGAGTCTATGACCCTGATTGGCACATTCTGCAACAGATCACACTTGATAAACAAAACACAGGGTTTGCTTAATTGCTGCTCCCTCACAGCATGGGATGCTGGAGGTAAATTCAACACATCCATAATCCCCAGTACCTGACTCCTCAGCCCTTTCAGTACCAAAGCAACATCACATCAGGACCTCAGCCACCTGCTGCCTACTGAAATCATTAGAGTGTAACTGACATCATCTACTTCACAGATTTCCATTCTTTTCATGAAATTAGGCTCAAGTTCTCAACCCTTATACAAGAAAACGTAATAAAACTTCCTATAAAAAACCTCCCTAAAATAGAATATTTTTAGCTGTATAGTGTAAGCATTGCATACCTTAACCATGTAAACTACTATGTACGAATGGAAGTTGCCCATTGTATGTGGTAATGCCTTCTCCTGTATATGAAACCATGCAATCTGCTGCTGAACTCCATAGATTAGAACACTCAGTACCTCACATGAAGCTACAGAGAGTGAAAGTTACAACACCGGATGGGAGAAAGTGTTTGTAAACCATATGTCTAATATAGTGAGTGTCTGACAGGGTCTCTAACAGGCCCAGACCATTGCAAACATGGTGCCTGCAAGTCCTCCACTCTCCTTCTCCACGGCTAAATCATTAGATTACATTTATTTATTAGTATAACGTTTATCTGTTTGTACACGGAATTATTTACTTATTTTATGTATATAAGTATACTGCAGCTGTCTTCAGACACAGAAGATGGCATCCGATCCCATTACTGATGGTTGTAAGACACCATGTGCTGCTGGGAATTGAACTCAGGACCTCTGGAAGGGCAGTCAGTGCTCTTAACAAGTGAGTCATCTCTCCAGCACTAGATTACATTCTTATCATTAGGCACCAAGGTCTTTTCCCTTATTTGGACACCTTCCTATTCCTAATGCATTCCTGAGTCTCATCCCTAGGGTCTGGCTGTCAATCACTAAGGTCTAGCAATCAAATGTCATTATTGGGTACACTGATTAAAATGCCCAGTCAGGACATACAAACTTATCTTAGCACAGACCTCCCCATTTTCTGCTCACAAACTGCTCCCAATGAGACACCTGCTGTTTTTGCCTCATTCAGAGGCAGCCCTCCTCCCCCTGCCTGCCCCCTTTCCAGTCAATGAATGGCCTTTGTGCTGAGAATCTTGTGTCTGGTTGTGTCTGCTCAGAGGTCCCTTTCCATGTCAATATCCAGAATGTGTAAACAAAGTATCAACAGTGAAGAAATTATTTTAGGGTTGTTTTTTGGGGAGAGGTGTGAGGGGTACAGGATGGCTCAAGCCATTTTATCCAGAGGGTTGAGTGTGGAGAGAGGGATTGGAGGGACTCATGCAATCAGACATCCTTGTAGGGAGAGATGTCAAAGATTATGGAGCTGCCATCTCCCCATTGTGATCACATTTGGCCCAGACCACCAACGTGATTTTAAAAATATGGATGAAGGACTCAGTTACACATTTCTATAAGATATACATTTCAAATGCTATCCCAAAAGCTCCCTACACCCTCCCTACACCCTGCTCCCCTACCCACCCACTCCTACTTCTTGGCCTTGGCATTACCCTGTATTGGGGCATATAAAGTTTGCAATAACAAGAGGCCTCTCTTCCCAATGATGGCCAACTAGGCCATCTTCTGCTACATATGCAGCTTGAGACAAGAGCTCTGGATTACTGGTTAGTTCATATTGTTGTTCCACCTATAGGGTTGCAGACCCCTTCAGCTCCTTGGGTACTTTCTCTATCTTCTCCATTGGGGGCCCTGTGTTCCATCGTATAGATGACTTTGAGCATCCACTTCTGTATTTGTCAGGCACTGGCTTATCCTCATATAAGACATCTATAACAGGGTTCCTTCAGCAAAATCTTTCTGGAATTGTGCAATAGTGTCTGGGCTTGGTGGCTGATAATGGGATGGATCCTCAGGTGGGGTAGTCTCTGGATAGTCCATCCTTTTGTCTTAGCTCCAAATGTTGTCTCTGTAACTCCTTTTATGGGTATTTTGTTCCATATTCTAAGGAGGAATGAAGAATCCACCCATTGGTCTTCTCTCTTTTTGATTTTCTTGTGTTTTGCAAATTGTATCTTGGGTGTTCTATGTTTCTGGACTAATATCCACTTATCAGTGAGTGCATATGTAATGAATTCTTTTGTGATTGGGCTACCTCACTAAGGATTATATCCTCCAGGTACATCCATTTGTCGAAGAATTTCATAAATCCATTTTTTAAATTGCTGAGTAGTACTCCATTGTGTAAATGTACCACATTTTCTGTATCCATTCTTCTGTTGAGGGAATTCTGGGATCTCTCCAGCTTCTGGCTATTATAAATAAGGCTGCTATGATCATAGAGGAGCAGGTGTTCTTATTACCAGTTGGAACTTCTTCTGGATATATGCCCAGGAGAGGTATTGCTGGATCTTCAGTTAGTTTATGTCCAATTTTCTGGGGAACCTCCAGACTGACTTCCAGAGTGGTTGTACAAGCTTGCAATCCCACCAGCAATAGAGGAGTGTTTCTCTTTCTCCACCTCCTCGCCAGCATCTGCTGTCACCTGAATTTTTGATCTTACCCATTCTGACTGGTGTGAGGTGTAATTTCAGGGTAGTTTTAATTTGCATTTCTCTGATGATTAAGGATGTTGAACATTTTTTCAGGTGCTTCTCAGCACTTCGGTATTCCTCAGTTGAGAATTCTATGTTTAGCTCTGAACCCCATTTTAATGGGGTTATTTGAATTTCTGGGGTCCAGCTTCTTGAACTCTTTGTATGTATTGGATATTAGTCCCCTATCATATTTAGGATTGTTAAAAGTCCTTTCCCAATCTGTTGGTGGCCTTTTTGTCTTATTGACAGTGTCTTTTGTCTTACAGAAGTTTTGCAATTTTATGAGGTCCCGTTTGTCAATTCTTGATCTTACAGTGCAAGCCACTGCTATTCAATTTAGGAATTTTTCCCATGTGCCCATATCTTCAAGGCTTTTCCCTACTTTCTCCTGTATTAATTTCAGTGTCTCTGGTGTTATGTGGACTTCTTTGATCCACTTAGACTTGAGCTTTGTACAAGGAGATAAGAATGGATATATTTGCATTCTTCTACATGATAACCCCCAGTTGTGCCAGCACCATTTGTTGAAAATCCTATCTTTTTTTCCACTGGATGATTTTAGTTCCCTTGTCAAAGATCAAGTGACAATAGCTGTGGGGATTCATTTCTGGGTCTTCAATTCTATTCCATTGATCTACCTGTCTGTCACTGTACCAGTACCATGCAGTTTTTATCACAATTGCTCTGTAGTACAGCTTAATGTTAGGCATGGTGATTTCACCAGAGGTTCTTTTCTTGTTGAGAATAGTTTTTGCTATCCAAGTTTTTTATTTTCCCAGATGAATTTACCAATTGCCCTTTCTAACTCTGAAGAATTGAGTTGGAGTTTTGATCTGGATTGCATTGAATCTGCAGACTGCTTTCAGCAGGATAGCTATTTTTTAATATATTAATCCTGCCGATCCATTGAGCATGTGAGATCTTTCCATTTTCTGAGGTCTTCTTCAATTTCTTTCTTCAGAGACTTGAAGTTCTTATCATACAGATCTTTCACTTCCCTAGTTAGAGTCACACCAAGGTATTTTATATTATTTGTGACTATTGTGAAGGGTGTTGTTTCACTAATTTCTTTCTCAGTCCCTTTATCCTTTGTGTAGAGAAAGGCCATTAATTTATTTGAGTTAATTTTATATCCAGCTATTGCACTGAAGCTGTTTATCAGGTTTATGAGTTCTCTGGTGGAATTTTTGGGACATATATATATATAATATATATATATATATATATATATATATATATATATATATATATATATAATCTGAAAATACTGGTATTTTGACTTCTTCCTTTCCAATTTGTATCCCCTTGATCTCCGTTTGTTGTCGAATTGCTCTGGCTAGAACGTCAATTACTATATTGAATAAGTAGGGAGAGAGTGGGCATCTTTGTCTAGTCCCTGATTTTAGTGGGATTGATTCAAGTTTCTCTCGATTTAGTTTGATGTTGGCTACTGGTTTGCTGTAGATAGCTTTTATTATGTTTAGGTATGAGTCTTGAATTCCTGATCTTTCCAAAACTTTTATCATGAAGGGGTGTTGGATTTTGTCAAATGCTTTCTCAGCATCTAACGAGATGACCATGTGGTTTTTTTCTTTGGATTTGTTTATATAGTGGATTACGTTGATGGATTTCTGTATATTAAACCATCCCTGCATCCCTGGGAAGAAGCCTACTTGGTCATGATGGATGAATGTTTTGATGTGTTCTTGGATTCAGTTTGCGAGGATTTTATTGAGTATTTTTGCATCGATATCCTTAAGGGAAATTGGTCTGAAGTCCTCTTTCTTTGTTGGATTTTTGTGTGGTTTAGGTATCAGAGTAATTGTGGCTTCATAGACTGAATTGGGTAGGGTACCTTCTGTTTCTATTTTGTGGAACAGTTTGAGAAGAGTTGGAATTAGGACTTCTTTGAAGGTCTGATAGAACTCTGCACTAAACCCTTCTGGTCCTGGGATTCTTTTGGTTGGGAGACTATTGATGACTGCTTCTATTTCTTTAGAGGATATAGGACTGTTGAGGTCGTTAATCTGATCCTGATTTAACTTTGGTACCTCGTATCTGTCTAGGAAGTTGTCCATTTCATCCAGGTTTTCTAGCTTTGTTGAGTATAGCCTTTTGTAGTAGGATCTGATGATGTTTTGGATTTCCTCAGGTTCTGTAGTTATATCTCCTTTTTCATTTTTGATTTTGTTAGTTAGGATACTGTCCTTGTGCCCTCTAATTATTCTGGCTAAGTGTTTATCTATCTTGTTATTTTTCTCAAAATACCAGCTCCTGGTTTGGTTGATTCTTTGAATAGTTCTTCTTGTTTTCACTTGGTTGATTTCAGCCCTGAGTTTGATTATTTCCTGCAGTCTACTCCTTTTGGGTGAATTTGTTTCCTTTAGTTCTAGAGCTTCTAGGTGTGCTGTCATTCTGCTAGTGTATGCTCTCTCTAGTTTCATTTTGGAGGCTCTCAGGCAAGTTTTCCTCTTAAGACTGCCTTCATTGTGTTCCATAAGTTTGGGTATGTTGTAGCTTCATTTTCACTAAACTCTAAAAAGTCTTTAATTTCTTTCGTTATTTCATTCTTGACCAAGGAATCATTGAGTAGAGTGTTGTTCAGTTTCCATGTGAATATTTGATTTCTATTATTTATTTTGTTATTGAAGCTCAGCCTTAGTCCGTGGTGATCTGATAGGATGCATGGGACAATTTCAATAACTTTGTATGTGTTGAGGTCTGTTTTGTGACCAATTATATGGTCAATTTTGGAGAAGGTACCATGAGGTGCTGAGAAGAAAGTATATCCTTTTGTTTTAGGATAAAATGTTCTGTAGATATCAATTAAATCCATTTATTTCACAACTTCTTTTAGTGTCCATGTGTCTCTCTTTAGTTTCTGTTTCCAGGATCTGTCCATTGGTGAGAGTAGGGTGTTGAAGTCTCCCACTATTATTGTATGAGGTACAATGTGTGCTTTGAGCTTTACTAAAGTTTCTTTAATGAATGTGGCTGCCCTTGCATTTGGAGCATAGATATTGAGAATTGAGAGTTCCTCTTGGAAGATTTTACCTTTGATGAGTATGAAGTGCTCCTCCTTATCTTTTTTGATAACTTTGGGTTGGAAGTTGATTTTATTAGATATTAGAATGGCTACTTCAGCTTGGTTAGGGTAAAATGTTACATATATATATATATATATATATATATATATATATATATATATATGTGTGTGTGTGTGTGTGTGTGTTTGAGAAGAGTTGGAATTAGGTCTTCTTTGAAGGTCTGATAGAACTCTGCACTAAACCCTTCTGGTCCTGGGATTCTTTTGGTTGGGAGACTATTGATGACTGCTTCTATTTCTTTAGAGGATATAGGACTGTTGAGGTCGTTAATCTGATCCTGATTTAACTTTGGTACCTCGTATCTGTCTAGTGTGTGTGTGTGTATATGTATATATAAATGGTGAATCCTTTTGTTTCATAACTTCTGTTAGTTTCAATGTGTCCCTGTTTAGTTTCTGTTTTCAGGATTTCTCCATGATGAGAGTGGGGTGTTGAAGTCTTCCACTATTACTGTGTGCTGTGCAATGTGTGCTTTGAGCTTTACTAAAGTTTCTTTTATGAATGTGGATGCCATTGAATTTGGAGCAAAAATATTCAGAATTGAGAGTTCATCTTGGTAGATTTTACTTTGATGAGTATGAAGTGTCCTCCTTATCTCTTTTGATAACTTTGGGTTGGAAATCTATTTTATTCAATATTAGAATGGCTACTCCAGCTTTTTTCTTTAGACCATTTGCTTAGAAAATTTTTTCCAGCCTTTTACTCTGAGGTACTGTTTGTCTTTGTCCCTGAGGCTGGCATTTGTGTTTCCTCTTTAAATGCTTTTAACTGTTTACCTTTGTTTTCCTATATTTCCTTCTTAAAGTCCTCCATCATCATCATGAGAAGTGACTTTAGATCCATGTCTTGCTTTTCTGGTGTGATAGTGTATCCAGGACTTGCTATGGTGGGAGAGTTTGGTTCTGATGATGCCAAATAACCTTGGTTTCTGTTGCTTCTGTTCTTAAGCTTGCCTCCTGCCATCTGTTTATCTCAAGTGCTTGCTGCCCTCAATATATATGATTGGAGCTTGTCCTTTCTATAATCCCTGTTGATTTAGGACTCCTTTTCTCTTCTGATGTTTTCCAAACTGAGAAAGTCCTTTTATTCATCTTAGGAGACAGGCTGATCTGTACCCATAGGTATTAAAAGCTTAAATTTCTGAATTAAAACAATAGTTAGATTACTTTGCAGAAATTATCCTACAAAATTGGAGAGGTAGCATGAAATAAGGAAAACTATGTTCAGCTTTGTAAGAAACCTGGTGTTTATGTGCTAATTTATCAGGAGTAATAAGATAAAATCTTGCTATTGTTGGGAAAAACCCTCAGAAAGAGAAACAGACACAGACATAAATCATTTAATTGGTACCAGTCTCTGTTCTCTTGGTACCTATGCCTAGCTGTGATACTATTGGCACTGGCTGGGCATTTACTTCTCATTCTGATTGGAATAATGAGAGGCCCTGCATCTTTAAATATATGACCAATTATATATCAGTTTAATAAAATTAATGGTCCTTAGGACAAACTATCCTTCTTCAGAACACGATGAGTCCATATTCACTAAAACTTGTGAGGACCATAACAGGGCTTCAAACCTTAGTGGGACCCTGTAACTTAGCACAACTGACTCCATGTTGAAAGTACCATTCAGGCCCAAAATCCAGCATGTAGACAGCACCATCAGCCAAAACTTAAACAAAAGCTTAATCCATCAATATCCACAGTTCTGGGAACGTCTCTACGTGTATTTACCTTGATTTCTAGCTAACAGTTCTCGCTAACTGAAGTATTTCCATTCAGGGCATAGTTTTTTGTGCTTAAAAGCTAACCCTGAAAAAGGCTCAGGGCTACATTGTGATCAGGAACATAGCTCCTGCTGCAGGGTATCTATGGGACTGGCAGGCTCCTGGGTGACATCTTCAAGGGGTGTCAACAACCCACCTGTGCCATGCATCAGAGTGTGTTCATGTGGTCCAAAGGTCTCTGTATGTGTTCTTCCTCCACACTTCACTGGGTGGTAGCAGGTGAGGTTCTGTGTGTCTATGGCCTCCTGGTAGCATGTGGCAGAGGAAAGGTCTATGGGCTTCCTCACCTACCTGGAGGGCTCAGCATGGCAGAATGCAGGTCTCTGTCTGTCTTCTACCCCCTGCACTTCACTAGCTGGGCTTTATTTCATTTTTATATGTCCTAGGCATAAAACTGTTTTGGACACTAAGTCAGGCAAAAAGCAAGGATGAACATAAGAACAACATTACCCACAAGGTGTTTCTTTGCCCATTTCTTGGGAGCAATAAAGACTTTCTATTGGTTTAAATCCATGTCTTGAAGGGTCTTCTCTTATAGATGCCCCACAAAAATTACAACTACAACTTCCCCCTATGTTTTTCTCTATCCAAGCACAAATACCTCTTCTTACTTTCTTTAAAACTCCTCATAGTCATTTTTAAAAAAATCAGCCCCACTTCCTATTTTATTTTATCAATTTTATCAGGATTCTAATTTCATTTTAATTAATTAATTAATTAATTAATTAATTAATTAATTAATTAATGTTTTACACTCCATATTTTATTCCCGCCCTTTTCACCCTCTGACCATATGTCCACCTCATCCCACACCTCCTCCCTACCCCCTGTCTCCACGTAGATGTTCCCAGCCCCCACTCTTTCTGATGTCTAAACTCCCTGGGGCCTCCAGTATCTTGAGGGTTAGATGCATCATCTCTGAATGAACACAGGCCCAGCAATCCTCTACTGTATGTGTGTGACACTCATATCAGCTGGTGTATGCTGCCTGTTTGGTGGTCCAGTGTTTGAAAGATCTCAGGGGTCCAGATTCAATTAAGACTGCTGGTCCTCCTACAGAATTACCCTTCTCCTCAGCTTTTGTCAGCTTTCCCTGATTCAACAACAGGGGTCAGCTGCTTCTGTCCATTGGTTGGGTACAAATATCTGCATCTGACTCTTTCAGCTGCTTGTTGGATCTTTGAGAGGGCAGTCATGCTAGGTCCCTTTTTGTGAGCACTCCATAGCCTCAGTAATAGTGTCAGGCCTTTGGGACCTCCCCTTGAGCTGGATCCCACTTTGGGCCTGTCACTGGACTTTCTTTTCCTCAGGCTCCTCTCAATTTCCATCCCTGTAATTCTTTCAGACAGGAACAATTATGGGTCAGAGTTGTGACTGTAGGGTGGCAACCCCAAACCTAACTTGGTGTCCTGTCTTCCTGCTGGAAGTGAGTTCTATAAGTTCCCTCTCCCTACTGTCTGGCATTTCATCTAAGGTCCCTCCCTTTGAAGGTTTTAAGGTCTCTGGTGCATTCTGGAGGGTCCCCCCCACCCCCTACCTCCCAAGGTTGCCTGTTTCCATTCTTTCTGCTAGCCCTCAGGACTTCAGTCCTTTTCCCTCACCCAATACCAGGATTCTAATTTCTTAAACCTTCTACAAAATCAACTGATATAAGATGATCTAATAAAAAATTACATTTTAAACATATACTATCTTCAAGAAAATGGAAAAATGATTCTGAAAACAGCCTTATAAAGAAAGAGTAGCACTTGGGATGAGAAAAATCAAAAGACAAAGAAGAATGAACTTCATCTATTTAAATTATTAATTATTTTATTTATTTATATTCCAGATGTTGCCTGTCCCTGGTCCCTTCACCCAGGATTTTTTTTAAAATAACATTTTATTTAATATAAAATGCTAAAATAATCTACTGTTAGCAAGAAATAAGAGCAAAGCCATTACTTATTTTAGTGACATTTTAATACTTTTGACAGTCTGTATAAAGTAATAGTAGTGATATAAGTCATTAAGTTACATTTTCATTCAAAGTATGAAATGCCATATTATAAAGGAAAGTCTATATGTGAATTATGTTTTTATCACTTTTCTTCTTAACAAGAAAATATATTTTTTATCACCAAAACCAGAGTTAAAGTGAGTGGTTTTTAACTACTTTGCAAGTTAATTTTTGCTGGTGTTCTTGGTTGTTATTTCAATGGGTATTATAAATCAAATTCAGTTTATTTTAAATTTTAATTTATTATTCCTTTTGTGTATCTGTGTCCATCATGTGTGTATTTGTGTATGTGTGGTGTGATGTCTGTTTGTGTGTGTGTGTGTGTCTGTGTGTCTGTGTGTGTACATGTGCAAGTTTTTAGAATCACATCAATCCCTTGGAATGCATGTGAAAGTTGGGAGGACAAGCCTTGCAAATTGGTTCTCACTCTCCACCGTGGCATTCAAGTAGTCAAATTTAGTGATTGTTCTTACTGCACAATCTCAATGGTATAAAATCCAATTAATTTTCACAATGCTTTTCTTGGGTTGCTCTGAAATCTAGAATGTTAACTTTTCAGAGTAGAAACAGTGTAAGCACATAATGTTCACTTTTTCTTCCTTGCTACATCTTTATAAGGCAGTCCATTTCATTGCAACAATAAAACACTGGGCAAAATTAACTTTATTTTCAGTTATTTGGTTACTGAGTTATTGAGTGACAGTAATATGAGAATTTCTACATGTGATTACAACTAAATTCTAATTTCAAAGAAACCTAGTGTGCTAGTTACCGGTCCAAATACATCAGCATTACAATCATAAATTCTTTGCTTCTTGCTACCTTTTATTTATACAATGTGGCATTTCAATTTATGGTACACCACATATTGGACTGACCAAGTATTTGGGACTCAATATACATATTTGGCTGAAATAAAGCACAATGAACACAGCAACTATACCAGAATGGAAGTAGCAAGAAATTCAACCAGAACAACGTATACTAGGAAGCCTACTTGGTACAGTAAGACAGAATGACTAAGTGCAAAGTAAACACCTAAAGGAATAATAGTCGGAGTTGTGGCTGGACTCCTAACTGTCTTTCCAAGTTCATATTGGTCTCAAGCTGATGGTTCCATGGCAGGCAGTTGAAATCTTTGAGAAAGCTAGTTCAAGGACACAAATCAATGTAATCACACTCCTGATGGCTGTGTGGGGACTCAGAGCTCTCTCTCTCCTCCCTGGCCTCAAGAGTTGAAAGGAACTCCCCCTGCCAAAACTCCTAATCATATTCTGTCTTGGCAAGGTCCCAAAGGAGTGGAGTCAAAACAACCTTAGTAAGACGTCTAAAACCAAGAAACAAAGTTCTCTTGCCTACCAGCCTGTTATACCAGGCATTTTGCATGACTCCAGATGGTAGACATCAAACAGATGTGAGAGCATGCCTCCAAGATGGTAATGTTGAATCCCTAAATCCTGCTGACGAGATCCAACACTATAAAGTCCGTTTTGCATTGAAGAGAATATGTATTAAGAGCAGGGAAGATGAAGCTTGGGGTCTAAGTGTGTAAAACACCTTTCTAGTTGCTTTAACCACCAATAAACCACAGAAATGTTCATTCTATGAGTGATTTGATGCAGGAACTTGTCTTTTCATTCTTGCTGCCTACAATAATATCTCAAAGTGATCCTTGGTCAATGAGTATGAAATAAAGAACTGAGGCACTGCAGTCTGAGGAAAGAAGAGGAGGTAGCCACTTATAATTGAAGACATCAATGGGTAGTGGCTATAAATTCTTTTATACACTGTTAAATATAGAAGGTTTTCAACAAGAAACTAAAGACAGCCTTAAATGTGAAAGTTTAATAAAACTTAATGGATAAAAATATTGGCTTCATTAATCACCTGGTCTTCCCAAATTCATTCAGGGAAATTTATATTTACCCTGTTGGTGTCAAACTCCTACAAATAAATCTCAGTGAGGAAAGGGCTATAAGTTATCATGACTTGCTGATCCATATCATATTGGTCAGTAAGACCATTAATGACAATGGACAAATGACTCAAAGGAACTCTCAACTTTTCCATTTTTAGTTAAGGTTCTTTATAAAGGTCAGTTACATATCTGTATTTCCTGACTACAGCTCCTACAAAAAAATAATCTTATATATGAAATCTACAGAATTCATGAAAGAACACTGAGTTCTTAAATGGCACATATCAATGTTGACAATTGGTTGAGCTGTGAAATTCACTCTGAAAATGTGATCCAGTTCATGTCACTTCGCTGTGCTGCCTGTAGCATCGCCTTCAGTTGTGCCTGCACAACAGCAAGCTTTTGTCGGTCTAAAATACCCTGAAAATACCACCGTTCATAGCAATGCACAGGGATAGGGTAAATTACATATTTCAGCTCCATTAGTGGTAGTAAGTTTTGCAGGATTCTTATGAGCATGGACATTGTAATGGGGTTAGAAGCAAAACTAAGCACACGGAGGTGGGAACAGTGGCTGAGGGCCTGGATAAGAGAAAATATTGTAGAATCTGTTATAAGACAATGATTTATCTCTAGATACTGTAGGGTACCAGAGACATTCTCCATGAGTGTTTGTAAAGGCTCACAATCTTCCCACGATATTGGATTGTTACTGAGATTCAGCCGCTTAAGGTGGGCAACCTGAGGACACTGGGACAGAAATCGGAAGTCTCTGTAAGAAAGCTCACAGAAAGGCAGATCCAAGTAATTCAAATTACGTGGCAGGACTCTGTAGGGAGAAAACAAAGAAGCCCTGCTGAAGAGTAAGGAATTGATGAATCTATGAATCTAGAACAAACTGCTTTGCACATATATTGCTGAAGCCACTAACAATGTGGGTTTAACTCGATAGGTTTATGGCTTTAAGAAATGTACTTTCCCACTCTTAGACACAGATTGGTAATCTTCAGAATATGTACAAGATAGTGTTATGCTCAGTTCTTTGAAATAGTAAATGAAAAATATTAACCTACTTGGTACTTATAGTCCATGGGGAACAAATTCCACTATTTGGTGGAATGGGATCAGGAATAACAGCCAAACTCATGTCCCCAAATCACATGATTCTGGACCTAATTCTTGAGCATAACACATGAACAAAAATGATCTGACATTATGAACTATGGAGATCATTTGATGAGCATATCTGTAAGCATGACAGAATGAAATCTCTAACTTCTTCCACCAGTATGCTTCCAGTTCATCTCTGGATAGCTGTAGAAAGGCTATGTCTTTTTCATTAATCTAATTTGGGCCCTGTATTGTGTGTGTGTGGTTGTCTGCATAAATGAATGTTGTATCAACTTATTTTTATAAACCTACCTTTTCGTTTATTCTAAATAAAGTGCTCAGCTGGACAGTTTCAAATTTCCAGTAGTGATACTGCTGACATGCTTATCACAACAGATTCCAACATGGCTTTTGAATGCTATAGAATAATTTCTTTCTTTTCTGAACAACATAGTGTCCAGGAAACCTGGCACCTCCCCTCAAACTCTTACCTGAGCAATCTGTGTAGACGATTTGTTAGGCAGAAGAAAGACAAGTTTAGCTCTTGAAGGTTGTCCATTCGCTCAAGTTGGGTGAGAAAACTTTTGAATATTTTTCCAGTCAGAGATGTGAGGGTGATTTTAGACAAACTAAGACTATCTAAGTGGACCATCTGAGACAAAAGGGTGTTGATATCATTCAGGGAAGCCTTATCAATTGCCAGGTGATCAGTACATAACAGATTCAGGAGTTTCAAGGTATTGTTATAGTCAGACAGTTTATAAATTTGCAAATCACGACAGCAGAGATGTAAGGACCCTGAGCTCTGTTCAACTTTACTTAGAAGGAAAGACAAAAATGTCCTTGTTCTCAAGTTGCTGTTAAGGGAAAGGCCCACTAGTAATTCAGTAGGATATCTGGACAACTGAATCTCAGATCCTAAATTTACAGTGCTATGCTCTCTTCTTCTGTGGGAAGAGGTTTGAGAGTAAGAACAAGAGTGAAAACAGAAAGATTTTGTCCTGATTTGAAAACATGTGGTCCTGCAGTCAGCATCCTGTCTCAAATCTAGGACCTTCAGTTTGGAGCCTCTGTTGGGGAAAGAGGAGATAACACGTATGAGAGATAGCATATTTTAATATAACAAATAGCATTAATGATGACATATAGGGGAAAAGCCTCTTGTTCTTCATTCCATACAGCAAATAGTAGCATTTCCTATGAAAATACAACATACAGCATTTTCTGATCTGTATTCTACACTAATGCTAATCTGCTTCAGTTCTTTTTTCTTCTATGTTACATATTCATCATGCAAATCAATCATTAGTATCCTCACTCAGATCTTCTACAAATTACAACCTCTCTAAGACACTGGATTCTTTTGAATAACTTCACATGAGAAAGCAGAAGGAGTGTAAGAGCCAAAGGGGCTGGAGGATGCCAAGGAAATAAGACTCTCTACAGCAACAGTATCATTGCACATTTGAACCCAGAGACTTAGGAAGTGTAAACAGGGCCTGCAGATCTGCACCAGATGGGGCCCTAGAGCTGAAAGGAGAACTGAACACACATGCCCCTATCCCTAATTCCAGCATTAACTCCAGTTGATAACCATTTACAAATTGAAATTGAGTTTCTTCCAATGGAGTCACAGTGGGAAAACTCCTCTTAATGGTAGGCTGCATGCTCAGCAGTAGTTGGCTGATAGAAAAACAACTCAGTGGCACCTTTGGGGGTTCGTTGTCTCATAATTTTGTGTCAGGTCTTTCTTTTTTATTTCTATTTTTAAATTTTATTTATATATTCAATGTCTTATCTCTTTTTATCCTACAGGTTCTGTGCATATGCATTATGGCTTCTAGCTTTGTGGGCAACAGAGTGGGTCTCTGCTTTTTAATTTTTTTGTGTGACTTCTCTTGGGCTTTTTTCCTTCTCTTTGCTTGTTTTGTCCTATTCTGATTTGTTACATATATTTTATTTTCCAGTAGAACTCTGTTTGTTTTCTAAGAAGAGACAGAAATGTGAGAAAGGAAATGGAGAGAGACTAGAAGGACTAGAGGGAGGGGAAACCATATAAGGATACAGTATATAAAAATCTATTTTCAATAAAAGAAAAAAATCAAAACTAAAACCAAATCTTAACAGTTAGATCAAACACCACCACCACCTCCCATTCACTGTCAGCATTCACCATTAACTCTCTCTGGTATATCTTATTTCTCTGCTGTCACAGCAAGAAGACTAACCTGTGGCTGTTTTACCACATTACCATTATAGACAATCTTACCTAGAAGCAGAGTTTAGGACAGGAAGAACCTGAAGACCATCAATCATGGCTTTCAAGAGTGCACAGTGTGTTTCATGTGATCTTAATTTTCCAATGTGGAGACAGAAAAAAGGCCAAGCCTTCACTATTGCTGTCAGTGTCTTCTTATGCCCACCAAAGAAGGCAGCAGTGAACAGTGGAATGAAAAGTTCTCTTGGGATCTCCTCAAGTGATTGGATTATTATAGGCTCATTCTTGAGTAGACTATGTATAGCAAGATCTAACAGGGTGGCTGGGTCCTTGTGGTCCATCTTCACAAGCCTGTAACAGGATGACAAAAATGTTCAGTTTTGAACCAGTGATAACAATGCAGAAAACTATACAGTAAATATATGACTCAGACCATGGCTTCTAGAGATCTCTGCTATTGTCACAGGATAGATATTGATGAGTATTTAAATTATAGTTAACATATGTTAAAATAACATTTGAAATCAGAAGTAGGTTAGAAGACAATATTATATAGCTACCTACCTGCTAATATTTACTCTATAAAGAATATAAAACAACAAGAAGTAGAAATATAAATATACACAAAAGTTATATGTTCACTTTTAGGGAAGCAAACAAAAGTACTAGACCATTAAAAGTAACTGTAATTAAAAGAGACAAAATGAAACC
This sequence comes from Mus caroli, assembly GCF_978045245.1. Taxonomy (NCBI): domain Eukaryota; kingdom Metazoa; phylum Chordata; class Mammalia; order Rodentia; family Muridae; genus Mus; species Mus caroli. The sequence continues at coordinate 35,922,030 of NW_028227260.1, read as the reverse complement.
CCAGAACATCATCATAACCATACTTTCTGGCAGGTGAAGACAGATCAAAATTTCAAAATTTATACATAAAAAGTGATGATGTAGGAATTCAAGTTGATCTAATACAACAGTTAGAAAGATTACATCCAAAATAAATACAAATTATGAATACTGTGTCTTTAAGGTAGTATCACAATGTAAATTTGTTAAGAAATAAATACATGCAGATGGTCCCACGGTCCCCAGAGGACTCTCCACTTAAAAGGCTCCCTAGCATGACCAGGATTCTAGGATCACTGGTGAGTGGAACACAACATCTGTTCCAAAACATTTGTGAGAGGCCTGTGACAGCAGAAGCAGCAACACAGGAGCCCTGTCTGACCAGCAGCTTGTGTTCCCTTCTGGTCAGTGATGGTATACATCGGTTTGAAACACAGCATACAACCCCACAAGTCCCCAGAGGAGACACCACTTTCAGGCGCTGTAACACACCCAGGATTTTAGGATTACACGATTACAGGATAATAGGAGCTTGGTCATACCAGGATCTCAGGGTCTCAGAGGAAGCCTGACTGCCCAAAACTCTGACACACCAGAATCTCAGGTTCACAGGATCCCGGAATCACAGGATCACAGAGAAAGCTGTACTCTGAAGAGTCCTGAATAAAATGGGATTACAGGAAGAACAGGATCCAATCAGATATATTGAGGGCAGCAAGCACTTGAGATAATCAGATGTCAGGAGGCAAGCATAAAAACAAAAGCAACAGAAACAAAGGCTACTTGGAATCATCAGAACCAAACTCTCCCACCTTAGCAAGTCCTGGATACATCATCACAGCAGAAAAGCAAGATATGGATCTAAAGTCACTTCTCCTGATCACGATGGGGGACTTTAAGAAGGAAATAAATAACTCCCTTAAGGAAATACAGAAGAACACATGCGACCAGGTGAAAGAATTGAACAAAACCATACAGGATCTAAAAATAGAAGTGGAAACAGTAAAGAAATCACAAAGGGATACCATACCACTCTGAAAATAGAAAACCTAGAAAAGAAGTCAGGAGCCAAGGACGCAAGCATAACAAACAGAATACAAAAGATAGAAGAGAGAATTTCTGGTGCAGAAGATACCATAGAAAACATTGACACAACTATCAAAGAATATGTGAAATGCAAAGAGATCCTAAAACAAAACATTCAGGAAATCCAGGACTCAATGAGAAGACCAAACCTAAGGATAATAGGTATAGACGAGAAGGAAGATTTCCAATTTAAAGGACCAGTAAATATCTTCAACAAAATTATAGAAGAAAACTCCCCAACATAAGGAAAGAGATGCCCATGAACTCCAAATAGTTTGGACCAAAAAAGAAATTCCTCCTGTCACATAATAATCAAAACACTTAATGCAGAAAACCAGAAAAGGATATTAAAAGCTGTAAGGGAAAAAGGTCAAGTAACATATAAAGGTAGACTGAACAGAATTATACCTGACTTCTCCTCACAGACGATGAAAGCCAGAAGATCCTGGACAGATGTCATACAGACCCTAAGAGAACACAAATGCCATCACAGGCTACTATACCCAGCAAAACTCTCAACTACTATAGATGGAGAAACCAGAGTATTCCATGACAAAACCAAATTTACACAATATCTTTCCAAAAATCCAGCCCTTCAAAGGATAGTAAAGGGAAAACTTCAGCACAATGAGGAAAACTAAGCTCCAGAAAAAAAACAAGAAAGCAATCTTTCAACAAACCTAAAGAAGATAGCCACATGAACAGAATTCTAACTCTAACAACAAAAATAACAAGAAGCAAAAATGACTTTTCCTTAATAATGACTTTTCCTTTTTTCTTAATGGACTCGATTCCCCAATAAAAGGACATAGACCTTATAAGAGACTGGTTACATAAACAGGAAGCAACTTTTTGCTGCATACAAGAAACACACCTCTTAGAGTAAAAGACTGGAAAACAATTTTCCAAGCAAATGGTCCAAAGGAACAAGTTGGAGTATCCATTCTAAAATCAAATAAAAGCAACTTTCAAGTAGCAGTTATCATAAAAGATAAGGAAGGATATTTCATACTGGTTAAAGGAAAAATCTACCAAGATGAGCTCTCAATTCTGAACATCTATACTCCAAATGCAAGGGTATCCACATTTATAAAAGAAACTTTGCTAAAACTCAAAGCACACATTACATCTCACAAAATAATAGTGGGAGATATGAACACCACACACTCATCAAAAGACAGATCCTGGAAACTGGAATTAAACAGAGACATAGGGAAACTAACAGAAATTATGAAACAAATGGGTTTAACAGATATCTATAGAACATTTCAATTTAAAACAAAAGGATATACCATTTTCTTAGCACCTCATGGTTCCTTCTCAAAAACTGACTATATAGTTGGTGACAAAACAGGCCTCAACAGATACAAAAATATTAAAATTATCCCATGCATCTATTCAGATCACCACGAACTAAGGCTGATCTTCAATAACAACATAAATCATAGAAAGCCAACATTCACCTGGATGCTGAACAACACTCTACTCATTGATAACTTGGTCAAGGAAGAAATAAAGAATGAGATTAAAGACTTTTTAGAGTTTAATGAAAATGAAGTCACAACATACCCAAACTTATGGGACACAAAGAAAGTAGTCCTAAAAGGAACATTCATAGCTCTAAGTGCCTCCAAAAAGAAGCTAGAGCGAGCATACACTAACAGCTTGACAGCACACCTAAAAGTTCTAGAACAAAAGGAAGAAAATTCACCAAAGAGGAGTATATGGCAGGAAATAATCAAACTCATGGCTGAAATCAAACGACTAGAAACAAAAAGAACTATACAAAGAATCGACCAAACCAGGAGCTAGTTCTTTGAGAAAATCAACAAGATAGATAAACCCCTAGCCAGACTAACTAGAGGCCACAAGGACAGTATCCTAATTAACAAACTCAGGAATGAAAATGGAGATATAACAACAGAATATGAGGAAATCCAAAAATTCTTCGTATTCCACTACAAATGTCTATACTCAAGAAAACTGAAAAACCTGGATGAAATGGACAATTTTCTAGACAAATACCAGGTACCAAAGCTAAATCAGGATCAGATTAATGATCTAAACAGTCCCATATCCCCTAAAGAAATAGAAACAGTTATTAATAGTCTCCCACCAAAAAAAAAATAAAAGCCAAAAAGCTCAGGACCATATAGGTTTAGTGCAGAGTTCTATCAGACCTTCAAAGAAGACCTAATTCCAATACTCCTCAAACTATTCCACAAAATAGAAGCATAAGGTACTCTATACAATTCATTCTATGATGCTACAATTACTCTGATACCTAAACCATACAAAGACACAATAAAGAAAGAGAACTTCAGACTGGTTTCCCTTATGAATATTGATGGAAAAACACTCAATAAAATTCTCACTAACCAAAAACAAGAACACATCACAACAATCATCCAACATGATCACGTAGGCTCTATCCCAGGGATGCAAGAATGGTTCAATATACAAAAATCCATCAATGTAATCCACTATATAAACAAATTCAAAGACAAAAACCACATGATCATCTCATTAGATGCTGAGAAAGCAATCCACAAAGTCCAACACCCATTCACATAAAAGTCCTGGAAAGATGAGGAATTCAAGGCCCATACCTAAACATAATAAAAGCAATATACAGCAACAGTAGCCAAAGTAAATGGTGAGAAACTGGAAGCAATCCCACTAAAATCAGGGACTAGACAAAGCTGCCCACTTTCTCCCTACCTATTCAATATAGTACTTGAAGTCTAGCCAGAGCAATTAGAAAACAAAAGGAGATCAAAGGAATACAAATTGGAAAGGAAGAAGTCAAAATATCATTATTTGCAGATGATATGATAGTATGTATAAGTGACCCTAAAAATTCCACCAGAGAACTCCTAAACCTGATAAACAGCTTCAGTACAGTTGCTGGATATAAAATTAACTCAAACAACTCAGTGGCCTTTCTCTGCACAAAGGATAAACAGGTTGAGAAAGAAATTAGGGCAATAACACCTTCTAAATAGTCACAAGTAATATAAAACACCTTTGTGTGACTCTAAGGAAGTAAAATGTCTGTATGACAAGAATTTCAAGTCTCTGAAGAAAAAATCAATGAAGATCTTAGCAGGTGGAGAGATCTCTCATGCTCATGGATTGGCAGGATTAATATAGTAAAAATGGCTATCCTGCTGAAAGCAGTCTGCAGAATCAATGCTATCCCCATCAAAACTCCAACTCAGTTCTTCAGAGTTAGAAAGGGCAATTGGCAAATTCATCTGGAATAACAAAAATCCTAGGATAGCAAAAACCATTCACAACAATAAAATTACCTCTGATTGAATCACAATCCTGGACCTCAAGCTGTAGTACAGAGCAATTTTGATAAAAACTGCATGGTATTGGTACAATGACAGACAGGTAGATCAATGGAATAGAATTGAAGACCCAGACCTGATCCCACACACCTATTTTCACTTGATCTTTGACTAAGTAGCTAAAACCATGCAGTGGAAAGAAGACAGCATTTTCAACAAATTTTGCTGGCTCAACTGGCAGGTAGCATGTAAAGAAAGCAAATTGATCTCTTCTCTTCTCCTTGCACAAAACTCAAAACTAAGTGGATCAAAGAAGTGTACATAACACCAGAGACACTGAAACTTATAGAGGAGAAAGTAGGGAAGAGCCTCGAACATATGGGCACAGGGGAAAGATTCCTGAACAGAACACCAGTGGCTTGTGCCATAAAAACAAAAATCGACAAATTGGACCTCATAAAACTGCAAAGCTTCTGTAAGGCAAAGGACACTATCAATAAGGCAAAAAGGCCACCAACAGGTTGGGAAAAGATCTTTACCCTAACCTAAATTCGATAGAGTGCTAATATCCAATATATATAAAGAACTCAAGAAGGTGAACTCCAGATAACTAAATAACGCTATTAAAAAAATGGGGTGCAGAGCTAAACAAAGAATTCTCAACTGAGGTTTACTGAATTGCTAAGAAGCACCTAAACAATGTTCAACATCCTTAATCATCAGGGAAATGCAAATCAAAACAACCCTGAGATTCCACCTCACAACAGTCAGAATGGCTAAGATCAAAAACTCAGGTGACAGCAGATGCTGTCGAGGATGTGGAGAAAGAGGAACACTCCTCCATTGTTGGTGGGATTGCAAGCTTGTACAACCACTCTGGAAATCAGTCTGGCGGTTTCTCAGAAAATTGGACATAGTACTACCAGAGGATCCTGCAATACCACTCTTAGTCATATACCCAGAAGATGTTCCACCATGTAATACGGACACATGCTCCACTATGTTCATAGCAGCCCTATTTATAATAGCCAGAAGCTGGAAAGAACCCAGATGCCCCTCAACAGAGGAATGGATACAGAAAATGTTGTACATTTACACAATGGAGTACTACTCAGCAATTAAAAACAATGAATTCATGAAATTCTTAGGCAAATGGATGGATCTGGAGGATATGATCTTGAGTGATGTAACCCAATCACACACAAAAACAACAAAAAAACAAAAAACAAAAAAAACCATGATATGCACTCACTGATATGTGGATATTAACCCAGAAGCTCAGAGTCCTCTTTAGAAGGGGGAACAAAATATCCATTTTACAGAGACAAAGTTCGGAGCAGAGCCTGAAGGAACGACCATCCAGAGACTGCTCCACTTGGGGATCCATCCCATAAACAACCACCAAAAACAGACAGTAGGCAGATGCCAACAAGGGCCTGCTGACAGGAGCCTGATATATCTGTCTCCCGAGAGGCTCTGTCAGTGCCTGGCAAATACAGAAGTGGATGTTCACAGTTATCCATTGGACGGAGCACAAGGTCCCCAGTGAAAGAGCCAGAGAAATACCCAGGGAGCTGAAGAGGACTGAAGCCCCATAGAAGGAACATTAATATGAACTATCCAGTACCCCCAGAGCTCGTGGATCTAGATGCATATGTAGCAAAGCAATGGGAGGAGAGGGCCTTGGTTCTGTGAAGTTCTATGCCCCAGTATATGGGAATGTGAGGACGAAAAATGGGAGTGGATGGGTTGGGGAGGAGGGGGATGCGGAGGGAATAGGGTATATTCGGAGGGGAAACTAGGAAATGGGATAAAATTTGAAATGTAAACAAAGAAAATGTCAATATATGTGTTTAGAAAACAGATTGAAAAAAAAATAGCCTGCTCCGACAGGCAGTGGCAAATGTTTAATGCACTTTGTTAGGATTCAAAATAAATAAAGACATTCCATTCCTTAGATAGATAGATAGATAGATAGATAGATAGATAGATAGATAGATAGATAGATAGATAGATGCATGAAATAAGGAACATGATGAGTCAAACTGGTCTTTGAAACACAAAACTTCTAGGGAAGAGTAAGAATAAGGACCAGAAAATAATTGCTAGGCACTTTGGAAAACGTGGCCAAATAAACAAAGGATGGAAATTAAGGATCTAGAATGATAAAAGAAATAATGAATCAAAACACCCAAATAGACACAGTTAAAAAGTTAAAAAAAAAATTGGAGAAACAGCAAACAGCACAATTTAACTGGACACTTTGAAAAATAATTATCAAACAAATAAAGCGAAGAACTACAAGATCAAACATGAAAACCACCAGTTAGCAATATTTCTGTTTATCACCTACCTAGTCTATGATTCCGTATTGCAACAGGCCGTACAAACTAGACGCTCTTCTTCAATAGAATTCCTTGCCGACAGGTAAAATCATCCGACTCAAGAGCAAAGAATTGCATTTACTGGATGCTTCTTAGAACTGTAATCCCAGGATGCACAACACCGAAGAAAGTTTGAAAATATATTTCAAGCTTTAAAAAGATAGGTTCTTTTATCGCTTAAATGTACAAGGCTGGAAGATTTGTAGCCTCCATCCTGTTGGTCAAGAACTGTGATTCTTTTATGTTCGGCAAAAGTCAAAACTGTCTTTCAAAGAGGAGGGATTTGCTAGATTGTGGCACCAAAGAGTGGTATCACAAATTGTTACAAATGCTGGAGGAATTTGTTCCAGAATTTGGAGCTCATGACAATTTCCAAGGTCAGCATGTTCCTGAGTGCATATGTAAATGTTCAGAGAGTTTTTCTCCAAGTTCTTAGTTGTTTTGAAAGTCCGGTTTAACAGTGCCCCACAGATTTCACTTTGAGGGTCCCAAAGCAATAATACTATAATTTGATTTTTCCTTGACAGAGCCATGCTGGTGCATGCCTTTAATCTCAGCACTCGGAAGGCAGAGGCAGGCAGTTTTCTGAGTTCGAGGCCGGCCTGGTCTACAAAGTGAGTTCCAGGACAGCCAGGGCTACACAGAGAAACCCTGTCTTGAAAAACAAAACAAAAAACAAGAACAAAAAGAAGATATCAGTTCTAAACTAATGTAAATATTTGAATGCAACTTCAAAACTATCTGTAAACATTTTATGGAATGTTATGAGTTAATGATAAAGTTCATATATTAGATAATATGCATGACTAATTAGGAGTAAGTGGAAAGAAAGACCCCTGAAAGGAAGTTATGATGCCAGACAAGAGAGAATACTTTAGAAATCTAATAACAGCACCATAGTAGTGATGCAAAAATAGACAAAAAGCCCTTTGGAACAGCTTAGAAAGCCTGGGAATAGAATTCTCTACCAAGGGATATTAGTACATTTTGAATATGTTATGGAAAAACCACTGGGACAAATATAGATATGCAATATAAGGTGCTGCAGAAAATCAGAATTTAGAAAAAAACTCGAGTAAATCTAAGACACATTGCACATACAGAATAACTGACAATTAATTAAGGATAAAAGCCTAATAATTAAGTCATGCAATATTTTGAAGAAAACACACAAAATTCTTCTTTAACAGCAACATGAGGAACAATATTTCTAAATATAAGTCAAATTTTAGAAGCAATGGAAGTGACTGATAATCAATCTGATAATATTAAATTAAAAGTATTTCAAACTATGAATCATGTAAATCAGAAGGTAATTGACCAAATGGGATGATGTATTGTTAATATATATTTGAGACATTTGGATAATAAACTATATATATATATATATATAACTAAGATTTGTGGACAAAGGGTTAAAAATTTTGTATACAAATGGAAGACTAGTACTCACTGATAACTCACACAAAAGACACTAATGGTAGAAAAGGATTTGTGGAAAGAGAGTTAAAAGGTGTTGCAAGCATTCAGATAAAATGGAGTGTGAGTGTAAGCATAGTTTATCATATATGTGAATAAATCGTCAAAGAATAAACAGAATAAAACTTATTAAATCATACAAAGGACAAAGAAAAACATGTCATGCTATTTTCATAGATGAATGCAATATAAAAATATATTTTTATCCTTGTGCAAAATAAACAACAAATTAGGGCAGAAACTTACAGGGAAAGAATGGGAAATAAAGGCAGGGTAGAAGAGAAGAAAATGGGAGTGACACATACAGAAATGCACTTTGGTAAAGTTTGATACTTTTAATAATTGTATTTTTTTAATGTGAAACATTTGGCCTGTATGTACAGATTAAGTCATTACTGCTATGAAATATCCAGGAATACTGTGTCCGTATTGAACGTGTGTAGGATTTCGTTGTGCCATTCTTCTCTCCACAATATAGGAAAATTTCACGCAAATTTACATTGCATTAGGTATAACTAATATAAAATTAATTTTAAGTATAAAATAATATATGTATCTTTTATGAAATTATAACACATTATATAAGAAACTTGAGTTTTCACAGAGTGTGGATACAAATTCATTATGAATGTTCTGAAATCAATATTCTATGGATGTAAGACCCAAGAATAAACAAGTGAAATTACACATTATGTGAAAAGGAAGACAGCCCCTAACCAGAAAATTAAACTAACTGCATTTTATATTGATATTGTAAATATTCACATAAATATTTTAACCGCATTGAAGCAATAACAAAATATTTGTTTTGAGAAAGCTTTAAGTTTTTTAAACAAGGTAAAAACTAAAAGAACATTACACAGATATAAGCTAATAAATATTTCAATCAAGTGCAGTGAGTAATTCTGAAACTAATTCATAAGTACACTGACTAGGAACAAAGACATGAGTAAGTATATTATTGATAATAAAATTCAGGTGAAGGAAACATTTAGAGGTAAAGTTAGAATGGACCAGAATCAGAAACATCACTAGGGGAACGACCCTGCTCCCTCTCTCTGTCTCTGTATCTCTCTGTTTCTTTCTGTCTCTGTCTCTCTCTCCATGTCTGTGTGTGTGTGTGTGTGTGTGTGTATGTGTGTGTCTGTGTGTCTGTGTCAGCGTCTGTGTTAATAAGCATGGGTATGTGCATACAATAAATATCTTACATCTGTCCTTGGAGAGAACCTACTAACAGTAGAAGCCCATTAATAAAGAATATCTAAATGTCATTTTCTAAGAAAAGAACTCAGAAATCCTTGGGCAAGTGACTTTGATTCAGGGCCGAGGGGGGGAAAAATCAAAAGATTAATTTGGAATTTCTATAGTGTCAGAAAATGAGTATAAAAAGCAAGACATTCCTATCTTGAGAAACCAATGGCAGGGTGGTTATGGCACATGTCTTTAATCCCAGCACTAGGGAGGCAGAGGCAGGCGCATTTCTGAGTTCAAGGCCAGCCTGGTCTACAGAGTGAGTTCCAGGACAGCCAGAGCTACACAGAGAAACCCTGTCTTGAAAACCAGAGAGGGAGGGAGAGAGAAAGAAGAAAAAGAGGGGGAGGGAGAGTGGGGTGAATTAACGAAAAGGAGGTTTCAGAATAATTCAAGGAACAAAATCTTGTAAACTGATTATAACAAAAAGTATACTATTTATCCATAAAAACATACTGATGAAATAAATTAATAAAATATAGATGGTACCTCTTTTTTAAGAAAAAAACCAACAGATAATTTTAATATACCCGTAGAAACTAGAAAATAATGATTAAGAATATACATAGCAGGTAATTCCAAAGAGAGAGTCAAATTCTGAGAAGTAGCTTTTCTTTTTTCAGTCTTAAACTGCTTCCTTCACCACATTTACTATTAACAAAGGCCAAAAGGTAGCATTATAGTGGAGCAACATCACCACTGTTACTGACCCAAGCAATTAAGGTAAACATCACTAATCCAAGATTACATCTAATGTGATCTGAAGCCTATAATTAAAGTTGAAATTACGTGCAATTTGACATCCACAAAAAATGAGGCAGGTTTCAGCCTTACAGTTAGTTGCCCTCCCTATTATGTTCTCATGAGATATTAGTCAAAGTATCATCTTTATCCCCTCCTTCTTATCTAATTGCTGGCAGCACAGTGACTGCCTATTCCAGGGTAGCAGATTGTAGTCCACAGTACTGCACAGAAATATCACTCTCCCATTAAATGAAGGCCGTTCTCTTCTCCTGATACTGCCAATCATTTTCCACACCCTTTTTTGTATGCTTTCTTCCAGAATGTGACACAGTATAGTTCTACCTGCAATGAAGTGAGTGTGCTTCTCTCCTAGGCTGGAAGCATTGCTCATTAGCTTCTGTGGATTTCACCCATCTATTGTCAGGTATCACATACTGAGCCACTCCCAAAGCCTTCTTATAAGAATCTCCTTCAGATCAATAAGATGAGTGGGAAAGGAGTAAACCACAGGTTTTTTTTTCATAGATGCATAATTTCAATCTAGACACAATAAAATATAAAGTTCTAGAGGAAGATGGCACATAAGACTGAGTCTATAGTGGCATGTAATGAATGAGGAAAGTCAGGGCAAGAAATGATACACTCTGGTACACACAGAGAGATTGGGATAGAATAAAAATTAACAGAATTAGTTATAGGACATGTTAAAGGCACAGAAATAGAGGGTTATGCAGTCAAAAGGAGCAAGTACCCAGGGTTCCAACAGCAGCTCCATGGTGAAGATGAAGGAACAGCCTCATTGAAAAGGTAAGGTAGGTAACCCTGGTGACAAGACTGGTAGCACTGCTACCCAAAGGACAGGCTCACAGTTTTCACACACCTTAAATCAAGTTGGACAGTTTGAGGTAACAATGATCCCACTTGCATAACACGTTAACATTGGAAAAGAGCCTGGCAGGGGTGGTACATGCTTTTAATCTTAGCACTCAGGAGGCAGAGAGACTAGTCTCTGAGTTCAAGGCTAGTCTGGTCTACAGAGCAAGATCCAAGACAGCTAGGGCTACAGAGAGAAACCCTGTCTTGAGAGTCAAAAGCAATAGAAAACAAAAACAACATTGGAAAAGGAATCCATTATAATAGTGGAGCTGGCCCTGATGTCTCTAGAAAACATGGGTGAAGCAGAGCCAGGGATGAGAGAGCAGGAGAGCTGTACCAGTCCCACACATACTGCAGCATTTGGGAGAGTGGGCCTGGGATAATGACTGGGCAGCACCAGTGGAGCTAGCTCTGGAGGCGTGGGTGGGTTTGGGTGAGTCAGCCCTGGCCCCAAGGGCATCAGAGCAGAACTGACCCTGCCTCCTGTTGATCGAAGCAATGGGTGACCTAACCAGAGCAGAGCTGGAGAGCTCACTTGAAATTTTAGGCCAAAAAAAAAAAAAAATTCAAACGTCTACTTGAAAAATGACTGATGATTTCAAAGATACAAACAAATAAGGAAATCCATTCAAAATGTAAATATGCAAGGACACTGAAATTTTAAAAACAATCAATAAAATAACAATGTTTTATTTATTATTATAGATCAAGCCAAAGAAAGTTTAGAGTTGGAAGAAAAGCTCAAGGAAACTACATGTAGTCATCCATAAACAAAAATAAACTAATAAGCAGGAACACAACTTTCAAAAATTCCAAAATATTCAAGAGCCCTTGGGTAGAGAGAGATTATATAAAACTAAAGGCATAGAAAACCTAATCAGGTGAAACTGTATCAGAAAAGTTCCTAAATCTAGGAAAATAAATGGACACCTAAGTACACGAGAGATTTAGAATCCAAAATATACATAACCAAAAACCAACTTCTCTAAGGAAGACTAGACATAAAATGTAAAGTTCTGGAAACATAAGCAACATTCTGTACAGACACAAAGACAAAATATTAAAAACTGTAAGAAAAAAATGTCAATCCACTTTTAAAAGCAAGCCAATCAAAATATAACATAAGACCTCTTGGCAGAAACTTGAAAAGGCAGGAAGACATGAAAGCATACTTTTAAATTATTTTAAAATACTTATGCATTTGTTTATTTAATGCATGTGAGTACTCTGTTTTTATGCACACCAGAAGATGGCATCAGATCCCATTACAGATGGTTGTGAGCCACCATGAGGTTGCTGGGAATTGAACTCAGAGCCTCTGGAAGAGCAGCCAGTGTTCTTAACAGCTTTGCTACCTCTCCACACACATAGACACAGACACACACAGACACACACACACACACACACCTCCATACTTCAATTTTTAAAAACAGGCAAATTCCAAGCAATATTAGCCTAGCAAAGCTATCTTTTAAAACCCAGCGGGGGCGGTGGGGGGTAGAGAGAGAAAAACCTGTGGAAAAATAAATAACCTTGAAAGAAGCTAGGGGAGGGGGAGGGGATAGTGGATGTGTGGAGGGAAAACCAGGAAGGGAGAGAACATTTGAAATGTAAATAAATAAAATAATAAAGAAATAAAGAAATAGAAACAAAAAGTAAAACAGTTTATGAACACTAGAGTAACGTTGTTAGAAAGATACTTAAAGGAAACCTAGAAGCAAAGGAGGAAGACAGTAATTTTGGTTTTGCCCTTCAGACATCAAAAGCATTAAAAAAATAAAATAATAGCAAGCTAAGTGTAAAGGAGGGGTAAAAACACTTTTGTTTGTTTGTTTGTTACAAGGTTTCACAATGTAGGGACAAGGCTGGCACAAAACCCAACAACACCTTACACCAGTCTTTGAAATGGTGTAATTACAGTTATGGAATTACCTGCAAGTAATTACCTCACCAGGCTGAAGAACATAATTTATTGAAGAGCAGAAAGGATGTTTCAGAATGTCAAACACTATGACTAGTCAGTCACACAACTAAAGCTAACTACCTTAGGATAAACAATGCCTCAACCAAGAGCATTTGAGGACATTTTGAAAGATCCAGCTAGATTACACATTAATCTTCAAACTATGGCTTGAGTTAAATTTAAGGTCCAAAGAGTCGATTTTCACAAAGAAAGCTGTTTAAACGTATTTAACTGGGAGGGAGGGGAAAGTTTTTTTTTTTCGCCCGCCACCTCTGGGGGCAACAATGGCAGCCTCCAATTTCCGGTGAGAAACAGGAAGGCGAAGAGCAAAGCTTGTGGGGAAAAAAACTCACTCAGGTTTCTCTGTGCCTATCTGTCAACTGTTACATATCAAATTTAAAGTAGATACTGGACTCCAATTGGCTCTTTTGGTGTCAGCTGACTACACTAGCTCTTTCTGTTTGTCCAGTGCTAGGAGGCTCCACCCAAGTGGGCGGAGCTGGCTTCTTTGGCACTACCTAGAAGTCCAAAATGGTTGTGAACGGAATCAGGTGCTAGAAACCTGGTTCTGGGAACCAAACATAGGTCCTCTGTGAAAGCATTAGGGACTTTAACTGCAGACCTGTCTTTTCAGCATCCATGTTCAACTTTTAACCCATACTTCATTTCTACACTTCTCTACTTTTTAATCTTTCCTATACCATTGTCCATTTGTCTAAAATGCAGTTTATGTTCATGTCATTTGACATTTTATTGTGTGTCTTCCATAGAAAAATATAAAATTGGGGCTGGAGAGATGACTCAATGGTTAAAAGCACTGTTCTTCCAAAGGTACTGAGTTCAAATCCCAACAACCAAGTGGTGGCTCACAACCATATGTAATGAGATCTGATGCCCTCTTCTGGTGTGTCTGAACACAGCTACAGTGTACTTACATATAATTAATAAATCTTAAAAAAAGAAAGAAAAATATAAAATTTAGTATAGAAATATTTGCCAATGCCTCATTAATGGCAACTAAGTGATTATAGCAGTGCTTAGCTCAGGGATATATTGGTGTTGAAAGGATGCATTGTGTTTTTTCTTGCTCTATGGACATCCTTTTGCTTTCTTTGACATTATGTCACCAACCTTATATGGCACTCTTTTCTTGTAAAGTCCTTCATCTATCAATTTCCTTTATTCACATCTATATAGACCAGGCTGGCACCAAATTCACAGACAGAGCCTCTGTTCCTGCGTCTGTCTTACCTTCTGATTACTGTGAGGTATCCATCACAGTAGACTACTCAGATGCATGTTGAAGCTGTTAGAACGTCTTTATAAAACAGGTGGCAACTACCCTGGGTATTCAGAATCCCCATGCACTTTTGAGCCTTTCTCAAAGGGAGTTTTTAAGCACAAAACTATATCCTGGGTTAACACACCTCTGTAAGAATAGTTAGCCAGAATCAGAACTACAGAAGGTACAAAACAAGGTTCATACATTTAGGGGACTTAGCCAGAATTACGGACTTTGGTGAATTAGGTCTTTGTTCCTATTTTGACAGATGTTTCTGCCTATAAATTGGCTTTCAAGGCGTGTAATATTGTTGTGGGGTATCACTAGGGAAGACTGCTTGAACATAGGTTTGAGCTAATAGAAAGTAATAATTAGCAGGCCAGCAACTACAGTGGGTGTTCAGGACTCCAGAGTAGCGCCAAGGTTTTCTCAGAGTGAATTTTTTTTTTTGGGGGGGGGGAGATTCGAGACAGAGTTTCTCTTTGTATCCCTGGCTGTCCTGGAACTCACTTTGTAGACCAGGATGGCCTTGAACTCAGAAATCTGCCTGCCTCTGCCTCTCAAGTTCTGGGATTAAAGGCATGCTCCACCACACCCAGCCAAAGTCAATTTTTTAACCACAAAAATATATATCAAAACCAAATACATATATGTATATCCTTATACCTCTGCAATTTTCATTTCTACATTTTAAATCATTTTCTTAGACTCTCAGAACTTATTTAATATTTAATATACTCAGACATTTATATATCTGTTTTTGCTTATTTGTTTTAGACTATAGCTTGAACACATAAAACAAAAGACTAAATATGGCTTTTTCCTGTAATTAATTATATTAGTATTTAGTATAACTACAAATGTAGTTCTGAACATCTTAAAGAATTTGATCATTTATAAGGTGTCTATTAAATTGTATTTTTAAAATTATCCTAAAATTTTTACAGTAAAATGATAATTTCTGAATCGAAGCTCTTTCCGTATCAAATAAGACTTTTAAACATAGAGACTGGGAACTTTATCTATCCTTACATGGTATACCATTATAGAACATAACACCTCATTGTATGACTCAATTAACAAAAACTAGTTTCAGCTTAACAGTGCTAGTAAAAACAAGAAATTTAGACTTATAATTTTAATTCAGTCCCTGTTGGCCTGAGTAGACCTTAAGATCTTAAGTAAGGAGAGACATATTTTTAATCCAGTGATTCTCAAATTTTAATGCTATAGCACATTAATATAGTTTTTAATGTTATGATGACCCCAATAATAAAATAAACACCTCATGTGCAGGCAATCCTAGGCTACCCCTATAAAGTATTTTTTAACACCCAAAGGGTTGTGACCGATTATTTGAGAAATTGTTCCAACTTCTTTGTCAGACTGCTTAAGGTCATTGTCTTATTGCATCATAACATAGGAATTCTTTAGTTTCTGGTGTTTAACTGTGGTCGTAGTTTTTACTCTTTTATTTACTTATTTATCAACATCAGGTACTAATAAAGACATTATAGTGAACTATATGATAAACTTAGAAATGCCACATAGTCTTATAAATTTAAATATTTTTAAAAACTGTTTTAAAAATAACCAATTTGTTATTTTTTGTAAACCTCCAAAACTTTCTTTAAAGAAGTTTTAAAAATCTCTCAATTAGATGTTATTGCAATATCAAAATAAAGTACCTTTGTAAAAGAGTGAAGATACAGAGCATTCCCTTAACTTTTAGAAGATGAAATCAAGTTTTAACAATATAAAGTGGATGCAATATTGCTCCTAGGATCAGAGAAGGTCAGGAGATATCCTGAGCCCTCCCATTGAGGGAAAGCCTGGTTTTGATTATTGGTCCCACTAATGGGACACCTGGTTCTCTTATCTCCTCTTCCCAACTCTGTTAGTTGTCCTTGGTGTGCCAGTCTGTCTGTGTATGTCAGTTTGTGTCTATAATTTCATTTAGTCAGTTGATTGTCGCTCTGAGTTTCATAGGTAAAGAAACAGGCCAACTTCATCTGCTGGTTTTCACCTCATGACTTAGTTTTAATTAATTTCAAGGATTTCCAGAATGAAGCAGCTCAATTGGGACAACAAAAACTGAAAAACTGGCCCTACCACAGGAGCACTGACTGCACCCTTGGCTAGGAGCCCAGCACCACTAGCATATTTTGTCTTTAATGTATAAATTTACTGAGTTCTATATGTCTTGGTTAAAGATCATTGGCTTATAAATTATTGGGATGATACATCATGGAGTTGCAGACACAAAACTAGAGCCAAATCTGCCTTCATTTCAGCCTAATATTGAAGTGAAAATTTGCCAGATCCAAATGTGGTTACCTTAACCAGGTTTTAACTGTATGCTTTTTCTTTAGCTTCAGGGAGGAATAAAAGATCACGTTGATAAGAAATGACACACACTTGGATAGATCTAAAATATGAACAATTCTAATCTATAAAAATTAGAACCTGCCTGTCTTCCTGCTGTAAGACATTCTAAGTGATGTTCATTCAGAGGTGATGCACCTGGTCCTTGGGAGACTGGAGGCCCCAGGGAGTTTGGGGGTCAGGTGGGGATGTCCACGTGAAGATGGGGGGATGGCATGGAGAGAGTGAGGTGGGGAAGAGGTGTGGGATGTGGAGCAGTGGGAGGGTCGATGTAAGGGGGTAGGATATGGAATGTAAGATAAATAAACAAATAAATTGATTAAAAAACAATAAAACACACAAAAGTATTGGGTATGGTTAAATATTTAATATTTGTAATAAAAACTTAGCTTAAAACTCATAACTCGGGGTTAGAGCTGCCCTAGGCAACAGCACATGTCATGAAACATGACCAATGAAACAGGTCTCTAGAGATACTTTTAAATTGGAATAAGATTTTATATAATCCCTGTCTTTAAAAAATATGTTTATAAAAGATAGGATCCAAAATAATTATTGTATAATGAGTTATTAAATCTGTAATGCATTCATATACAAGAACATATCTTGCTGGCAGCCAAACTTTATAACATCCAAGTAATCCACTTGGTACTGATTTTAGAGATACTGAATAGGATAGGATTCCTGGCCAATGCACCAAATGTCATGATGTCCACTTAGATCCACACAACTAAAACACCAGCTCAATGCAAATGACAAAAGTTTATTGTAAGCAAGCCACCACTGATTGATCAGGGCCATGGAACAGAGTCAAGAGCTGAATTCCACCCCTCTCTCCACCCTGACCCCTATGAACAGAATGTTACAGAGCTTTAAAGCTTGAGAAACCACAGACATCAGTGCCAAGTTAGTTACATTTTCCACCAATCAAGATAAAGGTTTTCCTTATGCAGCTGATCTATGTCAACCACTATAGAATGTAGATTTGACAGTCTAACCAATCAAATCCATTTGTTCTTTTCTGGTCAGGAACAAAAGATGGTATTGGAAATGTAATTGAGGAAAATATGTAATAAAAATATTAAAAAAAAAAACAAAAAAAAAGATGAATGATGGAAGCTGTGGTTAGAAACAGTCATTATGCTTTGGAATAGTCATTATATTTTGGGTAACAAAAATATTATTGGAAGCTGTGGTCAAGAACAGTTATTATGTATTGGGAAGCAAAATATGAATAGTGGAAGGTGGTCAGTTATTGCGGAGTATCCAGCTCCCCTAAGACCTGGGAACTAGAACTTAATTTTACCCTATGGTTAAAATAGAGTCTGAAAACAAAATGGCAGTACTTAGGATAAGTTTCTTTTGCTTATTCCTAATGGGTTGACATACTTCAGTTAATGAGAAAAGTTACTCAGAATCAGAAATACAGAGCCAAAATGCAAAGTTAGTATAGCTAGAGACTTTCCTAAAACTATGGGCTTTGATAGATGAGGTCATGGCTTTTATTTTGGCTGGCAGTGCAATGTGATGGGTTTTATGGCCTGAATGGTACTTTCATGGAATCATTTGTGGGTCCCTACTAAATCCCAGAGCTCTGTTACATGAGTGCTGGAATTAAAGATAAATGGTACCACAACTGCTACTATTATCTATTTGTTCAAGAATGTTTGTGATTTTTTTCAAGTGGCCACACTGGAAGTACAAAACAAAAAAACAACATGGCACTGTCTGTCAATATAACTACCAGAATCCCTGGAATAATATATATTATCAAATGACCATGCAAACAGTGTCACATCTTAAATGAATAAAAGATAGTTGAAATACTAAGTTATCCAGAGTAATTCCAGAAACAAACTAAAACCTAGGATAGCTAGCCTGCTCTCTCTTCCAAAAAAAAAAAAAAAAAAAAAAAAAAAGACATTAACTAAACCCAGCCCCAGTTATTGCCCAGATAAGCCTTTAATAGAAAAAAAAATTGAAAGGTCAGATCATGTTTATATAATGTTACATTATTTCAATATACTTTTCTGTACACTTTGATGCAGCAAACATAGCAGAAATGAAAGTGGCCAACAATTGGCTTAATTGACATGATGGCTATTCTTGGTTGTCAACTTGACTACTTATAAAATTAACTAAAACTAAATCAGCTTGGTTTACTTGTGAGGCGATATTTTAAATTAAAACATTTATAGTGAGGGAGACCTACTTTTAATCTGGATCTTTTGAGGTGAAAAAGATACACCTCTAATCCAGGTCTGTTGAGATGAGAGTATTGATCTTTAATCTGGGCTATACCTGCTGGAAGTCTATAAAAGGGCATGAAAGAAAGAGGGTTTTGCTTTTGACGTGCATGGGCTCATCTTTCGAGTACATCATTCCTTCATGGGCATTAGAGCCTACTTCTTCAGGATTCTAGCATAAACTGAAGACCATCTAAGACACTCAACCTCATGAACTGAACAATTAAAGGATGCTTGGACCTTCCATTGGTAGACAACCATTTTGGACTAGCTGGACCACAGCTGGCTAGTCTCCTTCTCTGTATGTTTCTCTGTTCCTGCCCCCCTTTTATATAAAATGAATATATAGGTATGTGAGTGCATATATATATATTCTTATATTCATTCTATCAGTTCTGGTCTTCTCTCAAGGACCCTGACTAATATAGTCAGAAAATCAGTATTTATAACTAAATCTGAAAAGTATGACTAGGGTCATTTTTGTAATATAAAAAATCTGATTTCCTTGTTCAGTTCATATCAGTAATATGTAGATTGCTGTCTGAAATGTTGTCCTTCTGATTCCTAAATATAAAATTACTGTGTAATTCCCATCCTAGTGGTGTTGTTTTATAATGGCAACTAATGGAAAGCTGAGGCAAGAGGACCACAGTTTTAAAGACTGCTTGGGCTACAGATTGGCTTTAATGCCAGCCTGGGTTATTTAGCATGATGGTCCCTATTTTTTTTTAAGAAATGATAAAACAAGCTGAGATTATACCACAGTCCTGGAGGGTCTGCTAAGTATAAGTGAGGCTCCAGGTTCAATCCTTAGTAACACACACACACACACACACACACACACACACACAGAGAGAGAGAGAGAGAGAGAGAGAGAGAGAGGCAATTACATAGCAAGATACAAAGAAAGCTAAAATGAGGAAACATACTTGCCTGCTTATAATCTATGCCTTATAACTTATGAAATTTCAATAAATGATAAGCTAGAAGTTCCTTACATGGAGGAAAATGTTATAGATTCAGGATGGTTTGGGACATATCTTTCTTGATTTTTAATTAATTTTTAAATTAATCCTCAGACAACTTTGTACAATATATTTGGACCATATATCACCCTTTCCAAATCCTCAAAGATCCATCCCATTTTTCCTGCACATCCACCTTTGTAACATTATCTTCTAACCTACCAAGTCCAAATTTTGCTGGATTTGTGGCCTTCCACTGGAACACAGCTGATCTACTAAGGGACATCTAAAAAGAAAATGGACTCTGGCTCTCTGCAGTTATCAGTTGCCAATAGATCCTCTGCTAAGTGTGGGATTTTGTGATTACATCTCACTCAATTCTGAAATGTATTTTATCATTGAGTTCATACAGGCCTTGTGAATTTTCAAATGGTGTCTTATCATTAATGCTATGAGTTCATATGTGCAAGGTGGTATGCACATGTCTCTCCCAATGTGCAGCTTGTATTTTCATATAGATCACAGAGCTGTGTGCGTGTGCGTGTGTGTGTGTGTGTGTGTGTGTGTGTGTGTGTGTGTGTATTTCAATGAAACCTAGTTTGTTATACTATTTGCAAAGAAATTTTTGAGGTCGTGTCAAACAACTCTTCCTAGGCCTAGATTCCAGAGATTTTTCTACTAGGGTATTTTCAAGAAGTATAATTTTACCTTTTACATTGAAACCCCTGACCATACTTTGAGTTAAATTTTACATAGTTTGTATTTTGAACCACCCACTGTGTATACCCAATTGTTTTTTACCATTACTTGTTTAAATTTCTTTCCTTCGTATAGAAAATTGTTTTGCAGCCTTCTCAAACTTCAGCTAGAAGATGTGTATGAGTGCATTTGCACATGGTTTTTCAGTGTGTTGTATGTCAATATCAATGGCATTGTCTCAATTTATTTATTATGTATATAATTAATATCACATAGAATGACTAATTGTATTTTATTATTTTGCCAAATGTATTTTAGCTGTGGTAGGGTTTGTGCATTTCCAATAAAATGTAGAATAGGATTGCCTATATCTACAAAAAAAAAGGTGCTAGTATTTTTATAAACACTGCATTAAAATTTTAGAAGAATTTTGTAAGGATTGATATTTTTCCAGTGTTAAGTCTTCCAATCTATGAGCACATTATGCTATGTCTCTGATTTAGGTCTCCAGTTTCTTCCATTTTGTGTTTTGAAACATCCCTATTATAGAAACCATGCATATTTTCTCGGATTAAGCCCTAATCATTTTATTTGTGAATTTTCAAATGTTTTTCCTATTATAAATTTCTATATTTACATTGCTAGCATATACTCAAGAAATTGATTTCTTTGGTCCAAACAGTTTTCTAAAGTTGTTTTTAACTAAGTATATTTTTTCAGAATTGTTGAAATGCTTAACGTAGCAGCTATATCATCTGAAAATAGGAATAGTTTTGTTTTCTGAACTTTCCACTCTTTGTGCTTGTGTTTAAATAATATTCAGCCATTATTCCTTCAAATTCTTTGTTAAATCACCTTTATACTCTCAATTCATGTCAGAAAATAACATTATAATCCCATCCATTTTATTATCTTTCTGTGAATTCCTGACATTCATGTTTTTCATTGTATTTTCTCTTGATTACTTACATTCAGGAAATTCTACTGCTGTATATACAAGTTCACCAGTGGTGGCTTTTGCCACATTTATTACTGATCTCATCTACCAAAGTCTTCTATTGTATGGATTGCAGTTTATAGTTTTCTTTTCTTTTGTTAAAAATAGGCGTTTGTTCTCACTTAATATATTCTGATATTTTCTCATCCAGCTACTCCTTCAAATTTCTCCCCAACTCCCCTCCCATCCGGATCCACTCCCTTGTCTTTTTTTTTTTTTTTTTAGAAACCAGACTTTTAAGAGATAACAACCAACCAAACATAACAAAATAATGTGTAATAGGATAAAACCAACACAATGAAGTTGGACAAGATAAACAAACAAAAGGAAAAGAGCTTAAAAGAATCCCACTTGTTTGCACAATCAGGTATCTCATAAAAACACACACACAAAATAAACAAAAACCCCCAATAAACTGAAAGCTATAATATATACACAAAGGATAGACCATGCTACTCTGCCATGGTCTCCATGAGCTCATGATCATATTGATTTAGAGGACTGTGTTCTTCTAGTATTCTCCATCCTCTCTGGCCCTTACATTATGTTTCCAGTGGGTTCCCTGAGCCCAGAGAAGGAAGGATTGATTAAAACATCCCATTTAGGGCTGAGTACATGTAACAAGGCTTCTTACTTTCTGCATCATTTCTGGCTGTGAGTCTCTGTATTTGTTCCCATCTGCTGTAGGAGGAAGCTTCTCTGATGATGGCTGAGCAAGAGGCTTGTCAATGAGTATTGCAGATTGTTATTAGCAGACATTGCTATGCTACTTTAGTAGACCAGTAGATTTTGGTTTTACCCTAGGTCTCTTGGTTATCTAGTTTTAGTTTTTTGCCACTAAATCAGTGACAGATACTGGTTCCATCTCATGGAATAGGCCTTACATTAAATCATATATTGGCTGGTTATTCCTACAAGCTTTGTGCCAACATTGCCTTAGCATATCTTCCACACAAGACACCATTGTAGATCAAAGGTTTTATAGCTGCCTTAGTGTTCTTGTTTCTCTATTGGTAGTCTGAAGAGTATATTCCTCTATCAAAAACAATAGAATGTGTGGATGGAGGCTGAATATAGGTTCTGGCTCAACTTCTTCATGATCAATGAATTGTATACATTTTTTTTTTTTAAGCAATGGGATCTTGCTGTCAGTTTTTGGAGAGCAACCTATAGTCTTGGCAAAAGCCTGGGTTGCTTGGAGGATTCTCTTGAGGCTCCTTTGGCCAACACCTAAATTAGATGTAATCCCTTTCCAGTATTAGAAGTTTCATTTGGTGACTAAAAGATGGCCAATTGGTTTCTGTATCTCCCATTATTTGGCAAGTTTATTTAAATTACCTTCATATATGTTTACATTTTAGGAATCTTTTACTATTTTAGGTTTCCATACTTACTCTCAAATGACACTTAATTTTCACAGTCTCTCTCAGTATTCCCTCACCCATCCCCCTACCCATGGAATTTTCCCATTCTTGCCCCTAATTCATCTGTAACTATATATTCTATTTCCCTTACCAAATGAGCTGTAGCTGTCCATTATAATCTCTTACTCTATACCTAACCTCATTGGTTCTATAAATTGTAGCTTTGTTATCATTGACTTAACAGCTAATACCCACATATAAGAGAATACATAGCATATTTATCTTTCTGGGTCTTGGGTTAGGATCCCAGGATGAGGATTGGCATGTGGCCTAAAGACTATTCTTGTAATATTTTGGCATAGAATGTGGCTACTTTCTGCCCTTGTCAAAAAAAAAAACTGAGGCTAAATTAAAGAATTATGGATTAATAGCTTTTACAGATAACCTTTCAAAACAATATAACACTGGCTATATTGTGTGACTATTAGTGGCCAGTCTTATAGAGATCTATAATGAAAAGAAGCAAGATAAGCAAGGAAAACTACAAAATAAACAGTTGGAGAAGAAAAAGAACACCGGTAAATGTAAACAGATTAAAGAGAAGCCAGATGTTGAATGGACTCTTGAGTAAAAAGTAATGAAAAGTGTACTTTCCAGTTTAGGTTGGCCAGGGATCTACCAGGCCAAAATTTGATCTAAGAGAACTAGTTTATTTAGTGGGAAAACAGTAGGGACTTTTCACTTAAAATATCAGGGGCTCTTTTTTGGAAAATGGTCTTTTTTTTTTCTTTTTGAAGGGAGAAATTTAGGGTTGATTCCAGGGTCTTGCATATGCTAAACATACATTTAATGACTGAGTGATATGTCAGCTCCAGAAAATTGTTCAGTAAGTATTTTACTTTGGAGTAATAACAAAGAAATGTCCCCATATACCTACTGCTGTAGGATTTTGGAGGCAAGGAGAAGAAAAGGGATGGATTTCTTATGAATCAGTTCTGCCTAAAAACTCTTAGTAAAACAAATATAAAGGAAAGTTAGGGAACAAAGATGATTTTGATAAAGCACTGTTTGGCATTTTATTTTGTCACATTTCAGTAAAAAATAATATAAATGTACAAACACAAATAGATGATAAATGTACATGAATAAAGCTTTAATATATGACTTTACACACAACTTGAGTAGAGAAAATGCATATTAATAGTAAATATGTATCAGTATTTAATATTAATATATAAAAACAATAGTAAATATCATTTTGTTAATATTCAGTTTGTAATGGTATTACAGAAGTTTGTGAAATACTGGCTCACTGAACAACTATCCTAAACTTATTAAACATTTTATTAGTCAATATTCATTTTTTTAAAATAACATTAATTATAACATGTTTAGTTATAACATATTTGGATCATAATCTTTATTCCCTTCAGTATCTCTGCAGTAGGCCTCCTTCATACCCCCTTTTTCCTCTTGAAATCCTCCTAACAGCTTTATGTTCATGTTTTTATTCTGTTTATCCTTATTCCAAGGATAAGTGAATACATATGAAACTTGTCCCTGACTGACACCTAAAGAGGAAATGGGTACTTAAGTATTACTTGCTATGGGACATGAATTTTGCTAATATCACAATGTTCATGAGATCAGTAATTTTCCTTGTGTTACCACTAGGGGAGTACAGATATATAACACCTTGATTTCAGCCTTTGGATAATTTGAGTTGAGTACTTTTTTGTAGTCTGCATTTCATATCTGGCCTATAAAAGTGGGAGAATTTGTTATTTAATGACTCCAAGTTTCTGTTGACTTAATACATTAAAAATGAAAATGAACATTGGTCTTATTATTATACCAAGTAGTGTAGAAAATGTACAAACAAGTAAGTGCTCAATTTTTAAAAAGGCAAGTAATTCTCAGAAAAGAGTATGTGATTCAGCTAAAGTATGTTCCTATATATTTTGGTATTTTAGGAATATATTTTAGCAAAGCAGATAAGATATTAAAATTTGGAAAGTCCATAAAACAAATCTTATTTCTACTACAGGATATTAATGTTAAAATATTGTTCTTAATATTATTAGGAAAATTAAGCTTTAACAACTTTTAAATACATCCTATCCTTAACAAAATCTTAGACTAACAAAGAGGTATTTTAAATTACCTTATAGAATTCTTAAAACAATAATAAATGAGAGGAGGGTTAAGGAAGTATGTTTGGGGTAAATATGAAAAAATATTCAACATCCTTAATCATCAGGGAAATGCAAATCAAAACAACCCTGAGATTCCACCTCACACAAGTCAGAATGGCTAAGATTAAAAATTCAGGTGACAGCAGATGCTGGCGAGGATGTGGAGAAAGAGCAACACTCCTCCATTGTTGGTGGGATTGCAAGCTTGTACAACCACTCTGGAAATCAGTTTGGCGGTTCCTCAGAAAATTGGACATAGTACTACCAGAGAATCCTGCAATATCTCTCCTGGGCGTATATCCAGAAGATGTTCCAACTGGTAAGAAGGACACATGCTCCACTATGTTCATAGCAGCCTTATTTATAATAGCTAGAAGCTGGAAAGGACCCAAATGCCCCTCAACAGAGGAATGGATACAGAAAATATGGTACATTTACACAATGGAGTACTACTCAGCTATTAAAAGGAATGAATTTATGAAATTCCTAGGCAAATAGATGGACCTGGAGGGTATTATCCTGAGTGAAGTAACCCAATCACAAAAGAACTCACATGATATGTATTCACTGATAAGTGGATATGAGCCCAGAAACTTAGAATACCCAAGATACACGTTGCAAAACACATGAAACTTAAGAAGAATCAAGACCAAAGTGTGGTCACTTTGCCCCTTCTTAGAATTGGGAACAAAACACCCATGGAAGGAGTTACAGAGACAAAGTTTGGAACTGAGACGAAAGGATGGACCATCTAGAGACTACCATACCCGGGGATCCATCCCATAATAAGCCTCCAAACGCACACACCATTGCATATGCCAGTGAGATTTTGCTGAAAGGACCCTGATATAGCTGTCTCTTGTGAGGCTATGCCGGTGCCTGGCAAACACA
The DNA here is from genome assembly GCF_978045245.1 of Mus caroli. Classification (NCBI taxonomy): domain Eukaryota; kingdom Metazoa; phylum Chordata; class Mammalia; order Rodentia; family Muridae; genus Mus; species Mus caroli. Next base: position 35,895,948 of record NW_028227260.1, on the reverse strand, counting down.
GGAGTGGATGCTCACAGTCAGCTACTGGATGGAACACAGGGCCCCTAGTGGAGGAGCTAGAGAAAGTACCCAGGAGCTAAAGGAGTCAGCAACCCTAAAGGTGGAACAACAATATGAACTAACCAGTACCCCCAGAGCTCAAGTCTCTAGCTGCATATGTAGAAGATGGCCTAGTCGGCTATCATTGGGAAGAAAGGCCCCTTGGTCTTGCAAACTTTATATGCTTCAGTACAGGGGAACACCAAGGCCAAGAAGTGGGAGTGGGTGGATAGGGGAGTTGGGGGGGAGGGTATGGGGGATTTTTGGGATAGCATTTGAAATGTAAATGAAGAAAATACCTAATTTTAAATATATATATATATCATATTTAACACTAATTAAAATATCCACTCAATAAACCCATGAATATGGTATGTATGTATGGATGAGGCTATCCAAGAAATATTTGGGAACTCGTGGCAGAAAATAAGACATCAACCCCCCCCCCAAAGAAAATGAAACAAAACCCCAAATTTATTCAAATGAATAAGTGCAAAAGAGTCATATGTAAAGATGATCACTAAAACAATGCCTGTAATAGGAAAATTATCTAAGTGTGCATCAGTAGGGAAAAAAGAACTAAGTGTAAGTTATAATTATTGAATAGAATATTAAGCTGCTGTAAACACAAATACTCTATTCATAGAACACAATTTTTAAGAAATTTGTACTTCCCACCTATATCCATAAAAGGAACTCTAATTAAATTTAATGGGCCATACAGAAAAAGAAGTGGAGGAGTTAATTGTTGGGAAGAAAAAAATTCTCATGACAAGAGGTGGAGGGATGAGAAAAGCTAATGAAGAATAAGAATGACTAAAATTCATTATGTACATTTATGAAACCATCAAAAATAAAGTTCAGGAGATAAAATAAGTAAAACTGAAAAGAGATTCTTATGTGAATGCACATCCCCTTATATATGCATACATATATATCTAAACATATAAAAATATTTATATATGGCCAGGCAGTGGTGCTGCCTTTAATCCTAGGACTTGGACGGCAGAAGTAGGTAGATCTCTAAGTTTGAGGCCCACTTATTCTACAAAGTGAGTACCAAGTCAACCAGAGCTACCTTGTCACAAAAACCCAAATATTTGTGTATATGTATATGTTTATATTGCATATTACGCATGGAAATGTTTGATTATGATATTATAGCATATTTTATTATTTAGATATTTAATAATTTAATTTGACTGACTACAACTTGTGTGAATAAACTGACTTTCTTTATGGAGGAAAGTCTGCATGTATACATTTGTAAAAATAATACCAATATTGGTATTGGTTGCTGTCCTGACTGGCTGACTCCATATTTGGGCCAACTGGGCACCTTGGGGATGCATATCACAGTTGGGAGAGGCTGCTGTCAAGGGGCTGGGTGTGCAGGGTTGCATGGACAGCCACTCTGGGCCAGCCCCTTGTTCTGTGAACTTGAAGCCAGCCTTGTCTAAAGAGTAAGTTCCAGGACACCAGGGCTATACAGAGAAACCCTATCTTAGGGATGATGAGCACAATAAAGAGAGGCAGAATTGGAGACTCAAGGATAGTGAGGAATTGCCTGATGTGAGCAGCTAGTGAGTCTATCTGTTCCCCCAACTCCCCGACCCCCTTCTAAGTCACACCTCCTGAGTTTATCTGCCCCTCCCTTGTGTCTAAGCCACTCCTCGTGAGTCTACATGCCACTCCCCTTAGTCTAATCCTCTCCCCTGGGTTTAATTCACACCTTCTGAGACTACCTGCCACTCCCCTTGAGGCTAAGCCAGGTCTTCTAGGTCTAAGACAAGCTCTTGAATCTAAGCCACGCCTCCCAAGTCTAACTGCCAATTTCCTGAGTCTAAGCCACACCTCCTATGTCTACCTGCCACTCCTCCTGATTCTAAACCAGGCCTAAGGGTCTAAGGCACACCTCCTGAGTCTACCTGTCACTCCCTCTGAGTCTAACACAGGCCCCTGGGTCTAAGCCCAGCCTCCTGAGTCTATCTGCCACTCCCCCGAACCTAAACCACACCCATGATCCTAAGCCTCTCTCCCTGATTCTAAGACTCCCCATGATTCTAAGACATGCCCCTGGGTCTAATACACTGCCCCCTGATTCTACCTGCCAATCTCCCTGAGTCTAAGCCAAGTCCCTGAGTCTAAGCCACACCTCCTGAGTCTAACTGCCCCTCCCCTGACTCTAGGCCTTGTTTCCTCAGTCTAAGCCTCCTGAGTCTACCTGGAAGTATGGTGGGCCTGTGGTGCCACTGAGGACCATGTCTGGGTTGGTGGTCCTGTAGCAGCAGAGGTCTGTTACCACCAAAGGCCAGGCACCTAGGCTGCCACCCAGGTCCATGTTGACAGCTGACAGATGGGCAGAACTGAGTTCACCCCTCACCTGAGCATCATGAGAGAGCTAGCCCAGAGGGTGTGAGAGCAGGAGGGCTGCCCCATTCCTAGCCAGCTGCAGTATCAAGAAAGAAGCCTGCACACTGCCCAGGAAGCACAGCAGAGCTGTCCCTAGTTGTAGGAATTGGAAGTGATCCAGCCCAAAATGTGTGAGCCCAAGAGAGCTGGTGCTGCCACTTGTTCCTGTGTGTTGACATGGACAAGAGGGGGGGGGGGCAGAGAGAGAGAGAGGGAGAGAGAGAGAGAGAGAGAGAGAGAGAGAGAGAGAGAGAGAGAGAGAGAGAGAGAGAGAGCTCCTATCCTCCCTCTTGCTACCTGTGGTAGGTAGGAGACCTGACCCTAGGATCATGAGAGGAGGAGAGCTGTCTCTGCCCTCATCTGATGCAGCACTCCTGAGAGAATGGACCCTGCACCTAGCCTGGGCAGCACAGTAGAGGTGACTCTGGTGGCAGGGGCATGGACAACCGAGCTCCAAGATGCAGTATGGGCAAGGGAGAGAGATGCCTTCCCCCACCCTTGCCTCTTGTCACCTACCCAGGCAGAAGAGCTGGCCCTCTGAGGTCATCAGAGCAGGGGAACTGCCCCTGTCCCTCACCTACTGCAGCATTCAGGAGAGAACAGGCCATGCTCCTTGCCTGGGAAGCTCAGTAGAGCTGGCCCTGTTGGCAGAGGTGTGAGCCTCCCTGAGAGTGAGAGCAACTTGTTTTCCTTAAAGAGGAGTGGATGAGGGAGAGATACCTTCCTCCTCACTTCATCCTTCACTGCCTATGGCAGAGCTAGCTGGCCCTGAGATCATCAGTGTGGGAGAGGTGGCCCTGCCCCTCACCTGCTGTAGCACATAAGAGAGGAGATTGGACCCTGCACCTTGCCTGGGCAGCAGAGTAGAGCTGTCCCTGATGGTGTGGGCACAAATGAGCTGACCCTGAGGTCATGAGAGCTGGAGAGCTAGCTGTCCCTGCTCCTTGCTGACTGCAGCATTGGGTGAGCTATCTAGGCCACCGCTGGAGAGCTCCCCTGATGGTGTGGGTGCAGGAGAGCTAGTGGGCTGATCAACTCAAGATACCTATCAGGCCCTGATCCAGGGCTTTGAATTGGCCCACCCCAACATAGACCATATTGATGAACTGCTGGGGTGAGTGAAGGTGCCCTTCCTACAGATCCAAAGCTGCAGGATTCCCATGACACAGGATAATAACGGGATATCTGAGAGGAATCCCTTTGAGGTTCCAGTATTGATTGTGTAATAGAAGTTGGAGGCCTCAAACCAGACCAATGACTCATTGCAATGAGCATTTTCAAGCAAAGAAGTGTGGACAAAAGGGTGTACTATGAGACACACTGTAACACACTGCAGCTCCCACAAAAAAGAAAATTATTTTTTGGGGGGGAGGAGAAGGCTGCAAGGGTAGAGAGTGAGTATGAGGAGACAGAGAGATGAGTGGGATTGGGGTGCATGATGGCAAATGTATAAAGAACCAATAAAAAGAAAGACAAAGAAAGAATACCAGTAATAATGAATTGTGGGTTAAATCAATTAATAAATTATTATATCAAGTTTAATAAGACACTAAATATAATTAAATGTTTGCTAATCTGAATTTATTTTTGTTAACTTAATATTTTCAGGAAAATAAAACAAGTCAGAACAAGTCATAGTATATGATTCTATTAAAATAGATATTTGGGAACATAGACTGTGAGCATGTGAATAAAGAATTCAATAAGAAGTTATCACTGTTTCTTTTCTGTAGCTATGATAAAAACACCCCCAGAAACATGTTAGTGGAGAAAATGTTTACTTCAGTTCATATTTTTAGGTTATACTACATCATACTAGGAAGTTACCAAGGTTTGAGGAAACTGTTACACCCCAAAAGTAATCAAAAACAGAAAGGAATGCATGCTTGCCAGTGCAAGTTGCTTTCACTACTTAGTCTATGACATCCTGCCCAAAAAATGGTCTTGCCTACAACAATTAAGATGAGTCTTCTCATACTATATAACATAACTAAGATATTTCCCCCACAGGTATATCCACAGGTCAATCTCCCCAGTGTTTCTAGATTTTGTCAAGTTCATGATTAATACTAACCCACATAGAAGTCATGCTAAAATATTTATTTTTATATATTTTATTTTACATTCCTATACTAAATCCTTGAAGACAAAATATTAATATTTCAGACAATGATATATGGAATCAACTGTATTGACTTTTTTAGATATACAACTGAGTCCCAAAGGATCCAGGAAAAAAAACTGTATACAACTCTTCCATAAGCACTTACAAATATTAATTATGCCTTACTAATACCACAGTTAGAGCACCATGCTGTGACATGAGTATAGTCCATGCTGCCCAGCCCTTTTATAACTTTTTGTTGCAGATTTGTGACTATCTCTATTACCGTTCTTTTATGTAAGTAATTTGTACAACTTCTTAAGATTTTTGATTTTGCTTATTTAATTTTGAATAAAAGCTAAATTAAAAAAAAAAAAAGACTTCCCAAGCCTGGTCTAACATTTGGCTGTGGGTCTCTGCATCTGTTTCAGTGAGCTGCTGGGTGGAGTTGCTCACAGGATAGTTCTGCTAGGCTCCTGTTTGTGATTCCAGGCTGACAGATACAAATATAGCCTGGGGCTTCAATGTAGTTGAAGGAGGAAGGCAGGTCTGCAATGTGTCCTATAGATCCCTTGAGGACAGATTGGCATATTTCCCCCTAAATTTGCAGGGGTGGCTACTGCATTCATTTCTGTCTCACACAGGGAATCTGTGTATCTAGGCCAGAAGTGACAAATACAGCTGTCAACAGTGTCTTCACATGTTGTATCATTGTGAGAAGGCTTTGACCAACGAAGGGGCATCTAGGTCTCACAAATATGCTACCCATGCAGTCACAGAAGTAGTTGTTTTCTCCATCCACACATAGACCTCCACGGAGACAGGGCTGACTGGCACACTCATCAAAGTTGAGTTCACAGTGGTCTCCAAGAAATCCAAGTGCACAGTCACAGAAGTAATCCCCAAGAGCATCCTGACACATGGCACTATGTAAACTCGGCTGTGATCAACATTCATCAATTTCCAACTCACAGTTCACATCAGAATACTCTTGAGGACAGACACATGTGTATCTTCCTATCTCCTTAATGCATACAGCCTCATGCATGCAGGGATCAGAAACACATTCATACGCTTCCAAGTCACAATGCCTGACTTGGTATTAAGGCACACAGTAAGGTATTTATAAAACAACATGTGATATATCATGTTGTTTTATGTGGTTTCCTTGCAACCATTAAGTAGCTTACTTAAGTGGGTTCTTACTTAAGTGTGTTCTACAGGAAGCCAACTTGTATTTTTTTTTCAAATTATTATTTTTCACTTTTCTCAGTACCATTTTTTCAATAGTATAATATTTCCTAATTCATTCAATAGGCTTTATCTATCTTACAATCAATTTTTTTCAATATTTGGGTTGGCGATTAATTTTCATTTGATTCATTCATTATTTTAAAATAAATTTACATTTATTTAGTGTGTGTGTGTGTGCGTGTGCGTGTGCGTGTGTGTGTGTGTGTGTGTGTGTGTGTGTGTGTGTGTGATGGCCTGCATGTAAAGGTCAGATGACTACATTCAATTTTTCATCACATGGATCCTAGGGATCAAACTTGGATCATCAGGAATGGCTGCAAGCTGCGAGCACCTGAAGCTCACTCATAAGCAGACCTGTATTTATTCTGTGAGGTGTTTTCATGTTTCAGTTTTGTTAGCAGCAGCAGAAACAGCAACTCAACACTGCTAGCAGTGCCACCTGAGGACCCTCCTTCAAAGCCAAGAAAGGCCTCTCTTTACTTGCATTTGGGGTTAGGGGTGTGTGGTGTACAGGAGGCAAATGAGTTATGATGAAGTGAAGTTGGTGATTTAGAAGGAAGATAAGATGCACTTAAAGAGAATCAGCTGTGGACAGAAGAAAACAAACTCCTCAAAAAGTCTCAGCAGCAGCTGTATGACTTGAAGCTTTAAAGCTACTTATTCAGAAACTGATTAGAGGTTAAAGTATGTGCTATTCAACTCGTTTTTCTTATCTGTGGAGTTCTGTCCTTGGAGGAGAATTTTTTTAGGTGCATTGCGTAGGCTTGCTGCTAGAGAAGGGAACAAAAATTGAGATAAAACATTAGTCAAAGGCATCTTTATATGCATAAGTCAAGGGAGGACAGACTTAAGATACAATTCAGTAGCCCGATGGTCTCTTTTGTATGTTTCTCAGAGAAAGGAGTACAGAACTTCCTGCAGGTATTCTGTTCAATTATGTTGAAAACTTCTGAATTTTCAGCCAGCTGGATATAAAATCAGAACTAGAAATGAGTAGGGGGTTTCTCTTTCCTTGGTTCCTATATTTCCTGTTTATGTATAGTGCTTCAGTTTTCTGTATGTCAGTATAACTTCTTCAAGTTGTTGTTCTGAACTGTTGAAAGATATCACTACTACTACACTTTCAAGGTAAGGTTAAGCGTTCTTGTAAAGTGAACTAGGTAGGAGTCTGAACTTGAGACAGGGTGGAGGAAAACAAATTTCATCATCTGATCAAGTAGGAAAAGCCACATAAACCAATACCAGGGCTGGGGTCACCAGTACTAGTACTTTGACCAAGTGATCAACCCTGGTCACTGCTAGCATTTCTTTAAGCACATTTCAAGGCTAAGAGATAAATATTGTCTCTGACCTGTGGCATGTCAGGGGATCAGGAACCAGACCAGCATCCAAGAAACCCACAATTTTTCCAGAGCAGTAGAAATCAAGGAAAATCTGAACAAAATGACAGACTTTGACTCCTGAAGGAAGAACTGAATACACGAACAGTATGTAGAACTCAACTGCATATTTTATTAGAATTTTGGAGTTGAGGCCTAGACCCTTAATTCCTGCTCTACCTACTGCCCACACTACCTTATGGTCAGATGTGTGACCTGGAGAAAGTTTCTGGTGGACTTTGAGGCAGAGCTGCATCCAGAGCACTACTGGATGAGCATTAAGTCTCTTAGGTAGGAGAGACTGTGAGAAAACCATGAATCCTACTATAAAGAATTCATTCAATTCAGTTTCTTGTTTCTTATCACATAAAAAGATGAAATAACAACAAAATAGTTATGAGAAATTACTGTCAGACACAGCTGTAGAGTCCGATCGAGTTTCGAATTGGTTTATTTAAGAAGGGCTCAAGGCAAATGTACCAGAGAGGCCTGTACAGGATTTTGGAGTGGATGTGCCAAATAGGCTGATATCATTGATATGATAAATGGAGGAGCAAATGATATAGGAAAATTTAAACGATGATAGACCTAAAGAGAAAATGTACCAAACACTAGTTTAGGTGTAACCTGTGTGTTTTACAGGGAATCTCTCTCCTCATAGTCAGTATGATGAGTTTTGCCTTCTGCCTTAAAACTTTAGGTCAACAATCATATACTCCCTCCTTGTAAACTTAAAATTTCTTGGTGTACTTTTCATGATCACTCTTTTGATGTTCTAATTTATGGCTGGAATTTAATTTTACCTCAGTCTCTATAAGTCTTTAAGTTTCTTCCATCAGCAGGGCATTTCAACAGCTTGCATGGGATGATATGTGATATAGTTTGTAAAGTTAATGCAGCAGGCTAAAATTCAAGCAGAGGACTCCCCCACATTCTGACTCAGGAGAGGCGACACCCCAAATCACACAAGAAATGTTCTTGCTGAGTAAGGGGGTATTTAAAGGAAGAAACCACAACTCAAGGAGGTGGGGAGGGCGTTGTTGGAAAATACCAAAAATACCAGTTAAGAGTCACAAGGAAGTACAAAGTCACAAGTGTCAGGTTATCTCTCAAGACAGTTTTTAAGAGCCCCTAACAATCTAAGAGCCCCTAAAGATAGCACATTTGCATTGCAGGTTCCAGTAATGGTCAGGGTGCCATTCTTTGAATGAACACTCTTTGAACCCAGGAAGCGGGTGGGTGGAGGAAGGAATGTCACTATCTGTTTTATGACCAGCACACCTCGGAGCACTGAGTCACAGAGGCCACATTCCCAAACTTGGGCCTAAAGGCCTAGAATTTTTTACTTCTTTCATTCCCCCCTTCTACTTGTTAATAGTTCTAATCTTAGAACTAGACACTATCTTCTCCCTGACATACTTGATCCTTTAGGGCATGGTACTGTTGTCTCAAAACTAAAAGCCGCACTGCACTAATTTTTGTTCTAATAAAGGTGACTTGCCTATTTAACACACATGGACCTATAATTAAAAGCAGAAGCAAAATCAAAAGGGGTCCCATAAAGATAGAAAGTAGGGTGGTCAAGAGTTCAAGATAAGGGCCTTTCCACCAGAGTCTCAAGGTTTTCTGTGTGGAGACGTCTAGCAGATCTTCTGGAGCAGGCCTTCTGGAGCTGCTTCTTCACTTGCTGTCTCACCCACTGGAGCACCTTGAGCCTAGAGAACAAAGGCTGGGAAAGCAGCATGTCAGCACTATGTACAGAGGCTATTTTTACCAGTGGAGGGGGCCCCCGTAGAGTAATTTATAGGGGGCTCAGTCTAAACTGTCCAGGGGTGTTTCTATTCCTGAAGAGCAAAGGATAGGAGAGCTATCCAATCATTAGCGCCAGTCTCCGCTGTCAATTTGGTAAGGGTCTCTTAATGGTTCTATTCATTCTCTCTACCTGTCCTGAGCTTTGGGGACTGCATGCACAATGTAACTTTTAATCATTTCCCAATATCTTGTCCAGTCCCTGATTTACCTGGGCAACAAAGGCAGGTCCATTACCTTGGGAAGATTTCTTTTAGAAATTCTACCTCATCATAGCACAGGCCTTGCAGCTTTTGATTATTTCTTCTGCCAAGTCAGAGAGTCCTGTAACAAAGGACCTAACCACACCTTTGAATTTTTTTGGCCCCCAGGTGGGTGAAATACTGTCCATAACTTGATAGTGCTCAGGGGTGTATCTAAAGCTGGTCTCTCTGATGCCATAATAATCTTTAGGCTCCTTGACTGCCAGGATCATTGCTCCTTGGGCCACCTGTTTGGCGGTTAGATCTGCCATCTGATTTTCTTTTTTTTTTTTTATATATTTTTATTACATATTTTCCTCAATTACATTTCCAATACTATCCCAAAAGTCCCCCATAGCGCCCCCCACTTCCCTACCCACCCATTCCCATTCTTTTGGCCCTGGCATTCCCCTATATTGGGGCATATAAAGTTTGCAAGTCCAATGGGCCTCTCTTTCCAGTGATGGCTGACTAGGCCATCTTTCGATACATATGCAGCTAGAGACAAGAGCTCCGGGGTTCTAGTGAGTACATCATGTTGTTCCAACAATAGGGTTGCAGATCCCTTTAGCTCCTTGGGTACTTACTCTAGCTTCTCCATTGGGAGCCCTGTGATACATCCAATAGCTGACTGTGAACATCCACTCCTGTGTTTGCTAGGCCCCAGCATCGTCTCACAAGAGACAGCTATATTTGGGTCCTTTCAGCAAAATCTTGCTAGTGTATGTAATGGTGTCAGCGTTTAGAAGTTGATTATGGGATGGATCCCTGGATACGGCAGTCTCTAAATGGTCCATCCTTTATCACCGCTACGAACTTTGTCTCTGTAACTCCTTCCCTGGGTGTTTTGTTCCCAATTCTGAGAAGGTGCACAGTGTCCACACTTTGGTCTTCATTCTTCTTGAGTTTCATGCGTTTAGCAAATTGTATCTTAAATCTTGGGTATCCTAAGTTTTGGGCTAATATCCACTTATCAGTGAATACATATTGTGTGAGTTCTTTTGTGATTGTGTTACTTCACTCAAGATGATGCCCTCGAGGTCCATCCATTTGGCTAGGAATTTCATAAATTCATTCTTTTTAATAGCTGAGTAGTACTCCATTGTGTAAATGTACCATAATTTCTGTATCCATTCCTCTGTTGAGGGACATCTGGGTTCTTTCCAGCTTCTGGCTATTATAAATAGGGCTGCTATGAACATAGTGGAACATGTGTCCTTTTTACCGGTTGGGACATCTTCTGGATATATGCCCAGGAGAGGTATTGCTGGATCCTCCGGTAGTACTATGTCCAATTTTCTGAGGAACCGCCAGACTGATTTCCAGAGTGGTTGTACAAGCTTGCAATCCCACCAACAATGGAGGAGTGTTCCTCTTTCTCCACATCCTCGCCAGCAACTGCTGTCACCTGAATTTTTGATCTTAGCCATTCTGACTGGTGTGAGGTGGAATCTCAGGGTTGTTTTGATTTGCATTTCCCTGATGATTAAGGATGTTGAACATTTTTTCAGGTGTTTCTCTGCCATTCGGTATTCCTCAGGCGAGAATTCTTTGTTCAGTTCTGAGCCCCATTTTTTAATGGGGTTATTTGACTTTCTGGAGTCCACCTTCTTGAGTTCTTTATATATATTGGATATTAGTCCCTTATCTGATTTAGGATAGGTGAAGATCCTTTCCCAATCTGTTGGTGGTTTTTTTGTCTTATTGATGGTGTCTTTAGCCTTGCAGAAGCTTTGTAGTTTCATGAGGTCCCACTTGTCAATTCTTGATCTTACAGCACAAGCCATTACTGTTCTATTCAGGAATTTTTCCCCTGTGCCCATATCTTCAAGGCTTTTCCCCACTTTCTCCTCTATAAGTTTCAGTGTCTCTGGTTTTATGTGAAGTTCCTTGATCCACTTAGACTTGACCTTAGTACAAGGAGATAGGAATGGATCGATTCGCATTCTTCTACATGTTAACAACCAGTTGTGCCAGCACCATTTGTTGAAAATGCTGTCTTTCTTCCACTGGATGTTTTTAGCTCCCTTGTTGAAGATCAAGTGACCGTAGGTGTGTGGGTTCATTTCTGGGTCTTCAATTCTATTCCATTGGTCTATTTGTCTGTCACTATACCAGTACCATGCAGTTTTTATCACAATTGCTCTGTAGTAGAGCTTTAGGTCCGGCATGGTGATTCCACCAGAGGTTCTTTTATCCTTGAGAAGAGTTTTTGCTATCCTAGGTTTTTTGTTATTCCAGATGAATTTGCAGATTGCACTTTCTAATTCGTTGAAGAATTGATTTGGAATTTTGATGGGGATTGCATTGAATCTGTAGATTGCTTTTGGCAAGATAGCCATTTTTACAATGTTGATCCTGCCAATCCATGAGCATTGGAGATCTTTCCATCTTCTGAGATCTTCTATAATTTCTTTCTTCAGAGACTTGAAGTTTTTATTATACAGATCTTTCACTTCCTTAGTTAGAGTCACGCCAAGATATTTTATATTATTTGTGACTATTGAGAAGGGTGTTGTTTCCCTAATTTCTTTCTCAGCCTGTTTATTCTTTGTGTAGAGAAAGGCCATTGATTTGTTTGAGTTAATTTTATATCCAGCTACTTCACCGAAGCTGTTTATCAGGCTTAGGAGTTCTCTGGTGGAATTTTTAGGGTCACTTATATATACTATCATATCATCTGCAAAAAGTGATATTTTGACTTCATCTTTTCCAATTTGTATCCCTTTGATCTCCTTTTGTTGTCGAATTGCTCTGGCTAGGACTTCAAGTACAATGTTGAATAGGTATGGAGAAAGTGGACAGCCTTGTCTAGTCCCTGATTTTAGAGGGATTGCTTCAAGCTTCTGACCATTTACTTTGATGTTGGCTACTGGTTTGCTGTAGATTGCTTTTATCATGTTTAGGTATGGGCCTTGAATTCCTGATCTTTCCAAGACTTTTATCATGAATGGGTGTTGGATCTTGTCAAATGCTTTTTCCGCATCTAACGAGATGACCATGTGGTTTTTGTCTTTGAGTTTGTTTATATACTGGATTACGTTGATGGATTTCCGTATATTGAACCATCCCTGCATCCCTGGGATGAAACCTACTTGGTCAGGATGGATGATTGTTTTGATGTGTTCTTGGATTCGGTTAGCAAGAATTTTATTGAGGATTTTTGCATCAATATTCATAAGGGATATTGGTCTGAAGTTTTCTATCTTTGTTGGGTCTTTTTGTGGTTTAGGTATCAGAGTAATTGTGGCTTCATAGAATGAGTTGGGTAGAGTACCTTCTGTTTCTATTTTGTGGAATAGTTTGTGAAGAACTGGGATTAGATCTTCTTTGAAGGTCTGATAGAACTCTGCACTAAACCCATCTGGTCCTGGGCTTTTTTTAGTTGGGAGACTATTAATGACTGCTTCTATTTCTTTGGGGGATATAGGGCTGTTTAGATCATTAACCTGATCTTGATTCAACTTTGGTACCTGGTATCTGTCTAGGAACTTCTCCATTTCATCCAGGTTCTCCAGTTTTGTTGAGTATAGCCTTTGGTAGAAGGATCTGATGGTGTTTTGGATGTCTTCAGGATCTGTTGTTATGTCTCCTTTTTCATTTCTGATTTTGTTAATTAGGATGCTTTCCCTGTGCCCTCTAGTGAGTCTGGCTAAGGGTTTATCTATCTTGTTGATTTTCTCAAAGAACCAGCTCCTTGATTGGTTGATTCTTTGAATGGTTTTTCTTGTTTCCACTTGGTTGATTTCACCCCTGAGTTTGATTATTTCCTGCCGTCTACTCCTCTTGGGTGAATTTGCTTCCTTTTGTTCTAGTGCTTTTAGGTGTGTTGTCAAGCTGCTAATATGTGCTCTTTCTAGTTTCCTTTTGGAGGCACTCAGAGCTATGAGTTTTCCTCTTAGAAATGCTTTCATTGCGTCCCATAAGTTTGGGTATGTTGTGGCTTCATTTTCATTGAACTCTAAAAAGTCCTTAATTTCTTTCTTTATTCCTTCCTTGACCAAGGTATCATTGAGAAGAGTGTTGTTCAGTTTCCACGTGAAGGTTGGCTTTCTATTATTTATTTTGTTATTGAAGATCAGCCTTAGTCCATGGTGATCTGATAGGATGCATGGGACAATTTCAATGTTTTTGTATCTGTTGAGTCCTGTTTTGTGCCCAATTACGTGGTCAATTTTGGAGAAGGTACCATGAGGTGCTGAGAAGAAGGTGTATCCTTTTGTTTTAGGGTAAAATGTTCTGTAGATATCTGCCAGATCCATTTGATCCATAACTTCTGTTAGTTTCACTGTGTCCCTGTTTAGTTTCTGTTTCCATGATCTGTCCATTGGTGAAAGTGGTGTGTTGAAGTCTCCCACTATTATTGTATGAGGTGCAATGTGTGCTTTGAGATTTACTAAAGTTTCTTTAATGAATGAGACTGCCTTTGTATTTGGAGCATAGATATTCAGGATTGATAGTTCCTCTTGGAGGATTTTACCTTTGATGAGTATGAAGTGCCCCTCCCTGTCTTTTTTGATGACTTTGGGTTGGAAGTCAATCTTATCTGATATTAGAATGGCTACTCCAGCTTGTTTCTTCAGACCATTTGCTTGGAAAATTGTTTTCCAGCCTTTCATTCTGAGGTAGTGTCTATCTTTTTCTCTGAGATGAGTTTCTTGTAAGCAGCAAAATGTTGGGTCTTGTTTGTGTAGCCAGTTTGTTAGTCTATGTCTTTTTATCGGGGAGTTGAGTCCATTGATATTAAGAGATATTAAGGAAAAGTAATTGTTGTTTCCTGTTATTTTTGTTGTTAAAGTTGGCATTCTGTTCTTGTGGCTGTCTTCTTTTAGGTTTGTTGAGGGATTACCTTCTTGTTGTTTCTAGGGCGTGGTTCCTGTCCTTGTATTGGTTTTTTTCTGTTATTATCCTTTGAAGGGCTGGATTCGTGGAGAGATAATGTGTGAATTTGGCTTTGTCGTGGAATACTTTGGTTTCTCCATCTATGTTAATTGAGAGTTTGGCTGGGTACAGTAGCTTGGGCTGGAATTTGTGTTCTTTTAGTGTCTGTATAACATCTGTCCAGGATCTTCTAGCTTTCATAGTCTCTGGTGAAAAATCTGGTGTAATTCTGATAGGCTTGCCTTTATATGTTACTTGGCCTTTTTCTCTTACTGCTTTTAGTATTCTATATTTATTTAGTGCATTTGTTGTTCTGATTATTATGTGTCGGGAGGTATTTCTTTTCTGGTCCAGCCTATTTGGAGTTCTGTAGGCTTCTTGTATGTTCATGGGCATCTCTTTCTTTAGATTTGGGAAGTTTTCTTCTATAATTTTGTTGAAGATGTTTGCTGGTCCTTTGAGTTGAAAATCTTCATTCTCATCCACTCCTATTATCCGTAGGTTTGGTCTTCTCATTGTGTCCTGTATTTCCTGGATGTTTTGAGTTAGGATCTTTTTGCATTTTCCATTTTCCTTGATTGTTGTGCCCATGTTCTCTATGGAATCTTCTGCACCTGAGATTCTCTCTTCCATCTCTTGTATTCTGTTGCTGATGCTTGCATCTATGGTTCCAGATTTCTTTCCTAGGGTTTCTATCTCCAGTGTTGCCTCATTTTGGGTTTTCTTTATTGTGTCTACTTCCCTTTTTAGGTCTAGTATGGTTTTGTTCATTTCCATCATCTGATTGTATGTGTTTTCCTGTTTCTCTTTAAGGACTTCTACCAGTTTGGTTGTGTTTTCCTGTTTTTCTTTAAGGACTTGTAACTCTTTAGCCATGTTCTCCTGTAGTTCTTTAAAGTCCTTCTTGATGTCCTCTACCATCATCATGAGATATGCTTTTAAATCCAGGTCTAGTTTTTCAGGTGTGTTGGGGTGCCCTGGACTGGGTGAAGTGGGAGTGCTGGGTCCTGATGATGGTGAGTGGTCTTGGTTTCTGTTAGTAAGATTCTTACCTTTACCTCTAGCCATCTGGTAATCTCTGGAGTTGTTATAGTTGTCTTTGTTCAGAGGTTGTTCTTCTGGGGATTCTGAGTATCCTCTGTCAGCAGACCTGTACAGACTAAGTTCGGCGGAGTCCCGGAGCCAAGATGGCGCTCCCTGCAGGGCAGGTCACTGTTCTCCGGCTGGGAGGGTGTCGGATGTCTGCGGCCCCAAAAGGGTGCTGCCTCAGCGGTTCTGTGGCTCCCGCCTGTCCCAGAAGCTGTCTGCCTCTGTGGTCCTCACTCTGACCTGTACAGACTAAGTTCGGCGGAGTCCTGGAGCCAAGATGGCGCTCCCTGCAGGGCAGGTCACTGTCCTCCGACTGGGAGGGTGCCGGATGTCTGCGGCCCCAAAAGGGTGCTGCCTCAGCGGCTCTGTGGCTCCCGCCTGTCCCAGAAGCTGTCTGCCTCTGTGGTCCTCACTCTAACCTGTAGACTAAGTTCGGCGGAGTCCTGGAGCCAAGATGGCACTCTCTGCAGGGCAGGTCTCTGTCCTCCGGCTGGGAGGGTGCCGGAAGTCTGCGGCCCCAAAAGGGTGCTGCCTCAGCGGCTCTGTGGCTCCTGCCTGTCCCAGAAGCCGTCTGCCCCCGTGGTCCCCACTCTGACCTGTAGAGACTAAGCTCGGTAGAGTCCCGGAGCCAAGATGGCGCTCCCTGCAGGGCAGGTCACTGTCCTCCGACTGGGAGGGTGCCGGATGTCTGCGGCCCCAAAAGGGTGCTGCCTCAGCGGCTCTGTGGCTCCCGCCTGTCCCAGAAGCTGTCTGCCTCTGTGGTCCTCACTCTAACCTGTAGACTAAGTTCGGCGGAGTCCAGGAGCCAAGATGGCGCTCCCTGCAGGGCAGGTCACTGTCCTCCGACTGGGAGGGTGCCGGATGTCTGCGGCCCCTAAAGGGTGCTGCCTCAGCAGCTCTGTGGCTCCCGCCTGTCCCAGAAGCCGTCTGCCCCCGTGGTCCCCACTCTGACCTGTAGAGACTAAGCTCGGCGGAGTCCCGGAGCCAAGATGGCGTTCCCTGCAGGGCAGGTCACTGTCCTCCGACTGGGAGGGTGCCGGATGTCTGCGGCCCCAAAAGGGTGCTGCCTCAGCGGCTCTGTGGCTCCCGCCTGTCCCAGAAGCTGTCTGCCTCTGTGGTCCTCACTCTAACCTGTAGACTAAGTTCGGCGGAGTCCCGGAGCCAAGATGGCACTCTCTGCAGGGCAGGTCTCTGTCCTCCGGCTGGGAGGGTGCCGGAAGTCTGCGGCCCCAAAAGGGTGCTGCCTCAGCGGCTCTGTGGCTCCTGCCTGTCCCAGAAGCCGTCTCTGCCATCTGATTTTCTTTAGCCACAGCATCTTAGGTCTTTCTCTGCAGATGTCAACAGCCCTCTCTGTCTGTATATTGCTCCGTACAGTGGCAAAAGCATACCTGCTGTCAGTGTAGACTTTTCTTTTGCCATTTATAGACCTTGTCTCAAAGTCACAAGTTCAGCTTTCTGGGCCGACGTCCCTTCAGGGAGGCTGCTGGCCTAGATCACTTGCTTTCTGTCCACCACCGTACTGTTGTCCCCACCTTCTGCTTACCTTTAACCTCGAGGCTACTGTCATCAGTGTATCAGCTCGAACCCTCAGGCCAAGGCTGATCTGATCCTTCAGATCATTTCAAGTACCAGTTTCTCAGTGCAGTGATGAGTAGGTGCAGTCTCACAAAGTGGGACAGCAGGTGGAACGAAGTGAAGGTCACTTGTTCAGTCAACAAAAAGTTCTGATGTGTCACAGGAGTGTTGGTAGTCATCCAGTCAGGGGGCTTTTGGATAATGTTTTCAAGAGTGTGGGATGCCATTACAGCTAGTTGCTGTCCCAGAGTGAGCTTATCAGCATCCTTGACAAGCAGATTATGGCAGCAATAGCTTACAGGCAAGAAAACCACCCACTGGCAACAGGGTGTAACTTTTTGGATAGGTAAGCCACTGGCCTTTTTCAAAGTCCCAAAGTCTGAGCAAGGACTCCTCTGGCAACCCCTGATCTCTAGCGCTTTTTTATTTCTCTAAAGGCTTTCTGGTGATCTGGGGTCCACACAAACACTTTTCCTTTCTTGGTTAGGGGGTACAACGGGTCGCCAACCCAGGTGTCTAGAGTCTGTAGAAGCCAGCAGTACCCAAGAATTTTCTTACTTGCCTTGGCGTAGTTAGCCACTACTTCCCGTCTCAAAGGGTGTATCTCAAATAAGTAACTTAAGTCTGACACAGCTGAGCCTTTTTAGCTGAGGCTCAGTCTTCAGTTGCCCAGGTTTCCTGTCTAGATCCTGTCTTTTTCTTTCTCTCCTATCACTGCGGCCAAGATTCTAGTCAAATTTCTCTCTTGCCTAAGATCCCTCTTGTTTTCTCTTTCTTCTGCCTCCCGCCTCTCTCTCACACACACACACTTTCTCTGCCTCTTTCACTAGATCACGTAACTGTCTCTCTCTTGTCTCTGAAGTTTCTTTCTGATATTGGGGGCCAACTGCCTTATGAAGGCCGGCCAGACCACTGAGGCCTTCTGGGCTTCTGAGGTAATATCAAAGGGAGTGAACCACCTGAAGGCTTCCATAAACCTTTCAAGGAACATTGAGGGAGGTTCAATCGGCCCCTGCATTACCTCTTACCTTAGCCAAATTAGTGGGACTGTCTCGAGGCACCTTGGAGACCAGAGCCTGGCATTAGATTTCCAAGCTCTCCTTACCTTCAGCCATGTTGCAGTCCCAACTGGGGCGAGTCAAAAGGAATCCCATGTCGATCTCATTTTGTAGCTGTGTAGACCGCTGTTGTCTTCCAGGCTATTTTTCTAGCCTCTAACAGAATTCTCTCTCGATCTTCGGTTGTTAAGAGCATTTGCAACAGCTGTTGACAATCATCTCAAGTAGGCTGATGAGAGAACATAAGGAACTCCACCAACCCTGTGAGGCGTTGGGGATCCTGAGAAAGGGGGTGGTTAGTTTTCCACTTATAAATACCAGCAGAGGAAAATGACAAGTACTGAAGGGTTTAAAGTTTGGGCGGGTCCACCAGAGTCCGCCCGGACTCTGTGCTCTGCAGTTCAATGTACCCGCAGCGGTCCGCCTCTCGACACCCCCAGGGGTTTGGGGTTCCCTCGGCGGCTGGGGTTGAGGCTGTGGATAAGGGGAAAGTTGTGGACTAGGCCAATCAGGAGGCTTCATACAACCACAATTTTGAGAAGCAAACCCCAATTTTAACAGTGAAAACAATCTATTTTCTTTAAAAATGAACTCCAAAAATAATTCAGGCTTATCTTTAGAGACCTTTTCCCATGGATTGGCTGATGCCACATGTTCTGAATTACTCTAACCCAGAGTTACCAGTTTTAAGCCAACTTTTTGTTACCAATGTTATAAATTTTTAATCATAACCAATAACTTATGAGCCACTAATCTATAACCAAGACATATAAAACATATTTATACTTTTGAAACTATTTAGAAACAAAAATGAAATGGTCGTATACATTTGCCCATTTAAACCAAACAAAATTCTTAATTTTTATAGCTGTAATTTCAAGAGAGGAGCACCTTGTCACCTGATGAATCCAATTATCACGAGCACAGAGATTTTTCTAGGAAAAACAGCCATCTGTTCCCTTACCATAGAACTTGAGAAGCTGCTGGTCCCTATAAGAGCAGCGTTTATAATCAGCTCCTAGCAGGGCTTCTCTAGCCACACTAGATTCTTAACTACAGGTGCAAGGCTCCAAAGACCAATTAATACTGTTTATTTTATTTTATTTTATTACCAAATTATCCCCAGATAGTCGGAGAGTACTGCTTTTCTCAAAACCCATTCTCTCACATCTCAGGTGTAAACTATCTCTAGTCAGGGTATAAAGCACCTATGAGAATTACCTTTGCTTTTCTAGATTTTCACATAGCTCTAAACACATACACAAAAACACATAAAACAGAAACCAATAGATCCAGACACATTCAACACTTTCTTGTCCTCTATAAGCAGGCAAAAGAATTAGACGATTTTGGAGGGGGAAGCTTCCGCTTCAACAGAACTCGGTCCCTCTGACCGATCCGGAGATGGCCAGGCGTCCCTGGCTCTCCTTACCTCCCAGGGCGTCCCCCAGGGCCACAGCCTGTGGTCCTCCTAGCACGTCTGCCGACCACAGTCCTCCAGTCCTTACGGCTCAAAAGGACAGCTGCAAATACTGACCACACGCGCATTTCAGACCCCATCACCCCATCGTCTACAAACACCATCATCCACTTCTACCTAGACGACCAAAACCAGAGAAGCACACTTGTTCCTCACTCTGCCAGGTGTAAAACCAAGGCACAAGGTGGGACTCAAACCCACGATCTCGCAACCAAGACACAAATTCAATAAACTCAGATGGATCCAAACTCAAACTTCGCCATGCTTCAGAAACATAGGACAAGACACAAACAACCCAACACAACAAGCACATGTTCCAATGTTCGTTTCAGAAAACAGACACTCAAAACAGAGACACCGGCCGGCACACACACAAGAGGGGATCCCCATACCTCCAAGTCGGTTCTTGGGTGTGAGGGGTGGTCGCGTTTCCCGGCCAACGCACCAAATGAAAGACCCACAACGTGAGGACTCCCCCACGTTCTGACTCAGGAGAGGCGACACCCCAAATCACACAAGAAATGTTCTTGCTGCAACTGCAAGAGGATTTTTATTCAAGAGTGCTCTTGGGCCCATGATCATACACCACGCAGGGGTAGAGGACCGTGGCGCCCCGAGTAGCTGAGTAAGGGGGTATTTAAAGGAAGAAACCACAACTCAAGGAGGTGGGGAGGGCGTTGTTGGAAAATACCAAAAATACCAGTTAAGAGTCACAAGGAAGTACAAAGTCACAAGTGTCAGGTTATCTCTCAAAACAGTTTCTAAGAGCCCCTAACAATCTAAGAGCCCCTAAAGATAGCACATTTGCATTGCAGGTTCCAGTAATGGTCAGGGTGCCATTCTTTGAATGAACACTCTTTGAACCCAGGAAGCGGGTGAGTGGAGGAAGGAATGTCACTATCTGTTTTATGACCAGCACACCTCGGAGCACTGAGCCACAGAGGCCACATTCCCAAACTTGGGCCTAAAGGCCAAGAATTTTTTACTTCTTTCACCAATAACCTTCTAATTAGATTTAAGGCCAACTCTACAAGAAGAAATATATACCTTGTATCCTACAATCTGGGCAAGGCCCTAGGCCAGGAGAGAGAACCTACTGCTAATGCCAATATCTTGCTAAATGAGCCTAGTATCAAACTACCTTCTAAATACTCATTTTAGTGGGATTGTTTCCAGCTTCTCACCATTTACTTTGATATTGGCTACTGGTTTGCTGTAGATTGCTTTTATCATGTTTAGGTATGGGCCTCGAATTCCTTTATAAACATAGATTAGAGCAGCTCTTATGCCTCATCAGAGAAACTTCTTTGTGCCATGGGCAGAAGCTAATACAGAGACTCTCAAAGTACAGAGAGTAACTGAGTTGCTCATCAGGAAATGAATTATCTGTATCATACCCCTTCCCCCAAAGGTTCAGGAGCAATCACAGAAGTCAGAGAAGAAAGATTATAAAAACAGGAGGACAATGATGACTGGTGCTAATCCCAAGGCTCCAGAAGCAGAGGCAGGTGAGTTTTGAAGTTCAAGACCAATCTGGCTCATAGTTTGAGTTCCAGGTCAACCAGGACTACGTAGTGAGACCTTTAAAAATAGAAAGAATGAGAAATGTGAGAAAGGAAAGAACATGCAGAATTTAATCATAGAACTCAGAAGTTTATGGTTATGAAGACACATGTGAGATATACATTTAAAAATATTTTTTCTTATTACGTATTTTCCTCAATTACATTTCCAATGCTATCCCAAAAGCCCCCCATACCCCCCCCCACTTCCCTACCCACCCATACCCATTCTTTTGGCCCTGGCATTCCCCTGTATTGGGGCATATAAAGTTTGCAAGTCCAATGGGCCTCTCTTTCCAGTGATGGCTGACTAGGCCATCTTTCGATACATATGCAGCTAGAGACAAGAGCTCCGGGGTACTGGTTAGTTCATCATGTTGTTCCAACTATAGGGTTGCAGATCCCTTTAGCTCCTTGGGTACTTTCTCTAGCTTCTCCATTGGGAGCCCTGTGATCCATCCAATAGCTGACTGTGAGCATCCACTTCTGTGTTTGCTAGGCCCCGGCATAGTCTCACAAGAGACAGCTATATCTGGGTCCTTTCAGCAAAATCTTGCTAATGTATGCAATGGTGTCAGCGTTTGGAAGCTGATTATGGGATGAGTCCCTGGATATGGCAGTCTCTAGATGGTCCATTCTTTCATCACAGCTCCAAACTTTGTCTCTGTAACTCCTTCCATGGGTGTTTTGTTCCCAATTCTAAGAAGGGGCACAGTGTCCACACTTTGGTCTTCATTCTTCTTGAGTTTCATGCGTTTAGCAAATTGTATCTTATATCTTGGGTATCCTAAGTTTTGGGCTAATATCCACTTATCAGTGAATACATATTGTGTGAGTTCCTTTGTGATTGTGTTACCTCACTCAAGATGATGCCTGCCCTCCAGGTCCATCCATTTGCCTAGGAATTTCATAAATTCATTCTTTTAAATAGCTGAGTAGTACTCCATTGTGTAAATGTACCATATTTTCTGTATCCATTCCTCTGTTGAGGGGCATCTGGGTTCTTTCCAGCTTCTGGCTATTATAAATAAGGCTGCTATGAACATAGTGGAGCATGTGTCCTTCTTACCGGTTGGGACATCTTCTGGATATATGTCCAGGAGAGGTATTGCTGGATCCTCCGGTAGTACTATGTCCAATTTTCTGAGGAACCGCCAGACTGATGTCCAGAGTGGTTGTACAAGCTTGCAATCCCACCAACAATGGAGGAGTGTTCCTCTTTCTCCACATCCTCGCCAGCATCTGCTGTCACCTGAATATTTGATCTTAGCCATTCTGACTGGTGTGAGGTGGAATGTCAGGGTTGTTTTGATTTGCATTTCCCTGATGATTAAGGATGTTGAACATTTTTTCAGGTGCTTCTCTGCCATTCGGTATTCCTCAGGTGAGAATTCTTTTTTCAGTTCTGAGCCCCATTTTTAAATGGGGTTATTTGATTTTCTGGAGTCCACCTTCTTGAGTTCTTATAAATATTTTAATGCTTTTTTTATTAATTGCATGTCATTCTTACTTAATGGAAACGGACCAAATATTAGAGGGTTCGTTTTCGGTGTGGAGCTGGATCAGACAAGATAGAATTGAGCTAATGAAAATAGTATATGGACTGAACAAAGTTCTAACGAGCCAATGAAGCACTAGTATCTAGTATCTAGTTGCTGAGGCAGGCTTGAGGTGGAAGAGGGACTACAGTGGAAATGCACTCTGTCAAACAATTGATATTTAAAGGGAAGTGAATAAGAAAGATATCATCCAGGGAGTGGGAACACCACACTTCTAACTAAGGAGTTAGAAGGCTAAGGACAGAAACCTGAGAACACCAGCCCTCTCAGTAGATGCTCCCTTCATGGAGGGTACCACCCTCAGGCTCTGTACTTAGGTAGATCTGTTGCATTCAGGATTCAGGAGCTGATAATTCTTGGAAATGCCGCCCCCCACCCCCAATTAGGCTGTCATAACTTGTGAGGATGCGCATCTCACTGGGGTTCTTAGAGAAGACAGTGAGTTAATCTCCTGGAGTCAGGAAGCCTTCCCCTCCTTTCCTTGGCCACTCCTCCCCTTTCTCCACTCTCCCCCTAACTGTGCATTGCTACCCAGATCCTCCGGGAATGGGAGGTGGGGAGACAATTGGGGAGATGGATTTAGCTCGGGTGACGCTTTGCTCACGTGACTGGCTTGGTGCCCACGTGGGCACCAGCCCCCGCGCCAGCTAGTCCTGCTGCTGCTGCTGCTGCTGCTGCTGCTGCTGCTGCTGCTGCTGCTGCTGCTGCTGCTGCTGGGGATACCTGTGCCCAACACCCGCATTTGCGCAGCACCATTTACTTGAGCTGTCCTGGTTACTGTGAGCCCAGAGAAGGTGCACAGGCCTGTCCTGGGTCTCCTCAGGTCAGTACTTAAATGCTGGCTCTGCCAGCAGGGAAGGGGGAGGCGGTGGCAGCTGGAACCAGCATCAGCGGGAGGGGAGGGGGAAGGGATCCAGGAGATTGGTTAGGAGGGGGCACAGCAGACCAGGCAAGAGGAGGGAGGAAGGAGAACCCCCACAGGGGGTTCTTCTTCCTTCATCCCACTCCTAATCCGTTTTAGAACAGGCGGGGGGGGGGTGAGGGGGGCCCGCAGTGCGACGGTGAGGGTGAGACATAGACAGATGCATTCTGAAGTGAATGCACACTCCAGGCTCTGAAGACAAACTGACCCGGACCGAACGTGAGTGGGGGTGGGGCAGGCTGCCTCCAGAGTCCTAGTGGGGAGCGCAGAGTAAAACTGAGTTTGGAAAGCATCCTGATTTGGTGCCCAAGGCCTGAAAAGAAATGGCGGCTGGGGTATGCGGGGGTGGCGGGGTAACAGGTAATGGAGGAAAAGATTGAGTGATGAATATGGGCTGCCAGATAGGTACACATAGTACCACGCAGACACTGCCCCTGTGTCCTGTCTGTAGGTCTCTGCTGTTCCCAGCGCATTGTGACATCTGTGAAAGAGGGTCGACCTGCCCAGGATCCCTGCAGGTCAGTGAATAAGGACAAAATGGGGCAGGATTTGGGATCCCACTGCCTGCCCCCTCCCAAGCTATCCCACGTAACACACGCAGAGCTTGCCACCCTGAAGGAGCACCAAGAAGGTGATAAGACCTGGGATGGCATGTTGGGTGTAGGAGGGGTGCAAGCCTACAGCATACTTGGAGGACTGGGACAGCCACCAGGGAGGGACCCCTTGAAAGCACCAAATGCAAAGACAGATGTTAATGAGCCTGTATTCTGTCAGGTGTCTCAGTCTCTCACATCTCTTCTTTGCCTCCTGTTTCCCCACTTCTACCCCCAGGACAGGAAAAGGAGGGAAATCTTGACATGGAAGAAGTCCGAGGTGAAAACGAAGGCAAGCTGGAAAAGGAGGGAAAGCCAGAAGATGAAGTAGAGCCTGAAGATGAAGAAAAGTCAGACGAGGAAGAGAAGCCAGACAAGAAAGCAAAGCCAGCACCACGCCAGGGCAAGCCAGAGGAGGAGGCAAAGCCAGATGAGCAGGGGCAAGATGAGGGGAAGCCTGAGAAGCAGGGAAAGTCTGACAGGGAGGGCAAGCACCAAGGGGAGAGCAAGCCTGATTCCCAGGCAAAGTCAGCCAGCGAGGCGCGGGCTGCAGAAAAGCGCCCTGCTGAAGATTATGTGCCCCGGAAAGCAAAACGAAAAACAGATAGGGGGACAGATGATTCTCCCAAGAACTCCCAAGAGGACTTACAGGACAGGCATGTAAGCAGTGAGGAGATGATGAGAGAGTGCGCAGATATGACTAGGGCTCGGGAAGAGCTGAGAAAGAGGCAGAAAATGGGTGGTTTTCACTGGGTGCCAAGAGATGCACAGGATGCTTTAGTCCCCAGGGGCCAGCGGGGAGTTAGGGGGGTGAGGGGCGGCGGAGGCAGGAGCCAGAGGGGCCTACATGACATCCCATACCTTTAATGCCTTTGGCCTTCAATTCTGACCTCTCTGAAGAGAAAGAACACTGCTGGCCCCGCTTTCCCTGGTAGATACTTGCCAGGCCTGTGCTTTAACCTTCAGCCGAGACTCTGCTTCAGGTGTCACTGTCCTTACCAGCAGCCTTCTGACCCAACTCCAGTGCTGTCTGTCTTTTAGTACAGGATTTTCACCCATGTGCATGAAAAATATGTTCATGGTACATTGTAAAAATGAATAAACAAAACAGTTTGCAGAACCTCAGATAAAATATCAGTTTGCTTTTGTAAGAATGTAAATGTGCTTGCATACTGCATCTGTGCACAAAGAGAACTATGAAAGTGTGTACACTGATCAGCTAGCAATGACTATCCCTTCAACATGGACCTAAAAAGATCTCACATGCATTCAAATACTTGTCTCACTGCATGACACTTGGGGACGCCCACACCGTTCCTGTACTGTGTGCCCATCCTGGGTCTTTTCAGACAGCACTGCTGTGCTGTCTTTACTCCTGTGCCTCTCATTCTGGGGCTTCTGAATATGTCCCTCTTTTGGTTTCCTGTGACCTTCCTTCCTTCCTTCCTTCTTTTCCTGACTTGGTCTGTTTTCTTAAAGAATATGGCCTATATATGCTATATGCCAAATATGTTGAAAACTAAACTGTGACAAGAACATAAAACAATTGAACTTTGAATTGTTTGAATGAGCTTACAAAGGCAATGACATTTAAAATGCCTGTTGTTAGGACATAAAATTGATAAAGTTCACTTTACCTCTAGTACTCACTCATAGCTAAAAGAATCAACTTGTCACTTTAAAAGATCCCTTGTTATCCGGGCGTGGTGGCATATGCCTTTAATCCCAGCACTCGGGAGTCAGAGGCAGGCAGATTTCCGAGTTCGAGGCCGGCCTGGTCTACAAAGTGAGTTCCAGGACAGCCAGGGCTATAAGGAGAAACCCTGTCTCCGGAAAAAAAAAAAAAAAAAAAAAAAAAAAAAACCCTTGCTGTAAAAATCAGTCTTGTCATCTTGAAATGGGCACATTTGTCTCATAATACTTCCTGTGCATTACCAGGAACATTGATGGAATCTGACACTGGGAAAAAGGCCAGTTATGTCTCATATGTGCTCAGGCACAAAGGTAAGTACTAACTATCTTGTGATGTCTTTTGGGCTTTGTAACCTTTCTCCTGGGCCCAGTACTATGTGGTTATAGAGGCATTAGTGACTATTCACTTCCCTTGAGTCACTGGTGAGCCAGTATCTACCTATCCTTTATATGGGCACACAAGGGAATAAAGCCTTATTCTCCCTTTGGGGCGCTCTCACTAGTTACTTGTGGATAGTCCTTGGTTTTCTTGGACTTTCATATATGCCTTTTTAATTCTTTCATATAAGAAAATAGCCATCTGTGTATGTTTCATTGATTTATTTTATTTGTGTGTACACTTAGCTATTATCATCACTAAAATTACATATAAAAGGCTACACCATGAAAAATATCTACAACAGTTGTTATGTTGTCTTTGTGTTTTAACATATTACATGTAGATTTTCTTTCCTAGTTTGAGAACCTTACCTTAGCAGCTCAGCAGATCTATTAACATATTTGTGTTTTAAATCCTTAGTAGTGAGCACAGAGTCCATGAACCAGATGCATCAACATCACCTGAAAGCTAACAGAACAAGAATCTCAGAATCTGAAAATCTCAGGCTCTATCTCAGGTATACTGAGTTAGAACATTTTTTTTTGCCATGTATGTTCATTATTTTAATTTTCTCATTAATACAAATTATTTTAACAAGATACCAATGGGAGTTCCTTGACACTTTGAAGTTTGAGAAAAATCTGCTTAAGGGAGGTTCATGAGTTTCTCCATTGCTACTTTTACATGGAAAATAATTCTGAAAGTATAAATATATATACTAGGTAAAATATACACCAAGGATAATTATCCTTCTCTAATGCAAATTAGATCTTAAAATCAATGGTTTGAGACCTACAAAGCTTTTAAATTATATAGACTATAATAATGAAATAGGAAATACCTGATTTCATTGCAAGTAAGGCAAGTACCATTTTATGAGATTTATGTTTGAATTATTAATGTATATGTGCACTAAGAATTATGATGAATTTTAAACTTTAGGTTGTGAATAGAAACTATGGAGAAACACAGCATCAAATCCCTTGTATCCTAAAGTGTAGCATATTCATTTCATACTCATAATTTTAGGATCAAACACAAATACCTGATATGTATTAGATACTTTGCAAAAATGTAAATAATGACTATGTCAGAAACCACTAATTAATATCCAAGTTTAGCCTCTGATTTTGTAACTAAACTTGAACAAATAAATAAATTGTCCACTGTGCTCTGCTAATGGCCTCAAAACTACTGGGGAGTTGTGAGCTTTGCAGGCTCAACAGGGAATACTATAGTGTTCAGTCAAAGATGTCGTTATTAGAGAACGTCCATTTATTCACACAAAGGAGAGTTCCTAGGCTTATTGAGTAGAACTTTTCAACCCCAAGAAGACAAGTGAAACAAACAACTAAAAAAAAAAAAAGTGCTATCCAGTGACACAGGGGCAGTTTCTATGTATGCCACAGGAACACAGATTCAAAAAGGAACAAAAGCATTACTGGCAGTCTGGGGGATGGAGGTGCTGTGCTAGAAAGTAGAATTCAAGCAAATATGTAGAGGTGATCTTGCTCCATTTAACTTAAGGGAATTAACTTGGAGTTTAGTGACTACATATGCAATATTGGTTCTGTGTCTGACCCCATTCCAGTTTTGAATGGCACCCAGAGCAAGAAAAGATCTGCATTTAGTTCAGACCTTGTGACTCTGAAGATTCAGTTATATTGGATACATATTAACTAGGCTTTATCAAGACTTACAAGTATAGTTAGGCTATACAGTATTGGGGTTTAGAACATACAAGGTACCCATGAACCACTCCAACACTGATCTCCTCTCTTGGTAGGTAGCCTACACTTGAGAAGCTGTAGTGACTTATTAATAAATCATAGTAGAGATAACACCTGGCCATGAGAAAGAAGGTAATCACTACGTACTACGTACTAGACTAGCATCCTAACACTTTCCTACAATCCAGCCCAAATAACATTTCCAAATCATTGCTTTTATTTTTGTGATTATAATATAACTAGATCATTTCCTCCTTCCCTTTCCTCCCTCCAAACCCTCCCATATACATCTCATTGCTCCCTTTCAAATTCATGGCTTCCTTTCTCCATCAGCCCTGAAAACTGAGTGGGTATGTATTTAGGGGTGTGTGTGTGTGTGTGTGTGTGTGTGTGTGTCTAAAACAGATAACAATTCTCGTGAGAAATTATCATTAAATCGTGAATACTTCTATTATTGGATATATTTCTTAGTATTAAAACTCCTTTAAGTGTCAGTAAGTTGCTCATAAAATACTTGGGCTCTTTATCGGCATGGGGCTTGTAAGTGCTTCCCACACTCTGAGATCTCTCTGCCTAAAATGAAGACTTGCTTGGTGGGATAAAGGATACAAAGGAGAAACTCTAGACAACTGTCCTCTAACTGATCACTGTGAGCATACAGGCATGCTTGATAAAGTCCTCCAATTTATCCTTGCATGTCCTTTTTTCAGTAAGTACACAATGTTGACTTTGACTTTAGCAAAGCCAAGTGAACCCAGGGCTAGGGTTTCATGGTATGGCAAAGGTTGTTCAAATAGCAACACTTGGAGCCAAAATAGCACTGGGTTAGTTTAGCCAAACTGCCATATCAGATCATCTAACTACCAAGCTTCCTCCAGCCCTTTGAAAAGAAATATTAGATTTTTATTGATGTTCTACATGTAGAATACATCTGGAAAAGCAGGTGATGGTAGAAACAGATGTCTCCTCACACAGATACAGTCTGCTTCAGCTTGTAGAGACAGCTGAAAGAACTGAAGAGAACTCATCGGAGAGACTACAGCCTTAATTTCATGATTTCATGCCAAAGCACAGCTCTTAATCCAAATCCACCTCTGTGGATAGGAACTGGGAGACAGGGAAATACAAGCACAAAGTATTAAAGCTTGTGGTGTAATGAGATTCCTGTGGGAAAGAAGCAATGAAGAAAAGTGCGCTGGGAGAGAAGAAAGGACTCATTCAGAACAAATGCTATCTTATGAGGAATGGGGACATAGTGGCTTGGAGAAGACAGAGATAGAGAAAGGACAGAATACCAGCCTGAGCTCTGCCAGAAATGGTGGCAATGGGAGACTAACACCCTCCACTTGTAGAAGAAAAACTCATGTGTGCTCTCAGAACATCCCCAGCTCCTGTGGTTGAAGATAAGAGGAGTGCCTATGGGGTAGTGAGCTTGGGCTTTTGTTTTCTGGCCATAGGATTTAAATTCCAGAGAACACTGTGGGAACAGCTGAGAGAGAGGTGCATCAAAGGATAGCTTAGGGTAAAAAGGGAGGCAGATGCATGGGCCTGCATGGGGATGAGCAGACACATGACTAGATAGGATTAGTTTTCTGTGGACACATAAGAGAGAACAAAAACAAAAGGCTTGATAGTTTCTAAATTGAGCTCTGGAATAAAGACACATCCGTTCTGATGCAGTTAGAAAAATGAAAAAGGAGCCAAATGGCATTTGCCATTTGTTACAGTCAGTTGTCAATGGCATTTGCTTAGGCTTCACAATAGGATTTTAATATTGTGTTGCCTTTGGTCTTTAGCACAGCTATAAATTTAAGAGGGAGACATGACAAATGTCATTAAAAATAACTTCACTGAGTTGGAAACCAAGAAAAATAAAATTAAATAACAATGTAATTTCTCTCTTTGGTCTTTAATTGGCAAAGGCATTCTTTTTCCAGTGTAGCATATAATGTTAAGTCTGTGAGAGAAAAGCAACTTTCATTGTTAACAGAAATATAGGTGAAGATATTTTGTGGACAATAAGTAAGCAAAGGCTGTGCAACTTACATAAGCTATGATACAGCAATCTGTTTTCTGGGCATCCATTTTGAGTAAATAAATATAGATGCCAATAAAGATGGAATTAAAACTTGATAGTGAAGATACAAATATCTCACAGAATATAATACTTGAACAAGTGTAAATTATTCTATAATTCTATGCACCTAAGACAATAATGACAAAGAAGTATGTTTAATTACATGAAAGAAGTTAACACAATATTTGAGCTTTGTACACAGATGATACATGATTTTATAATCATTATGTAGACAACCAAATGTGTTGCAATATTAACTAGTGATTTTATTTAATAAGATTAACCTTCTCTTTCATATTTTTGTTTTATATTATCTATTGTTCTGATTTTTCAGATCTCTAATGTGAATAGATTACTTTGTATATAAACATTATACAAAATAAGTGGTTTCATTATAATATGAACATATATTACATTAAGAGAATCTCATATGGGATAAAAGATACTGCATGCAAAGTAAATGGTACATTTCAAAGACTTGATCTTGCAGACCAAGACTATGCCTCCTTCCATTCGTTTCTTAGCTGTCCAAGAGGAAGTGGATTACTTCTTACCCTGAGTGCTCTTATAACACCTTTTATACTCCTAATACTTCCTTGGTTTACTTTTATGTTCATATACCCACACCTTTTCCGTAGCTCTGAAAATAGTGAGTGGGATATAGAGATATTTACAGACATGTGTAATTCCCTAGTGTGTGGATCTTCAGTAAATATTTGCTGAAAAAAAAGAATTTATTAGGAAACCTACATTTTACAGTGATTGGTCCTGAGACAAGGCCAAGGTTTAGATTGGATGAGAGCTACTTTGGGATACTCTTTTCACTTGGACCGAGTACACTGGCTTCATTCCATAGTAGCTCTGGAGGTCACAGTGTCAAGGACAAATGTCAATACCATGTCACATGAAATGTAGCCTCTGTTGCAGTCAAAATGGATGGAGCCACAGGGCCAGGCCCTGGTCTGGTTTTAAAAGAAGAAGCTGTGGAACACAGTCCTAGGCAGGCTTCAAGAAGGAGCTGGAAAGCAGCAGAAGCCAGACTTATGGGTGACATTACCTTACCTCTAACACTGCTATTTAATAAAGAATGTATAAATAGCAGATATTGAAAAATAACCATTTAAGTTAAACCAAAGTGCAACAAAGGACAATTGAAACTAACTTATTCCATTAGCACTGAGTCCCTTCTATAAGGCAAAGACAGTCCTGTTTTGTTTTGTTTTGTTTTGTTTTGTTTTGTTTTGTTTTTAGCTCCCTTAAGTTAGGATGATTAGATGAGGAGAAGTCAGTGAGGTTGGATTCTCAAATATGTGACTATAGGACTTAAGTGTTCAGATCATAGCAGCTTTTTGACATAGAACAAGTCACTGACTGGTGATCCTGGACCCTTTTTAGATCAATAATCCTAAGCTAGTCTCCCAGACATATAGTTTAGAACAACTGGAATCTAGACCCTGTATACACATGTCCCACAATGGGGCCTCTTGGTTCTTGTGTGAGGATCACACATTATCCCTTTCAAGCCTATACACACACACACACACATACACACACACACACACACACACACACATACATAGTCAGTGACTTTCGGGTGATGATGAGACCTTCTTACCATCAACCATGAGAATCTAGAAAGGAAGAGTATGGGTGAATTCTATTGAGACAATGGACCATGAAGAAGTCAAGATGGGCCTCCACTTTGCATCCATAGAAAGTTCTTACATGGGTTCCTTAGAAGACTTCAAATTGACTGTCTAGGTTTTAGCTGATTTAGCAACTAGCTGAAACTAGTTGGTTTTGTGTGTCAACTTGACACAAGCTGGAGTTATCACAGAGAAAGGAGACTCCCTTGAGGAAATGCCTCCATGAGATCCAACTATAAGACATTTTCCCAATTAGTGATCAAGGGAAGAGGGCCCATTGTGGGTGATGCCATCCCTGGGCTGGTAGTCTTGGGTTCTATAAGAGAGCAGGCTAAGCAAGCCTGGGGAAGCAAGCCAGAAAGTAACATCCCTCCACGACCTCTGTATCAGCTCCTCCCTCCAAGTTCCTGTCCTGACTTCCTTTAGTAATGAACATCAATGTGGAAGTGTAAGCTGAATAAACCCTTTCCTCCCCAACTTGCTTCTTGGTCATAATGTTTGTGCAGGAATAGAAACTCTAAGGCAGTGTTCCATAAGAAGTCATGGACAGAGATGAGGGGTCACTTAGGCAGAATGTGATGATTTGGTGTCCCTCCTAAACAATATTCTTTATTTAAATGTTCCAACAGTTATTTGAAATTCAAATTAATCACAGCCAGAAAGAAGGCTGAAGAACCACCAGCATGTGGTGGAACTCCCCACGATGGGGGAAATTCATTACTACCTCTAAAACTATACTACCCAGCTAACATCTCATTGCACATGCTGTCATTTAAAGTGAGAATCAAAGAATTCATCACTTCTCCAGCCAGGACAATAACCCTCATGATGGGAGTTGACATAAGTTTGTTTTTCTCCATCTTATTACATTTAGAAGGATATTTTTGTGTTCCATTAGATTGTTGTTCAGCTGTCTGTAAGGACAGGCTTTGTACTAGACTCTGATACTAAGATAAAGCTAGTCAAGCTTTTGAGATGAATCAGCAGGTAGACATGCTTGTCATTATGTCTGATAAATCACATGGTCGGAGGAGAGAACTAACTACTACAGGTTATTCACTGACCTCCATGACACAATAAGTAAATTAAAATGTAATAAATATTTTAAAATACTTTTAAAAAATAAATGAAACCCCAGACAAGCCACAAAGGGATGGGTCCAGAACCTCAGAGTAGGTCTTGAACAGTTCTTTCATGAGGACAGAATACTCAGTGGAGAACCATATTCCTTGCAAAGACCTAGAGACCATTCCACATACAAAAACAAGAGTGCCCTGAGATGGGACAAGCAGTGACAACATAGAAACCCTGAACCACATTTTTCTCCATAGACTTGAAGCTGTTAAAAGGATATACTGTCATGTAACTGAGTTTTCTAGCAGAAATTGGAATGAGAAAATTCTAAATCATGGACAATGAGTGGAAGTATTGAACACCTAGAAGCATAGTTTTCATACTTACTGAAATGGGTTGAAAGGCTGGAATAGAGACAGAAGTGCCTGGTCTATGGGATTTGGGAAGATGGCTAATTGGCTATTGTATTCTTAATAACAAGATAAAAAGAGAAAATCTAAAAGAGCAGCAGAAACATGAATATAGGAGCAAAATAAATATAAGTGCTTATCTAAAGTTGAAGAAATTCAGCTCCAGTGGGAAAGTACAATGTCTTGTCCCATTTATAGATCTAGGCCAAGTTTCCTTTCCTGTTCTAGAATGATTTGACTGAAAAAGAGGTTGAATCCCTATTAAGGAAAAGGATCTTGATCAATGAAGCCAAAGGTATATATAATAGTGGTTCCTGTAGCTATATAAGTAAAAAAAAGCATACCAGCGCTGCTCCATTAGAAATGAGACATATGATAAGAGTAATTATAGGAGAAACTTAACCACTTTGCAGTCTAGTACTAGCAGTGGTGCCAGGTTATGTTAGCAGATTATGGATTATAACCATGTATCTGGCAATGCATTCTTTTCCATACTCAACAGAAAGGAGATTAGAAAGAGTTTATATTCACATGAAGTAGACAACACTATACATCAATGTTTTTCTCCCAAAGTTTTACTAAGTCTCCTACAGTGTGAAACAATAAGATATCCTTCAAATGTTGGGATATTGGTTCACTACATGGAAGATATAATATTTAATGATATCGATGAGCTGTAAGGACAATTAATGAAGATGCCTTTGTAAAATTTGTATTCAAGAGGGTTAGTGGTAAATCCTATGAAATTTTTAGTGAAATTATTAGGCTACAGGGGTCTAAGGCATATTGAAATATCTCCAAAACAAACAGGAAGTTGTCACATCAATCAGCAAAGAGGATGTGTAATGTAGATGTTATACTTCTTTGTGTTTCAAGAATAGATAGCCTTTCCTTCACTCTGGAATACTTCTGTGATATACTTATCAATTGGTGATCAGGGTAGCTTTGAGTAAGAACTTATTATAGCTGTTTTTATGTGAGTAACAGTAAGAAAGCCCATCAGTGAGATTGGGAATGGGGTGGAGGTGGAGAGAAGATCTTCTGAAAGATGGTGTTCAGTGTTATAGTTCCGCCTTACGGGAGGAAGTGTAACAGCACTTCTAGATGGTATTCAGTGAAACAGCTCTTTTTATTCCAGGATAATAAGGGCTATATAAACCTTGTGGAGTGGACAGTAGTTTTCAAGGAGAGTGAAAACTGTTGGCTAGATCTGAGGTATTAGAAATGCTTCACTTACATGAAGAGGAATTCTAGGTATTTAAACATGTAATTCGGTCATGAGGCTTTGTGACTACCTCAAGAAGGACAGACATGGGAAGTCTCACAGGACTATGTGTACCAAGGCTTGCAGACCTGGAACAGGAAGGGAGAGATCCTTACTTCCACCAGTCTCAAGATAACATTTTTCAGGGTTTTTACACACATCTTGACCATATTCTTTTTCCAGGCTAGCTCCCTTGGTTGTTTTGCTCAAGTGTCCCACACCTAGGGATTATAGTATCTTATACCACATATATTAAAACTTGTGGGAAGCCACATGTGCCGTTTCAGAGTGGCAGTTGGCTACTGCTGGCCACCATGCATACATAGGCAGTAAAGTTCTTTTGCCAAGATGAGGTTTTGAGAATTAACCAAAATTAACCAATCAGATGAGAGACAAGTTAACCAATCAGATGAGAGACAAGTTAACCAATCAGATGAGAGACAAGTTAACCAATCAGATGTAGGCATGCAAATGAGGTGGTAAGCATAACCCAAGCACAACCAATCTGAGTGTGAGACATGCCTCTCCTAGGCCTATATAAGCAGCACCAGTTCTGGGCTTGGGGTCTCTCTTAGCCTCTGCAATCAAGCTCTCCCAATAAACGTGTGCAGACGGATCCTGTTGCAGCGTCGTTCTTGCTGGCAAGTCAGGATGTGCGCAAGAAAAACTATATAAAATAAAAGATATATATATATATATATTTTCATTAGGTAATTTCCTCAATTACATTTCCAATGCTATCCAAAAAGTCCCCAATACACTCCCCCCCCAGTCCCCCACCCACCCACCCCCACCCCTTGGCCCTGGCATTCCCCTGTACTGGGGCATATAAAGTTGGCAAGTCCAATGGGCCTCTCTTTCCAGTGATGGCCTACTAGGCCATCTTTTGATACAAATGCAGCTAGAGACAAGAGCTCTGGGGTACTTGTTAGTTCATAATAATGATCCACCTATGGGGTTGCAGTTCCCTTTAGCTCCTTGGGTACTTTCTCTAGCTCCTCCATTGGGGGCCCTGTGATCCATCCAATAGCTGACTGTGAGCATCCACTTCTGTGTTTGCTAGGCCCCGGCATTGTCTCACAAGAGACAGCTATATCTGGGTCCTTTCAGCAAAATCTTGCTAGTGTATGCAAAAGATATAATTTAAAATGTTAAATAATATATGTAAAGCTTGCAATATAGTGGCTCTATAAATTATATGAATAATAATGGTGGGATAACATTAATTACTTCAGGAGCATAGTCACCAGAACCTGGCACTAGGCAGCCTCAAAGTGTTAACAAGCATATTTAAAGGAA
This sequence comes from Mus caroli, assembly GCF_978045245.1. Lineage (NCBI taxonomy): Eukaryota > Metazoa > Chordata > Mammalia > Rodentia > Muridae > Mus > Mus caroli. The sequence continues at coordinate 35,860,419 of NW_028227260.1, read as the reverse complement.
AATAGCATGGATCTCAACAGAAGGAGGAAGAGGATTGGTTTTTTGACACAACAATGGAAGTGGAAGATGCTGGTTCAAAGGAACCTTATATACTCCAGGCACTGGGGACTTGCTCTGTGCTAGGTCACAGGAAAGTGCTATAACAGCCTTCCAAAACCAATTCAGGACACTTTACCTGGATTTACTTAGGTTTGTTGAAGGACGGCTCCAAAGCAATGAGACAGTTTTCAGTGTGCTCTGGCAATGATATAAGTAGTCTAAGCCTCCAGACTGGCTTCCTGAGAGTGCTAGATTTGGGGACATAAATATCTAATTGATTGAGGGATTGCAAAGAGAAAAGATCTGGAGGTCAAGGCCATCCTGGAATACGTTGTGGGAGACTATCTCAAAGCAAACCAATAAGCAAACAACTACAAAACAAAACAAAAACCAAAGAAAGCAGAAAGGTATTTCTCAATAATGATATCCGCCCTCCCCTCTCTCTGTGTCCCTTGCTCATGCTCTCTCTAGCTCTCCCACTTTGTTTCTCACTCTGTTTCTCTATGTGTGTCTCTTTGTCTCCATCTCTCAATTTGTCTTTCTCTCACATATTCTTGTTTTCCCATTTGATTTTCTTAACCAGGTTACCTATTAGACTACTTCTCATCCTTTTTTCCATTGTTTTAAAGATTTTATTGTTCTTTGTATGTGTAGGCATATGGGGTATGTACACACACATACAGTTCCCATGGAAGCCAGGAGAGATTAACCGACACCTTATAATTGGAGTTTTAAATAGTTGTGAGTTTCCCAATAAGAGTGCTAGGTACCAAACTGAGTAATAACAAAAGAAATGGAAAAGAGTAAACTGTTTGGGATGTAATCATGTGGGTCTGAGGTCAGATTCCCAGAACGTACATGAAAGCTGAGCATGGAGGTGTGTGTGTGAATTTCCAGCATTGATAGGCAGAGACAGGCGGACCCCGTGACTTACTTACCAGGTGGCCTAGCAAAAATGGAGAACTGCAGGTTTAGGATGAGCCCCTGTCTCAAAACTAATGTGGAGTAGTAATCAAAGAAAACTTCCCAGTGTCAACCTCTAATGTCCACACAGGAGATATGCGTACGAGCACAAGTGCACACACACAAACACACACACACACACACACACACACACACACAGAGAGAGAGAGAGAGAGAGAGAGAGAGAGAGAGAGAGAGAGAGAGAGAGAGAGAGCAGGACTTGTAAGAAGAAAACAATCCCCTGACCACCTGTCTTAGTCAGGGTTTCTATTCCTGCACAAACATCATGACCAAGAAGCAAGTTAGGGAGGAAAGGGTTTATTAGGCTTACACTTCCATGCTGCTGTTCATCACCAAAGAAGTCAGGACTGGAACTCAAGCAGGTCAGAAAGCAGGAGCTGATGCAGAGGCCATGGAGGGATGTTCTTTATTGGCTTGCCTCCCCTGGCTTGCTCAGCCTGCTCTCTTATAGAACCCAAGACTACCAGCCCAGAGATGGCACCACCCACAAGGGGCCTTTCCCCCTTGATCACTAATTGAGAAAATACCTTACAGTTGGATCTCATGGAGGCATTTCCTCAACTGAAGCTACTTTCTCTGTGATAACTCCAGCTGTGTCAAGTTGACACAAAACTAGCCAGTACACCACCAATTCAGCAGAGGTTTAAAAACGGAGCTTCCTGTAGGGCTAGGTAGCTCATGCTTTTAATCCCAGCACACAGTGGTCAGAGGCAGGTAATCTCTATGAGTTTGAGGTTGCCCTGGTCTACCTAGAGCTTTCCAGGTAAACCAAAGTTGTCAGACATAAAAGCTTCATGACCAATACCTTCATCCTTGCAGCAGAGACCTTATCATAGGAGCTAGGAAATGTCACAACCAATAAATAAATAAATAAATACATAAATAAATAGGAAATTGGCTCCACCACATCCTTCCTTGAAGAAAGCCATCCACCTGAGTAGTAGCACTGAAGTTTTATTGTTTTACAAAATCAACTTTTATTATATTAATCCAATGGGAAGTTAGCTTGGTAGGCTATGTTATTAGCTTATCTTTACTAACAGAGCAGGACACCTGTTTGGTTCCTCATTGGTGGCAGTTTTAAAACTTGAAAACTTGCCTATTATTTCTTATAAGTAGAAAACAGGAGCATGAAAGATAGGAACCATCTCCTTGAGTGCTACTGCTTTCTTTCAGGAAAACAAAATATTTTGAAAAGTCACCTGCTTCTTTCCAAAGGTCATCAGGCTTGTTCACATAACACCTCCGAGAAGCCCTAGGCTAGCTGCCTTTGCTAGAAATATAAGGCTTTCTACATGCACCTTTTAAACTCAGTAGCAGACTGTGTTAGGTAAATAAGATGCAGTGTTTACCTGACAGTCACTCCTGCACTGCTGAGCATGTTAATCCTCTCATTAGAAAATTCTGGACCTGGACAACAGTCATGACTAGAAGGATGCTTACATTGTACATTACCCAGTTCTGTCACACTGGATTCCGACCACCAGCAACTTCCCATGGAAATAATTTCCACGGAATTATAACTATTCCTTTGTCAAACATTTTCCATTTTTTTCAGTTGTCCACTCTTATAGAAAACTCTATTAGAAAACATGAACGTGGGGCTAGTCAAGAGGGGATGAGTTGGAGAAGACTTAGGAGGAGTTGGTATGTGACAAAAGACAAAACAAAACTTTTAATTTTAAATAACTCAATCATACTTACAGCCTGTACTCATCTACTGGATACATCTCAACAACTTCGAAGAAACAAAAAGACCAAAGGGAAACTCGCATGTGTTTCTGTTTCTGTTGAGATTCTGAACTTCTCAGGGACTCTCAACTCCACTTCTGCCCCCCAATTGCAAAGATTGATTGGTTGGTTGTTGTTGTTGTTGTTACTGTTGTTTTGCCCAGGTGACAGTTTTGTTTCTCTCAAGCTTTATATAAATTCAGCCATATACTGACAGATACTTTTTCTGTGCATTCATTTGTCAACACATTCTTCACTCATCATCAAATTCAGGACATTTTCACACAGTTTAGAGCAGTGTACTGGGGCTGGAGAGATGGCTCAGTGGTTAAGAACACTGACTGCTCTTCCAAAGGTCCTGAGTTCAAATCACAGCAACCACATGGTGGCTTACAACCATCCGTAAGAAAATCTGATGCCCTCTTCTGGGGTGTCTCAAGACAGCTACGGTGAACAGCAGGGCAGGGCAGGGTCTGAGCAAGCTCGGGCCAGAGCAAGCAGGGTCGGGGCAAGAGATCAGTGGTTAAGAGCACTGACTGTTTTTCTGGAAGTCGGGAGCACAAATCCTAGCAACTACATGGTGGCTTACAACCATCTGTAATGAGATATGATGCCCTCTTCTCATGTGTCTGAAAAAAGCTACAGTGTACTTACATATAATAAACAAATAAACAAATAAGTAAGTAAATAAATAAATAAATAAATAAATAAATCTTTCTTTAAAAAAAAGACAGAACAGTGTACTAGAAACAAAATCAAGTTCTTTCCCTCACTGACAGTGTAGTCACTACTTTTGGAGGTCCTTTTGGCCTCCATCCCTCGAGTTTTCACCTGCAAAATGGCATGGGTAGGAAGTTAACTTCACCCGGGTGATGTGAACACACATTTCAGTACAGGCACTTTGCCTGTTCTTCTGTGCCCTGGTTAGGAATTGCAAGGCAGGCCAGTCACAATGTGTAGCTTAATGGTAATTAATATTCAATCACTGTTTTATTTCTCAGTTTCATGGCTGTATAAATGATGAGTAGAAATGTATCCGTGTAAGTGATATAGAGAGTTGCTGTGATGTATGTATACATAGTGAAATGATTATCTCAACAGAGCTACTGAATACATCCCTAGAATCATAAGGTTAGCTCTTTGTGACAGGAATAAATTCCTGATATCTTAACAAATTTTGAGTATAACGCAGATCACTGTTTCCAACTGTCACCACCCCTATACTATACATTAGACCTGCAGAACTTATTCACGTTATAATTGAGAACTTCTGTCCTTGGTGACCATACCTTATTCTGTTTGCATAATCTCAACTTTTTAGGTGCTGCACGAATGTTGGAAGGAGCTCTTGGTTTTTATTTTTATTTCTATGTAATAGCAAAATCGGGGTCTGAGGCCAAGCACAGTGCAGTCTGGACATTCACTTCTCTGAATGATACTGTCTTTTCATGTACTTATTGGTCGTTTTAATATCTTATAGAAATGTGTAACTGAGTCCTTCATCCATATTTTTAAAATCACGTTGGTGGTCTGGGCCAAATGTGATCACAATGGGGAGGTGGCAGCTCCATAATCTTTGACATCTCTCCCTACAAGGATGTCTGATTGCATGAGTCCCTGCAATCCCTCTCTCCACACCCAACCCTCTGGATAAAACGGCTTGAGCCATCCTGTACTCCTCCCCAAAAAACCCTAAAATAATTTCTTCACTGTTGATACTTTGTTTACACATTCTGGATATTGACATGGAAAGGGACCTTGGAGCAGTAACAACCAGACACAAAATCCTCAGCACAAAGGCCATTCATTGACTGGAAAGGGGGCAGGCAGGGAGAAGAGGGCTGCCTCTGGATCAAGCAAAAACAGCAGATGTCTCATTGGGAGCAGTTTGTGAGAAGAAAATGGGAAAGTCTGTGCTAATATATATTTGTATTTCCTGACTGGGCATTTTAATCAGTGTACCCAATAATGACATTTGATTGCTGTACCCTAGTGATTGACAGCCAGACCCTAGGGATGAGACTCAGGAATGCATTAGGAATAGTAAGGTGTCCAAATAAGGGAACAGACATGGTGCCTAATTATAAGAATGTAATCTAGTGCTGGAGAGATGACTCACTTGTTAAGAGCACTGACTGCCCTTCCAGAGGTCCTGAGTTCAATTCCCAGCAGCACATGGTGTCTTACAACCATCAGTAATGGGATCAGATGCCCTCTTCTGTGTCTGAAGACAGCTGCAGTATACTTATATACATAAAATAAGTAAATAATTCCGTGTACAAACAGATAAACGTTATACTAATAAATAAATGTAATCTAATGATTTAGCCGGGGAGAAGGAGAGTGGAGGACTTGCAGGCACCATGTTTGCAATGGTCTGGGCCTGTTAGAGACCCTGTCAGACACTCACTATATTAGACATATGGTTTACAAACACTTTCTCTCATCTGGTGTTGTAACTTTCACTCTCTGTAGTATCATGTGAGGTACTGAGTGTACTAATCTATGGAGTTCAGCAGCAGATTGTATGGTTTCATATACAGGAGAAGGCATTACCACATACAATGGGCAACTTCCATTTGTACATAGTAGTTTACATGGTTAAGGTATGCAATGCTTACACTATACAGCTAAAAATATTCTATTTTAGGGAGGTTTTTTATAGGAAGTTTTATTACGTTTTATTGTATAAGGGTTGAGAACTTGAGCCTAATTTCATGAAAAGAATGGAAATCTGTGAAGTAGATGATGTCAGTTACACTCTAATGATTTCAGTAGGCAGCAGGTGGCTGAGGTCCTGATGTGATGTTGCTTTGGTACTGAAAGGGCTGAGGAGTCAGGTACTGGGGATTATGGATGTGTTGAATTTACCTCCAGCATCCCATGCTGTGAGGGAGCAGCAATTAAGCAAACCCTGTGTTTTGTTTATCAAGTGTGATCTGTTGCAGAATGTGCCAATCAGGGTCATAGACTCAATCAGCCATGCTCTTATTTTGTGATCTTTACTTTGGTTTCCTCAGAGGTAGTATGTGAAGGAGCCCTTGCCACTAACCCAAGACTCAGAAACTTGGTTCCAAAACACTGAATTCCAGACATCCAATGACATGGTGCTTTAGTGTACCTATCTGTGCTCTCCTTAGGAGAAACAATAGGAAATGGACGTCACGTGGTCAGCAGGACTTCAAGTCAGTACTAGTTAAGATTATCAGATGAGGTGCTGATTTGGGGCAAATTTAACACGTTAGAAAAATGTGGGTTTTTTGATACCTTATTAATATAAGATTCTGGACTTTTTACTCTTCTCCATTTAAATTGTGGTTTTTATGAATTTCCTGAGATGTCTCAAGACTTTGGAGAAACTGGAGCTCACACACACCCCCACCTCCTGTAAAGCTTTTTCGGGTTTCCCTTCACTCTGGGCTCTGAAAGGAATCACAGCTGTAGGAACTACTAGTAAATCTCCCTTCAGGTAGTATGAAATTTTTCTAAAGAAATCAACTTATAAGTTCTATGTCACAGTAGTAATATTATTGGAAATTAAAACTACATCCAAACAGTATAATAACATTGGATTGTATCAAACAAGGGAAACATACATGCAAGAGTATTCTAACTCCTGGGTTATTGTCTGTTATCTGTGAGATTCAGTCACTAACAGGGAGGATAGGAAGTGATTTTATCATGTAGTTCATACAACATTTTTACTATGTCAAAACACAAACACTGGTGAGTTACAGATGAATTGTGAGAATATTAAATGGAAAAGAATAACTTTGATGTTTGCTATGGTTCTACTAATGGAAGACAGGTTTGATATGTGGGAAGACATAACTCTGTGTAGACTACAACACTGTATCAGAAGACTGTGTGTCATTCCAGGGAAAGAATCTCATTTGACTCAGGAGGAGGGAACTGGGCCTCTGAGAAAATGATTTCGCTCTAAGAGATAATTTTATCAGGTTTTTAAACTTCTGTAGTCAAGAAAATCATACTGAAACTTATAGAGGAGAAAGTAGGGAAAAGCCTTGAAGATATGGGTACAGGGGGAAAATTCCTGAATAGATCAGCAATGGCTTGGGCTGTAAGATCGAGAATCTATAAATGGGATCTCATAAAGTTGCAAAGTTTCTGCAAGTCAAAAGACACCGTCAATAAGACAAAAAGACCACCAACAGATTGGGAAAGTATCTTTACCTATCCTAAATCAGATAGGGGACTAATATCCAATATATATAAAGAACTCAAGAAGGTGGACTCCACAAAATCAAATAACCCCATTTAAAAATGGGGCTCAGAACTGAACAAAGAATTCTCATCGGAGGAATATCGAATTGCAGAGAAGCACCTGAAAAAATGTTCAACATTCTTAATCATCAGGGAAATGCAATTCAAAACAACCCTGCGATTCCACCTCACACCAGTCAGAATGGCTAAGATCAAAAACTCAGGTGACAGCTGATGCTGGTGAGGATATGGAAAAAGAGGAACACTCCTCCATTGTTGGTGGGATTGCAAACTTGTACAACCACTCTGGAAATCAGTTTGGCGGTTCCTCAGAAAATTGGACATAATACTACCAGAGGATCCCGCAATTCCTCTCCTGGGCATGTATCCAGAAGATGTTCCAACCGGTAAGAAGGACACATGCTCCACTATGATCATAGCAGCCTTATTTATAATAGCCAGAAGCTGGAAAGAACCCAGATGCCCCTCAACAGAGGAATGGATACAGAAAATGTGGTACATTTACACAATGGAGTACTACTCAGCTATTAAAAGGAATGAATTTATGAAATTCCTAGGCAAAGGGATGGACCTGGAGGGCCTCATCATGAGTGAGGTAACAAAGGAACTCACACAATATGTACTCACTGATAAAGTGGATATTAGCCCAAAAACTTAGGATACCCAAGATATAAGATAGACCTTGTTAAATGCATGAAGCTCAAGAAGAACCAAGACCAAAGTGTGGACACTGTGCCCCTTCTTAGAATTGGGAACAAAACACCCATGGAAGGAGTTACAGAGATAAAGTTTGGAGCTGTGAAGAAAGGATGGACCATCTAAAGACTGCCATATCCAGGGATCCATCCCATAAACAGCTTCCAAACGCTGACACCATTGCATACACTAGCAAGAGTTTGCTGAAAGGACCCAGATATAGCTGTCTCTTGTGAGACTATGCAGGGGCCTAGCAAACACAGACGTGGATGCTCACAGTCAGCTATTGGATGGATCACACGGCCCCCAATGGAGAAGCTAGAGAAAGTACCCAAGGAGCTAAAGGGAACTGCAACCCTATAGATGGAACAACATTATGAACTAACCATTACCCCGGAGCTCTTGTCTCAAGCTGCATATGTATCAAAAGATGGCCTAGTTGGCCATCACTGGAAAGAGAGGCCCATTGGACATGCAAACTTTATATGCCCCAGTACAGGGGAACACCAGGGCCAAAAAGTGGGAGTGGGTGGGTAGGGGAGTGGGGGGAGTATATTGGGGACTTTTTGGATAGCATTGGAAATGTAAATGAGGAAAATACCTAATTAAAAAAAAAAGAATCAGCGAGAGTAGAAAAGAGGAAAAAGTAATGGGGAGAAGGAGGACAAAATGATTGAAATTTGTGCATGCATGAAAATGTTATAATGATATGTCTTATATATAAAGTGAGCTAATAAAAACACTTAAAAGCCAAAAAAATAGAAAATCATTAATTTCACAATTTACAAAGTCACAAAATTGTGAGTAGATTAACACAAATATTTTGGATAAACAGACCATTGAAAGAGCACTCGTTGTATTCAGTGCTGTGGAGGAACAAAATGCATTAAAAATGTTTTGTTAGCATGACTGCGCACATGCCCTCCTGTTTGAGCATGTGATAGTGTCTCCTCTAGCATCATACATTACCAAGTACACGTTCTCTCATTACAGAAAGTGCTCGGCTTGCCCGTTCAGGCTAAATGTCCTAGAAATGGATGGTCAAAAGCGAACCCTTCTAGTGATTAAAAACATTCCTAAAGCTCATACTGATACCATCCCTACATGTTCCTTCTCTTGGTCTCTGTCCAGGCTACAGTCAGCTGTGCAGCCTCTCAGAGGTAAAATTCTGACTCTGGCCACTAGGTGGCATCACAGCTGAGTCCCTGTAAGTTGTTTCCAGTTAAATATCTGAAAAAATGGTTTGTTCACTGTAACAGCGGTTCTGAGCACTAAATCTCCGGGCACATTACCACAGATCTGTTTGCTGATGATCCCCAAACCTGCATTCCATTCTCTGGTTCAGGCGCAGAGTGAGCTCTGCACAGGACAGAGATTTCTCTGTGGCAGTAGAGTGCTTGTTCTCCAACATCCCACCCTTTCACAGGTTGCTCCAAATTTCTGCAATCATTCCGAGTCTCTTCCTCTCTAGTATATTCTGCACACAGCTGCCAGGTCCCGAGTGAGCATCTCTATCTGCTCTCACTCTCCTCCTGTGTTCCCTGACACAGGCTGCCTTTTCCCAAGGGTCTCCAGGAACACCTAGCCTTTTGTAATGTGGACACTCAGCATAAACAACTCTAGCATATGTATGGGATTGAACCTTGGATATTCTCCAATGATCTATTTGTTGAATCTCTGTTGTCAAGGTAACACTTCTGGAAGAAGGTAAACAAGGTATCTTTACTTGTCATAGACAAGGCCTTGCCAGAACCCTATGACATCAGACGTGTGCTTTTGAAGGGAAGGGGGTAGGGACCCTTTCCTGCCTCTTTTAGCCTATGCTCCCTAACCATGAGAGAGAGTTTTGTTCTATTGTGCACTCAAACCAAATGGTGCAAAACCAAAAGCCACAGAGTCAAACAGTTCAGGACTGGAGGTTTGCACACTAGGAGCAAAGGTGTCTCTTTTCTCCTTATAAGCAATTAGTATTAGATACTTCTTACTGCAGTGGAGACCTGACTGGATGTTCTTGCCTTACACCTATTGGGGTTTTGAGAATAATTAAATTTTGCACTAAGGTTTATAACCTGAATTTTTAGACAGAGTCTTACTATGCCCTCAGTGGCCTGGAATTTGTTATGGACGAAAGTCTGGCCTCAGATTCTCCAAAAATCTGCCTACTTATGTATCATGAGTGTTTCAATTAAAAGTGTGCAAAGGTTAAATTGGATTTTTAAGAAATCATTATACGTTCATGTCTGTGGTGTGGACAACATAAAACCTAAACAAAGTCTATGCTACTGAGGGACACTCCTATGCCAGAACATTTTTGCTGTTACTGAGTCCATGCAAGAAGAGAATTCTGCCACCCAGTACATACATCCCCAACACCTAGATTATTCTTTAGATCTTTTTTTTTTAATATTTTTATTACATATTTTCCTCAATTACATTTCCAATGCTATCCCAAAAGTCCCCCATAGCGCCCCCCACTTCCCTACCCACCCATTCCCATTCTTTTGGCCCTGGCATTCCCCTATATTGGGGCATATAAAGTTTGCAAGTCCAATGGGCCTCTCTTTCCATTGATGGCCGACTAGGCCATCTTTCGATACATATGCAGCTAGAGACAAGAGCTCCGGGGTTCTGGTTAGTACATCATGTTGTTCCAACAATAGGGTTGCAGATCCCTTTAGCTCCTTGGGTACTTTCTCTAGCTTCTCCATTGGGAGCCCTGTGATACATCCAATAGCTGACTGTGAACATCCACTCCTGTGTTTGCTAGGCCCTGGCATCGTCTCACAAGAGACAGCTATATTTGGGTCCTTTCAGCAAAATCTTGCTAGTGTATGCAATGGTGTCAGCGTTTAGAAGCTGCTTATGGGATGGGTCCCTGGATACAGCAGTCTCTAAATGGTCCATCCTTTCATCACAGCTACGAACTTTGTCTCTGTAACTCCTTCCCTGGGTGTTTTGTACACTGTGCACCTTCTTTACATCTTTATGAACACTAAGCTTCTTGTGTCTTAGTGCCACCTTGTGGCACAGCCCTGATGTGCACCAGAAGACAACAGCAATACTGGATGGAAGGAAGGGACCTTGATCAAAACATTGAGAGAGGGGCGCATGGTGGCCTCTGGGGAGAACTTAAGGTCATTTTCTGTATTGAATAAAACTTTCTGTACTACTGGAAGTGAAAGAGTTTCCTGGTTATTGTTGCTGTTGTTATCATTACTTTAAAGCAAATACAGGTCTCACCTTAAAGGGATTAAAGAGTATTTAGTGCTGGAGCATTATGCATGACCATGGCATGGAAACACATATCTACCTTATCTCAAATTCCCTGTTCTGGAAAAGAAACAGTGTCATGTGTGTATTGTGTGTGTGTGTATGTTGTGTGTGTGTTTATGTCTCTGTCTATGATTACAGCTTGAGTGTGTGTATGAGTGTGTGTGTGTGTGTCTGTGTGTGCATGCTTACAGCACAAAGAAATAAAGTCATAAATCAAGGCAAATTTAAACTACATTGGTGGGTAACCAGAGAAGCAAATACATAGAGATGGGATAAGCTTCATATATGTCTAAATGACTATCTGTTGACATCCTCAGCTGATGTTCTGTTGACAGCTAGTGGTCTGCTATGTTGATAGCTTCTAGGGTGTTTTGTGTATTTTTCCCAGGTGTTAGTTCAAACTTAATTGCTTCTATGAACCTTTTATTCTAAGAGGCAAGTTCAGATGCAGCGTGTGGCAAGGAATGGCTGTTTCTGAGGTTGAAAACCTGCCCATGATAGCTGACCTCTGAACCTAGGAAGTTCCAATCTCTGCAGAACTGACGTTCCAACCTGTCCTCCAGCCTGTGAACATGGAGGCTCCTTGCAGGAGTCTTGTGTTTAAGGCCACAGGAGACTGTGTACTTATGGCTTCTTACATGGGGTTTTCTTTCTCACAGTTGATAAGCTGTGTCAACTCTTTATTTGACCACACTTACATGAGACTGGGTTTATACCACACCATTTTAAATGTTGTCAAATTTTCCTGTTTGAGTTTTATGTCAACAAAGAGATCCAGCTCAGGGGTGTGTTAAAATATATCCCACCAGAGCTCAAAGTATGGGAATTTAGTTCCATTGCCATACTTTCTATTGCTACAGCAGTACACCGTGTAAACAATTGTCTACAATGGAACGTTTAAGGTGTTCTTTCCAAATCATAAAATCTGTATTTTATATTAATAGTTCGCATCAGAGAACACACTGAAAAATTATATTCCCGACAAGACAATATGGAAGTGTCTGCTCTCTCATACTTTGGAAATCATGCGAAGCTCTGATACCTTGACTGGCTAATACTCATCTTGAATTAGTTTTTATTATAATGTGTTTTCAAACCATGCCTAGAAGTCAATAATATTAGGCACGATACCAGGTTATTTAGAGTATTCTAACTGTCTCTACTAAGGATAGCATTCGGCTAGCATCCTTTCCACATCTCTAGCCTCCTAAAGAGCAGAGTTCATGCCATCACTGACACCTGTGGAGACCCTTGTGTTGGATGCCAATTGGTACTGAGGAAATGGGAGTTCCCTGTTTTGAGTTCTTAGACTTGTTAATAAATTAACTGAGAAATGGAGTCAGAAGTAAGCTCAAGGATTTTTTTTTATTCAATTTAGAGGGGCAAACTCCAGGGGAGGCAGGCAGTGGATCTTGGCAGCTCTCCAGAAAAGGAAGCTAGAGAAGAGGGAAAGAGAACCAAGTTGTTACAAAGTTGTCATATGGCAAAGGAGGGTAGGACAGCTACAGAGAAACAGCAAGCAAGCCAAGGGCATCAGACAAAATGCACACTTAGGGTTGGGGAAAGATAGGAGGCAGAAAGATGAAAAGTTACACTTTTCTGAGCAGCTTCTGCAGTGCTGAGGGAAGAGAGCTCTGCAAGGCTCTGCAGAGTCAAGGGTGGGCTTTCCGAGAGCAACAGACACAGCATCACACTAGAGGGTATCTGTCCTTATGTCCTCAGCATGGCTTCAGGAAAATGAGCCTGATGGAAGTTTTGTCCCATTGCCAGGTGACTGACAGGCCCAGCTGAACTAACTCTTAGGGACAGTAAGTAACATTCCTTCATAGAGCTGTTCACAAGGTCCTGTTGCAAGCCACACCCAGAGGCAGATTCCATTCCCATAATCATACAGAAATAGCTTTCCCTTAAACCACACACACACACAGAAACACAGACACACACACACACACACACACACACACACACACACACACACACACACACACACATTGTACAGTCTCTAAAATTCTTTAAGAGAAGAGGTAAAATGGGGAGTGGATACATGCCCATTTTACCATGAAATCCCATATCAGTTAATTTCCTACTTGGAAAGGAGTAGGATTATTTTCATTCACAACTGGCAAGTCCCTGGACATTAGGGCAGGAACTCCAGCAGGGCAGTCACCAGAAAGTGAACAGTGAATCAGAGCCCATGGAGGAACCCAGATTCCTCCTCATGGAGTGCTCATTCCGGTGTCTTACACCACAGAGAACCACCTGTCCAAGGATGGCCTCTTCCAGAGAGAGGAAGACGCGCCCACATCAACTGTCAATCACAAAAATGCCTCCACAGACTTGTCTTCAGTTGTCAGTTGGATGGAGCATTTTCTTTCTTTCTTTCTTTTCTTTTCTTCTTTCTTTTTTTCTTTTCTTTTTTTTTGTTGTTGTTGTTTGTTTTGTTTCTTCGAGACAGGGCTTCTCTGTGTAGCCCTGACTGTCCTGGAACTCATTTTGTAGACAAGGCTGGCCTTGAACTAAGAAATCCACCTGCCTCTACTTCCCTAGTGCTGGGATTAAAGGCTTGGGTTAACAAACAAACAAAAAAAGGTTTATTTGACGTTTTGTTTCAGAAATGACAGTTTGTTTGATACATTCCTTTGCCCAGTTTTAATTGCCTCATTTGCAGAATGTTAATTTGTATAACCTGAACTCTATAAAGATGTTGCTGCTAATTTAAAATGGATAGTTCTGCTAATTTAACTAATACTATGTTAAACCATCAGGAACTTTGTCACTTATTTTCTTAATATCTGAGGATATTGTATTTGTTTTTTTTTTTTGGTTTTTTAAATATTTTTATTAGGTATTTTCCTCATTTACATGACCAATGCTATCCCAAAAGTCCCCCATAACCTCCCCCCTAACTCCCCTACCCACCCACTCCCATTTTTTGGCCCTGGTGTTCCCCTGTACTGGGGCATATAAAGTTTGCAAGTCCAATGGGCCTCTCTTTCCAGTGATGGCCGACTAGGCCATCATTTGATACATATGCAGCTAGAGTCAAGAGCTCCAGGGTACTGGTTAGTTCATAATGTTGTTTCACCTATAGGGTTGCAGATCCCTTTACCTCCTTGGGTATTTTCTCTAGCTCCTCCATTGGGGACCCTGTGATCCATCCCATAGCTGACTGTGAGCATCCACTTCTGCGTTTGCTAGGTCCCAGCATATTCTCACAAGAGACAGCTATATCTGGGTCCTTTAAGCAAAATCTTGCTAGTGCATGCAATGGTGTCAGTGTTTGGAAGCTGATTATGGGATGGATCCCTGAATATGGCAGTTTCTAAATGGTCCATCCTTTCGTCACAGCTCCAAACTTTGTCTCTGTAACTCCTTACATGGGTGTTTTGTTACCAATTCTAAGAAGGGGCACAGTGTCCACACTTTGGTCTTTGTTCTTCTTGAGTTTCATGCGTTTAGCAAATTGTATCTTATATCTTAATCATCAGGGAAATGCAAATCAAAACAACCCTGAGATTCCACCTCACACCAGTCAGAATGGCTAAGATCAAAAATTAGTCTATGTCTTTTTATTGGGGAATTCAGTCCATTGATATTAAGAGGTATTAAGGAAAAGTAATTGTTGGTTCCTTTTATTTTTGTTGTTAGAGTTGGCATTCTGTTCTTGTGGCTGTCTTCTTTTAGGTTTGTTGAGGGATTACCTTCTTGCTTTTTCTAGGGAGTGGTTACCATCCTTGTATTGTTTTTTTTTTTTCCTGTTATTATCCTTTAAAGGGCTGGATTTGTGGAAAGATAATGTGTGAATTTGGTTTTGTTGTGGAATACTTTGGTTTCTCCATCTATGGTAATTGAGAGTTTGGCCAGGTAAAGTAGCCTGGGCTGGAATTTGTGTTCTCTTAGTGTCTGTATAACATCTGTCCAGGCTCTTCTGGCTTTCATAGTCTCTGGTGAAAAGTCTGGTGTAATTCTGATAGGCCTGCCTTTATATGTTACTTGACCTTTCTCCCTTACTGCTTTTAATATTCTCTCTTTATTTAGTGCATTTGTTGTTCTGATTATTATGTGTCGGGAGGAATTTCTTTTCTGGTCCAGTCTATTTGGAGTTCTGTAGGTTTCTTGTATGTTCATGGGCATGTCTTTCTTTAGGTTTGGGAAGTTTTCTTCTATAATTTTGTTGAAGATATTTGCTGGCCCTTTAAGTTGAAAATCTTCATTCTCATCTACTCCTATTATCCATAGGTTTGGTCTTCTCATTGTGTCCTGTATTTCCTGAATGTTTTGACTTAGGATCTTTTTGCATTTTGCATTTTCTTTGATTGTTGTGTCGATGTGCTCTATGGAATCTTCTGCACCTGAGATTCTCTCTTCCATCTCTTGTATTCTGTTGCTGATGCTCACATCTATGGTTCCAGATTTCTTTCCTAGGGTTTCTATCTCCAGCATTGCCTTACTTTGGGTTTTCTTCATTGTGTCTACTTCCCTTTTTAGGTCTAGTATGGTTTTGTTCATTTCCATCACCTGTTTGGATGTGTTTTCCTGTTTTTCTTTAAGGACTTCTACATGTTTGGTTGTGTTTTCCTGTTTTTCTTTAAGGACTTGTGACTCTTTAGCAGTGTTCTCCTGTATTTCTTTAAGTGAGTTATTAAAGTCCTTCTTGATGCCCTCTACCATCATCATAAGATATACTTTTAAATCCGTATCTAGCTTTTCTGTTGTGTTGGGGTGCCCATGACTAGGTGGGGTGGGAGTGCTGCATTCTGACGATGGTGAGTGGTCTTGATTTCTGTTAGTAGGATTTTTATGATTGCCTTTCGCCATCTGGTAATCTCTGGAGCTAGTTGTTATAGTTGTCTCTAGTTAGAGCTTGTTCCTCAGGTGATTATGTTAGCCTCTATCAGCAGACCTGGGGGACTAGCTCTCTCCTTAATTTCAGTGGTCAGAGTACTCTCTGCAGGCAAGCTCTCCTCTTGCAGGGAAGGTGCCCAGATATCTGGTGTTTGAACCTGCCTCCTGGCAGAAGTTGTGTTCCACTCACCAGAGGTCTTAAGATCCCGTGAAGGGTCTTGTGAGGAACTTGGGTGTGTCCGGAGACTCCCTGGACCAGGAACCCCGGTGCTGCAGTGGACCGGAAGGGACTTGTGCCCCTGATCAGGCCAGGGTATCTGCTTCCCTGCTTAATGCAGTCTCAGGTCCCGTGTGATTGGATTGGAGCAGACGCTGTGTTCCACTCACCAGAGAGCAGACACTGTGTTCCACTCACCAGGGGCCTTAGGATCCTGTGGGGGATTCTGTGTGGGTCCTTTCAGGTGTCCGGAGACTCCCCGGACCAGGAACTCCGGTGCTGCAGTGGATCGGAAGGGCTGGTCCATCCTTTTGACTCAGCTCCAAACTTTGTCTCTGTAACTCCTTCCATGGGTGTTTTGTTCCTAATTCTAAGAAGGGGCAAAGTGTCCACACTTTGGTCTTTGTTCTTCTTGAGTTTCATGTGTTTTGCAAATTGTAACTTATATCTTGGGTATTCTAAGTTTCTGGGCTGATATCCACTTAACAGTGAGTACATATCATTTGAGTTGTTTTGTGATTGGGTTACCTCACTCAGGATAATGACTAAGGAAGTGAAAGATCTGTATGATAAGAACTTCAAGTCTCTGAAGAAAGAAATTAAAGATCTCAGAAGATGGAAAGATCTCCCATGCTCATGGATTGGCAGGATCAACATTGTAAAAATGGCTATCTTGGCAAAAGCAATCAACAGATTCAATGCAATCCCCATCAAAATTCCTACTCAATTCTTCAACGAATTAGAAAGAGCAATCTGCAAATTCATCTGAAATATCAAAAAACCTAGGATAGCAAAAACTCTTCTCAAGGATAAAAGAACCTCTGGTGGAATCACCATGCCTGACCTAAAGCTGTACTACAGAGCAATTGTGATTTAAAAAAAAAAAAAAAGGCATGGTACTGGTATAACGACAGAAAATTAGACCAATGGAATAAAATTGAAGACCCAGAAATGAACCCACACACCTATGTTCACTTGATCTTCGACAAAGGAGCTAAAACCATCCAGTGGAAAAAATACAGCATTTTCAAGAAAAGGTGCTGGCACAACTGGGGGTTATCATGTAGAAGAATGTGAATTGATCCATTCCTATCTCCTTGTACTAAGGTCAAATCTAAGTGTATGAAGGAGCTACACATAAAATCAGAGACACTGAAACTTATAGAGGAGAAAGTGGGGAAAAACCTTGAAAATATTGGCACAGGAAAAATTCCTGAATAGAACAGCAATGGCTTGTGCTGTAAGATCCAGAATTGACAAATGGGACCTCATAAAACTGCAAAGCTTCTGTAAGGCAAAAGACACAGTCAATAAGACAAAAAGGCCACCAACAGATTGGGAAAGGATCTTTACCTATCCTAAATCAGATAGAGGACTAATATCCAATATATATAAAGAACTCAAGAAGGTGGACTCCAGAAAATCAAATAACCCCATTAAAAATGGGGCTCAGAGCTAAACAAAGAATTCTCACCTGAGGAATACCAAATGGCAGAGAAGCACCTGAAAAAATGTTCAACATCCTTAATCATCAGGGAAATGCAAATCAAAACAACCCTGAGATTCCACCTCACACTAGTCAGAATGGCTAAGATCAAAAATTCAGGTGACAGCAGATGCTGGCGAGGATGTGGAGAAAGAGGAACACTCCTCCACTGTTGGTGGGATTGCAAGCTTGTACAACCACTCTGGAAATCAGTCTGACAGTTCCTCAGAAAATTGGACATAGTACTACAGGAGGATCCAGCAATACCTCTCCTGGGCATATCCAGACATATCCAGAAGATGTCCCAACTGGTAAGAAGGACACATGCTCCACTATGTTCATAGCAGCCTTATTTATAATAGTCAGAAGCTGGAAAGAACCCAGATGCCCCTCAACAGAGGAATGGATACAGAAAATGTGGTACATTTACACAATGGATTACTACTCAGCTATTATTCTAGTTTTAATAGCCCAAGAAGTCAAGATTTGCTTTCAAAACGGTGAATATATTCCAAAATTAGTGACAGTTTCCTTAAATTTTTTCAGTTCTACTATATCCACAGGTGGCTGTTCAAATTCCTGAAGTTTGGATGATAATTCTCTTCTGCTGTTTGCTGAGCACTAACTGGATAAACTAAAGTTTGTTTTCTGACAAGCTTTGGTTGGCTTTCTCTAATTTTATCTTCTGTCTATACCTGATTATTTTCGCTAAATGTGTGTTCATATTTAATCTCTCCTTTGTTTGTTCATCCTGTTCCTTAAGTTTCTGTATCATCTGTTCAAGGTTCTGCTTCCACATATTAATTGTTTCTTTATATTGTAATTCTGATATTCTGAAGTCTATTTTATTATTATTGATCATTTTAAAAGATTCTCCTCCAAGCCTTGCTTCCAATCCTCATTTTTTTCTCTGCTGCTCAGCCTGCTCTGTCACATCCTTTGTTCTGATGCCTTCTCCAGTTCCTGTCTCCAACCTTCCTTTTCCTCTCTCTTGTTTATCTTGACCTATAAATTCCTGTGCCTTTAGTTCTAGTGTCTCCTCTAGGCCATGTTGGAAAGTCTAAAATTTCTCTCTGTACTGTTTTTTTTCTGCTCTGTAAACTCCTGTATCTTCTGTTCTAAGCCATGATTCCATATTAATTTTTCTTGATATTGTAATTCTGACATTGTAGCATACATTTATCTTGATTTACTAACTTTAGGAAAATATCTTCCAGGCTCTGCTTCTAAATTTTGTTGCTATCTCTCTGCTTTTCATTCTGATCTATGAAGTTTATCATCTTTTGTTTTAGTACCTTTTCCAGCTCCAGTGTAGAACCTTCATATTCCTCTCTCTGTTGCCTATCTATAAATTTCTGTACCTTTGATATAGTTTTAAAGACTGATGGTCTCGGGTAGCTTTAAAGAGTGATGATCTCTGGCATTCTAGTTCTCTAACTATACTGACTGGTTTCTGTTAATTTCTACAATGTCCTAAAAACTTTCTTGCTTGTTCTGTGGTTAAAATATTCTGGCATGGGCAATTAACACCTATTGACTAGCACTGTGGAGATAAGAAAAAAGAAAGCATTGCTTTGACTCCCTTCTCTTTCCAGGCAAGCCAGAAGCCTCTCTGTCGAGGCTGGTTAAATGTTTATGAACCAGACAGGAAGAAAAGGAAAAGAATTAAAATGCTTTATAGAGACTATGCACAGACACATATATATTCATACACCCACATTCTGGCTGTACACAACTATCTGTCTCAATCAGTTCCACAAGTATTAATGCACTTATATATACATTCACCTACACAAATAAATATAGACAAACAGATATATACATTTGGATGGATGGATGGATGTGGCAGAGACCCTCAAGCCAAACCATCCATCTGACAACTTTATGTTTTTCTCTGGCCATTTTATACCTTCTTAGAAAAAAAAAACAATATTTCTTTAGAAAATTACCTAAGAGATAAAATGGGAGTTACAGAAGGATGTTAATATTAAGTTCAAAGCAGTGTTTCATTCTAAAGGTCTCATTATAATTTCAAAGCAACAGTTTCTCATGACCCTATCTTATCATAGTGGACACCTGTGGCTTCCTCCTTGAACCTAAAAGTTTTTCCTTGAAAAAAATTTGTCCCAAGAACATTTTTCTTTTTAGATTAATTATGAAAGTTCATTTTATTTCATATTATATAGCTTTTACTTACTATTATGAGGAGTGGGCACATTCTATTCTTAATTCTAACTTTATTACATCTTTCTAGCAAAACAACTAAGACCATCTCTTCAAATTTTTTCCTAAAATTATTTGTATAAAATATGGAATTCTATAGAATCATTAATTCATCTATAGAGCATTAATTCATGAAAGTTCATCTTTATGTTTTTCTGCAGGAAATCTGATCATTAGGGTAGGCTAATGCCCAGGGATTTTTTTTATTATTTAATTTTATTTGTAATTCATATTTTTACACACCATATTCCATTTCCTGCCCCACCCTTCCCACCCTCCAACTGCTCCACATCCCACACTTCCTCCCCACCACACCCTGTCTCTACATGGATGAACACACCCTCCACCCAATCTGAAATCTAAAGTCCCTGGGGCCTCCAGTCTCTAGAGGATTAGGTGCATCATTTCTGAATGAACACAGACCCAGCAATCCTCTAATGTATGTGTGATGAGGGGCTCATATAAGCTGGTGTATGCTGTCTGATTGGTGATCCAGTGTTTGAAAGATCTCAGGGGTCATGTTTAATTAAGTCTACTGGTCCTCCAATTGGATCACCATTCTCCTCAATTTCTTTCAGCCTACCCTAATGCTCAGGGATTATTATCGTAATTTAATAATGACAGGAAAGGTGTATCAGCAACAAGAAACAACCCTGAGATGAAGTCTTTTGGGGATCTTGCCATCAAACTCTCCCATTACAGACGTGTCATAGATAGTTCCTAACACTTGGGCCTATGACCCAAGTGAACTTAACATATCGGTCAGAGATCCCTGGGCCTGTGTAGCAAACCTTAAATGCAATTATAGGACATTGGGTTATTCCACTCCCCCAAACAAGCTGCTGTTGTCCAGGTGGGCATATCTTGCCTTACAGGTTGCACTTCTAGTTGATAGGGAAAACCAATGTCACCTTTATTCCCAACAATATTTTTTATTGGATATTCTCTTTATTTACAGTTCAAATGCTATCACAAATGTTCCCAATACCATCCCCTGCTCCACTACCGACCCACTCCCACTTCTTAGCCCTGGCGTTAACCTCTACTGGGGCATATAAAGTTTGCAAGACCAATGGGCCTCTCTTTCCACTGATGGCAGACTAGGCCATCTTCTGATACATATGCAGCTAGAGTCAAGAGCTCCGGGGTACTGGTTAGTTCATAATGTTGTTCTACCTATAGGGTTACAGATCCCTTTAGCTCCTTGGGTACTTTCTCTAGCTCCTCCATTGGGGGCCCTGTGATCCATCCAATAGCTGACTGTGAGCATCCACTTATGTGTTTGCTAGGCACCAGCATAGCCTCCCTCAGAAGAGACAGCTATATCAGGGTCCTTTCAGCAAAATCTTGCTGGCATATGCAATAGTGTCTGGGTTTGGTGGCTGGTTATGGGATGGATTTTTTTATTCCCAGCAGTATTTCTAAAGCATATCTCATTAGCAGCCTGCAGTTGGCAGATAGCTCAGTAGATAAAAATGACTTAAATCTTGACAGGCTTTATGACATGAGTTCAACCTCTGGATCTCTCTTGGTAGAACAGAACAAATTCCTCCAAGTTCTCCTTTGACCTCCACATATGCAGAATGGCATACATACCTACCACATGCATATAAATAAATGATAAACATGTTAGCAACCCAGTGCTCCTATACCTCCCCCATAAGATAATCTCATGGATAAGAAAATTCTAAAATAAAGACTTGTGCCCACATTATTGGTATATAGAAAAACAAATTGCTCACTGTATCAAGACAGCCAGGAGAAATAAATTATATAATCATAATGTTTCTCAAATTCATCAAATAGCTGTAAGTGACTGAATCTCATTGATGGCCCAGCTAGCCTTTCCAGGTGAAGCCTGTATATATAGACCTGTGTATAACACAAAAAAGAATGAATACTAGACAAGTGAGTTAGGATAAATTCACTGAGTACTTTAATTTCTAAAGTATGATCTACCATGGCTAAATATGTACACACACACACACAATCAGGATCTCCAGAAACATAGGAGGCCCCGTTTATTTTCTGGATGTTTATCAATTAACCTCTAGTAGATGATCATAATAGAAATGAGGAAGAAAGTGGGAGATCAGAAGGAGATTTGCTGATACAAGCCTGCAGGAAGAAATGTGGCATTTCTGCCCAAAAAAGTCAGTGAGTACTCATCTTCTCTCCTTAATATTGGCATTTAAAAATCAAATATATTTGGTGAATTTTATCACCTCAAAGCCACAAGTTTCTATTCATTACCTGAGAAAGTGAGTAAAACTATGAATGGAAAACTATGAAACAGCTATGACTACATATCCTTTAGCAGTTGAAGAGGTAGAGAAAGGCAATTCTCTCACATACAATCACAAATTTATAGCAATATTTGGATGCCTTGTGTAACTGGGCAAGAAAAATTAGAGCACTTACTGTCTGGAAACCACTACACACACGCACACACTCACACACACACACACACACACACACACACACAGATCGAGAGAGAGAGAGAGCGAGAGTGAGAGAGAGAGAGAGAGAGAGAGAGAGAAATTTTTATTAACTTTCAAACAATTAAAGATAATAAGTTAATAGTTTAAAAGCTGTTCAAAGCAATAGTGACAATTTCTGGGTTCATAGTAATAAACATGGATGAATTCCAACAAAATTTAAAGATGAGGTAAATCTACTTTGCATAATATATTCAAGGATATAAATATGATCCACTTCCAATTTATTTTGACACCAAGACTGTCTGTGCCAACCCAACCAACACGGTCAGAAAACAAAAACAAAAACAAAAAAAGAAAAAGGAAGGTTTTTTTTTGTCTATAGTTGTAAAACTTCTCAATAAAACATTAGCAAATTGAATCTATCAACACTTAGTATAATAAAACACCCCAAGTTTTGTTTGACTATATTAACAAATTTAAGATAAATAAAATGACTGTGTTACCAGACAAGAAAAAAAATGCTGTAAATAAAAACCATTTGGCAAAATTTTAGAATTAAGGATAACTTTTATTTTCTGTGTTTTAAAACTTTTAAGACATATTTGTTTTACATATATGAGCGTTTTCCCTGGTGTTCATGGAGGTCAAAAGAAGGCACTGAGTTCCCAGGAACGAAGAAGGCACTGAGTTCCCAGGAACTAGTGTTCTCAACCATCTCTCCAGCAATGGCCTGGTTTTTAAGTCAAAAACGTATTCTCATTCTCTCTCTCTCTCTTTTTATTTTTTAATTTTTGTTTTTGAGACAGGGTTTCTCTGTGTAGCCCTGGCTGTCCTGGAGCTCACGCTGTAGACCAGACTGGCCTCGAACTCAGAAATCCTCCTGCCTCTGCCTCCCCAGTGCTGGGATTAATGGCGTGAACCACCACCAGCTAAAAACTTCTGCTCTTTTGTCCACTAGATGTGACCTTAGTTCTCAGAGTTTGAAATCTCGCTTGGGAGAAAGTCAGGCAGTGCTTAAGTCATACTCATATATTCCACGTAACTTTTCTTGAAAAAAGATGTAGGCAGATGCGTAGGTACCTAAACGTGATTTGCCAGTCAGGATGGGGCCTCGTAGCCTGGAGAACCGCACGGAGCTGAGGTGGAGAGAGGTCAGCTGACCCAAGCTAAGCCAATAGGAATCCCCCAGTCAGAGCGCTAAGTTTGAAAAGGAACCCTTGGGGTCCTCAGAGGGGCTTTTGAGGACCCGCGCCCTTGCGCTTGCGCGTGCTTTCTCACTCTCCGCTTTTGAGGATCTCTTGACTAGAAATAAGCTGCTGCCGTGCGACAAAGGTGCCGGAAAAGTCAGAAGATTCTCCCGACCCTCTCACTGAGGTAAATGACAGACATTTCTTTTTAAATTGAACTTATTTGGGATGAAGGACATAGACACGGGGTTTTGGGACTTATCAATCTTACAGGTTTTTACGGGTTCCGCCTTGGATGCTCGAAGGTCAATTTTGTGTTACTGTGTAGAGGTATTGGTTCCTGAGGTGTGCGTCACTTCATTTTGTGACCAATCTCTTCACATTCTCTATTTAAAATATTCCACACATCGTTTCACCTCTTCTTCAAAGATTTATTTTAGTCCAGGTGTGATGGTGTACTGGTGGCTGAAGCAAGTGGATTTCGTGTTTTGTCACAGCCTGGGTAGAGAGTTAGGCCTTGTCTCAAAAACAAACAAAAAAACTATTTTTTTCATCCTTTACTTGAGTCTATTTCCACAGTGAAGCCTTAGGGGGCCTGGTGGTGGTGGAGGGGGAGAAAAAGAAAAACCGCAGCCAAATAAATAAATAAAACCAAAACCTACAGAACACCATTTTTTAAAAAATACATAACACCCTTTTTTTTTTATTATTTTTTTTAATGCTTTGCATCAGCCTGGGTTTATGGTAAGACCTTGTGTTCCTGCCCTGATTAACTTGTAAATTAAAATAAACTCTTTCCTACAAGAGGAAAAACTAACCAAGAAACAAATTAAAAACTCACAAATCCACTATTTTTTCCATTGAGTCAGTATGGGTACATGGTGAAGCCTTATCACAAAGACAAAGGAAGAAACAAAAACAAAAAACATTTTTTTCTTCCTTTGCCTCTTAGTCTTACTAGTTTTATATGACATGCTTTTTACA
The DNA here is from genome assembly GCF_978045245.1 of Mus caroli. NCBI lineage: Eukaryota > Metazoa > Chordata > Mammalia > Rodentia > Muridae > Mus > Mus caroli. Next base: position 35,836,068 of record NW_028227260.1, on the reverse strand, counting down.
ATAGTAGAAAAGTGAGCAGTGGAGATAATTTATTCATTTCCCTTTTAGTTTATTTAATTTATATTTTAAAATACTTTTGTGTCTAGTACAAATATCTGTTCATTTACCTGTTGGAGATAAGTGTGATTTCATTTCCAAGGCATTTTGAATTTTTTTCAGTGCCCTGCTGTGACTGGTCATCAACTTTGTGATCTTTTATCTCTGCATTCTGAGAGTAAGTGTTGCAGGTATTTTCTTCCATGCCTGACTTTTATCTTTAAAGCTTTAAAAAATAATTTTAGGGTTCTAAAATATGTTCTCTCAGATGTCTCTACTATGGACATTTTACAAATACCAAATCTAGGAGATTAGCATTGAAGTACAACTTATTATAGATTTCATTTTAATTTTTCAGTGTTTTTTATTTTATTATAAATTTTCCCTATGGAGAATTTTATATATGCAGGCAATGAAATATGATCATATTCACCCCACATTTCTTCTCTCCAATTCCTCCCACATTCCCTCTCTAGCATGTCCTCTTCCAAACTTTGTCTGCATGTCTTTTTTTTTTCTTTTGATACCCCACTGACTCCAATTAGTGCTGCATATATGTTATTCTAATCGATTCCCTTTTCATTTCAGAACGCCATTCACAAGACTTGGCTGAATTTAGTTGTCATTTCTCCATAGTCCCATTCTGCCATATAAGCCTGAAACATTTGAAGAGGATTGGTAAGAATTTTTTTCAGGTTGCTGTGGGTTCATCCTTTTTAAAAATTATACAATGTGTTGTTATAGTATTACATTTCCAGTATGTACTTTCTGCTCCTTTGCTCCTGTTCTCTCTCAGTGCCCACTCCTTCATTATTCTCCTTACTTCAAACAGACTCTGTTTTGCTCTCGTTGCATATTTTTGTGTAAGTATGAATATATATTAAATCTAAGTTTTTCCTTAGAGAAAGTATGTAATATTTATCTCATAAATCTGGAGGATTTTTGAGTAACCTGATGATTCTTTCTCGTTTTTGTTGTTCTTTTATTTTTTTTTTTTTTCGAGACAGGGTTTCTCTGTATAGCCCTGGCTATCCTGGAACTCACTTTGTAGACCAGGCTGGCCTCAAACTCAGAAATCCGCCTGCCTCTGACTCCCGAATGCTGGGATTAAAGGCGTGAGCCACCACGCCCGGCTGATTCTTACTCCTATGTATTTTCCTACAAATGCCACCATTTTGTTTCTCTTTCCCACTTGGTCTTAACTCCAGTGTATGCATACACCTTACTTCTAGAATCTGTTCACAGTTGATAGAGTTCTAGGATGAATTCACTCCTGGATTATTGTAAAAAGCAACATCAGAAAAGTGAATGTGCAGGTATTTCTATGGTGTGTTCTTTTAGATTTCTTAGGATGCTATGCCTGGAGAGTAAAATACTTCTAGATTTCCTTTTCTTCAGGAGCCTCGATAAGGATTTCCATATTTTTTGTGTCTTCTGAAAAATTTGTTTTGACTTGACATCTACTTTATCAGATCGGAGCATAGACCTGGTTGTTTCATGCTTCCAATAGCTTTAGTATATTAACTTCAGCCCTTTCATTTTCAGTTTTTACTTTTGTGACCAAAAAGGTTGATTTCCTCCAGGCAGCAACCATCTATGCATATCTGAAATGCAGTCAGCGAGTTTATGTCTTAAATTCATTATTTAGAACTGTTGTATTTAAGATTATTATTGAGAGCCTTTTTCATTCAGGGAAATCTTTTGTTTATTTCATGGTTTATTCAATTGTCCTTGTTATTCCCCCCCCCCCATTGTACTGGACACATGATGATTTACAGAATTGTAGGGCTTTTTCTACAGTCTTTATCTTATACGATCATGAAATTCTAATCTATTGCTTCCTCACAATTAACACTGTATTTATTCCTCTCTTGTATGTATTTCTTTAAATGCATTTCTTATATGCTGGCTTAGAAGCATATATAGGTTATGCTATCAGGAAAATCTTTATTTGTTCATTGGTTTTAGGATATAACTCCTAGTTATAATGGCTCTTGACTTTTATTTACTTTAATGCTTAAATTACATCATTTGCTATTTTCAAGGCTTTTATGTTTCTGCCAAGAAGACTGCTGTTATTAGGTTTGGTCTTCATTTTTAATGTTGTGTCTTTGTTCTTTAAACTTAGTGTAATATCCATGGTTTCATAGCCTTACATTTTATTCCTAATACATAGTACAAAAGTTATTTTCTTGTCATGCCTGTTTTAGAGTTTAAGTGCCTCTTGTGCTTAAAGTTCATTTCTTTCTGTAGCATCAGGAAATTTTCTGGTATAATTTAAGTGATTATATTTTCTATACCTTCAGGTTACATTTTGTGTTCTGGTCATATTCCAGAGCAATGTGCTAAAGAGTTTTTTTTTCTTCATACATTTATAATTGTGAAATTTCTTTCAACTTTTCTTCAAAGCTTAACTTATTAGTGACAGGCTCTGTGGTTTTTATCGATTGGAATTTCAGAATTTCTGCTTGTTTTCTTTTAAACCCATCATGACTTTCTCATCTATGTTTCTCCCCTATACACACATGTTCTGAGTTGATTTCTTCATTTCGTTCATATGTGTTAACGTTCCTGAATTTTTTCAAGTATACTTTCCTGTTTTAATAATTGATGTAATTTTATTTATGTGCATTTGGTGTTTTGCGTGCATGTGCACCTGTATGGGGGTGTCAGATACCCTGGGAGTAGAGTTTCAGACAGTTCTACAATACTGCTATGTAGGTGCTGGGAGTTGAACCAATTTCTTCTAGAGGAGCAGCCAGTGATTTTAACTGCTGAGCCATCCCTCTAGCCCCCTCAAGTATTCCCTCAAACTATTTGTTCAGCATTTTAAACACTTCAGTATTTTTTTAAATGGTGTATGAGTATTTGTATTCATTTGCCCAGTTTTCCATAATTTTTGTATTTTTGTGTTATGACTTCTATACTATTTTGGATGTGGATATCTTCAAGTTTACCTTTCTCACAGTGGAGGGCTCATTCTCAAATCCACAAAAAAAGAAGAAAAGAGGCCACTGTAGTAGCTAACTAAACTATATAAAGAAACACAGAGAAAGAATTAAAGCCAGCGAATGTGCCCCAACAAATATGAAGCAGATACTGACAGAAATTATTTTTATTGTACAGTAAACTGTGAAGTTTAAACTCAATTTGGTTAAAAGTAGAAGTTTTAATTGTACCCAATGGCTAAGAAAAGGAGCACATAGAGTTGCGAGGCGTTTAGAGGTGAGGTATATCTAGGATTTGTTGGCAGGACTGGTGTCAAATATGAACAGAATAGATTGCATGCATGTATGAAATTTTCAAGTAATTAATAAAAGTGTTCTATTTTAAAAGTAGAAGTAATAATGAACTATAAAATAAAGAGTACAGACTAGGGGAAGGAAAGAGAGCACCGAGATTCGTGTTGGAATTTGGGTCTCACTGAACTCATATCTCACCCAACAGTAGAGCATCTGTGAGAGGAAGGAGGCTGCTGCAGCCTAAGGCCTTCGTGGGTCGGGAACTCGAGAATCTCAAGTTTCTGCAATCTTGACCCTTACTGAAGGTAAGAGGCACTAGACGTAGAGCTGCTGCGTGGTCTCAAGCATGGGATTATATGAGTCCTAAGGTGTTACCTGGTGGTGGGGTTTACTCATTGACACACTGGTGATATGGCATCTGAGCTGTGGGTCATGAGGGTCTGCTGCTGGCAATGTTTTCAGCGTGTCCTTGTCTGTCATTCTCCAAACCTCATCACTGCCTTCTACAGGTGTCTCCCACAAAGCCAGTCTGGCAGCCTCTCTCGAGTCCTCATTTTGCAATTGTTCTTGGTTTCTTATTTACCAGAGTATTTTGCCCCAAACAATTAGCCTCTCTCAAGATTGCACCTCTGAAACACTAAAAACAGGAAACATAAGTTTTTTTCTTTATTTTGACTAGTGTCAATTGCAGCTTCACTGTCCCTACATTTCTGAGATTGAGTTAATGCTTATGAGAATCATGGGCTTAACTTTGGGGCCAGAGTGCCATCTTGTTCTGTTTTGTTTTTATCAGAAGCACATTATATTTGGAAGTGAATTTTCCTCAAACCAACTACACCCACCATGGAACTAGTTTTGGAGTTTTGAGAGCTTGCTACTCTTGGATGAATCACCTTTCTGTGTCTCAATGACTTTTACTTGTCCTAGTCCTTCCTGGTGTTTTAATGTTTGTCCATTTCAATAGTCTTATTTTCCTTACCCTGACTTCTCTTTTATTTGTTTATATAGATTTGTAATTTTAAAGGTATGATAGCCTGCAGCAAAGTGAATTTTTAACCCACTGTATGGTTGTGAACACCTTGAACTTCTTAGTCCATCTGCTTCTGTAAGACTCTGATAAGCCTTAGCTTACCAGGGATGCCCGGAGTGAACAACATGGAACCAGGGATTAATACAAAAGCAAGAGGAATTTTTTTTTTGTTTCAGCATGCTGGGGTCGTCATCCTGCAGAGAAAGACAGGTGGTGACCCCAAGCAGCATTTTTGGCAAGTTTTTATATCGTTTCCAGGGCAAAATAGAGCATCAGCAACTAGGCACAGTACGATTGGTGGAACAGTGTACCCTATAAACTGATTGGTCTTTAGGGAATGAGGTAGTAGGGGTTAATTACCTCTTCATTCCTGCCTACATGCTCTCTGACCTGCCTCTTCCAGGAGGAAAGGATATCTGTGTGCTCTCTGTCCTGTCTCTTCTAGGAGGGGAGGGGTGTGATAAATTTTTCCATCTGCTGTGAGCTGACCTCTTCATTTTCCACTTTTTCTTGTGCTTGCTTAAATCCTGAAGCTATTGTGGATAGCCATGCAGCTCATATCCCTGTCCTCTCTACTGCTCTTGATATTTTTGTTTCAGGACCATCAAATGTACTTACCTATATGATCTTTAATGAAAGCAGCTAAGAGATTTAGAATGTAAGGGCCAAAGGTCAGAATCAGGAACATAATGATCAAGGGGTCCTAACAATGCAGAAATCCATGTAATAAACCAGGGGGAGCTGTTAAACCAAGACTCAAACCATCCTTGGGCTCCTTCCCTTTCTCTCATTCTCTTGAATAGTCCCTCTTTGTCCTTTGCCATAGAATCTTTAACAACCCCAGAATGGTCTATATAAAAGCAACACTCCTCAGCTGAGTCAGCAAGCACCTAGCCCTCCTTGCTGGAGGAAAAGTAGAGCCTATTCCCTTCCTATTCTGTAGTACTACTTCTGATAATGAAGACAATGATTCTTTAATGTGACCGATGAAAGTTTCTATTCTCTCTATATCTAAATCAATGGCTGCCCTCAGACTGTAAGACCAAAGTGGAGGTCCTGGTAGCTTTGCTGGCTGCCCTCAATCCCAAGAGAATGGAGACAATGAGTGCTCTAACAGGTTTGGCAGAAGGGCACTTGGGATAGAGTAAGCAATCAGAATCCACAGGAGCCACCAGGCTGTCGTGATCAAGATCAAGTTATCTTGAGCTTGAGCATATTGTCCATCTTCTGTACCATCCAGCAGGGGTCTCTCTCTAAGGTGCAGGGTGTTAGCAGGTTTCACATATGAAGCATTCACCCAGGCAGAAATACTGTCTACCTTGAGGGCTGTGGGAGTGGTTAGCATTGCCAGGAAGGGTCCCTTCCCTGGGGTCCCAGTGACTGTAACCAATGCCTCCTTATATAAATCCAGTCACCAGTCTGGCAGTCTTGAGGGGTCTGGCATCCCTGAAGGATTTAAGGCAGTCATTTTGGGCCAAATCTCATGCTGTATTGGAGCTTCAAGAAGAGGTTCCTATCAGTGAGTTGGGATACCTCCAGGGAGGGCCCAGTGGACACCAAAGGAGCTGGGGTATGAAACAGGATCTCAAAAGGGGTCAGATTAAAATGCAAGAGGGTGTTCAGTGCTTGGAACAGGGACAAGGGAAGGAAGTACCACCAAGTCTGAGCCAGTCTCTAAGGTCAAATTAGTCAAGGTCTCTGTTAAGGTTCAATTTATTCTCTCTACCTGCTTTGAGTTCTGGGGATGTTATGCACAACAGAGCTTCCAAATCGTCCTCAATATCTCTGTCAATCCCTGACTTACCTTAGAAACAAAAGCAGGACTCTTGTCCTATTCAATTACCTTGGGCACTCTGAACCTCTGGAAAATTTCCTCTAATATCTTCTTAGCTGCCATAGTAGCTGTTTCCTGCTTGATGGGGAAAGCCTGAAGCCATCCAGAGAAAGTATCTACAAACACTAGAAGGTATTTGTAACCATATTTTCCTAGCTTAAAATCTGTAAAATTGTCCTACCAATATACTCTAGGCTGTTGTACCTTAGGCCCTGTTTACTCTTGACTGCATAAGCATTCATCTGCTGGCATATTTCTCTGTCCCAATATCTGAGGTCTATGATATATATATATGTATGTATATGTATGTGTGTGTGTGTGTGTGTGTGTGTATGTGTACTGTCAATTTTTCCCCTGTGCCCATATCTTCAATGCTTTTCCCGACTTTCTCCTCTATAAGTTTCAGTGTCTCTGGTTTTATGTGGAGTTCCTTGCTCCACTTAGATTTGACCTTAGTACAAGGAGATAGGAATTGATCAGCTCGCATTATTCTACATGATAACCACCAGTTGTGCCAGCACCATTTGTTGAAAATGCTGTATTTTTTTCCACTGGATGGTTTTAGTTCCCTTGTCTTAGAGCAAGTGACCATAGGAGTGTGGGTTCAGGTCTGTGTCTTCAATTCTATTTCATTGATCTACCTGTCTGTCGCTGTACCAGTACCATGCAATTTTTATCACAATGCTCTGTAGTACAGCTTGATTTAAGGCATAGTGATTCCACCAGAGGTTGTTTTATTGTTGAGTATAGTTTTTTTGCTATCTTAGGATATTTGTTATTCCAGATGAATTTGCAAATTGCCCTTTCTAACTCTGTGAAGAATTGAGTTGGAATTTTAATGGGGATTGCATTGAATCTGTAGATTGCTTTTGGCAAGATACCCATTTTAACAATGTTAACCCTGCCAATCCATGATCATGGTAGATCTTTCCATCTTCTGAGATTTTCTTAGATTTCTTTCTTCAGAGACCTGAAGTTCTTATCATACAGATCTTTCCCTTCCTTAGAGTCACACCAAGGTACTTTATATTATTTGTGACTATTGTGAAGGGTGTTGTTTCCCTAATTTCTTTCTCAGACTCTTTATCCTTTGTTTAGAGAAAGACCACTGATTTGTTTGAATTAATTTTATATCCAGCAACTGTACTGAAGCTGTTTATCAGGTTTAAGGGTTCTCTGGTAGAATTTTTGGGGTCACTTATATATATACTATCATATCATCTGCAAATAGTGATATTTTAACTTCTTCCTTTCCAGTTTATATTCTTTTGATCTCCTTTTGTTTTCTAAATGTTCTGGCTAGGATTTCAAGAACTATGTTGAATAGGAAGGGAGAGAGTGGGAAGCCTTGTGTAGTCACTGATTTTCGTGGGATTGCTTCAAGTTTCTCTCCATTTAGTTTGATGTTGGCTATGGGTTTGCTGCATATTTCTTTTATTATGTTTAGGTATGGACCTTAAATTCCTGGTCTTTCCAAGACTTTTATCATGAATGAGTGTTTGATTTTATCAAATGCTGTCTCAGCAGCTAAGGAGATGATCCTGTGGTTTTTGTCTTTAAGTTTGTTTATATAGTGGAATACGTTGATGAATTTCCATATATTAAACCATCCATGCATCCCTGGGATGAAGCCTACTTGATCATGATGGATGATCATTTTCATGTGTTCTTGGATTTGATTAGCGAGGATTTTATTGAGTATTTTTGCATTGATATTCATAAGGAAAATTGGTCTGAAGTTCTCATTCTTTGTTGGGTCTTTGTGTGGTTTAGGTATCAGAGTAATCGTGGGTTCATAGAACTTATTGGGTAGAGTACTTTCTGTTTCTATTTGGTGGAATACTTTGAGGAGTATTTGAATTAGGTCTTTTTTGAAGGTCTGATAGAACTCTGCACTAAACCCATATTGTCCTGGCCTTTTTTTTTTTTTTTTTGATTGGGAGTCTATTATTGACTGTTCATATTTCTTTAGGGGATATGGGGCTGTTTAGATCGGTAGTCTGATCCTGATTTAACTTTGGTCCCTGGTATCTGTCTGGAAATTTGTCCATTTCATCCAGGTTTTCCAGTTTTGTTGAGTATAGCCTTTTGTAGTAGGATTTGATGATTTTTTGAATTTCCTCAGATTCTGTTGTTATATCTCCCTTTTCATTTCTAATTTTGTTAATTAGGATACTGCCCCTGTTCCCTCTAGTTATACTTGCTAAAGGTTTATCTATCTTGTTGCTTTTCTCAAAGAACCAGCTCCTGGTTTGGTTGATTCTTTGTATAGTTCTTTTTGTTTGTACTGGTTTGATTTCAGCCCTGAGTTTGATTATTTCCTGCCCTCTACTCCTCTTGGTTGAGTTGGGTTCCTTTTCTTCTAGAGCTTTTAGGTGTACTGTCAATCTGCTGGTGTATGCTTGCTCCAGTTTCTTTTTGGAGGCACTTAGAGCTATGTGTTTTCCTCTTAGGAATACATATATTATGTCCCATATGTTTGGGTATGTTGTGACTTCATTATCATTAAACTCTAAAAGGTTTTTAATTTCTTTCATTATTTCTTCCTTGATCAAGTTATCATTGAGTAGAGTGTTGTTCAGTTTCCACAGGTATGTAGGCTTTCTATTATTTATGTTGTTATTGAAGACCAGCCTTAGTCTGTGTTCATCTGATAGGGTACATGGGATTACTTCAATATTTTTGTGTCTGTTGAGGCCTGTTTTGTGACCGAGTTTGTGGTCAATTTAGAGAAGGTACCATGAGGTGCTTAAAAGAAGGTATATCCATTTGTTTTAGGATGAAATGTTCTATAGATATCTGTTAAATCCATTTGTTTTGTAACTTCTGTTAGTTTCAGTGTGTCTCTGTTTAGTTTGTGTTCCCATGATCTGTCCATTGCTGAGAGTGGGGTGTCAAAGTCTCCAATTATTATTGTGTGAGGTGCAATGTGTGCTTTGAGTTTTAGCAAAGTCTCTTTTATGAATGTGAGTGCCCTTCACTTGGAGCAAGATGTTCAGAATTGAGAGTTTTCTTGGTAGATGTGTGCTTTCATAAGAATGAAGTGTCCTTCCTTATCCTTTTTTGATAACTTTTGGTTAAAAGTTGCTTTTATTTGCTATTAAAATGGCTACTCCAGTTTGTTTCTTGGGACCATTTGCTAGGACAATTGTTTTCCAGCCCTTTATTCTAAGGAAGTGTTCTTCTTTGACTTTGAGGTAGGTTTCCTGTATGTAGTATAATGCTGGGTCCTGATTACATATCCAGTCTGTTATTCTATGTCTTTTTATTGGAAAATTGGGTCCATTGATGGATGCTAAGAGGCATTAAGGAATAGTGATTGTTGCTTGCTGTTATTTTGGATGCTATTTTGATGTTTGTGTGGCTATCTTCTTTTGGGTTTGTTGAAAGAAGATTAACTTCTTGCTTTTTCTAGGGAGAAGTTTTCTTCCTTGTATCGGTGTTTTACACCTATTTTCCTTTGTAGGACTGGATTTGTAGAGAGATATTGTGTATATTTGGTTTTGTCAAGGAATATCTTGTTTTCTCTGTCTATGGTAGTTGAGAGTTTTGCTGGGTAGAGTAGCCTGAGCTGGCATTTTTGTTCTCTTGGGGTTTGTATGACATCTGCCCAGGATCTTCTGGCTTTCATAGTCTCTGGTGATAAGTCTGGTGTAATTCTGAAAAGTCTGCCTTCATATGTTAGTTGACCTTCTATCCCTTACTGCTTTTAATATTCTGTCTTTGTTTAGTGCATTTGGTGTTTTGATTATTAGGTGACAGGAGGAATTTCTTTTCTGGTCCAAACTATTTGGAGTTCTGTAGGCCTCTTGTATGTTCATGGGCATCTCTTTCTTTATGTTAGGAAAGTATTTTGTAATTTTGTTGAAGATATCACTGACCCTTAACGTTGGGAATCTTCTTCCTCTTCTATACTTGTGATCCGTAGGTTTGGCCTTCTCATTGTGTCCCATATTTCCTGGATGTTTTGAGTTAGCAGCTTTTTCATTTGGCATTTTCTTCAACTGTTGTGTCAATGTTTTCTATGGCATCTTCTGCACCTGAGATTCTCTCTTCTAGTTTTTGTATTCTGTTGGTTATGCTTGCATCTATAACTCCTGAACTCTTTCCTAGGTTTTCGATTTCCAGAGTGGTCTTCCTTTGTTTCTTTTTCCAATTTTAGATCCTGAATGGTTTTGTTCCATTCCTTCACCTGTTTGGTGTGTTTTCCTGTAATATTTTAAGGGATTTGTTTGTTTCCTGTTTAATGTAAACTAGCTGTTTACCTGTGTCTCCTGTATTTCTTTAAGGGAGTTATTTATGTCCTTCTAACAGTCCGCTATCATCATCATGACATGAGATTTTGAATCAGATTCTTACTTTTCTCGTATGTTGGGGTATCCAGGGCTCACTGTGGTGGGAGACCTAGGTTCTGATGATGCCAAGAAGCCTTGGTTTCTGTTGCTTATGTTCTTGCCCTTGCCTCTCACCATCTGTTTATCTCTGGTGTTACCTGGTCTTGCTGTCTCTGACTGTGGCTTATACCTCTTGCAACCCTGTGTGTTAGTACTCCTGAGAGACAAGTTCTCTCTGGGAGGAATGTGGTTATGGAGAGCTGTGGCACAGGGTCAGCTTCGGGGTGCAAAAGAAAACCTGCTGTTACTTGGTTCCTGTGTTCTGATGGCTATGGGTGGATGCCTCCTGGGCCAGGAATTTGAACAGAAGTGTTGGCCTTACCTGTGCTCACAGGTGTATTGTCTCTCTGGAGATAACAGCTCTCTCCAGGAGGTATCCAATTGGGTATGGAGTGCTGTGTCACAGGATCACAGACAGAAACAGGAAGGATCCAATACTATCTTTTTAAAGCACAAATCATTCCTTTCTTGGCCTTTAAACATGTAATGCAACGAATTTAAGCTTATTCCCTAATAGCTTATAAATAAATGAGACTCAGACTATGTTATTTAATTTGGATTTGACAATTACTGGGCTGTAATTCCTAATCTATTCTTCTAATTGCTGGCATACCTACCTCCTCAGCGGAACCCCAGGTACTTGCTCTTTCTCCTGGCCATGTGTTCATCATCCATCTTCCCCCATGGAGGCTCCCTCTCTCATCCTTGTTTGAACTGTTAATCTGTATCTTTTCTTCATTTCTATATCTTTTTGTCCTTTGTTTCCTTAGTTTTTGAATTTTCTGTATAAGAAACATAATTTCCTCTGGTTGTTATGTTATACTACTACATCATTTTAATCTGTAAACTACCTTTTGAAATTCTTGCATTTGATATTTTTTAATACATTGTTTTTTGTTTGGTAAGATTGCATATTGCTTCTTTTCATTACCTCTGAAATTTGAGTGCCATTTAAAAACTTAGGATACCCAAGATATAAGATACAATTTACTAAACGCATGAAACTCAAAAAGAATGAAGACCAAAGAGTGGACACTGTGCCCCTTCTTAGAATTGGGAACAAAACACCCAGGGAAGGAGTTACAGAGACAAAGTTCGTAGCTGTGATGAAAGGATGAACCATTTAGAGACGGCTGTATCCAGGGATCCATCCCATAATCAGCTTCTAAACGCTGACACCATTGCATACACTAGCAAGATTTTGCTGAAAGGACCCAAATATAGCTGTCCCTTGTGAGACTATGCAGGGGCCTAGCAAACACAGGAGTGGATGTTCACAGTCAGCTATTGGATGTATCACAGGGCTCCCAATGGAGAAGGTAGAGAAAGTACCCAAGGAGCAAAAGGGATCTGCAACCCTATTGTCGGAACAACATGATGTACTAACCAGAACCCCGGAGCTCTTGTCTCTAGCTGCATATGTATCAAAAGATGGCCTAGTCGGCCATCATTGGAAAGAGAGGCCCATTGGACTTGCAAACTTTATATGCCCCAATATAGGGGAATGCCAGGGCCAAAAGAATGGGAATGGGTGGGTAGGGAAGTGGGGGGCGCTATGGGGGACTTTTGGGATAGCATTGGAAATGTAACTGAGGAAAATATGTAATAAAAATATTAAAAATTAATAAAAAAATCCCTTCACTTGATGGACCATCTAGAGACTGCCATATCCAGGGATCCATCCCATAATTAGCCTCCAAACGATGACACCCTTGCATACACTAGCAAGCGTTTGCTGAACGGACCAGGATATAGCTGTCTCTTGTGAGACTAGGCCGGGGCCTAGCAAACACAGAAGTGGATGCTCACAGTCAGCTATTGGATGGATCACAGGGCCCCCAATGGAGGAGCTAGAGAAAGTATTCAAGGAGCTAAAGAGATTTGCAACCCTGTAGGTACAACATTATGAACTAACCAGTACCCCAGAGCTCTTGACTCTAGCTGCATATGTATCAAAAGATGGCCTACTTGGCCATCACTGGAAAGAGAGGCCCATTGGACTTGCAAACTTTATATGCCCCAGTACAGGGAACGCCAGGGCCAAAAAATGGGAATGGATGGGTAGGGAAGTGGGGGGGAGGGTATGGGGAGACTTTTGGGATAGCATTGGAAATGTAATTGAGGAAAATATGTAATTAAAAATATTAAAATTTTTTTCTCAAAAAAAGAAAATATCTAATAAAAAAGAAGACTGCAAAAAAAAAAAAACCAAAAACAAAACAAAACAAAACAAAAAAACAAAACAAACAAACAAACAAAAAAAACTTCATTATAGTAAGCTTAAAGAATACCTGTCATGTTTTCTTCAAGAAGCTGTGTAATTCAACATTTTGGTTAACTCTTTAAATTTTCATCACTTTTACACATGACATGTGTCATGGATTTACAAGTATCATTCTGCACATTGCATGTCTGTCTTTCCTCTAGTGGTTTGTCCATATCACCTTTATTTCTTTATTTATATTATTATTTTTTTTTTTTTTTTGGTTTTTCGAGACAGGGTTTCTCTGTGTAGCCCTGGCTGTCCTGGAACTCACTTTGTAGACCAGGCTGGCCTCGAACTCAGAAATCCGCCTGCCTCTGTCTCCCGAGTGCTGGGATTAAAGGCGTGCGCCACCACGCCCGGAGTTAGGCACATCCTCTTCCACTGAGGCCAGACAAGCTCATGTTCTGTTATATACATGCCAGGGGCCACCAACCAGCCCTTGTATGCTCTTTGGTTGGTGGCTTAGTCTCTGGGAGCTCCCTGGGGCCAGGTTAATTGATTCTGTTGATCTCCTTATGCGGTTGTCACTTCACTCCTTCCCTAACTTTTCAATCTCAGTCCATGATTGGCTGTAAGTATCTGTATCTGTGTTAGTCAAATTCTTTCTCTGGTTAGGGCAGACCTCTTGTGTCCCTTGTTCAAGCAATCCTCCTGCAATCCCGTGTCCCTGGCTAGGGCAGACCTCCAGTGAGACGGGCTGACTTTGGTGTCCAAGAGCAAGCATATTGATCTGCCAGGGGTTACATCTGAAAGATGGAGATGCAGACAGGAAGGATGATGGGTCTCAGGCAGAGCAGGATAGACAAGTGGGGAAAGGGAAGCCAAACTGTATGGTTTAGGAGTCTTAAGTCTGATGAGGTAGGGGGAGGGCAGCTAGAGAATAGAGGTCCCCCACTCCAGATGGCAGGCTGCTCAGGGCAGTTTGGCTTTACCTAGAGAGATCAGGCAGCAGGGAAGATGGGTGGGGGAAGGGAAGCATACCTGTATGATTCAGGAGTCTGGTAGAGGTGGAAGAGAGGCAGGGAGAGAAGGGAGATTGGTGATCCCCCTAGACTGGCAGGTTGCTCAGGGTGGCTTAGCGTGGCCCAGAGGGCTCATCTTCTTAGCTATTCTTATGCACTTTGCCATCAGGCTGTCTAACACCATAAAATTTTGTAGGTATTTTTGAAATTGCATTAAATTTATATGTCAACTTATGCAGAGCGGACTGGTTTTTTTGTTTGTTTATTTGTTTTGTTTTTTAATGTTGAGTTTCTCAGGGAAAAGTCAAATTTGAATACCATTGCTCCACAATCTTTACAATGGAATCCAGAATCCTTATTAAATTATATCAGACATATCCACAAATAAATTTTAAACCAAAATATTGGAATATTTTCAGATAATCCTGGGAACGCAGTGACCTTGTAACATAGCACCAACAGAAAATTCTTGAATATGTTTTACTAATGTTTATAATGTGTGAAATCAGTCACTTTGCTTCCTGAGACTGCCCAGTTCCTTTGTTTCAAGGCTGTTTGACTTTTCTTTTCCCACATTAGAAAGTTTGTGACTAGTAGGTTGTAATTAAACTCTCTTGCACATTGAGCGCTAACAAAAGACCATCTTTTTAAAGACATGGAACATATTTTGATAGCTATTTAAATGCTCTCTTCCTGAAATTGGAATCCCTGAAGTCTCAAGAAATATAACATTTTTGTTCTTAAATATGATAAATTTATCTTAGTCATCAAGTTATTTTATCTAAGAACAGTGACATAATATGTACTGTGGCAAAGTGCCATACAAGGTAGGTGATAAGTAACAATAATCTTATTTTCTGGTGGTTTAATGTTTCTGCCTGGAATTTTCCTTCATTTTCTTATTCACGTAATACTACATTTTTATAGTCTATCTTATGTAATCACGACATTTTCTGTTCTTCAGTATTATCTAGGCCTTTTAGAGGGTTTGTTCTTGCTGTTGTTGTTGTTGTTGCTGTTGCTGTTGTTCCAGGAGTAGAAGTAAAAGGCAGGAGCATTTGGACTCTTTTCTGTTATAAAATCCCTCCTTTGGTGTCTTTTCTCATCATTAACAAACTTGAATGTTTTTCATATCCACATTGACTTATTCTTCCCCTCAGTCTGTGTGTTTCAGAGATAGCAGTTTTAAGCCATCTATATCACATATTTGATATTAATTTGTTATTTATTATTTGTAATAAGTATTCATAATACAACTTAAAAAGATTCGTTGTGATATGTTCATATTAGCTCTAGCTTAGATGAATCATATCTCTCTTTTTCCACCCTAACCGCTGGCACCATTCTCAAGCCCTAGAAGTCAGTATTGTATTATCAGATTGACTATTTCTTACTTTTCAACATATGGCACAAAATATTGAACAGTTCCTTTTAAGTCTTTGCCCTAAACAATATCCCATTCTTTGATTTTTCTGTATTTTTTTTCATCTTTAGGCTTAATTTTGACTAGAGTAGTTTTTCTGAATATGTTTAAGTTAAACTTTAAGTTCTTTTTTTCTTTTAACTTTAAGTTTTTATCCATCTTCTTTCATGTGTATCTTGTGCATTTTTGGTGTATCTTCATCTGCCACAAATATAGTGATACAGATGGGCTAGTGTGTCATTTTTTTCTCTTTAAGCACAATTTGATGTTTTAATATTTCCTATTGTACCACTTTTGTGCAGATTTATCTTTTATTTCATCATGGCCTGTATTCTATGAAGACGAATACTGGGAGCTCTGTACTCAGTGACCAAAACTGATTTCTGCTTATTTATGACCCACTTTTAATGTTATTTTATCGTATACACATGTCCAATACACATGTGAGGGAGTAGATGTTCTCCAAGGGGGTAAAGAGTAGCACATACTTTGTGCTACTATTACCTTTTATACTCATGAGTCAATTTCTAGTCTGTGTCTACAGTAGAACTATCTAGTAGTGGCCACCTGATTCACCATTTAGTCTTTAAATATTTTCTATTTTGCTAACACTGTTTGTATTTTCACAGAACTTCTACTGTCTCTCATCCTGGTGCAGGTTCACAAAGATGGGTAGAAAGACCCCAAACAGACTGTTGGATCTTGCTATACAGAGTCTGCTCAGCAACGAGTCTGCAGCAATCCAAGCTCTGGAGGACATTCCAAGAGAGCTTTTTGTTCCATTGTTCATTGCTGCCTTCAAGGGTGGGCATAAGAATACATTGAGTGCTATGGTGAAAGTTTGGCCCTTTTACTGTCTCCATATTGGGTCATTGAGAATACGGGGGCCTCAACATGCACTCCTAAAAGCCATTATTGAGAATCTTCCAGTATGTCCTGCACAGACTTCTGCTTTTTGGTAAGACTTTTTAGTAAAGACATGATAAGATACAGGAGGATATACCATAGCCTACTACCCTCCCAGAAGTCGTTTCTAGTGAATGTTGAAGATTTATGTGTGAGTCTGTTGTCTCAACACTTAAGTTGAAAACTGGTGTCTACAATGTTTGTTATATAATCTATTCTATTGAGGGTACTCTTGATGGGTTTATGTAACAGGTGTTATTACATAGAGGAAAGACAGGAAATTTAATACTGGAGACAGTTTGAGGTATATAAAAAAATGGGAGAAAGGAGGTTGGATTGTCATGGGAAAGGAATGTTTGTAATTAGTATAAGAAGTACCAGCTGTGGATACAAGGATTTGTCATCCTTGTGTCATTTTTATATACCATCATTGATGCTACTAGGTTTCATTATCATTTGCTATTTCTCATATATTCTATCTCCTCTTATCCTTACAGGAGACCTAAATTGAGGATCCTAGATTTAAGGCAAGACACAAAATGTAGGATCACGTGCCCTCAAGTCAGCACCAAATCACCTTCGTGTTTTCATTCTTGTACTTATTCTGACTCCTCTATCACAAAAATTGAAAGACAGCTTTGTTTCATAAATTCAGGGTGTAAGACTCTCTTACCCAGGCCTGTAGAACTAATATTGGATCTTTTCCTTGATAGCTCCTTAATTGAAAAGGATTTTTGGATTTTGCTTATGCGAAAAATTGAAGAGAGTTTGGGGTTTTTGCACGTGTGCTGTCGAGATTTGCAAATTGAAAAACTGCGTAAATGCAAATACACCCTGAAATTTCTTGATCTCCAATGTGTTGATCAGTTGTCAGTTGATAGAGGCTCACTGAGTGATATCACCAGCATCCTGTGCCAGATGGGCCACCTAGAAAGCCTGACTCTATCTAATGTGACTTTTAGATCTCTGAGAGGGAAAGTCTTTAAAAATTTTCTCAGTCACTTGCAGCGTATGGAACACCTTAAGGAACTCAGCTTCTCTTCATTCCACCTCAAAAATCATCTGAACAGATTGCTCAGGTAAGAGTTTGGGGTAGGGCTGGAGAGATGGATCAGTGGTTAAGAGCACTGACTGCTCTTCCTAAGGTCCTGAGTTCAAATCCCAGCAAGCCCATTGTGCCTCACAACCATCTGTAAAGAGATCTGACTCTCTATTCTGGTGCATCTGAAGACAGCTACAGTGTACCTAGATATAATAATAAATAAATCAGAAAAAAGAGTTTGGGGTAGGTCCCTGGGCTTCCTGTACAGTCTATTGAGACAGGATAGAAAGCACTCTTGGGTATTTCTAAACAACTCAAAACCTTTTATGCTTTCCACTTCCATCACTGCTGAGAATGTGAAACTGGAGAAAGACAGGATTACAAAAATTAAGCAACCAGCAATGTACAGATACTAATGTTAAGTGCAGAACTATAAAGGTGAAAAAAATCACAAGCACTCTAGACAGGAGGGAGAGGAGAAGGGAGAGGAATTGAGATGTAGAAAGACATTTTTTGCCACTGCACTGTTGTACATAATCTACAGATGTCCATAGTTCATAACGTCAGATTACTTTGCTGATCTATAATCTCCAAGGTAAAGACCATGAAAGTAGAATTTGTTAGTTAGGTACTGGCCCAAAGGGAATTTTCAGTTGCCTGCTCTTTCTCATTCCTCCCCACTAAAAAGGAGAACAAAAAATCTACAATGGATATTATTGTAAATACTCCGTGGATTAATTTTTTTAACATTTCTTAGAATCATCTGGTATAATATATTGTACATGTTTTTAAGTTGAAAAGAAATTGAATTTCAGTGCTGAAAACTAAACTTTCAACTGGGCCTGCTGGCACATGCTTTTAATCTAAGCACTTGGGAGACAAAGGCAGGCATATTCTGAGTTCAAGGCTATCATGGTCTATATAGATCAAGGATAGCTATAGCTACATAATAATATCCTGTCTCAAAAAAAAAAAAAAAAAGAAAGGAAAAAACAAGAAAACTGTCTTTCTCAGCGTCCCCCAAACTATTAAGTGAACTAAACATGGTGACACATTGACAGTTTTATTCTAGATATAACAGTATAGTTTTCCTAATTCAATCATCATTCTCCAGGATGTATTTTTGTTTCTCCCTACAGAGTCTTACCACCTGGCTTGGATATCTTGTGGCTGCCATTCTGTGGTCTTTCATACAGAGACATCAAATTTATGTCCCAGAGTCCTCATGTCACTCACCTAAAACTATTAAATCTTAGTAACAACCTGATGCATTGGGATGACTTTGGGCCCTTTCACACTGTTCTGTCAAATCTCTCTGGTACTCTTCAGCATCTGGAGATAAATCATTGCCTTATAAATGATTCTGCAATCTCTGCTCTTATCCCTGCCCTGATTAGATGCACCCATCTCCGTGTGCTGGGATTTGCTTCTAACCCCATCACCATGCCTATGCTTGTGAATATCATGCATCATTTAACACCCATGATGGAGCTAAAATATGTGATTTATCCTGTTCCTGTACATTGCTTTGAAAGATGGCATTTTCAGGGCAGTTTAGACAGACAGAAACTTGCCATTGTACAACTACAAGTGAAAGCAATGCTAGAACTTGCACGGAGAGAGGACATGAAGTGGATTACTTACTGTTAGTAAATGTCACAGTCCAATGCATTTTTAAACTGATATGTACCGTTTAAGTACTAAATGTTATTTCCTGGACCCATAGACTCAATCTATAAGGCTCTTACATTGTACAGAATTGCACTTAGGAAGGATAGGTTTGTAGCTGAATCCTATAGAGAATAACTTAGCAAAAACTGAGAGACTTCAAGAGTTTCTTCTGAGTATTTCTTGTCACTATTGCCAGATTACTGACACCAGTGGCATTTATATTTTCAGGACGATCAGGTCCTGCAATGCTATATCCCTGGCCATCCTGTTTGGTTTGCTTGTGGGTACATCACACAAATCAAGACAATGACAGCCTTTCCTGTCTGTGTTTGTGAAAATGGCAGTGGCGTTTGAAGACTGTTATCATCCCATAAGTTAGTTTAGGCTGTTTGGGGTTGCTTATGGAAAACTATTAGGATTTACCAGTGGACCAGGAAAGAAGATAGCACAGGTTCTGAGATTTAGATAAACCCCCTCAAGAACATAAATACAATGACCTACTTCCTTGATTTAAGCCCATTGTAAAGTTTCCACTCTCACCATGAAGTCTTCAGCTGAATATCCAGCCTTTGTCCCATAAATTTTGTGGTAGTGTTTAGGATCCTGGCCACAATATTTCCCCTATTTCCTCTAGATCTCTTGACACTGTACATTTTACAATATAAATCATTGCACATATATATATATGTGTGTGTGTGAGATATATATATATATATATATATATATATATATATATATCCCTCATTTGATACAATACATACTACTCACCTGTGGATACTGAGTCCAACATACTTCATTCTCTAAAATATGATATAATTAAGAATTCAGTTTGCATATCCTAGACTTACTTAGAAATGATGTATGCCACATCAGTAATTAGCAATTTACACAGGGCTAAGGAAATGCCTCATTTATCCAGCTGCTTCCCACACAAGCACACCAGTGCTCTGATGCCTAGCATACTTGTAAAAAGCTGAGCACCAAAGTCTACATTTGTAACTCCAGTACTTAAAGGGTGGAGGAATGAAGAGCCTTAGTTACATGACCAGACAGTCTAACAAATTAGTGGATTCAGGGTTCAATGAAAGCTCCTGCCTCAGAAAATATGTTTAAGAGTGGTTTAAGAAAATACCAGATAGCAATGCCCTGCTCCCACATGCATATACCGAAGCATATGTATCTTCCCCCTCCCACCAACATGGAAACAAAAAGATCTTACTTGTATTGTTAATTTCTTGAGACAACAGACTGCATTGCAAAGGCATGGTAAAGATAGCAAATAGCACTTGTCCCTTTCACATATTGAAATGCCAAAATGACCACATTTAAAGTACTGAGTAACAAAAAGAACAGAAGTAACAAATTAAACATAATGTTTTTCTGCTGAAATAACTTAGTAAAAGCAATCACTTGTATCTTTTTTTTTTTACTTTTAAAGTGAAGTCATACTCAGTTGCAGTCTGACCATAGACAAAAAGTAATAGAATTTTGTTTTTAGTAGTAATACTGACAGATAAGTCAAACTATAATTTATATGCTTAACACAATAAGAAAACTGTCAAGGCAGTTAACATGTTTTATTAATTTTTCTTTGGTGGAAAGAGATTGTATTTATAAATTAGTAAGGAAAACATGTTACAATATGCTATAATTTTTTTGTCATATTTCCCTTGTATACAACATTTAATTTTGTTCATGTTTTTTGTAATGCTTGCATCATGGGATAGTGCACAAAACTTTAAAGATCCAATAAAATGCCACTGTAATGACCAATTTCCCTTACATTGTTTCCAATTTTAAAATTGCATGGTTTTAGAACTTTGTATTAAATAAAATGTTGTTATTTGAAATTAACCTGATCTGTTTCTTTGAACTTTGGTTTTTCGTTTTTACTTTTTCCCATCTGACTCTTATTATATATTCTCGAATAAGTGGGATTCTTATGCTCTCAGCAGTGCAATCCTCACTTGTGTGATAACACGATCACAGCACTGGGGAAGATGCAACTCGGTCCATATTGGCACGGTTTTGCCCTGTCCTCCATCCATCCTTGCTGCCATGGTTTTGTCAGGGACTGTACCCTGATGTGAAAAACACACCCCAAAATGAAGAGAGAATTTGTATTCATTGTTGTATTGACAATGTGTATAGTATTCTAGGGAATTCCTATAATATGACAATGTTCTCGATATGTTGTTTTCAATAGATTTGAAATCTAACCTAAGTGACTGTTATAAAACAGGTCCAGGGAGGAAAAGGTGTGTTTGGCTTACAGTCCCAGTCTCAGCCCATCATTGGAGGAAGGCAGGAACTTGAACAGGAGCAGAGGCAGGAAAAGATGGAAGAAAGCTGTTTAGTGGCCTTTTGTGGCTTGCTTAGCTCCTTGTCTCATACAACTTGGCCCAGTTGCTCATAGTAGCCTGGGCCCTCCTTCACCAACTCTTAACCAAGAAAATGCCCTACAAAGTTGCACACAGGCCAATCTGATGTAGGTAGTTCTTCCTCCATCTCTAATTTGGTGTCAGGTTGATAAAAGACTAGAAGTACAGTTGACCCTTGTCAACTTGACACACATAACTATTAAACTATAACTTTTATTTATCCCCTATATATATATATATATTGATATATATATGATATATATATATATATCAATCAAACAGAGTAAGATTTTTTTTAATTACCAGTCTTTAAGTTTTTCAGTACATTAAAAGTCCGAGGTCTCTAAAAGGTCAGTCTTTTCACTGTGATTTCCTATAAAAATGAAAAATAAGTTTTTGAAAATTCCATAATTAAATCTATTTTTTGAGTGGTGATTTAAGTGTGTGTGTGTGTGTGTGTGTGTGTGTGTGTGTGTCTGTGATTGTACCATCTATCAACACGTTTCAATAATTTGTCACATTTAGTACGCAAGAATGTACCATTTATTTAAAAGATATTTCTTTTAAACTTGTGCATGTGGCACATGTACGTGTGTGGAGTTCAGAAGACAACTTGCAGGAGTTGGTTCTATCTTTCTGCCATGTGACTTTGAGGGATTGACGTCAGGATGTCAGGTGTGGCTGCAGGATGTTGTGGGACTGGCTGCGGAGTTAGCTCCCAAGGACTGGTCAGGACACTGCCCCAGACCAGCAGGAACCCGTGCCATTGGTCAGGGAGAGTTCCTGGGTGCCTGGGTCCCACTGGTCCCAGTTACTTCCGGTGTTGGTGCAGATGTTGTGTCCTCCTTACCTATGATCCTATGATCCTGGGCATGTTTGGGCACCTGGGAGTGCAGCTTCCTCTGGGTGTTGTGGGACTGGCTGTGGAGTTCGAGCCCAAGGTCTGCTCAGGGCACCAGAACAGAAGAAATTCATTCCACTGGTTGGGTGGAGTTTCTGGGTGCATGGGTCCCTGTTTTGACATTTTATTTGGTATGTGTACATGGATATAATATGTTTGAAGTGAATATATCCCCATTACCTTCCCTCCAGTTCTTTTCTCATGGTAGTGTGTCCCTGAGTCTCCAGCGCTGACTGATATGGACAGGTTGACCCCAGGACCCATTTGCTAGGCACTGCAGCAAAAATAGAGAGCTGCAGATTCAGGATGAGACCCTGTCTCAAAATAAGGTGAAGAAGTGATAAAAATGAAACACCTCAGTTTCAGTTTCTAGCACAAACACTCACATGTATACATACAAGTGTATGAGAAAATCTTTTTTACAAGTTAGCCCTCTTACATATTTGCCCAGGGTTCCCAGAGTGAAACCTGCACATAGAGATGTTACCCTTTAGAGTTGCCTAGCCATCAACTCAGCAGAAGTATTTTTTAAAATAGCTTCCTGCAGGGCTTTGTGGCTCAACTTTAACCCCAGTACACAATACGCAGAGGCAGGCACATCTATGCCAGTTCTCTCTTTCCATGGTTTATATACAGAGTTCCAGGACAGTCAACGAGGTCTCTCTCAAAAAATCTTGGACAGGCGGGAGCCACAGAGTTGCTGAGGCAGCACCTTTTTGGGGCTGCAGACATCCAGCACCCTCCCAGCCGGAGGACAGTGATCCACCCTGCAGGGAGCGCCATCTTGGCTCCGGGGCTCCGCCGAACTTAGTCTGCAGAGGTGAGAGTGAGGACCACAGAGGCAGACAGCTTCTGGGACAGGCGGGAGCCACAGAGTCGCTGAGGCAGCACCCTTTTGGCGCTGCAGACATCCAACACCCTCCCAGCTGGAGGACAGTGATCTGCCCTGCAGGGAGCGCCATCTTGGCTCCGGGGCTCCGCCAAACTTAGTCTACAGAGGTGAGAGTGAGGACCACAGAGGCAGACAGCTTCTGGAACAGGCGGGAGCCACAGAGCCACTGAGGCAGCACCCTTTTGGGGCCGCAGACATCCGGCACCCTCCCAGCTGGAAGACTGTATTCTGCCCTGCACAGGAGCCCTCTGCCTCAGGAGCAGGGAGCACATCTTGGAACCAGGACTCCTCTGAACTTAGGAACGTAGTCTGCACAGCTGAGAGTGTGCACCACAGAAGCTGACAGCTTCTGTGACCTGCCAAAGCAACACAGCATCTGGGAAAGGTCCTGTTTTCGGCCTTCTTCTTCGGCCAGGAGAAGGTCCAAACGCCAGATATCTGTACACCTTCCCTTTAAGAGGAAAGCTTGTCAGAGGGAGTGCTCTAACCACTGAAACTCAGAGGAGAGAGCCTGTCTCCCAGGTCTGCTGACAGACGATACTCAGAATCACCAGAAGAACAACCTCTGAATAGAGACAACTATAACAACTCCAGAGATTACCAGATGGCAAGAGGTAAACTTAAGAATCTTACTAACAGAAACCAAGACCACTCACCATCATCAGGACCCAGCACTCCCACTTCGCCCAGTCCAGGGCACCCCAACACACCTGAAAAGCTAGACCTGGATTTAAAAGCATATCTCATGATGATGATAGAGGACATCAAGAAGGACTTTAAATAACTACAGGAGAACATGGCTAAAGAGTTACAAGTCCTTAAAGAAAAACAGGAAAACACAACCAAACTGGTAGAACTCCTTAAAGAGAAGCAGGAAAACACATCCAATCAGATGATGGAAATGAACAAAACCATACTAGACCTAAAAAGGGAAGTAGACACAATAAAGAAAACCCCAAATGAGGCAACACTGGAGATAGAAACCCTAGGAAAGAAATCTGGGACCATAGATGCGAGCATCAGCAACAGAATACAAGAGATGGAAGAGAGAATCTCAGGTGCAGAAGATTGCATAGAGAACATCGGCACAACAATCAAGGAAAATGGAAAATGCAAAAAGATCCTAACTCAAAACATCCAGGAAATACAGGACACAAAGAAAAGACCAAACCTAAGGATAATAGGAGTGGATGAGAATGAAGATTTTCAACTCAAAGGACCAGTAAACATCTTCAACAAAATTATAGAAGAAAATTTCCCAAATCTAAAGAAAGAGATGCCCATGAACATACAAGAAGCCTACAGAACTCCAAATAGGCTGGACCAGAAAAGAAATACCTCCCGACACATAATAATCAGAACAACAAATGCACTAAATAAAGATAGAATACTAAAAGCAGTAAGAGAAAAAGGCCAAGTAACATATAAAGGCAAGCCTATCAGAATTACATCAGATTTTTCACCAGAGACTATGAAAGCCAGAAGATCCTGGACAGATGTTATACAGACACTAAAAGAACACAAATTCCAGCCCAGGCTACTATACCCAGCCAAACTCTCAATTAACATAGATGGAGAAACCAAAGTATTCCATGACAAAACCAAATTCACACATTATCTCTCCACGAATCCAGCCCTTCAAAGGATAATAACAGAAAAAAACCAATACAAGGACGGGAACCACGCCCTAGAAACAACAAGAAGGTAATCCCTCAACAAACCTAAAAGAAGACAGCCACAAGAACAGAATGCCAACTTTAACAACAAAAATAACAGGAAACAACAATTACTTTTCCTTAATATCTCTTAATATCAATGGACTCAACTCCCCGATAAAAAGACATAGACTAACAAACTGGCTACACAAACAAGACCCAATATTTTGCTGCTTACAGGAAACTCATCTCAGAGAAAAAGATAGACACTACCTCAGAATGAAAGGCTGGAAAACAATTTTCCAAGCAAATGGTATGAAGAAACAAGCTGGAGTAGCCATTCTAATATCTGATAAGATTGACTTCCAACCCAAAGTCATCAAAAAAGACAGGGAGGGGCACTTCATACTCATCAAAGGTAAAATCCTCCAAGAGGAACTATCAATCCTGAATATCTATGCTCCAAATACAAAGGCAGCCACATTCATTAAAGAAACTTTAGTAAATCTCAAAGCACACATTGCACCTCATACAATAATAGTGGGAGACTTCAACACACCACTTTCACCAATGGACAGATCATGGAAACAGAAACTAAACAGGGACACAGTGAAACTAACAGAAGTTATGGATCAAATGGATCTGGCAGATATCTACAGAACATTTTACCCTAAAACAAAAGGATATACCTTCTTCTCAGCACCTCATGGTACCTTCTCCAAAATTGACCACATAATTGGGCACAAAACAGGACTCAACAGATACAAAAATATTGAAATTGTCCCATGCATCCTATCAGATCACCATGGACTAAGGCTGATCTTCAATAACAAAATAAATAATAGAAAGCCAACATTCACGTGGAAACTGAACAACACTCTTCTCAATGATACCTTTGTCAAGGAAGGAATAAAGAAAGAAATTAAGGACTTTTTAGAGTTCAATGAAAATGAAGCCACAACATACCCAAACTTATGGGACGCAATGAAAGCATTTCTAAGAGGAAAACTCATAGCGCAGAGTGCCTCCAAAAAGAAACTAGAAAGAGCACACATTAGCAGCTTGACAACACACTTAAAAGCACTAGAACAAAAGGAAGGAAATTCACCCAAAAGGAGTAGACAGCAGGAAATAATCAAACTCAGGGGCGAAATCAATCAAGTGGAAACAAGAAGAACTATTCAAAGAATCAACCAATCAAGGAGCTGGTTCTTTGAGAAAATCAAAAAGATAGATAAACCCTTAGCCAGACTCACTAGAGGGCACAGGGAAAGCATTCTAATTAACAAAATCAGAAATGAAAAACGAGACATAACAACAGATCCTGAAGACATCCAAAACACCATCAGATCCTTCTACCAAAGGCTATACTCAACAAAACTGGAGAACCTGGATGAAATGGAGAAGTTCCTAGACAGGTACCAGGTACCAAAGTCGAACCAAGATCAGGTTAATGATCTAAACAGCCCTATATCCCCCAAAGAAATAGAAGCAGTCATTAATAGTCTCCCAACCAAAAAAAGCCCAGGACCAGATGGGTTTAGTGCAGAGTTCTATCAGACCTTCAAAGAAGATCTAATCCCAGTTCTTCACAAACTATTCCACAAAATAGAAACAGAAGGTACTCTACCCAACTCATTGTATGAAGCCGCAATTACTCTGATACCTAAACCACAAAAAGACCCAACAAAGATAGAAAACTTCAGACCAATATCCCTTATGAATATTGATGCAAAAATCCTCAATAAAGTTCTTGCTAACCGAATCCAAGAACACATCAAAACAATCATCCATCCTGACCAAGTAGGTTTCATCCCAGGGATGCAGGGATGGTTCAATATACGGAAATCCATCAACGTATATAAACAAACTCAAAGACAAAAACCACATGGTCATCTCATTAGATGCTGAAAAAGCATTTGACAAGATCCAACACCCATTCATGATAAAAGTCTTGGAAAGATCAGGAATTCAAGGCCCATACCTAAACATGATAATAGCAATCTACAGCAAACCAGTAGCCAACATCAAAGTAAATGGTGAGAAGCTTGAAGCAATCCCTCTAAAATCAGGGACAAGACAAGGCTGTTCACTTTCTCCATACCTATTCAACATAGTACTTGAAGTCCTAGCCAGAGCAATTCGACAACAAAAGGAGATCAAAGGGATACAAATTGGAAAAGATGAAGTCAAAATATCACTTTTTGCAGATGATATGATAGTATATATAAGTGACCCTAAAAATTCCACCAGAGAACTCCTAAGCCTGATAAACAGCTTCGGTGAAGTAGCTGGATATAAAATTAACTCAAACAAATCAATGGCCTTTCTCTACACAAAGAATAAACAGGCTGAGAAAGAAATTAGGGAAACAACACCCTTCTCAATAGTCACAAATAATATAAAATATCTTGGCGTGACTCTAACTAAGGAAGTGAAAGATCTGTATAATAAAAACTTCAAGTCTCTGAAGAAAGAAATTATAGAAGATCTCAGAAGATGGAAAGATCTCCCATGCTCATGGATTGGCAGGATCAACATTGTAAAAATGGCTATCTTGCCAAAAGCAATCTACAGATTCAATGCAATCCCCATCAAAATTCCAAATCAATTCTTCAACGAATTAGAAAGTGCAATCTGCAAATTCATCTGGAATAACAAAAAACCTAGGATAGCAAAAACTCTTCTTAAGGATAAAATAACCTCTGGTGGAATCACCATGCAGGACCTAAAGCTTTACTACAGAGCAATTGTGATAAAAACGGCGTGGTACTGGTATAGTGACAGACAAATAGACCAATGGAATAGAATTGAAGACCCAGATATGAACCCACACACCTACGGTCACTTGATCTTCAACAAGGGAGCTAAAACCATCCAGTGGAAGAAAGACAGCATTTTCAACAAATGGTGCTGGCACAACTGGTTGTTTTCATGTAGAAGAATGCGAATCGATCCATTCCTATCTCCTTGTACTAAGGTCAAGTCTAAGTGGATCAAGGAACGTCACATAAAACCAGAGACACTGAAACTTATAGAGGAGAAAGTGGGGAAAAGCCTTGAAGATATGGGCACAGGGGAAAAATTCTTGAATAGAACAGCAATGGCTTGTGCTGTAAGATCGAGAATTGACAAGTGGGACCTCATGAAACTGCAAAGCTTCTGCAAGGCAGAAGACACCATCAATAAGACAAAAAAAAAAAAAACCACCAACAGATTGGGAAAGGATCTTTACCTATCCTAAATCAGATAGGGGACTAATATCCAATATATATAAGGAACTCAAGAAGGTGGACTCCAGAAAGTCAAATAACCCCATTAAAAAATGGGGCTCCGAACTGAACAAAGAATTCTCACCTGAAGAATACCAAATGGCAGAGAAGCCCCTGAAAAAATGTTCAACATCCTTAATCATCAGGGAAATGCAAATCAAAACAACCCTGAGATTCCACCTCACACCAGTCAGAATGGCTAAGATCAAAAATTCAGGTGACAGCAGATGCTGGCGAGGATGTGGAGAAAGAGGAACACTCCTCCATTGTTGGTGGGATTGCAAGCTTGTACAACCACTCTGGAAATCAGTCTGGCGGTTCCTCAGAAAATTGGACATAGTACTACCGGAGGATCCAGCAATACCTCTCCTGGGCATATATCCAGAAGATGTCCCAACCGGTAAGAAGGACACATGCTCCACTATGTTCATAGCAGCCCTATTTATAATAGCCAGAAGCTGGAAAGAACCCAGATGCCCCTCAACAGAGGAATGGATACAGAAAATGTGGTACATTTACACAATGGAGTACTACTCAGCTATTAAAAAGAATGAATTTATGAAATTCCTAGCCAATAGGATGGACCTGGAGGGCATCATCTTGAGTGAGGTAACACAATCACAAAGGAACTCACATAATATGTATTCACTGATAAGTGGATATTAGCCCAAAACTTAGGATATCCAAGATATAAGATACAATTTGCTAAACGCATGAAACTCAAGAAGAATGAAGACCAAAGTGTGGACACTGTGCCCCTTCTTAGAATTGGGAACAAAACACCCATGGAAGGAGTTACAGAGACAAAGCTTGGAGCTGTGATGAAAGGATGGACCATCTAGAGACTGCCATATCCAGGGATCCATCCCATAATCAGCTTCTAAACGCGGACACCATTGCATACACTAGCAAGATTTTGCTGAAAGGACCCAAAGATAGCTGTCTCTTGTGAGACTATGCAGGGGCCTAGCAAACACAGGAGTGGATGCTCACAGTCAGCTATTGGATGTATCACAGGGCTCCCAACCGAGAAGCTAGAAAAAGTACCCAAGGAGCTAAAGGGATCTGCAACCCTATAGTTGGAACAACATTATGAACTAACCAGTACCCCGGAGCTCTTGTCTCTAGCTGCATATGTATCTAAAGATGGCCTATTCGGCCATCACTGGAAAGAGAGGCCCATTGGACTTGCAAACTTTATATGCCCCAATATAGGGGAATGCCAGGGCCAAAAGAATGGGAATGGGTGGGTAGGGAAGTGGGGGGCGCTATGGGGGACTTTTGGGATAGCATTGGAAATGTAATTGAGGAAAATATGTAATAAAAAATATTAAAAATTAAAAATAAATAAATAAATAAATAAAATAATAACTCTAAAAAAAATCTTACCATTGCTCAGGTCAAATCTTTTCCCAAATTTTGTGCCTACCTTAGTATTCCCTGTCTCTGGGTTCCAATCACTGTTCGTTTTGGTAGTGCTCTTTGAATCTGTTCTGATTCTTGTCTTCTCTCCTTTTTTCAGCCCCTTTATCCTCTGCCATCTACATCTGCAGACTTGGGTCTTTTCTGTCTCTGTCCCTCTTGTACTCACTTTCTCTCATTCTCTCTCACTCTCTTGCTCTTTATCTCTCAGTCACTCTTGCTCATGCCCTCTCACTCTCTGTCTCTCAAAGTCTCTCTCTCTGTCTCCCAGTCTCTCCCTGTGTCTGGATGTTTGTGTCTGTCTCTCTGTTTATGTCTATGAAGATACAAGATCACAAATGGATTACTTGACTCTCTGTTGAGATTCTAAATATCCCAGGATCTCTCAACTCCACTTCTGTCCCCAATTGCAAAGGTGTTTTAGATTTGTCTTTTGATGTTGCTGTTTTGTTTTGTTTTTTGTTGTTGTTATTTTCTTCCAAGGGGGCAATCTTGTTTTTCTCTAGCTTTAAATTCAGCCATATACTGGCAGTTACTTTTAATGTTCATTCCTTTGTCAACCCATTTTTCAATACTCAGTAAGTTCAGGACATTTTCCCACAGTTCAGAACAGTGGAATGAATACAACCTCAATTTCTTTCCCTCACTGACAGTGTAGTCACGAATTTTAGAGGTCCTTTTGGCCTCCATTTTTCAAGTTTTCACCTGTAAAAAGGCATGGATAGGAAGTTAACTTCACCTGGGTGATGTGAACACAGAGAGTATTTGAAAAGGATGAGCACACATTTCAGTACAGGCACTTTGCCTGTTGTTCTGTGCCCTGGTTAGGAATTGCAAGGCAGGCCAGTCACAATGTGTAGCCTGATGGTAATTAATATTCAATCACTGTTTTATTTCTCAGTTTCATGGCTGTGTAAAAAATGAGTAGAAATGTATCCGTATAAGTGATGTAGAGAGTTGCTGTGATGTATGTATACCTAGTGAAATGATTATCTCATCAAAGCTACTGACTACATCCATTGAACCATAGAGCTAGCTCTTTGTGACAGGAATATATTCCTGATGTCTTAACAAATTTTGAGTATAATGCAGATCACTTTTTCCAACTGTCACCACCCCTATACTATACATTAGACCTGCAGAACTTATTCACATTATAATTGAGAACTTCTGTCCTTGGTGACCATACCTTATTCTGTTTGCATAATCTCAACCTTTTAAGTGCTGCACGAATGTTAAAAGGAGCTCTTGGTTTTTATTTTTATTTCTATGTAATAGCAAAATCGGGGTCTGAGGCCAAGCACAGTGCGGTTTGGACATTCACTTCTCTGAATGATACTGTCTTTTCATGTACTTATTGGTCGTTTTAATATCTTATAGAAATGTGTAACTGAGTCCTTCATCCATATTTTTAAAATCACGTTGGTGGTCTGGGCCAAATGTGATCACAATGGGGAGGTGGCAGCTCCATAATCTTTGACATCTCTCCCTACACGGATGTCTGATTGCATGAGTCCCTCCAATCCCTCTCTCCACACTCAACCCTCTGGATAAAATGGCTTGAGCCATCCTGTACCCCTCACACCTCCCCCCAAAAAACAACCATAAAATAATTTCTTCACTGTTGATACTTTGTTTACACATTCTGGATATTGACATGGAAAGGGACCTCGGAGCAGACACAACCAGACACAAAATTCTCAGCACAAAGGCCATTCATTGACTGGAAAGGGGGCAGGCAGGGGGAGGAGGGCTGCCTCTGAATTAGGCAAAAACAGCAGGTGTCTCATTGGGAGCAGTTTGTGAGCAGAAAATGGGGAAGTCTGTGCTAAGATAGGTTTGTATGTCCTGACTGGGCATTTTAATCAGTGTACCCAATAATGACATTTGATTGCTTGACCTTAGTGACTGACAGCCAGACCCTAGGGATGAGACTCAGGAATGCATTAGGAATAGGAAGGTGTCCAAATAAGGGAACAGACCTTGGTGCCTAATGATAAGAATGTAATCTAGTGCTGGAGAGATGACTCACTTGTTAAGAGCACTGACTGCCCTTCCAGAGGTCCTGAGTTCAATTCCCAGCAGCACATGGTGTCTTACAACCATCAGTAATGGGATCGGATGCCCTCTTCTCTGTCTGAAGACAGCTGCAGTATACTTATATACATAAAGTAAGTAAATAATTCCGTGTAAAAACAGATAAACGTTATACTAATAAATAAATGTAATCTAATGATTTAGCCGGGGAGAAGGAGAGTGGAGGACTTGCAGGCACCATGTTTGCAATGGTCTGGGCCTGTTAGAGACCCTGTCAGACACTCACTATATTAGACATATGGTTTACAAACACTTTCTCCCATCCGGTGTTGTAACTTTCACTCTCTGTAGCATCATGTGAGGTACTGAGTGTTCTAATCTATGGAGTTCAGCAGCAGATTGCATGGTTTCATATACAGGAGGAGGCATTACCACATACAATGGGCAACTTCCATTTGTACATAGTAGTTTACATGGTTAAGGTATGCAATGCTTACACTATACAGCTAAAAATATTCTACTATTTTAGGGAGTTTTTTTATAGGAAGTTTTATTACGTTTTATTGTATAAGGGTTGAGAACTTGAGTCTAATTTCATGAAAAGAATGGAAATCTGTGAAGTAGATGATGTCAGTTACTCTCTAATGATTTCAGTAGGCAGCAGGTGGCTGAGGTCCTGATGTGATGTTGCTTTGGTACTGAAAGGGCTGAGGAGTCAGGTACTGGGGATTATGGATGTGTTGAATTTACCTCCAGCATCCCATGCTGTGAGGGAGCAGCAATTAAGCAAACCCTGTGTTTTGTTTATCAAGTGTGATCTGTTGCAGAATGTGCCAATCAGGGTCATAGACTCAATCAGCCATGCTCTTATTTTGTGATCTTTACTTTGGTTTCCTCAGAGGCAGTATGTGAAGGAGCCCTTGCCATGAACCCAAGACTCAGAAACTTGGTTCCAAAACACTGAATTCCAGACATCCAATGACATGGTGCTTTAGTGTACCTATCTGTGCTCTCCTTAGGAGAAACAATAAGAAATGGACGTCACGTGGTCAGCAGGACTTCAAGTCAGTACTAGTTAAGATTATCAGAATGAGGTGCTGATTTGGGGCAAATTTAACACGTTAGAAAAATGTGGGTTTTTTGATACCTTATTAACATAAGATTCTGAACTTTTTACTCTTCTCCATTTAAATTGTGGTTTTTATTAATTTCTTGACATGTCTCAAGACTTTGGAGAAACTGGAGCTCACCCACACCCCCACCTCCTGTAAAGCTTTTTCCCGTTTCCCTTCACTCTGGGCTCTGAAAGGAATCACAGCTGTAGGAACTACTAGTAAATCTCCCTTCAGGTAGTATGAAATTTTTCTAAAGAAATCAACTTATAAGTTCTATGTCACAGTAGTAATATTATTGGAAATTAAAACTACATCCAAACAGTATAATAACATTGGATTGTATCAAACAAGGGAAACATACATGCAAGAGTATTCTAACTCCTGGGTTATTGTCTGTTATCTGTGAGATTCACTCACTAACAGGGAGGATAGGAAGTAATTTTATCATGTAGTTCATACAACATTTTTACTATGTCAAAACACAAACACTGGTGAGTTACAGATGAATTGTGAGAATATTAAATGGAAAAGAATAACTTTGATGTTTGCTATGGTTCTACTAATGGAAGACGGGTTGGATATGTGGGAAGACATAACTCTGTGTAGACTACAACACTGTATCAGAAGACTGTGTGTCATTCCAGGGAAAGAATCTCATTTGACTCAGGGGGAGGGAACTGGGCCTCTGAGAAAATGATTTCACTCTAAAAGATCATTTTATCAGGGTTTTAAACTTCTGTAGTCAAGAATATCATAATTTCTCAATTTTCAATAAGTCACAAAATTGTGAGCAGATTAACACAAATATTTTGGATAAACAGACCATTGAAAAAGCACTCGTTGTATTCAGTGCTGTGGAGGAACAAAATGCATTAAAAATGTTTTGTTAGCATGACTGCGCACATGCCCTCCTGTTTGAGCCTGTGATAGTGTCTCCTCTAGCATCATACATTACCAAGTACACGTTCTCTCATTACAGAAAGTGCTCGGCTTGCCCGTTGAAGCTAAATGTCCTAGAAATGGATGGTCAAAAGCGAACCCTTCTAGTGATTGAAAACATTCCTAAAGCTCATACTGATACCATCCCTACATGTTCCTTCTCTTGGTCTCTGTCCAGGCTACAGTCAGCTGTGCAGCCTCTCAGAGGTAAAATTCTGACTCTGGCCACTAGGTGGCATCACAGCTGAGTCCTGTAAGTTGTTTCCAGTTAAATATCTAAAAAAATGGTTTGTTCACTGTAACAGCGGTTCTGAGCAGTAAATCTCCGGGCACATTACCACAGATCTGTTTGCTGATGATCCCCAAACCTGCATTCCATTCTCTGGTTCAGGCGCAGAGTGAGCTCT
Organism: Mus caroli; assembly: GCF_978045245.1. Classification (NCBI taxonomy): domain Eukaryota; kingdom Metazoa; phylum Chordata; class Mammalia; order Rodentia; family Muridae; genus Mus; species Mus caroli. The sequence goes on along the minus strand of NW_028227260.1, from coordinate 35,802,241 downwards.
GCACACGACAGAGATTTCTCTCTGGCAGTAGGGTTCTTGTTCTCCAACATCCCACCCTTTCACAGGTTGCTCCAAATTTCTGCAATGATTCCGAGTCTCTTCCTCTCTAGTATATTCTGCACACAGCTGCCAGGTCCCGAGTGAGCATCTCTATCTGCTCTCACTCTCCTCCTGTGTTCCCTGACACAGGCTGCCTTTTCCCAAGGGTCTCCCGGAACACCTACAATTTTGTAATGTGGACACTCAGCATAAACAACTCTAGCATATGTATGGGATTGAACCTTGGATATTCTCCAATGGTCTATTTGTTGAATCTCTGTTGTCAAGGTAACACTTCTGGAAGAAGGTAAACAAGGTATCTTTACTTGTCATAGGCAAGGCTTTGCCAGAGCCCTTTGACATCAGACCTGTGCTTTTGAAGGGAAGGGCGTAGGGACCCTGTCCTGCCTCTTTTAGCCTATGCTCCCTAACCATGAGAGAGAGTTTTGCTCTATTGTGCACTCAAACCAAATGGTTCAAAACCAAAAGCCACAGAGTCAAACAGTTCAGGACTGGAGGTTTGCACACTAGGAGCAAAGGTGTCTCTTTTCTCCTTATAAGCAATTAGTATTAGATACTTCTTACTGCAGTGGAAACCTGACTGGATGTTCTTGCCTTACACCTATTGGGATTTAGAGATTAATTAAATTTTGCACTAAGGTTTAAAACCTGAATTTTTAGACAGAGTCTTACTATGCCCGCAGTGGCCCGGAATTTGCTATAGACGAAAGGCTGGCCTCAGATTCTCCAAAAATCTGCCTACTTATGCATAGTGAGTGTTTCAATTAAAAGTGTGCAGTACCATGCCCGGTTAACTTGGGTTTTTAAGGAATCATTATATGTTCATGTCTGGGGTGTGGACAACATAAAACCTCAACAAAGTCTATGCTACATAGGGACACTCCTATGCCAGAACATTTTTGCTGTTACTGAGTCCATGCAAGAAGAGAATTCTGCCACCCAGTTCATACATCCCCAACACCTAGATTATTCTTTAGATCTTTATGAACACTAAGCTTCTTGTGTCTTAGTGCTATCTTGTGGCACAGCCCTGATGTGCACCAGAAGACAACAGCAATACTGGATGGAAGGAAGGGACCTTGATCAAAACATTGAGAGAGGAGCACATGGTGGCCTCTGGGGAGAACTTAAGGTCATTTTCTGTATTGGATAAAACTTTCTATACTACTGGAAGTGAAAGATTTTCCTGGTTATTGTTGCTGTTGTTATCATTACTTTAAAGCAAACACAGGTCTCACCTTAAAGGGATTAAAGAGTATTTAGTGCTGGAGCATTATGCATGACCATGGCATGGAAACACATATCTACCTTATCTCAAATTCCGTGTTCTAGAGAAGAAACAGTGTCATGTGTGTATTGTGTGTGTGTATCTGTCTGTATATGATTACAGCGTGTGTGTGTGTGTGCTTGCTTACAGCACAAAGAAATAAAGTCATAAATCAAGGCAAGTTTAAACTACATTGGTGGGTAACCACAGAAACAGATACATAGAGGTGAGAGAAGGTTTATATGTGTCTAAATCATTATCTGATGACATCCTAAGCTGGTGTTCTGGTGACAACTAGTAGTCTGCTATGTTGATAGCTTCTAGGGGGGTTTTGTTTCTTATTCCAAGATGTTAGTTCAAAGTTAATAGCTTCTACAAAGCTTTTATTCTAAGAGGCAAGTTCAGATGCAGCGTGTGGCAAGGAATGGCTGTTTCTGAGGTTGAAAACCTGCCCATGATAGCTGGCCTCTGAACCTAGGAAGTTCGAATCTCTGCAGAACTAACATTCCAACCTGTCCTCCAGCCTGTGAACATGGAGGCTCCTTGCAGGAGTCTTGTGTTTAAGGCCACAGGAGACTGTGTATTTATGGCTTCTTATCTGGGGTTTTCTTTTGCACAATTGATAAGCTGTGTCAGCTCTGTACTTGACCACACTTACATGAGACTGGGTTTGTACCGCACCATTTTAAATGCTGTCAAAATTTCCTGTTTGAGTTTTATGTCAACAAAGAGATCCAGGACAGGGGTGTGTTAAAATATATCCCACCAGAGCTCAAAGTATGGGAATTTACTTCCATTGCCATGCTTTCTATTGCTACAGAGGTACACCGTGTAAACAATTGTCTATAATAGAACATTTAAGGTGTTCTTTCCAAATCATAAAAATCTGTATTTTATATTAATAGTTTGCATCATAGAGCACACTGAATAGTTATATTCCCTACAAGACAATATGGAAGTGTCTGCTCTCTCACACTTTGAAAAGCATGCGAAACTCTGATACCTTGACTGGTTAAAACTCATCTTCAGTTAGTTTTTATTATAATGTGTTTTCAAACCATGACTAGAAGTCAATAACATTAGGCATGATACCAGGTTATTTAGACTATTCTAACAATTCCACTAAGAATAGCATTCGGCTAGCATCCTTTCCACCTGTGTACCCTCCTAAAGAGCAGCGTTCATGCCAGCATTTACACCTGTGGGGACCCTTGTGTTGGATATCAATTGGTACTGAGGAAATCGGAGTTCCCTGTTTTGAGATCTCAGACTTGTTAATAAATTAACTGAGAAATGGAGTCAGAAGGAAGCTCAACGACATATTTTATTCAATTTAGAGGGGCAAACTCCAGGGGAGGCAGGCAGTGGATCTTGGCAGCTGTCAAGGGTGGGTTTTCTGAGAGCAACAGACACAGCATCACACTAGAGGGTATCTGTCCTTATGTCCTCAGCATGGCTTCAGGAAAATGAGCCTGCTGGAAGGTTTGTCCCATTGCCAGGTGACTGACAGGCCCAGCTGAACTAACTCTTAGGGACAGTAAGTAACATTCCTTCATAGAGCTGTTCACAAGGTCCTGTTGCAAGCCACACCCAGAGGCAGATTCCATTCCCATAATTATACAGAAATAGCTTTCCCTTAAACCACACAGACACACACAGAGACACACAGACACACAGACACACACACACAAACAACGTACAGCCTCTAAAATTCTTTAAGAAAAGGTGTAAAATAGGGAGTGGATACATGCCCATTTTACCATGAAATCCCAGATCAGTTTCAGAGGTTATCCCTGCAGGTCAGTGTCTCCACAGGAGCCTCAGTCATGCCTTCCTTCCCTTACATATCCTTCAAGGAGGAGTGCTCACTTAGAAGGAGGGGAACATCCCGAGTTTCGCTCTGACATCCCTGGGCAGTAGGACAAGGAAATTTCCTACTTGGAAAGGAGTAGGTTTATTTTCATTCACAACTGGCAGGTCACTGGACATTAGGGCAGGAACTCCAGCAGGGCAGTCACCAGAAAGTGAACCCTGAAGCAGAGCCCATGGAGGAACCCAGATTCCTCCTCATAAAGTGCTCATTCCGGTGTAACACCACAGAGAACCACCTGTCCAAGGATGGCCTCTTCCAGAGTGAGTAAGACACCCCCACATCAACTGTCAATCACGAAAATTCCTCCAGAGATTTGCCTACAGTTGGACGGGGACATTTTCTCAATTGCTGTTGGACTTCAAAGACAAATATAGCTCATGGCAAGATGACAGATCAAAACCAGATCATGTACAGAGAACATGATCTTATTCAAAGTCATCTTTCTTACACTTGTTTAGCTGTGCTTGTGCTGCATGCTCAAACACGGGAGGTAAAGGTCACCGTGCAGGGAGTGGTGCCAACTTAACAACATATGGGTGCAGGGTATTGAACTCAGGTTTTCAGCCTCAGGGCAGTGACTTTACACATTGATCCAACCCTGGCCAGTTTCTAGTAGGGTATAAGAAGTGGAGACATAGCATCCAAAGACAGTATAGACAGACCTGGTGAGAGAAAAGTTAGTAAAATCCTAATTCTGTCTGTTGGAATGAGATAATCAGCTTCTGTTTTCATTTGCTAGCATTCATGTGGTTCCCTGCTTTGGAAACCCAGAGTGACTCTGGATTTTAGCTCTCAGCCTAAACTTCCAGGTTTAACCTTTGAAAGTGCTAAACCTGGGTACACCATGAGGGGGCTCAAGCTATTTTGGTGTTCACTTTTCAGTTTGACCTGACCAAGACAATGACCTTGGAGAGGAAAAACAAACACCACCACCAACAACAGGACAGAGTAGCAGTATTCCTGGAATTCCACTTAGCATTGTCTTGAACAGACATGTCAGGAATAATCTAAGTAGGCATGTCAGAGTAATTTTAGAGTGGTGGGAACTTTAAACAGTCAGTAGAAATTAAGAGCACTGGCTGTTCTTCCAGGGGACTTGGGTTTGATGCTTAGCACACACATGGACCTCATACCCATCTCAAACCCTACTTGTAGGGATCTAAAACCAGACCCTGGCCTCTGAGGGAAAGGGCAGGGGTGACATGGTACATAAACATGCATGTAGGCAAACACCTATGCAAATAAAATAAATAAATCTAGAATAATGCACTAAAATGGCCAGGGTGTACAGACATTCGTGATTTTGGAGATTTCTAGAGACACATAAAGGTCAGCGGGTCATTTTGGTGGCTTAAGCAAAAGTTAATGGTAATGTGACCTATTACAGAAAAGCATCACATGATGATTGATGGGGATTCCATTCCAGAAGGCCACCATTGGGCAAGACCTTCCTTCTTGTGTTCCTTAGGAAGTCCTTGAAGCCGGAGGTATGGAGTATCTCAGTGACTAAACTTTATGTGCATCTCCCAAGTGAACTGTTGGAGATCATATCCAGACATGATGTTTGTGTAGCATTCTGATGTGATTCTCTATGATATCCTGGGGCCAGACCACTCCTGACAGTACTGTTAAATCTCTGCTCATTACAGTCTCCCATAGTGGGCTGAAAAGAGAAGTTATCTCTTCTCCTTGGTGTCCAGGGAATGCACATAAGGATCAGTCTCCAATAGGAAGATTGCTTCAAACATCAGCATAGCAGTCAGCATCAAGTCAGTTAACACAGACAGCTTAATACACAAATGTCACATAAAAGAGTTAAATTCATTCAGAGCACACTCTCAAACAATAAAAGGAGAAATTAATAGGACTGTTCCCTGGGGGGTGCCAGTATAGCATAGAGTCTTTTTCATGCCTTCAAACTTACAAGAGAATTCCCCAAAAGGAATTAGCTCCAATTAACATGTAAGAAAAATGTTAGTCATCATCACACAATAAACCCAGGACCCCAGTGTTTTGTCATGCAGCACACAGCAGAAATACCATCAGCTGGCACATGAGTGACTCAAGATGAATACAAACATCTTGCATACTACAAACACGGACTTGACGATTAAATTACCCGCAGAGAGTTGCCAGACCATGCTATGGTGAAAAGCAATCAGATGGAGCGTGCTGCCTACAAAATCAAAACTGTCCTGTCACATGAACATGTGCCCAACAACTGGAAAAAGGATTCAAAGGGACCAACATTGCAGAATCTTCACACATGGATACGGAGAACACAAGAGAGTCCAGGGTCCAGATGGCAAGAGAGTGGGGACTGGAGTGCACAGTATCAAGAGAAGCAGTGGGGGATCCACGGGGCAGAGGAACTGAAAAGGCTGCCTCACCTGTACATCAAGGGGAACTTGTGCAGGAATGAGAAGGAAATACAAATGGGAGAGGGATGATATACCCGTCACTGAAAGGGGACCAGTATCTTTGAACATTTGATGTCTCCCTGCTCACTAGCTCACTCGCACAGAGTGTTTTCTTCATAACAAACTGTCTCTATTTCTATTTCTAACCAGGGGTCCCTGGTCCACTTCTCTAGCCTAGGACACGTGAAAACATCACCAGGTGTCTTCCAAAGTCATCTACAACTATACCAGCCAATACAGGATTAATAGCAGCTCTCCAGATCATAAAGACACAAACCTGCATCACATGTCACAAGTGAATCCAAATCAGTCCCAGTAGCATGGTCCTTTCCCCAGCTCAACCCGATATATCTGAGAGAGACACGGTTTTTACTAAGGAATTAAGAGTGAGAGAGTGGGAGCAGAAGGGGAGCGGAGGAGAGAAGGAGGCAAGAAAGTGGAGAGAAAGTGAAAAGGAAGGAAAGGAACAGGAAACAAATGGCCAACCTTGGCCTGCCAGCCAGAGCAACTCAAGAACTACTGCATCCAGTTTCCAGAGCTGTGAAATGCATCCCTCCTCAGCCAGGCATTTGCTCTCTACCTGCCAAGGCAACTCTGCAATTAGGGAAGCAGACTCTCCTTCATAGGGTGTGGGATGACAATTGGACACCCTGGCTATTAAGCCATGTTTTTTTGGGTTTTGTTCCAGATGAGTAACTCCCCTTTGCATCATGTTGATCCACTGAGCAGAACCATCTCTCAGAACTGGGACCCATGAACCTGAAAAGCAGGGAAGGAAGACTGGCCAGAGAGGTTGTTACTTTTTCTACTTTGGTGTAAGTGGCTGAGCAAAAGTTCAAAATAAAAGGCCCAGATTCATGTGCGGAGCACAAGTTCACAATTGAAATCATATGCTAGATTCAATCAATAATGAGAAAGGAGCAATCAGGGAAGTGATAAAAAGCTCTAGTACTTTTGAGAGTACCCTAAAAGACTATACAAACATATTCTCTGGCTGACATTAATATCTCTGAACGTAAAATCCTTTAATGCCATAGGAAGCATCTCTGATGAAGAATGAGCGAGGCTCTGGTCTACAGGGAAAACAGAATGTCGTTAGAACTCATGTTATTGCTGTGTTACTTTAGGAGAACTGTAGTAATTGGGTTTCCTCTTGGCCTATGGCCTCTCGAGTTTCAGATTCTGGGACACTCAGGCAGTGTCATTCACGACTTCTGTCTTAGTTAGGGTTTTACTGCTGTGAACAGACACCATGACCAAGGCAACTCTTATAAGGAGAACATTTAATTGGGGCTGGCTTACAGGTTTAGAGGTACAGTCCATTGTCATCAAGGTAGGAACACAGCAGTGTCCAGGCAGGCATGGTGCAGGAGGAGCTGAGAGTTCTACATCTTCATCTGAAGGCTGCCAGCAGATTACTGGCTTCCAGGCAGCTAGGATGAGGGATTTCAAGCCAATGCCCACAGTGGCACACCTACTCCAACAGGGCCACACCTCCTAATACTGCCACTCACAGGACCAAGCATATACAAGCCATCACAGCTTCCATCTTGTGGAATGGACATTAATTCCAGTCAGAGAACGGCTGCTTTTTTCCACCATTTTTTATTCCCGTGTTGCACAAAGGCAGGGTACTGTTTTAGATTTCATGATTTAGAGATGGACTGGTACTTGCATTTCTCCTCTGGTAGAGAGCAGAGTACTTATGGTGAACACTAACAGTACAGGTAAAGGCTCCAGTTAGACACTTGCTAGACTTAACTGTTTGGGACTTAGTAGTATCAGATCGTGGAGGACAATGAGTAGCTTTGACAATCGCCTTGGTTGTTTTTCATGCCCATGAAATATTTTGGCTAAAACTTAGCTAGATATACACCATTCCCAGTACTGCAGTTTTCTTTTGACGTAAGATAACTAGTTAAGACATTGCCTCTTCCATTATTTTGATGACTCCACTTAAATTTGTTTCATGTCTTATACATTTTCAGAAACTTCTACAGTAGTAAGTTTCCATGGGAAACCTCAAATGACGCTTAATGCTAGTTTTCCCTACAATAGGGCCTTCACTCCCCTCCCTCTTTAATCGTTGTGCTCCAGTCTCATCCTGTCTGTCCATAAACATAAAATTCATTTTTCTTTCCTTGGGACATTGGCAGGATATCATTGCATCAATGTTAAACTCTATGTGTGTATTTCTGACAATTCTGATAAAGTTGCATGCTGATCTCTGTTATAAAACATACACAACTGGGTTCAAACCACACCAGTGCCCACCATGGTTGACAGTGAAAACCTTTGGAATTTAATCTCCAGATTACCATGTCGCCAAATCATTATGTATGTGGTGATCACATGTTAGTCATCGGAGCTAGCAGACTGAACAGGTACCCAATTTTACCTTTTTTTCTTTGCAACCGATCCACCCTTAGATGGTCTTGCAGAAACTTAATTCTATCTGTCTCCTTACATAGCATTGATTTTTAAGGTCTGAAAGAGTATGCAAACTTTTTCAGGAGCAGCCAGACCAACTCCTTGCCCAACACCTCAAATGATTTTAGGGACTTAACTACTAGAGGGAATTGTCTGGTATTCATGTATTAGGGCAGATTTGAAAGTAGTCAAGTATGAATTCCTCCCACATAATCAGCACTTTGCAAAACCAAAAACTGAAAGGCTGGACTTTAATTACTCATAGAGAAAAACCCAGGTGTAGTGATCTAAAAAATATTTCTGGTCCTGGGACAGGTGGAGTCAGTAATGTATGGAATTCTGAACTGGCTAAAACATCACAAGGTAATTATCTAGCAGATGATTTGAGGTAGAGCAAAAATATTGTCCTATCCTGCAAACATTATTTTAAATGGGCTCATAGATTATGGTGGCATGACAATGCCCTTCAGGGAAAACTACCAGTCCTGGAGATTCCAAGGATACTGAAAAATCTGCCTGAAATGTACGTCGACCCACTGGCTACTTTGGCCATTAAATCTATGTGGCATCTTCCCATCTAGGAAAGCCTTGGTGGCACCACCATACTGAAAAGGTCATTCTCTTTGGCCCATATACTATTCCAGATGTACACCCATGCTTCACTTGACCTTCCAGTTGAGTCTCCTTCATGATCTTACATATGGCCAAGATCTCAAGTCTGTGCGTTGTCTCTATGGTTTTCTGGGCTGTACTTTAACATTCCCCACCCAGAAGACAGACCCTTTCCCATTCAAGGGTGTTGTTTCTCCTCTCTGCTCTCAAAGGACCTGTTGTTCCCCACTGCCACATCTGTTTATTCTATTCACCATCAATTTGCTCTGTCAGGAGCCAAGATGCTAATAATTAGCAGATGATCTTCCCTAAATGTCTTTGTCTTAGATTAATATCTAAAACAAGACTATGATAGGCAAGATCTAGGAGAAAATTATTTTAGGAAAGATTCCTGCTATCAATATGTTTTCCTGTTATTATTACCTATTCCTATTATTATTATCTATATAACAACCACTAGGTATTAGCTCACCATTTTGAGCAAATCTCTGCAGAACTACGAAGATGTACAGTCTTGTATCGATGCTATATAGACAAATAGATGACTTCATAATTCTTCACGATGATCCTATAAGAAATCCTAAAATTATATCAGTATTTATTAAGCTCTTTTTTAGTGGGACTGCTATTACATGGTCTTCTGATAGTCAAAACAGCAATGAGCATTCTGTCACCAGTTTATTGTTCTTAGATGGTGTAGTGGCTATTGCTGGTTGTCAACTTGACTATATTTGGAATGAACTACAATCCAAATTGGAAGGCTCACCAGTGACCCTTATCTGGAGACTTGGAGATAGACATTTAAGATTAAATCTCCGAGTTCAAGGTCATCTGGGATTAAAGGTGTGGTGGAACACGCCATTAATCTGGGCTACACCTTCTGCTGGAGACATTATAAGGACATTAGATGAAGGTAGTCTCGCTCTTGCTACCTTGCCTGCTTGCTGTGTGGGACTGAGTAACTGTTAGATCCTTGAACTTTCATTCACAGCTACTACTGAACCATTGTTGGGCATTGGACTTCATCAATAAATTCCTTTACTGAACCATTGTTGGGAAATGGACTGTACACTGTCAGTCATCAATAAATTCCTTTACTATATAGAGACTATCCATAAGTTCTGTGACTCTAGAGAACCCTAACTAATACAAATGGCAACCAGATTTTCTCCTACTCAGCTCACATTCCAAGAGGTTGTAAAACCATTAAGAAGAGATCATAAAAATGGAAGTAACATTTATAGGTGTTATGACAGAAGATAAAATATTGACTGAATTTATCTATACAAAACTTCACTAATAACTTAGATTTGGTTTTTAACTCTCAGTGAACCTGTGGAGCTGCAACAGGTGATGAATATTTATTCCTAATCCAATGCATATGCTTGTAACATTCAGTGCTGTGAACTTCTATTTCAATTTATGATTAGAATTTCATGTCTGAACTTGTGATGAACTTTTACCATGTGATCATGTATTCTGAAAGATGTCTATGTACTCAGGACAAAGATAGGAGTGCGAAGAAGAATTTTCTCTTAACCCCGTTTTCATTCATTCCGTTTTAGCCCCCTTCTCTTAGAGAGCTTTCATGGGAAACCTTTAACAGCTTAGTAATTAATGCTCAATCACTTGTCAATGTGTCCCTTTTTCTTCCAGCCACTTCTACTAGCAGGCTGAATGTTAGAGCTGTGCAGTTCTGCAGAGATAGAACAAAGGCTGCATTAGTCAATCTCCCTATGTCAGGCTACAGGTTTTAATCACCTAAACCAGCAGCCTTTTACCCTCAGAAAGAGCAAGGCAGTTTGTAGCACTTTTTAGAAGTTTTCATTAGCATTTCAGTATAGTTAGAGAGCCAGAGCATCTGGAGACCCTCAGACTTTAAAGCAACCCTAGAGTCCTCCTCTGTGTCCTGTTTCAACCAGCTCCAGTCCCAGAAGCTCCCAGCATTGCTCTACAAAGGAATTCTCTTACTTATATTCATCCAGGGTCACAGAGCATTCTCTTTACCCTTAACTCAATACAAGTGAATTGCCAGCAGGATCCTGTATAAGGCCAGCTGTGCACATAGCAGAAATCCTGGCCACTGCAGCTGCTGGAAACAACTCTAAGATTTGGTCTTTTACATGTTGAGAGATCTGATCTCATATCTGGGCAGCAGAAATTGGTCTTGAAGGGATAAAAAGAGGTCTAGAAGGAACTGTGCCCCTTCACAGAGCCCTCAGCATGCACTATGAGAAATTGCTAAAGAAAAAGCAATGACATTTCACTGGAGACATTGAAGTCTTGTCACTTTCCAAAAGACGTAGTGTGCAAAAAATCAGCAGAGGATTGTACTGTAATGCATGTGTTCATGTGTGTTCACGTGTGTGTACATATGTATGTGTACATGTATTTGTGTGTCTGTGTGTATACATGTATGTGATCATGTTTAAATGTTTGTGTGGAGGCACTGTTTTCCAAAACACACTAGTTCGTGCTAGTCTCTCGAATGGGAAGGCTTCTTTCTTCAGGTGTGAGTCAAGAGAAAGAGAAGCCAGTATACAAAGTGTTGTGAGTGGACTCCCAAGATCCTCCTACAGGTCATTCACATCATGACAGGCATTCAGATGCAAGGAGCTGAGGCACATACTGTGGTCTAGTCAGGGACGAAATTATCCTTCTTGGCTCAGCAGCAGCTGGAGGGACTCCCTGGAGACATATTCAATTCACCATGTGACAGCCTACACAGTTGTTGGGCTGAGAGTATGTATGCATCACAGGGTCCATGAATGTCACTCTGCATGGTTGTTTTAGGGAGGAGGCTGACACATACGGGGAGTGACTTTCTTAAGGACTTTGAGGATGCCTGACTATGTTCCAGATGTAAGGAAGTCAGTGCATGTAGTGTGGGGCTGGAGATTTGGCACATGGTCCTCTGGGTGCTAATCAAACAGCACAGCACCACTAAGGCCCTTGCCTCTCAGGTCTCCAGATGTCTCCCTGTAAAGACTATGCCAGGGCTATATGGCCAAGAAGGAAGAGATCAGACAGGAATTTGACCTGTGATTGACACCCCTCTGAGATCTCTTGTGCCAGATCTGGCTCGCTCTGACTTCAGCATGTAGCATTTCTTACACCTGGAATCTTCTCATTAAGATGACCTTGGTACCACGTGGCTGTCATAGTGCCCATGCTGGGCTGAAACTGGAATAGGTGGCCACTTCCCACTCCCAAATTGCTTTAGCTCTATAGAAACTCCAAATCATTACTGCCTGTACTCTGCCTGGGACAGTCTCTGACTGTGTGCACTCACGTAAATGTCTGGCAGCTCAGGTGGACCTGCCTCATACCTGTTTACTGTCTTTGGCTATCAGGGTCAGCAGAGCATCTGGAGCTGCATGGGTCATTGTGGTGCTCGAGAACTCCCATTTGTGCATGTTTACAGCCTGAAATAGCCTGAAAAGCATGTCAGATTTAACTTTATTCTTTTCCAATGTGACCTCCTGGTGATGTTTCCTTTACAGCTGAGACTCCATGCACTCTGGATGTGAGATCCCCTTCTGCAGCTAATCTTCCAGGTGAGGCTTCCTAGGGCCATCAACACCTCTGTCCAGGTTTCATCAGCATATTTAAACTTCCATGTGAGAGTCCCTGGGGCATCTTCATGCCCAGATGAGACTCCCTAGGAAATGCACTTGGAGTTGGACCTGATCAATCTGGCTGCTGTTTATGCATATAAAGGGTGATGATTGTTCTGATCAAGACCCGTCCCTAGCTACACATGAAGGACTGTGCTTGTGACTCTCAGTGCAGACCTTCACATAAATGAAGGGAGTGCTTGAACAATTCACAGGCCTATTGTTCTATCAGTACAAGTGCTCCCCCTGTGGCCTGGGAGAAAAAATACCTCACTAATGTTCTACAAGGCTCTGGTGGCAAAGTGCCAGGGCAAGCTGTCTTGAAAGAGCCTTTGCTGTGGCATTGCCTTCTAATGGCAGAGCTGTGTTATGACAACAATCAGCTCTATTTACTGTGTAATGAGCTCAGGGTGTTTGCAGTGTTCAGTAGAATCCATGCTGACATGAAGACAGGCTAGCTGGCTGCTTGGCTGAGTTCCCTTCACTGAAGACAGGCAGGACATGAGGAGGAAATCTCACAGCTATTAATTAAGAAGCTAAATTTCCATGCTCTCTTATATATTGGTAAATTTAAAGGAAATGGGAACAATTCTTAAAGAAATTGTTTACCTTTAATCCCAGCACTTGGGAGGCAGAGGCAGGTGGATTTCTGAGTTTGAGGCCAGATTTGTCTACAAAGTGAATTCCAGGACAGTCAGGGCTATACAAAGAAACCCTGTCTAAAAAAACCAAAAACCAAAAGCCAAACAAAAACAAACAAACAAACAAACAAACAAAAAACCCCAAAAACCTATCATTGTCATGAGCAGCAATTTATACATTCTGTTAACTCCTGTACCACTGCCCTCAAGTAATTGGTCCTTTCAAATATTTGAATGTTAATAGAACACTGGTAGCATCGTTATTTTAACACACACATACACACACACACACACACGTATATATATATATTCATACAACAAAATTCACCTATCTTTCCATAGTACATTACTGAGAGTATTACATACAATTCCAAGTGCTAATGCATCAATAGCCAACGTGGTTTTATTTTGGTCTTTATGGTGCTGATAACCTTATATGAGTCATGGGGTTAGGATGCTGATCTGCTGCTGTCATTGTTTATAGTTGGTAACAGACTGGGATAACCTACCCTCCTGCCTAGCCCAGTGAGAATATAGTATGAGGATGGTCATTTGCAAGCCAGGAAGACAGATCTCGTGTGTGTGTGTGGTGTGTGTGTGTGTGTGTGTGTGTGTTATATCAGCATAATTTTGTATTTTTTAAGATTTGTGTATGTGTGTGTGGAGGTTGTATGTCCTGTGCCGATTGTTCTGTCTTTTTGCATGTCCTATTTTGGATGTTATTGCCTGAAGCAGAGGTTTTTCCTTTGTGGCATTCCTCAGTAATGTTCAAGGAGAGAGTGACCACTGCCTGCAGATCTATGAAACCTCAGCCTTTTCCACCAACATCCAAGTTCCTGAAATAATCACTATGAGACTGCATTATTTATGAATAGCTACCTATGCCCAAAGCTTGAATTTGTTTCTGCTATCTCTTAACTCAAGTATCCTGTTTATTATATACTGTACAGAGATGGTACACACCATTAATCCTGTTTATTATATTCTAAGCTCTGCCACATGGTTAGTTACCTATCCTTAGTCTCCTAAGACCATTATCTGCAGAGTGTGAAGTGAATCTCCTGCTGACACCATCTTTTGTATAGTGTGAAGTGAATCTCCTGCTGAGAGCATCTTCTGTATAGTGTGAAGTGAATCTACTGCTGAGAGCATCTTCTGTATAGTGTGAAGTGAATCTCCTGCTGACACAATATTTGTATAGTGTGAAGTGAATCTCCTGCTGAGAGCATCTTCTGTATAGTGTGAAGTGAATCTACTGCTGAGAGCATGTTCTGTAAACCTCATCTCATTAAATACATAGAGAATTAAAAGAAAGAACAGACAAACAGGCTTCATCACTTTGGGGACAATGAGAGTGTCACAAAACAGTGAGTGTGGTAAGGATGTCACATACACCTGGGCATACCCGTCTGATATTTGTACACGTGCAGATCTTTTCTCTGATAAGAATGTGCACTGCTAGATGGAACACATAAGATGTATGTAGCACAGTCCTAACTCCCCCAAGATTTCAGGAAAGGACAGGTCCCCAGAAACAACGAGTCCCACTCCTTACTGTTTGGAGGACACCTGGCACTGTGTCCTGTCCTCCTCCTTCAAATGCATAGATTCTGGGGCCATAGGTTGCACTGACAGGCAGGGAATATATGATGCTTCCCTGCAGGAGGCCCTAACAGGTAGTGACATTGGTATCAGTGGCTGACCCTCTCCTGCCCTTCCCCATGTCCCACGTGAACAGGATTTCTTTGTGCAACAGAGTCCCCTGTCTGTCTTGCTCATGTGCCCGCACTTCTACTACTGAATCTTGGTACCCAGGACTATAAGTGAGTGACCTTGACCCGCCTCAGATTTCTAGGGGAAATTGTCTGGTGGATACACACTTCCAGGTGAGGTCATGTGGTACAACTGTACTTCCATGTGAGATTTCCTGGTGCACATAAGCTCTGAGGTGTGGCAGGACTCTTTATTGTGTCTGCCCTTCTAGGCCAGGCATGTTTTTATACCTTTACTCTATGAGTCTGCCTATAAATCTTAACTTTTAGATCAAATGCCCTCACAGAGCTGCTCTTCTAGATGAGGTTTACTCTCATTCATACACGCCTAAGTGGGTACCTGAAATTCACACACACACACACACACACACACACACACACACACACACACACACACACACACACATCTCAGCATCACCCCTTGTGCTCTGAAATCAGACTCTCCTTGGCACCTGCATCTGCACATGGCGTCCCTAGTTGCCTTGTACTTGCAAAAGAATCCTGCAATACCCATATCTGTGTGGCTATTGAACTTTCAGATGAGACTGGTGCACCTTCAATTCTGGGTGATGACCCCTGGTAGATGCAGACTTCAAAGTGACAGGTAACCTTTGTGCTGGTGACTCTCAGATGAATTCCCATGCTGCAGCTTAATACACAGGAGAGACTTGTCTGGTGCAAATGTAGTTCACTCTGTTATACCTGCTGTTTAGAGAATGGGTCATCTAGATAGACCTCCAGTTCCTACCATGTCTTACACTGACGGCTTTTTCATCTGAGTTTCTCTAAGCTTCTTCAGATCAATTTGATATTCTCAGACATGCAATCACTTTCCAGATGTGACTCTGTGTGTTGCATGCAAACATCGAGTCCATGGGGTTCTTGGAATATCAGGTTAGGCACCTGTTACACAGATGCCTTCAGATGAAACTTCCTGCTGTACTCGCATGCAGAGACAAGAAGAGCTGATGTACTGGTTTTCTCAATTGAGGACTGTGGTGGTTTGAATATGCTTGACCCAGGGTGTGGAATTATTAGGAGGTGTGGCTTTGTTATAATAGGTGTGGCCTTGTTGGAGGAAGTAAGTCACCATGTAGGTAGGCTTCGAGGTCGCCTGCTGCTCAGACTCCACCCAGGATAGAATGGGAACCTCCCCCTGTCTGCCTCTTGCAGAAGACAGTTTCCTTTAGATCAAGATGTAGAACTCGTGGTTCCTCCCGCACCAGGTCTGCCTGCATGCAGCAGTGCTTCCTATCATGAGGGTAATGGACTGAACCTCTGAAACTGTAAGACAGCTACAGTTAAATGCTTTCTTTACAACAGTTGCCTTGGTCATAGTGTGTGTTCACAGTAATAGAATCCAAACTAAGGTAAGTATTCTTGGAGCATCTCAATTTCCAAGTAGCTCCTCTCTATTTCACCTGCATTCACAAAGGAATGTCCCTGGTGCAGCTCCATCCCATATGATCACCACTGGTGCATCTGCCCTTGCAGCTGAGCCTGTCTCCAGCTCCTTTACTCCCAAGCAAGTCACCCTGGAGCACCTAACAAGTAATGACAATCATGTTGCTGCGTCTGCAATTGCAAATGACACTCCTTGAAATGCCTGCATATGTGATGAGGACGGCTGGTGCTTACATATCCAAGCACTGCTGCATGGGGCACCTGCACTTCTGGATACCACATCCTGGTGTATCTTCCCTCTGATGTCCGAGCTGATGGGACACATGCCCTCCAGGTGAGACAACTTCATGGATATGTATTCATTCACTGGAGTCCTGCACTTGCACAAGCCTGCAGGGCCCTGAAGTGTGCATTTCTGGGTGACTTCTTCTGTACCCTGAGACTCTTATGCACCATTCTGAAAGCAGCAGCAGGACACTATCTTCTGCAGGCAGCCAGGAGGGGACTTTCACTCAACACAGAGTGAAACCTGAGCACTAGGAATCCTCAAAGCCCACCTACAAGGTGACACACTTCCTGCAACATGGCCACACCTCCTGTGTTACCCAAGTAATGATTGTTTGCCTGCACTTGTAGCTGAGTCTCCTCACTGAACCTGAATGCCCCACTTTGACTCTCTGGAAAAGATTAGCCCCGAGAAGAACAACTGTCATAGGTACCAACAGCGAGTCACCATTGCTTCCTATTTAAGTTTTAACTAGCCTTCAGTGCAGTTAAGTTACTGTGTTATTTTCTTTTACCTTCTTCTATTCCATTTCCCATGAATCCTTTCCTTGTTGAGACCTAAGTTTCTATTTAATATCCCTTCTGCCTAGAGAACTGTTCTGGATAATCTTGAAGAGGGCCTTCTCCAATGTTCTAGTTTGCTTTTTGGTGCTGTGAGGAGACACTGACCAAAACCAGCCTGGGGAGGAAAATGTCCATTTCATCCTAAAGGCCCAGGCCACAATTCCTCATGGAGGGAGGTCAAGGCAGGTCTCAGCGCAGGAGGTAGGAAGTGAAGCAGACAGTATGGATAATACTGCTCACCAGCTTGTAGATTGCTTCTCCAGCTGCTGTGTTTGATGCAGCGCAGAACCACCTGCTGGTGATGGAACCTTTCATAGTGGACAGGCTCTGCCACACCAATCAGTAATCAAGATCATTTCTCACAGACATGGCTACAGGGCAATCTGATCTGGGCACTTCCACAGTGAGACACTCTCAAATGACTAGACTAAGTTAAATCTACAGCAGTAACTAAGTGGAATACCTGGTAAAGAGTTCTCCAACTCCTGCTTGAAAAAGAGTCTCATTCTCCATATATATGTATATGTGAAATTTGTGTACATGTTTATAAATATTTGTGTGTTGTATTTATATATCCTTTTGACTGTGATGAGAAATTATTGGAAATTGTCATCATGGAAAAGATTTTAGGCACAATCACATGATTCTAAATGGCCGAGGTATCCTTCCCCTATCAGATTTCAGGCCATGTGCCCCCTATAGCATAGAGCATAGTGCTGCTCCTCTCTCTCTCTCTCTCTCTCTCTCTCTCTCTCTCCCTCCCTGCCTCCCTGCCTCCCTCAGAGAGTTAATAATGAAACATGCTGTGTTCTGAAACCCCTTCCTTATATTTGTTTCTGCAAAATACACACACACACACCCCTAACATATGCATGCACACACACACCTATGTATGCATACACACACACCTAACATATGTATGCACAAACAACACACACACTCACTCCTAACATATGCATGCATACACACACACCCCTAACATATGCATGCATTTACACATACACCCCAACATATGCATGCGTACACACCTAACATATACATGCATACATACATATACCTAACATATGAATGCATACACACAAATGCACACACCCCTAACATATGTATGCATACACACACACCTAACATATGCATGTGTACACACCTAACATATACATGCATAGATACACACACCTAACATATGAATGCATACACACACCTATGTATGCATACACACACACCTAACATATGCATGCATACACATCTAACATATGCATGCATACACACACACCTAACTTATGCATGCACACACACACACATAACACATGCATGCACACACACACACACACACATACACACACACACACACACACACACACACACACACACACCTAACATACGCATGCTTTCCTGGTAGTTTTTCTCTTCTCCACTCCAGGACTGCAGTGGTGAGCACAGTGCTCTATGACTTGTTCACCAGGCTTCTTGATTCCACCCCCAAGAATCTCTAATTTTCCTCCTTTCCTCCTCTGATGCAAATGGAGCGATTTAGAATACTCTTTACCTATTAAGTCCAGTAGCTCTTTCCTTTTCCTTGGTGGAGACGGATATACAACCCTTGGCTTCTTGCGTGGAGAGAAACCACATCATCACAAGCCACCCACCAGCCTCTGTGATTCTTGGATTTGGAGTCTGATCAGCAGCTCATAAAGAGACCTTGAGAATTCAGTGAAATTCTCATTTTGTTCCTTTTAGGATAATGTGTGTGTCTGCTGACAGTCTCCATCCAGTCATGCACTGTGGTCATCTAACACTTGGTTTTCTATCGAATCTATTGGTAGCTGTTTCTTCTCTGTGGTTTTCTTGGTTCCCACATCTCTAGTGTGTATCTGTTGACAGACAGATCCCTTCCTTAGTATGGCTCACGGTATGCTGAATCTCTACATACAAACTTTTTCTCACTATAAGCAATGGCTGCTACTCTGTCTCACACAGTTTGTTGAAGTGAGCCCAGGCTGCTGAATGAGCTTGGCTCTCCACAAGTCCAGTTCAAGCCTGGTTGGCATGTATATGTGGTGTCCCTTGCTCTGGAGGCTAGAGGTCTCCTCTTCCTGCCTCACCTTCTGGTTGAGTGCCCACAACTCCCAGAATGTATTTATACACTTTGCTGCCTGAGTGGGAGGCAATTCTCAGCACTGAGGGACATTAGGGGTGTTCTCTGGAGACCCCAAGATGGCTTCCATTACACAGAGAGAGCTTGGAGGTCTCAAGGCATTGTGTATTTCTGTATCTCTATTCTGTGCAGGCTCTCTCCTCTGATTCTCTGCCCCCAAGGTATCCAGCTACCCCAGTCTCCGCAAGAAACCCAAGGGAGAGACCTCTTGGCTCCATCTGGTGGAATTGAAACTCTTGCATGCAGAAACAGTGGAGAATGTGTGGCTCTTTGGGATAACCCCATGCTTCCTGTCAGCTGCTGCCTGCCCTGTGCTTCTTGGGTTTGTCCCTTGCTAACAGCTCGTTCTGGTGGGGATGGCCATTGCTTGTGACTGGCAGAAGTCACAATGTAAGTGTGTATTTTCTATTGCACAAAAGGTTGTGTTCTCTAGGTCTGGCCCTGCTGCTTGTACTTAGGTCTTTAAATTCGTTTAATTAAAGGAGAGTTGCACCATCCCCCACTCCTCTCTCCAACCCCTGTCCTGTCATCTCTATTCCCTCTTACCTGCTGTGTGTTTTTAGTGTTGCCATGGGTGTAGCTTCCCTGACATGGATAGAAGGCCCAATCTTGCACCAGACCTTCCTGGTATCTTACACTTTCTGCCTCCTCTGCCACTATGGTCTCTGTGCCTAGCATATTACGGCTATGTTGTATGTGGATGTATCAGTTTGGCCTGAGCAACCACAAAAAGATTTTCTCTGAGGTAGGAGTACTACAGATTTCAGCAATGGTCTCTGTGTGAAAGAAAAACAAGTTTCATTTTAAAATTAGTTTAGGTTTTGTTTTATTTTATCTTTTTTTTATTAGATATTTGTTTTTAAAGATTTATTTATTATTTATTGTATGTAAGTACACTGTAGCTGTCTTCAGATACTCCAGAAGAGGGAGCCAGATCTCGTTACGGATGGTTCTGAGCCACCATGTGGTTGCTGGGATTTGAACTCTGGACCTTCGGAAGAGCAGTCGGGTGCTCTTACCCACTGAGCCATCTCACCAGTCCTTATTTTATCTTTTTGTGTGCATAGGTGTTAGGCCTGGACCAAGGTCTCTGTACTCTGTGCATGGGCATGCAGTTCCCTAAAAGTCCAGTAGAGGGAGACAGACCCCCCCTGTTCCTGCAATCGCACAGAGATGTTTGCCAACATATTGGAGCTCAGGCTTTGAATACAGGTCTTCTGGAATAGCTGCAGTGCACTGACCTGCTGGGCCATGTCTTTGGCTGCCATCACCTGAAGAGAGGATATATTTAATGAGTAGCCATATCAACACTTGTCTGTGGCTATAAGTATTTGGAAAGCAGTGAGGAATTACCCTGGTTCAAGAAGGTGCCTGTAGCACGTTCTCCTGTATGGGGCCTAACTTCACTAGACACAAGTAGTTGGCTAGGTCTGTAGTCCCACATGTGATCTGTCTCCTATTGACCAAGCTGTCACTCCAATTGCTGCTTCTCCCCATGATTTAAATGCCACCATTGCACATGTAGGACAATGCTGTTTAAATGCCACTATTGCACATTTAGGACAATGCTGGTCATTGTTAAGATTCACAGGCAACAAGGCTGGGGTGATTGCTTTCTACACGTGGATACTTGCACGGCACCTTCTGATACTTTGTCAGCTAGACCCAGAGGAGGATGCTTTTAGTCAGACCTAGCTTTAGTCCTCGAAGTCCTATGTCCAAAGTGCCAGGTGTCTTCAACAATATGGGCTTTGCTTAAATTCTGGGAGGCAAAAAAGGGGAGTGATGATCAACCATATTGTCTGTGGCCGTCTCCTGGTCTCCTCTGAGCAAACATTCAAGAGGATATTATTCATGCCTGGTACTGTGCATTTATTTTTCAACAGTCTATGGCTCTTGGAGGAAGAATTTTATTTAAAAATGAATGTGTATGTTCATGTGTACATGCAATGTTTTGTAAATATAAAATAATAAGAGCACTGTGTATATCTCAATTGTCCTTATTGCTATTTATGTCTGCTCCCTCTTTAAGCGCGCCCTAATTTTTTTCTAGTTTCCTTTTCATATCTCATGTTCAGCACTATGGTCCTTTCTGCTTTCATGGTTTCTCTAACTCCAGACATATACTCACATCCGAGGCTCTAGAGTTAGGAACCACAGACGATTGGGAACCTGTGGCTTTCATGTTTCTGGGTCTGGGCTACCTCACCCAATGCCTTTCTTTTCTAGTTCAGACCATTTGGCTGCAGAGTTCATGATTTCATTTTTCTTTCCAGCTGAACAGTATTCAGTACTAGCATGCAAGGACCAAATCATCATTGTCTGTGGATCTTCTGAAGGACATTAAAGTTGTTACCATGCCTTAGATAGTGTGAATCAAGTGGTAAGGAATATGGCTGAACAAATATCTGTGGGGTAGGATGTCGGATCTTTTGGACATGTGCCTGCCAAGGAGTGGAATAGCTGGATCAAGGTCACACAGTATATTCATAGGTAGGATGCTGAGAATTCTGACACTGCACTATCTCCTAGGCACAACACAAAGGGACATAGCAAGCTTCCTGGTGCTTTATGACTATCCAGTGACACGTTGTGTGCCTGACTCTTGGTTAAATCAGCTGTTGCCTGGATACACTGACATTTTACTATCACTAGTGACACCAGTGGGGACACTCTTGGTGTCCTGTTCTTCCCATTTCTGTAAAGTCATGATCCCCCCGCCTCGGTTTTCAAAGTGTTGGGATTACATCTCTACCTCAGGGAAACTTGAGAGGACATGGCCAAAGAACATTACACATGCCCTTTGGTTACCTCTTGGACACTCTGCCCTTTGGTTACCTTTTGAAGACTTCCCTTTGGTTATACCTTGAACACTCCCTGTAGCAGAATACTGTCTTCAAGGGGAGCTCGGCCATTATTCCATATTCTGTCTGCATGAGTGAGAGGAGAGTCCTCTGCAAAGATAGGCAGAGTGAGCAGCCTTGGGGTAGAAGGGACCACATGGCAAGGAAGAATGCCATATTTCAGCAGCTGGAACACATGCTTTTGTCTTCCTAGAGACTGGGTTTGGTCTATTGGAAACATTCCTTGGCCACCAGCTTTTCCAAGTTTCTCTTGCTGAACTGGGCTGCTTGCCTGTTCCTTTGGCCTAGGACTTTCCTTTCACAGAAGGTCACACCATCATCCAAGCTAGCCAGCAGCTCTTGATCTTCCTGCCTTTCTTGGTTTTCAAGTGTTGCTGTTATCGGCGTCCATCACCGCATCTCACCATCAGATTTGCATGCCATACACAGCTCCGTTCCTTGTATGTCAGAAACAACATGATATGAACAATACACACTCTCTCTTTGCCCGGTGCTTCTCTTGGCTTTTCAATTTCCTTTCTGCTACTTTCTCAGACTTCTGTGTACGAATATAAATTCATCTGTCATTACTCCCACCAGCTTCCTTTATGGGTTCTGGTTTTGCTGACATATATAGAAACATTTCCCCCCTGGCAGCTTACAAGGGACTCCCCAATTAGGAATTATCAAGTCAGCGTGTGGTTTCATTTGCTATGTACAATCTGTAACCTGTTGCTATTTGTTTGAGATACACCAGGAAGTTCAGATCCATTCTTCACCTTCAAATGTCTATGCCGTTTTCCCAGTACATTGGTCTTAACCTTCACCTAAGACACCTAGGAAAACAGGAGAGGCTACACTCACCCTCCCCTGTGTTCTGCAGGCAAATGACTACAAAAACTCTCTCAGTGTGACTTACAGCACACTGCTAACCCTTCCCACCTGACACCATAGTAGACTCAGACCCTACAAGTAAAAATACTTAGATTCCCTGAAGATGAAATGAAGCTCTCCTTCCCAAGCTTCATCAGAGGAAAACGGCTATGAGCTCAACTCTGAGCCATCTCTCCTTCCAGGTCTTAAGAAGGGGCTCACTGGATCCTGAGAGCTCCACACACAACGCCACCTGAGAATAGGCTTCCCGAGGGAAACGTGTCCTTCTTCCATACTCTCCTGAGATCCCTGATGCCAGGGTCCCCACACTCTTCCTTTAAATACCTATCTATATAGGACAATGGCCTCCAGCTGGCAACCCCAGGGAGCTCAGAGTCACAGCACTGTTCTAGGCCACTGACCCCACCTTACACAAGCCCTGCCCACTGCAATGGACCTCTTCTTCTACAGTGCTCCCTCCACACTTCAGCGTCTCTTCCCACTTCCTTACTTGCCCGTCCAATAAGCTACCACCTGTCCCCACTACAAGGATCCCTCCTTGCTCCTTTTAAATAATCCTCTCAAATGAATTCCCTCCTGTTAGCCCAGATAGCTTTAGTTGAGTGTAGTGCCATTTATTAAAGTTCTCTCCCCAGGAACCAAAGTGCCCTCCACAGAATGTATACAATTACCACACCCAAGGATTTGTTCTCATGTGGGCTCACCTGAATCAATATAGTTTATGTACAGCGCATATCCACAGCAGCACACGCTCCACCTTCTGCAGCAGGGTTTCTGGCACATTCTTTGTTTCTCCACCAGATGTAACCTGTCTGTTGTAGCTGGTCGATGGTGGCACATGCCTTTAATTCCAGCACTTGGGAGGTAGAGGCAGGCAGATTTCTGAGTTCGAGGCCAGCCTGGTCTACAGAGTGAATTCTAGGACATACAGGGCTATATAGAGAAACCCTGTCTCAAAACAAAGCAAAACAAAAGAAAACAAAACAAAACAACAACAAACAACAACAACAAAAACAACCAAACAAAAAAGAGTCTATTGAAAAGTTATAATCAAAGGTGTGTGTTGATTTGTACTGTTAGTTGAGGGTGAACTTAGAAGGTAGAATGGAGTTCAGAGTTGTGTGGGCACCTCCTCTAAGAGTTTTCCTCTGTTAAAGAGTTTCCTAGAAGGCCAGCATTTGGGGGTGAAGCCCTATAGAAGGCCACAGGATATCCCTAGCTGCATCCTGCCTGGGGTGGTCTGCTGTGATCTCCTTACCCCCTCAAGAGGAATCCCCATATTAGAGTGTCTCTGGAAGCAACAGCTGCACCTCTCATCAGAAGGCAGGTAAGGGGTAGCTGCCCCCTTGTCCCCAACTGCTCCCCAGGAACTTGAGATGATTCTCCAAAGAAAAGGAGCCAGTGCTTGCTCAGTCTCTGTCCGGGAAAGGGGGTGGTGAGAGTCTTCAATCAGTGCTGTGAGTCGCCCATGCCTTTGAAATGTGGGTTTTCTTGATAAGCATTGAGCAGTTTCATGGCTTTGTTCACCAGCCTGAGGCAAGCATGCTGATGGACTCTGCGAGGAACTGTTTGCTGAGTGTGGGCCTGCAGATCCTCGGTGACAGTCATTGTTGGGCTATCTGAAGGGCTTTGGGGGTTCTGGGTCATGGAGACTAAAAGGCTTTGCTGCCAATGTTCTCCAGAATTGCAGTGAGTGTGGTAAGTGAAGCCACTTTACCTGGTTGTGGGCAAGCTCTAGGGAGGTGGCTGTGCTGTGTGTGGAGTGAGTAGCCTGACCCAGTGCAGTTCTTGCTCAGCCCCTTTGCAGACCCAGCCTCCTGTGGCATTCTTGCTCTGCCCCTTTGCAGACCATGCCTCCTGTGTCATTCTTCCCGAGCCTCTTTGCAGACCATGCCTCCTGTGGCAGTCTTGCTCTGTCCCTTTGCAGACTAAGCCTCCTGTGGCAGTGTAACTCAGCCCCTTTGCAGACCATGCCTCCTGTGGCAGTGTAACTCAGCCCCTTTGCAGACCATGCCTCCTGTGGCAGTGTAACTCAGCCCCTTTGCAGACCATGCCTCCTGTGGCAGTGTAACTCAGCCCCTTTGCAGATCACGCTTCCTGTGGCAGTCTTGCTTTGCCCCTTTGCAGACTAAGCCTCCTGTGGTAGTCTTGCCCAGCCCCTTTGCAGACCCCACCTCTTGTGGCAGTCTTGCCCTGCCCCTTTGCAGACCACGCCTCCTGTGGCAGTGTATCTCAGCCCCTTTGCAGACCAACCACACCTCAAGTGGCAGTCTAGCTCAGCCCCTTGGCAGACCACGCCTCCTGTGGCAGTCTTACTCTGCCCCTTTGCAGACCAACCACTCCTCATGTGGCAGTCTAGCTCAGCCCCTTAGTAGACCAGGCCTCCTGTGGC
The DNA here is from genome assembly GCF_978045245.1 of Mus caroli. Lineage (NCBI taxonomy): Eukaryota > Metazoa > Chordata > Mammalia > Rodentia > Muridae > Mus > Mus caroli. The sequence goes on along the minus strand of NW_028227260.1, from coordinate 35,777,015 downwards.
AGGAGTGCTTTCAGGAGAAGCTGAAGCTTCTTGTCTCTCTTGCCTCCACAGCCCCTTTTATCCCCCTCCTCCTTACAGGTCACTTTCCCACATTCATGCATTCACATCTTTTTTTATTTCAAGACAAAACCTTTGTTTTTGACCAGATCTCTCTGTGTGGTCAGAGGTTTGGCACTGTCCATTAATACCTGATCACACATTTTCTGGTACACAACCCAAGCAACGAGTGTCCAGTCCAGGAATCTTTCAGTTGGCCAACGTTCACCCAGGAGGGGCAGAGCCCCCTGGAGTCATTCTTCATTCTCTGCCCTGCTGCTGGCAGGCCCAGCTTTGTACCTAACCAGTGAAGGCAACTGCCAGAGCTGCTGTGAGTGAGAGCATGCTCAAAATGGCTGTGTGATAGTCTGAAGATAACATTTTACATCCCTTGCATTCTTTCCACTCCTTCTGCAAGTGCTCTGTAAGCCTTAGGCTAGGGCTGATCTGTGAACCACTTCACAGAAGGAAAAACATACCTGCTACTTTAAACACAGTCTAAAACCCAGGGGAAAACTCCAATATGTAGAAGAGATTTAAAATTTCAAATATTTTTGAGAAAATAACATGGAGTACGGTGGATGGTAACCACCTTCAGCTGATGGTCTGATAAGCAGTCTCCTTGCCTCCTTCTCCGAAGACTGGCTTATCTGCCCAGTCCTGAAGCTGTTCTTTGTTGGTTCTGCCTTTCCTTTTGATGCATTAGCTCAAGAAACCACCAAATCACCCTGGAAGCACTGGAGATTTTCAGTCCTGGGAAACTACTGCTCAGTGAGGTTGAATTTGCATCCCAAGGATACCCAGCAACAGAACTGTGGTGTTGGTGTGAGTTTCTCTACTTCGTGCTTCATCTCAGGTGTTTCTGATCAAGAAAGTTGGGACTCTTCCAGGACCAGGATGTGGGAGTCTGTGGGTTGTGGAGCAGGATGGTGGAGGGTATAGGGGGCTTTGAGGATAGCATTTGAAATGTAAATGAAGAAAAATATCTAATAAAAAATCAAAAAAGTGAAAGGAAGACAAAAATAACTAGAGCTCAAGTACTAATACACACACACACAAACACACACACACACACACACACACACAAAGACTTGTTCCTCCATGCAAGAGGTATCATGGGAAGTGACCATGAGCATTGAAGGAAGTTGCAGCATGTAAGTCAAGATGACATACTTGGACCTAGCCAGCAAGAGTCATCCTTGGGGCTCTGTGGAGGAGCAAAGCAAATTCTCTTGAATCTGCAGCCCTTGGAAACTCTGAGATTCCTTCCCACATTGCCCCATTCTTCCCTCATAGGAATCAGGCCAACTGTGCCTGGGCTGTATGTGGGGAGTAGCCCTTCCTTATGGGCAGAAGACTCAGGAAGCATCTGCTAGTGCCAAGTCTCATGGTCTACCAGGTACCCAGGGATACTGTCCCTGCCTCACCTAGCCACCTTTAAGAATGCTCTGCGCATCCATCCCTCACTCACTAGCCACCTTTCAGATCATTCTGCACAGCTGGAACGCTCTGCGCATCCATCCTCACTCACTAGCCACCTTTCAGATAGTTCTGCACAGCTGGAGTGCTCTGCGCATCCATCCCTCACTCACTAGCCACCTTTCAGATAGTTCTGCACAGCTGAAGTGCTCTGCGCATCCATCCCTCACTCACTAGCCACCTTTCAGATCATTCTGCACAGCTGGAATGCTCTGCGCATCCATCCTCACTCACTAGCCACCTTTCAGATAGTTCTGCACAGCTGGAATGCTCTGTGCATCCATCCCTCACTCACTAGCCACCTTTCAGATAGTTCTGCACAGCTGGAACGCTCTGTGCGTCCATCCCTCACTCAGTAGCCACCTTTCAGATAGTTCTGCACAGCTGGAACGCTCTGTGCGTCCATCCCTCACTCACTAGCCTCCTTTCAGATCATTCTGCACAGCTGGAATGCTCTGCGCATCCATCCCTCACTCAGTAGCCTCCTTTCAGATAGTTCTGCACAGCTGGAATGCTCTGCGCATCCATCCCTCACTCACTAGCCTCATTTCAGATAGTTCTGCACAGCTGGAATGCTCTGTGCATCCATCCCTCACTCACTAGCCTCCTTTCAGATCATTCTGCACAGCTGGAGTGCTGTGTGCATCCATCCCTCAATCACTAGCCTCCTTTCAGATCATTCTGCACAGCTGGAGTGCTCTGTGCATCCATCCCTCACTCACTAGCCCACTCCCAGATAATTCTGCACAGCTGGAGTGCTCTGTGCATCCATCACTTACTCACTAGCCTCCTTTCAGATAGTTCTGCACAGCTGGAGTGCTCTGCACATCCATCCCTCATTCACTAGCCTCCTTTCAGATCATTCTGCACAGCTGGAATGCTCTGTGCATCCATCCCTCACTCACTAGCCTCCTTTCAGATCATTCTGCACAGCTGGAGTGCTCTGTGCATCCATCCTCACTCACTAGCCTCCTTTCAGATAGTTCTGCACAGCTGGAGTGCTGTGTGCATCCATCCTCACTCACTAGCCTCCTTTCAGATCATTCTGCACAGATGGAATGCTCTGCGCATCCATCCCTCACTCACTAGCCTCCTTTCAGATCATTCTGCACAGCTGGAATGCTCTGCGCATCCATCCCTCACTCACTAGCCTCCTTCCAGATAGTTCTGCACAGCTGGAATGCTCTGCGCATCCATTACTCACTCACTAGCCAACTTTCAGATCCTTCTGCACAGCTGGAGAGTGCAAATCCAAATCCCTGTGCAGGATCTGAACTCAGAAGTCCAAAATGGGGTCCTTGGTGTATTTCCTCAACTCCTTTCTGGTTAGAAGCCTGAGTTAGCAGATTATGTCTGAGGAATGTGAAAATCAGTCTGTAGGAAGTGATGTGATTAAGGAATCTGGTGGATCTATGCTCAGGAGCAAGCCATACCCTGCTCTGCATCTCGTTTTCTATGTGTGTGTGTGGGGGGGCAGTCTGAGAATTCCTAGGTTACACAACAGATAGCTCAGTGTCTAGCTCTGCTGCCCCCTCTACTACCCTCTACCCCCATTTCCTTCTAGGTCTCCCATTTCCCATTGCCCTTCCTGGACAGAAGTCAGGACTTCTTGGCTTCCATGGATCTTGAAGCCTCATTTAAATGAGACTCTAGGTCAGTCCATCACGATTACAGTTTGTGAATCACACAGATCTTCCAAAATGATATAAAGCCAAGAGACTCCTAGGATGGAAGTGCCTAGCATCTGTGGGATCCAACCACTACTCCATATATCACCAGATTACCATTACTACAGGGAACGAATGGTCAGGCAAGTCCCCGACATTTCTATACTCTCAGAGCGGTGGGGCTCCCTTTGACCTCCTGATACACCCATTGCCTGGGACACTCTGTTTGTTGGTCATAAGAACTTGGCCTTAGAGTATCTGCCTTCCTTTTTAGGTCATAGTCCCATTACCTGCTTTCTTTAGTTCCAAGAGAGGCTCCAGGCTCTCTGACTATTTCCTGCCTGTCTGTAGGCCTCTGGGGTACAGAGTCCAGCAGAGCCTCAGGATCTAGGTCGGCAGGCAAGCCAGTTGAATCATTGTACATGAATTTGTGAGGTGACATCACCCGGCAACATCATCTTCTCCTTGGAATCAGGACATGGAGCACAGGAAATGGGTAGTTAAAGGGTCTCTAGTGTCCCTGAGACACATGTGAATGAAAGCAAGGGTCTCTAGTGTCCCTGAGACACATGTGAATGGAAGCAGTGGTCTGAAAGGTGGAGAGAGTGGTCATCCCACCCAAGATGGGAGTGCCCTCTGAGCATGCCTATAAGAGATGCCTCCATTGAGTTTAGCCACCCCTGGGATTCTCTCTCACCTGTCTTTGTCTAAAGGCTCCTGCCTAAGCATATCATTGATACTTTCCAGCATCCTCTGCAATGCTCAAGAAATGAGTCTGGCTACAGTACATTTATTGAATGAGCTGATTGAAGGGAGTTAATGGGTGGGTATGAGTAAGTAAGGGGTGCGTGTCTGCATAGGTAGGTTAGTCCCACAACATCGAAGTTTGTAAGGAAATGGCACATTTGGATCCTCTGCCCAGTCAGATCCTGGCTGGTCCCTGAGCTTCAGTGAATACTGTGATGTCACTCTAACCAAACTAAGCCCATGCTCTATTCGGCAAAAGTCACTGTTTGTGGAGAACAAAGCCGTGAATGAGGCTTTGGTTTTTACCTGCTATAGTGTCCTGGGCAGGTTACTTCACCTCTGTCCTTAAAGTGGGCATGGAGGGCGGGGATTTGATGACTGTATGTTGTTTGATGTTTGGGAGGACAATGCTTGTCATCTTTGTAAGCATACACATGAAGGAATTGTTTTGTTCCAGGCACCACTAGTAGCTTCTTGAAATATCTGAGTTCTCCAGATCAGTCCACAAGGCTGTTGCTAGAAGCCTGTCTTGTTCTGAGCATGGCTTCTACAGCACCCTCCTCCCTCCCAGAGTAACTACACTGACTGAGAACCTGCAGTAAAGTGCTACCTCCTCAGTGCCTGTATACTTGCTGCCCAGCTGATAATCTTCTCAGTGGGGTCTCTTTGCCTCTACTATTTACCTGACTGTCCCCTGGAAACACTAGCAACTTGCCAAAATGGCCTTTTCTGGCTCTACTCCTCACCATTCCTCGTCTATATATGACCTGCCTCTTGTCTCCTTCCTCTGTGTGCCTTTGTCACAGGGTATTATTCCTGTGTGCAGAGGTTACCGTCTTCTACGTTAACATATCCTGCATATTCAAGGATAAGGGAAATAGCATAGGACTGAAAACTATTTTACCCAGGCATGAACTGCTGGGTCAAGTTGGCCAGTCTTGTCTTCCAATGGACAGGAAGTTCCCTGTGGTTGCAGAGTCTGCCTTGGAAGGGATTGGGTGTTTGGGCAGTGACAAGAGACCCAGAGTAGGCCTGGGACAGAAGTTGAGTATTCTGTCCATTTTCCTGAAGATAGCAGGGAGCCATGAATGTCTTATGCAGAGCCATTTTGAGACCATGTCTCTTCAAGATGGGGTGGCTGCCTAGGACGTTAGTGTTGGATAGGGCAGATGACAGGGAGCTGGCCCAGGGCAAATGGTTATAAGGCCAGTTAACATACATAGGCAGGTCTATCATAATTCCATCCAACATCTCTACAGAGACTCTGAAAGCTATAAGGGTCTAGTAAGATATTTTGTAACCTATAAAAAACCGTAGGTGTCAACCTAGACTAATATACCCTGGAATACTCTCCACCATCATACCTTGATACAGCGAGATATAGATATTTCAAGATTACCTAGATTACTTTACCCAACAAAAATCTCCATCACCATACATGGATAAAACACGATATTTCAAGACCAATCCAAATTCAAACAATATCCACCCACAAATCCAAGCAAATGGACGCAGGAAATAAGCTGGAAGTTAAACATGAACAACCCAAATAACCCAATTTAAAAATGGTGCACAGTACTCAACAGAGGAATCTCAAATGGCCAAGAAGCACTTAAAGAAGTGTTCAAAGTCCTTAGTCATCAGGGCAATGCAAATGAAACATCTCTGAGATTCCTGTTATACCCATTAAAATGGCTAATATAGAAAAAACAAGAGATAGCACATGCTGGAAAGGATGTGGAGCAAGCAGAACACTCTTTCACTGCTGGTGGGAGGGCAAACTGGCACAACAACTCTGGAAATCATTTTGGTGGTTCCTCAGAAAATTGGGCATAGTACTACCTTAAGAACCAGCAATACCATTCCTGGGCATATACCCAGAAGAAGTTCAAACTTGTAATGAGGACACATGTTCCACTATGTTCATAGCAGCCTTATTTATAATAGCCAGAAGCTGGAAAGAACCCAGATGTCCCTCAACAGAAGAATGGATACAGAAAATGTGGTACATTTACACAATGGAGTACTACTCAGCTATTAAAAATCAATTAATTTATGAAATCCTTAGAGAAAGGGAAGTATCTGGAGGATATCATCCTGAGTGAAGTAACTCATTCACAAAAAATACACATGATATTCACTCACTGATAAGGGGATATTTGCCCAGAAATTGAGAATACCCAGGACACAATTTATAAAACACATTAAACTCAAGTAGAAGGAAGATCAAAGGTAGGATACTTCATTCCTTCTTAGAATGGGGAACAAAATACCCATGGATCCAGTTACAGAGGCAAAGTTCAGAGCAGACCCTGAAGGAATGACCACCCATACTCTGCTCCACTTGGGGATCCACCCCATAAACAACCACCAAACCCAGACACTAGGCAGATGCCAACAAGAGTCTGCTGACAGGAGCCTGATATAGCTTCTCCTGTGAGGCTCTGCCAGTGCCTGGCAAATACAGAAGTGGATGCTCACAGTCATCCATTGGACTGAGTACAAGGTCTCCAATAAAGGAGCCAGAGAAATACCCAGGGAGCTGAAAGGGCCTGAAGCCCCATAGAAAGAACTTCAACATGATCTAACTAGTACCCTCAGAGCTCCTTGGAACTATACCACCAATCAATGAAAATGCATGGTAGAACTTATTGCTCTAGCTATATCTGTCACAGAGGATGGCCCAGTAGGTCATCAATACGAGGAGAGGTCCTTGGTCCTGTGAAGGTTCTGTGCCCCAGTATAGGGGAATTCCAGTACCAGGAATGGTCATGGGTGGGTTGCAGAACAGGGGGAAGGGAGAGGAGATAGGGGATATTCAGTGGGGAATCTAGGAAAATGGATAATATTTGAATGTAAATAAAATCATCTAATTAAAAATAATTAAAAAAAATAATTTACAAATATACATTATTTACTAACTGTGGTAGTTTGAATAACAATGGCTTCCATGGGCTCATATATTTGAATGTTTGGTCACCAGGAAATGGCAGTATTTGAGAGGGAGTAGGAGGTGTGCTCTTATTAGAGAAAGTGTGCACTTTGGGCTCTCAAAAGCCCAAGCCCGTCCCAGTCTCTCTCTATCTTTTTACTGACTGAAGGTCTGGATGTAAAACTCTCAGCAACTTCTCCAAACCATGTCTGCCAGCATGCAGCCAAAGCACCCCACAATGACAATGCCTAAACCACTGAAACTGTATGTAAGTCTCAATTAATATGTGTCCTTTTATAAGAGTTGCTGTGGTTATGATGTCTTTTCACAGCAATATAACATTATCAACCAAGGTACCAATTAAAATTATTTTGTAAAAATGTCTATGAATATAGACATCATGAATTCATACACATACTTAACATAATAAAAGCAATATATACAATACCAACAGCCAGCATCAACTTAAATGGAGAGAAACTACAAGCAATCCCACTAAAATCCAGGACAAGACAAGGTTGCCCATACTCTATCTATTCAATATAGCACTTGAAGATTGAGCTAGAGGAATTACAAAACAAAAGGAGATCAAGGAGATTCAAATTGGAAAGGAAGAAGTCAAAGTATCACTATTTGCACATAATATGAGAGTATACATAATAGACCTCAAAAATTTTCCCAGACAACTTCTAGAGCTGATAAACAACTTTAACAAAGTGCTAGGACATAAAATTAACTTAAACTAATCAATATCCTCATTTTATACAAATGAGAAGCAGGCAGAGAAAGAAATTAGAGAAACAACACCCTTAACAATAGACAAAAATAGTATAAAGTATCTTGCCAAATTTAGCAGGCAAGTAAAAGATCTATATGATAAGAACTTCCAATCCCTGAAAAAAGAAATTGAAGAAGACCTCAGAAGATGGAAAGATCTCCCATGTTCATGGATAGGTAGGATTGACATAGTAAAAATAACCATCTTACCAAAAGCAATCTACAGATTCAATGCAATCCTCACCAAAATTCCCACACAATTCTTCACAAACATGGAAAGAGAAATTCTCAACTTCATAGAAAAAAAACAAAACAAAACATTATAGCCAAAACAATTCTCAACAATAAAAGAACTTCCAGGGGGAAATTACAATAGCTGAACTCAAGCTGAACTATAAAGCAATAGTGATTAAGAAAAAAAACATGGTTATTGGTACAGAGACAGACAGGACAAAAAATTAAATATAATCGAAGAACCAGAAGTAACCCACACACCTATGGACACTTGAACTTTGACAAAGAAGCCTAAAACCTATAGTGGACCAAAGAAAGCATCTTCAATAAATGTTGCTGGTCTAACTGGCTGTATGTAGGCTGAATATATATATATATATATATATATATATATATATATATATATATATACATATATATATATATATATACATCACCTTGCACAAAGGAAAGTCCAAGTGGATCAAGGACCTAAATATAAAATCAATACACTAAAAGTAATAGAATAGAAATAGGGAAACAACCTGGAACTCATTGGCACAGAGGAAAATTTACTGAACAGAACACGAGTAGCTCAGGGTCAGGTATGAACTATTGATAAATGGGGCCTTCTGAAACTTAAAGTTTTTTTGTAAGGCAAAAGACAAAGTCAATAGGACAAATGAGCAACCTACAGACTGGGAAAAAAATTTTCACTAACCCTACTTCTGTTAAAGAGCTAATATTCAAATATATAAATTACTCAAGAAGGTAATCTCCAAAAAAATTTAAAATGGGGTACAGTGCTAAACAGAAAATTTACAACAGAGAAATCTCCAATGGCAGAGAAGCACAAAAAGAAATGTTAACAATTTTTAGTCAACAGAGAAATGCAAATCCAAACGACCCTGAGATTCCATCTCCTACCAATTAGAATGCTAAGATGAAAAACTCCACTGACAGCAGATGCTGGCAAGGATGTGGATAAAGAACATTTCTTCACTGATAGTGGAATTGCAAACTGGGACAACCAGCCTGGAAATCAATCTGGAAGTTCTTCAGAAAATTGGAAAATTTTTCTCTGAAGACTGGGCTATACCACTCTTAAGTATATATACTTAAAAGACTCCAGACCATACCCAAGGACACATGCTCTACCATGCTCATAGCAGCCTTATTTATAATAGCCAGAAACTGGAAACAACACAGATGTCCCTCGGCCAAAGAATGGATACAGAAAATGTGGTTTATTTATACAATGGAATACTACTCAGCTACTAAAAACAAGGACATCATGAATTTTGCAAGAAATGGATGGAAGTAGAAAATGGCATCCTGAATGAAGTAATTCAGGCTCAAATAGAAATGCATGGTATGTACTCACTGAGAAATGGATACTAGGAAATATGTAGAAAGTGTTTAGGATACAACCTACAGATCATAAGAAATGTAACAAGCAGAATGGCTCAAGTGAGGATGCTTCAATCCTACTTAGAAGGGAGAAGGAAATAATCAGAGAAGGCAGAGGGAGGGAGGGACCTGGGTGTGAGAGTGGAGGGAAAGGGAAAGGAGGAACAGAAACAGGTAATGGAGAAGGGGTGTGTTGCAATAGAGAAGCCCAGAGGTCCAGGCGAATGGGTGTAAGGTAGGGGGACTTTCTAGAAATTACCAGAGGGTCAGAAAGTGAGAGACTCTCAGGACTCAGTGAGAGTAACCTTAGCCAAAATGCCCAACACAGGGGACAGGGAACTCAAAGAATCCACCACCAGTACATAGAGATGGCATCAATAGGATGGGCTGGATTACTAACCCAGAGTCAAAATTTCTGACCCAGAATTTACTGCAGGGACAAAAATGGAGAAGAGACAGGAGGAAAGATGGAGCAATAACTGACCCATCTTGGGATCCATCTCATGTCCGGGGCAGGGAGGGGCACTAAGGACCAAAACTATTACTGATAATACTATGGTGTGCTTACAGACAGGAGACTACATGGCTGTTCTGAGTGGTCCTTCCTGTAGCTGACTGAGACAGACTTACACCCAACCCTTGGACTGAAGTCAGGACCACTATGGTTGAATTAGGAGTAGGCTTGAAGAAGCTGAAGGGAAGAGAGACCCAATAGGAAGACTGGCAGTCTCCACTAACCCAGATCCCAGGAAGTTCCCAGAGACTGAACCACCAAATAGGAGCATAAAGGGCCCGGGCCAAGTCCTCTGGCACATATATAGCAACAGGCTGCCTGGTCTGACCTCATTGGTAGATGTGCTTAATCCCCCAGAGACTTGAGGCCCCAGTGAAGCGGGACATCTAGTAGGATGAACATCGGGGTATGAGGAACTGTGGGAGGAGATGGGAGGGCAATGACTGGAATATAAATAAAATAATGAATATTAAATGACTATGGACTACTATGCATAGTCAACTCAATGAAAGCACTATGGCTTCTTTCAATCCTCTCTTCCACGCCCCTTCCAGATAATCAGCTCTTCAGCTGATAATGTTTTATGAACATCCAAGTCACACTTGCAACAACACCACAAGGAATAAAGGCCAGAGTTCTTAAGTCTGAACAATGTTTCTGTTAACCATTATTAACCAAATGTTTTTTGTACTACTACATACCGAGGTGGTCCTTGGCTTTGCAGAACTTGGTAGTTTTCCAACGTGCTCTTCCCTCTTGAATCTTAACCTCTTATATGTAAGTCTTCATAGAAAGTTATAATCATTGTGAAATGTATGAGAGCCAGTTCTCTTCAACCCCTGCCAGTGAACCACATTCTTCAATAAGCATAAAATTCCTTGGCTTTTGAAAGATACGTTGTAAACTGTCTGACTGCTAACAGGAATTTTAATTTAGGTGAATGCACAGTAGAATTAGCGTGCAAATAATAAGATTCAGACATAGATATTACTGACTCTGAAGTTCAGTGAGATCTTGGTAATGGACTGAGTTCTGAATTCATAGATGACTTTTAGGATTTGTGACAATAGAAAATCTAGGAGAACAAAACAGATCGATATGTTGGGTATTAGTCATCTTAAGTAATAGTTACTATCTGCATTACCTCCCATTCTATTCCTTATCAGTACAGTGTGGCAAATTCATCCTCAAAGCCTTAATTGCTGAGTCAGTGGATTCAGGTCTATCAGGTATAATAGAGAGATTCTCTAGGGTTCTGTTATAAATTAGGCCCTCATGCCCTCCCAGTAGCTCCACATGAAATATATAATCACTTGAAATGCTACTCAAAAATTTGCACACATCTTAAACTTAGTGGAACCTAAGATTGAAATTGAACAGATAGGGAAATTTGCTCCTGATCCCTTATCTACCACTCTACCCAGTATGCCAAACACAGTTGAACCAGAACATTGGGTAGGATCTCTGGGTCAGTTCATTTGTCCCTGTCATACACCCCATCTACCATAGGGCCTCACAAGTTTAACTCAATACAGAATTGTAATTAAAGATCCCTCAACCCCACTTCCCTGCCCAATGCTCACCCAACCACCAGTAATGGGCCCTGACAATGCATGGATCCTGGCCCAGAACTATATAGAGAGACCCCTGAGCCAAGTTCCTTCCTACTCACCTGATCATCTGTCAGTCATCCCATTTATCTCATGAAGTTGCATTAGGATAGCTGTGAGTCAGACTTAAAATCTAAACAAAAACTTCAGGTCAGAATCCAAGGGCAAGTCAGCACCTTCCCTTCCTGAACTGTCAGCCATTTCACTCAACTAATCTGGAACAGCATGAAATAAAAACCTGGAGTCAAAGTTGGACCTCCAGGAAGGAATCCCCTGATCCAGCTTCCCATGGTACCATGCAGTGTCTGGGCCCTGGAGATGCGTGGAGCCCAACCCAGGAGCACAGTTGGACACCCCACTCTGTTTCCTTGTTTATCTATTAGGTTTGAATGAGAATCATCCTCTCTAGTCACAAATACTTGATCCCAAGCTGGTGCTACTCTTTGTCAGAGGCTTAGTGGGTATAATTTCAATGGAGGAGGTGTTCTGGAGATTTGGGGTACTTACTGGTGGATCACGTGTGCACCCATCCAGGAGGTATCTGGACACTCAAATGGAACACACAGACACACATAAACATACACACACACACACACACACACACACACACACACAGACACAGACACAGACACAGACACACACACACACAGACACACACACACAAACACACACAGACACACACACACACACAGACACCCATAAACATACACACACACACACAAACAGACACACACACACACACAGAGACACACACAGACACACACACACACACAGAGAAGCCAGTTAATTTTAAAATGCCTTGGCTACTTCAAACCTGGGCATTCCAAAACTGTCCCCTGCTACCCCAGGCACAATTGGGGACGTTGCCATTGGTCACATATCCAATTTTTTACATAGCTCATTGGCTTTATTTCCTGCAGCTCCTACATCCATCCATATCCCACCACTTCATGGAAACTTCTCCTTCTCCTCCTCTCTGCTCCCTAGTCATTCAACTCTAAGGGTCCCATCCCATCTCCTTTGCCCAGTCATTGGCCACTGGCAAATATACTGATTGATCAAAAACCAATTGAGGACAAGGACCTTTAGCATTTGGACACACAGATTCCTGATTGAATCAAAGCATCAGAACCACTCTCCAACAGGAGGTATGCCACTAGAGTTATGCTGTATGAGTTTAAGAACTTGTACCATTCAGAATCCACTCTGTTTCATGTATGCAGTTCAAGATGTGAACTTTCACCTGCCATCCCTTCATTCTCCAATCAGGAATTCGTGTACCTCTGGAATGATAAGTCCAAATAATCTATATTTACAAGTTGCAGTTTTCACAGTGTTTTATCATAGCAATATAAAAATAAGTAATACATAGATAATAACACAATACAATGCAGAAATCACGTGTAGTCTGAAACGAGAGCCCTAGAGTAGCTCAGTGGTGAAAACCAAGGGTCACTCAGCTAGATGGTAAACTGACAAGTGGGATAACAGTAAGTATCCAAACACACTCACCCCAAAATTGAGACAAGACATATACACCAAGAAATACCATAAGCATCCTAACTCTAAATGTGTAGATCCTGTCACAAAACACAAACTGCATGAATAGCCAAGACAATATACATTTTTCTCAAATCAACACTTAACAGACTAATATTCTAAGCAACATAGCTGGTATATAAGAATTTCAAAATGGCAATTTTCAATATTACCAAGGAACTCTAAGATGATAGAAAACAATGTCTGAATGAAGACAATGAAAAAAACAGTTAAATAAGGTAATTAAAAAGTTCAATGCATGAAAAAAAATTGAGATAGAAACTGAGATGTAAACTCAACATGAAATAATAATTTGTGTGTATATGTGTGTTTGTATGTGTTTGTGTGTCTATGTGTGTCTGAAAGCAACAAAAAAATCTCATAGTGAAGAATATATTAGGGTAGAAAAAAATCATTATTTAATCAAACAAAATTACTTAAACACACACACACACACACACACACCAAAAACAAACAAAACAAACAACAACAAAAAACCCACCAGAACACCAGGAACAAAGCAACCAGTAAATCTGGAACACAATGAAAACACCGTGGCTCTGGAAAATAATTATTAAGGAGGACAGAAAACATGGTAAAAGAAATAGAAAATATGTTCCACAAAATTGTGGATGAATAGATAAATGGTCTTAAGAAACCTCAGAGACACTGATAAGTGGATATTAGGAAATAAAGCTAGGAATACCCATGGTAAAATTCACAGACCACATCAAGCTCAGGAAGAAGGAAGACCAGAGTGTTAGAAGGGGGAACAAAATACCAATGGGAAGACTTACAGAGACAAAGTGTGGAGCAGAGACTGAAGGAAAGGCCATCCAGAGACTGCCCCACCTGGGGATCCATCCCATAAAGAACCAACAAAACCATACATTATTGTGAATGCCTACAAGTGTTTGCTGACAGGAGACTGATATAGCTGTCTCCTGAGAGGCTATGCCAGTGCCTGACAAATACAGAAGTGGATGCTCAGAGCCATCCATTAGACAGACCAAAGGGTTCCCATTAAAGGAGTTAGACAAAGGACCCAAGGAGCTGAAGGGGTCTGGAGCCCCATAGGAGGAACATCATTATTAACTAACCAGTACCCCCAGAGTTCCCAGGGACTAAGCCAAAAACCAAAGACTACACATGGAGGGACCCATGGCTCCAGCTGCATATGTAGCAGAGGATGACCTTGTCGGACATCAATGGGATAAGAGGCTAATATGACCTTCAGACCATTTTAAAAGTCTAAAGTACAAAGATTCTTCTGAGATTCAAAAAAAAAAAAAACTCCTCATATTATGTCCCCACAAAATAAACAGAAAACTATATACTTAACACATACAATGGTACAGAATATTAATTACTAAAATATAACTAGAAGGGCCTCTAACTCTGTTGCTAATATGATTACTCTCTCAAACCTCTTGAGCTGAAACTCAATATTCTACAATGCTCAGAGCATTTTTTCTTTCATTTTGGACATTTGTAATAAAGTAGATAGTAGGATATGAGTAAATTGCATGATAATGTGAAAAATAAAAAATAGCAAAGAGTAAAATCAGCATTAAAGGATAAAAAATAGATATTACATAATTAGGGGTTATTATCTTTATTGATAGCAATATTTTAACATGAGTAGATATTCTCTCCTTGAAATATCAACATAAATATTATAATGGTGGGGAGCAGGGGGAAGGGGAAGTGAATAGGGGGGTTTCAGAGGAGAAACTAGGAAAGAGGATAACATTTGAAAAGTAAATAAAGAAAATATCTTAAAAAATAAAAATATATTATAATGGTTTCTCTGTACAGAGATCAAAACATGTATTTTAATCCTTGTTTATTTCTACTGTCTGTTGTCATTCTTCGTGGTTTTCCCTTTGTAAATATTTTGTCTCTTTGCTGCTTAGTTTTATTTCAAATAAGAAGAGATCATCTCTCCAGCATCCCAAATTGTGTGACTGCAGGCACCTTGGCAAGCTTTTTGACAAAAGAAAATAGTGTGCTAAGGTAGAATCCTGTTTTTCCAATAAGTGATCCGTGAGTTCAAAAGAAAAACTTAGTGGCCACTAATTCTGTAGGCTCGTTATCTGAACTTGACTCCTGGAATAATCCGTGGCTAGGTGGTGGTTATGCCTCACTCATAGATTTATTTAAGTTTGAGGGGAAACTGTTTTTGGTTGGTTGGTTGGTTGGTTTTAAATCTAAGACTATCTTGGCAGGTGGACGGACACATACTCTGAATGTCCTGGCAATGCGGTCCATGGTGAGGCTTAGCGGAAGGATCTAGAGACGAGTCAGCTGACGCTGAGTAGCCAATGAGAATTCTCCACTTGCTGCTTTAAATTAGAGCCGTGGCAGTTACAGGAGCAGTCGCCATTAAGACAATGGTGCCCCTGCTATGGGGAAAGCCTCGCGGATAACGAGGGGCTGCCAAAGTGGAGGACATGGGAAGTCAGAGGACTTAACTGCTTGGGTAAACTACAATAGTCTCTTTAAATAAGTTAAACGTGTTTGCGGGCTGAATGGCCAGGGTAGAAAGATTAATCTGTGATCCGAATGGATCGCTCAATGGTTCTGAATCTGCTCTCATTTGTTTTGAGGAAACGGTTTCTCTGAACTTCACTCATGGGACTAATCCTTTCCTACTGCCCGTTTAAGGTTCTCCATATAGCCTTTAACCTGCTCTTCACGAATTTATATTCCTGAGAAGGACTTGGTGACACTTCAACGACTGTGGCACGAGGTATTGAAGTTCTACCTCAACCTACATTAACGTGGTAGGATGGATTTTATGACTTGGTCCTTTAGAACAGTAAGGACTGAACTGTGTAGATATGGAGTACCTTTGTAAAGTATTTATTTATTTATTTATTTATTTATTTTCTTATTGCTTTGTTTTGTTTTTTCCCATTTGTCAGTTCATGCTATTTTCTGAGCTGATTAGACACCAAGGGTCCCCGTTTAGAAAGGCTTTAATATGCTGATTTCTTAAACTTTTCCCTCATGTAGTGTTACAGAGGTTTCAGTACATCTCATCCTGCATTAGGGTCTCTCGGCTTCTTTATCCACTTTAACCAGCTCTGTTTGTTGAAACAGTTTTCTTCAATATAAATTTTTGGCATACTTAAAAAAAAAACATAAGTGGCCGTGGCTGTATAGTTTTATTTCTGAGTCATCTATTCTATTGACGGGGGTCCACATAGCTCTGTCTCTTGTAATAACATTCATTTTTGTTTCTATGGCTCTGCAGCCTGAGAGCAGGTGCTGTGGTTGCTCCAGCATTGCCTTTGCAGGGGGATGACTTGGCTCCCTACAGTCTTTTGTTGTTGTCTCCTTATTTTGAGCCGTTGTGTTCCTTTGAGGTAAATATAATTGGGATTTTGCAAGGCATTGCATTGCTTCTGTAGGTAACTTTCAGTAACACGGTCGTTTTGCTGTTCTATGTAGTGGGAAGCCTTTCACTCTGCCAATGTCTTTTTGAGTTTCTTCAGTGTTTTAAAGTTTACACTGTTCAAGTACTTAGCTCCCTTAGTTTGGATTCTTTATAAGTGTTTTAAGTTTTTGAAAACACTGCATGGGATTGCATTCCTGCTTAATTTCTAGTACCAAAGTTTCTGGTGAATATGAACTGGACAGACTTTTATGTTGCTGTGCATACTGCTTTTCTTGGTGAAAGTGTTAAAGCACATCTTAGTGCTTGTGCTCAACTGTTGGTACTCTTCTTAAGTGTAAGAGCTTATCATTTACCCATAGAGAGATTATTTAACCTTCTCCTTTATGTTTATAGCCCATTTACTTCCTCATTTTGCATTGCTGCTGTAGGCAAAACCTTCAAGCAGAATACAGGGGTTTAGAGAGCTGATCCTAGTCTCTTATCCATTGACTTTAGATAAAATGGTTTCTGCTTTCACAGTTCAGTATAATGTGCTTTACAAGTTTGTTATGTAGAACCATTTTATGTTGAGGTGTGCTCTGAGACACTTCAGGGCTGCTGTCACAAGCAGAACGCT
Organism: Mus caroli; assembly: GCF_978045245.1. Lineage (NCBI taxonomy): Eukaryota > Metazoa > Chordata > Mammalia > Rodentia > Muridae > Mus > Mus caroli. The sequence continues at coordinate 35,760,072 of NW_028227260.1, read as the reverse complement.
AGCTTTTCTCAAGCCCTTTTCTGTGTATCCTTCCATTTTGGGGAATGTGACCTTTTAAAGCAAGCGTAGTTTTTTCCACTGTTTCATTTTTCATATAATCCTTCAATCTCTCCTCTAAATATGTCTAAGGACTGTATTACCTCTATTGATTTCTGTATCCTGAAGCTCCTCTTGGCACTGATAGGAAACTAGTTTGATCATAATAATTTTGCTGAAGGCTGTGAGCAAGTCCTAACCTGAGCTAAGTTTTCTCAGAGTTTCACATTATTATTTATTTCTTTGTATGATAGTAATGTTTAAATAGAGAGTTTCCTTGGATCTTTATTCCAGCCCCAATATTCATTAGATTAAGTGGTGCAGTTTGCTGGTGAACTTTTCCACCGGCTTTTTCTTTGATTTTTTTAGTTCTAATATTTTTATTCTTTGTTTTCAAATTCAGTTTCTTGCTGATGTTCTCATTTATGTTTCTAGTTTGCATCTCTATTTCCTTAGCTACATTCCTTCACCTGCTACTTTGTACCTTCTTTGAAACAACTGAATCTTATTTTGTACAGAGTTTGAATTCTCAGTGCAGCTTTCCAGTCACTTCATTGTCTCAAGTTTCAGCAGTTACATTTTAGGGGTTATGATCATTTCCAGGATTTCATAGTAATTGTGCTTCTGTGCTCTCATTTCTACGTCACTTGCTATTGGTATTTCTTCTAGTTTTATTTGGAAATGTTACTGAACAGCTTCCTCTTACAGGCTAAAACTTCATTACTGTCCAGAGGACAGAAATAACCACTATAATAGCTGTAACACCAATACAGACCATGACTGTAATAGACAGGAAGTTGATTAAATCTAACTACCACAGCTCAAATGAGAATATAGCAGAAAGTACAAAACTAGTGTGCGGTGAGCCATAAAGTTAAAACTGAATGTGGGTCAAACTGGAAATAGTAAATGAATGAAGTTAATTAGGTGGGTGGAGGAACCTAAGAAGAAGCAATGCTGAATAAGGGAAAGGAAAGTGTAGAAGAAAATGGAAGCATGTTAGAAAGAGGAGGGGAGTGGCTGGTGAGATGGCTCAGTGGGTAAGAGCACCCGACTGCTCTTCGGAAGGTCCAGAGTTCAATTCCCAGCAACCACATTGGTGGCTAATAACCATCCGTAACATGATCTGGCGCCCTCTTCTGGAGTGTCTGAAGACAGCTACAGTATACTTACATATAATAAATAAATAAATCTTTAAAAAAAAAAGAAAGAGGAGGGGAAAGAGGGAAAGACTGCATGAATCAGAAGATATGTGTGAACAAAACTAGGTAAATGTAAAGACTGAAATAAAAACTAGAAGGTTTAAAATGCCAGACACTCTTACTGAGGCTATGGAGTGCTAACAAAAAGGGGCCTATCATGACTGCCATTAAGAAGACCCAACAAGCAGCTGAAAGAGTCAGATGCAGTTATTTGCACCCAACCAATAGACAGAAGTGGCCTAACCCTGTTGATGAATTAGAGAAGACTGAAAGAAGCTGAGTAGAAGGGCGACCCTGCAGGAGGACACTCAGACTCAATTTATCTGGAACCCTGAGATCTCCCAAGCACTGGACCACCAAACACACAGATAATATGAGGCCCCCAACACTCATAGAGTAGAGGACTTCTGGTTTTGTGTCCATTCAGAGATGATGCACCTAACCCTCAAGAGCCTGGAGGCCCCAGGGAATTTAGAGGTCAGGTGGGGTAGGGGTAGGGGCATCCACGTGGAGAAGTGGTGGAGTGGGGTGGATGTATGTGATGTAGGGCAGTCAGAGGGTGGATGAGGGGCAGGGAATGTAATATGGGGTGTAGAAAACAAATTAAAAATAAATAAATTTGAAAAAAATGTACATTTTAGACGATATAAATGGATAGCAGAAAGAAAAGAATAAAATACAATGGGCAAAATATTTTCTAAAGGGTCTATCATATAGAGATGCTTATTTCTAGGTTGGAGTGTTCCAACTGAAGATTTACAGTGGTTTATCTCATCTTTATTAACTTTTGCATTCGTGCTGATCCCTGACCACTCATAGATCAGTTGTTTAACACAGTTCCTTTTAGGGGCTTTCATTATGCTCTCTCTCTCTCTCTCTCTCTCTCTCTCTCTCTCTCTCTCTCTCTCTCTCTCTCTCTGTGTGTGTGTGTGTGTGTGTCTGTCTGTCTGTCTGTCTGATGTGTGTGCATGTGTCCCATGAATCTCTGCTATGTATTCATAGTTTTTATACCTGTAGGGGTGGCAGGTTCTCCCTCTCCCCAGAGGCTCTCCATGCTCAGGGATGAAGATCATGCATGTGTTTTTAAGAGTTGAGTTTGGAAGGAGGGGGCACTGAGTTTAGTGTTGGGGGTTTCATCTTAGTGTGTTCTTATCCTACCCAGCAGGAGACAGTCTGTGTGAGAGAAGAAGTTAATGAAAACTTAAGGTCTTTTCTTAACGTGATATTTCAGTTTTATATGTTCCTATGATACTGATTTATTTTTAAACTACAGTTTGTGTGTTTGCATGGTATGTGTTTCAGCACAAGTTGGGTGTATGTCAAAGAGCTCTGTGGAGGTCTCTGGACAACTCTTTACAGTAAGTTCATTGTTTTGGTATTAAAGGGAAGAGTGGTGAATATTTTGATTATGTGTTTCATTTTGCTTTCTCAGAATCACAGGTAACTTAATGTTTTAGTATTTTCTATTTTCAAGGTAATGATGGTATCACTTTTGTCTGGATTTGCCCATCAACGATTTTTGTGATGGCTTGTGTACTTTTGAGATAAACTATCAGAAGTCAGGTAACAAAGTGAACAAAATTGTCTTCTGATAACCTAGTGATCATTTCTATTGGCATTTTATTACACACAGACATATTTATGTATACATACATATGAAAAAGGGTTGTATGTATATTCATGGACAAATAGACCTTAATATACTCACAAACCAATTTCTATGCCCTACAAGGAGATGTCTCTAGAAGTAGATGTTTTATTGCCTATATATTATACAGATAGTTATCTATGTTGCTAACAATGGTTGCAAATAAAATACTGTGGATATTTGTCATGTTTTCTAAATGTTTCTCACTGAAAATGTAGGTTCCTTAAGATGGACACCAAGGACCCACCCACACTATTGGATCTTGCTACACAGAGTTTAATGAGTAATGAGCATGCAGCAATCCAAGCCCTGGAGGAGATCCCAGGGGAGCTTTTTGTCCCTTTGTTCACTGCTGCCTTCACGGGTAGACACAAGAATATACTGACAGCAATTGTGAAGGCTTGGCCCTTTGCCTGTCTCCACATTGGGGCACTAAGTGTGCAGGAACCCCAGTGTGAACTCCTGGAAGCCTTGGTTGAGAGTCTTCAATTCCTCCCTGCCCTGAACTCAGCTACTAGGTAAGACCTGGTATAATAGAGAGATAGTAAGACACAGAAGAATATGCCTCTATCTGCTATCCTCTCAGATGTAGTATATGCAAATAGTGAAAAAGTTTACAGGACGGTTAGTCCAGCACGTGAGGTCACCTTAACACAACTGTCTTATAGTGTTGAATATGGCATGTAAGTGATTGAGGGAACTATTGGTGGGTTTGAAGTATGCTATTATTTGCATTAAACAAAGATATGAATGTTAAGATTGCTGAGGATTTGCGAAGAAAAATGGAAAAACCAGTGTTCTTTACTTTTCATGGGAAGGAGTTATTGGCAGTAAGTCTATGTAAAAAGTGTAGACGAAGAGCTACAGAGATAGTTTAGCACTTAAGAGCAATAGCTCTTATTACAGAGAAGTCCAATTTCCAGGACCCATAATGCAGCTCAAAACTGTAACTTCAGTTCTACAGGATCTGATACCCACATACAGGATAAACTCCAATGCACATGGAAGAGAAATACAAATAAAAACTGAAGTGTAGACCAAGAATACAGTGATTTGATTTTTGTGAACCCACAGTAATCCATGAAGTTTAGGAAATCCCAAGGTCAGTTTTGTTCTGCTCACTGCTGCCTCCATGGATGGGATTTCTGAGACCCTGAGAGCAATGTAAAGCTTTGGCCCTTTTCTGTCTCCACATGAGAACATTAAGTACACAAAGGGGTCTTCAGATGTTTCTTCCAAGAACTCAGCACTTCAGTAAGAATGTGTGTATTTCACACATGGTAAGATAGCAAAACCTTATAAAGGAGCCTGTTCCAAGAGCACAGCAGTTAGTTATGCTGTTCTATCGTCCACAGTTAGTAATAGCAACTGCTGAAAATGCATGTGAGGTGGCTGGTCTGTCAGTTGAGATTACCTTAGAAACTCTGATGTCTTACGGAGGGTTTTAATTGTGTAATAGAGGTGAGCGAGGCTACTATTGATAGCTGTACAAAATGGAGACATTGCAAAGAAACAGGTGAGCAAGATTTGTGAGCATTAGATGCTATAGAAAATAGGAAAGGATAAAGTATTTGCATAGGAATGTTGTGCTGGTATGTAGTATATGAAATGATAGAGGAAAATATTATTTTGTCACGACATTATACTACTATTGTTCCTGCTTGGTTATATTGATGTTTGCCACCCCTCAGATCCTCTGTTTTTTGTCTGTTTTGTTTTTGCTTTGTTTTGTTTTGTTTTGTTCTTTTTTCTTTTTAACCTACAGGAGCCCTAAGCTGAGGATCCTAGATTTAAGGCAGGATGCTGGCTGCAAGACCGTATGTCCTGAGATCACTACTAAATCGACAATTTGCTTTCATTCTTGTGCTCACTCTGAGCACTCTATCTTCAAAGTTGAAGGCCAGGAGGGTCTTTCAAGTTCCAAGTCTGAGGCTCAGCCCTCTAAGTTGCCTATGGAATTAATAGTGGACATTTCCCTTGATGGTACTTTGAGGGAAAGGGAGTTTTTTGCTTTGCTTCTGAATAAAGTAGAGCAGAGCCTAGGCTCTCTGCATCTGTGCTGCAGAGATTTGCAAATTAATAATTTGTGTGAATGCAGACATGCATTAAGCCATCTGGATCTGAAATGTGTTCATCACCTGGCAATTGATGAGTCTCCACTTACTGAAGTCACCAACCTATTATCTCGTGTAGTACAACTGGACAAACTTAGCCTGTCTGAAATCGCTTGTAGATCTTTGAATGGGAGAACGTTTAGAAATTTTATCACCCAATTGAGTCGTATGGATCACCTGAAGGAGCTCAGCTTGTCTTCATTCTGCCTCACAGATCATCTTGAAAATGTCCTGAGGTAAGGGCTTGGGATAGATACTGGGTTTAAATTAACATCCAGGTTTTACGATAAGAGAAAGAATTCTTAGATACTCTTAAGCTTTCCATAATCATGTCTCCTACCTCAGCATGGGTAATGCTGGGAGTTTAAAAACAACCAGGAAAGGCCATCTTTCTATACTTGAAGAGAAAAACAGGCTTTCAAAAACCTTATCCAGCTAAGCATGGCCAGGAACTGTGCTCAATCCAGAAATATAAAGGAGAAAATATGCATGCAGTCCTTCTCTAGCAGTCAAGAGAGGAGGAACTGAAAGCAAGACTTTATGTTGTGGCACTGGTGCATGTACTATAGCCATATACCCATAGGCTGATGTCAGATGATTTTCCTAATCTGCTATCTCCAAGGTTCAGGCTGTGCAGGTGGAGGCTGCCATTTATGGACTGGCGAAAGGGAGCTTCCAGTTGGTTGCTCCTTCTGTCCTATCTGTTCCAAGCAGGCGAACTAGTTCCACACTTTATCGTGCTGTAATTACAAAGTAGATAATGTTTTCACTAAGTCTTCACAGGACCCTATAACAACATATTGTACACCTTGTAAAGGTTAAAATATTATAAGTGAGAGTGTTAAATTGTCTTTTACAGACTCACAAGTCTATTAAGTGTGTGAAAGATCACATCATTACGTGCTAATACACTATAAGCTTAAAACAGTTTGTTCTAGGTTCATGAATATTGTTCTCCTCACCTGGTCCTCATTTTTCAGAAGAACTTTTGTGTTTCCTCCCTACAGAGTACTATCTGCTGCTTTGGAATTCTTGTATCTGCCATTCTGTGGACTTTCTTACAGTGACTTCAAGTTCCTCTCTGAGTGCCCTCAAGCCAATCATTTAAAGTTGCTGAATATCAGCAACAATCCAATATATTGGGAAGATTGTGAGCCATTCTATTATCTCCTGCAGAATGTTTCTAGCACCTTGCAGCATCTGGAAATTAATCATTGCTTTTTAACAGATTCTACAATCTCTGTTCTTATCCCAGCCCTAACCAGCTGTTCTCAACTTCGAGTGTTTCGCTTTTCTTCAAATCCAATTACCATGGGAATGCTCATGAGAATTCTGGAGCTATTAACACCATTGAAGGAGCTTAAATATGTGATTTATCCCATCCCTGTCCATTGCTATGGGAGGAGGTATTTTCAAGGCAGTTTAGATAGACAGAAGGTTGAAGATGTGAAGACACAATTGAGATTAATGCTACAGGAGGCAGAAAGGAGTGATATGAATTGGATCACTTACTCTGATTAAATTATGCAGTCGAACACAATTTCAACCTGATATGTTTCCTTTAAGTGTTAACTTTTTTCTTAATCCCATAGTCAGAATATAAAAGGTTCTTATGTTGTAGGAAAATACAGTTAAGAAGTATAGGTATGTAACAGATTTCTATAGAGAATAATTTACAAGAAGATAGAGAACTTTGAGAGTACCTATGTGTCTCTCAGCTATTGCTGTGGATAGCATTTCATCTTACCAACTAAAATTTTAATATGGGAAAGTTTTCTTATAAAATACTAACAACACCCTGTCCTCACTGAGATTTACCTGTGTGCGTACTTAGTGCCAGTTGTGACAATAGAACTTTTCCTGGATGTGATTTTGGAGACAGGTGGCTATTGAAACCAACATTTTTATTGCATAAGTTGTTTTAAGCTTCTATCTTTCAGCTGTCTTCAGTTGTTTAAAGGAAACCACCTGGATTTAACAGTGACAAAAAAATATCTGTAACTACTACCATTAAGTGGTTCAATTTATATTTCATGTTGATTGAGTGAGGATTATTTTGGGATATTATTGTAGACAGCAAGAATGAAAAGACAAGTTTCTGCCTCAAAAAACTCATAGACTGAATATTTCTCTGGTTTTTCGGTTGATAAAGCCACTTGGAAGGTGTTTTACACACTTAGACCCCAAGCTTCATCTTCCCTGCTCTTAATACATATTCTCTTCAATGCAAAACGGACTTTATAGTTTTGGATCTCGTCAGCAGGATTCAGGGATTCAATATTACCATCTTGGAGGCAAGATCTCACATCTGTTTGATGTCTACCATCTGGCCTGGTGCAAAATGCCTGGTATAACAGACTGGAAGGGAAGAGAACTTTGTTTCTTTGTTTTAGACGTCTCACTAAGATTGTTTGACTCCACTCCTTTGGAACTTTGGTGAGACAGCATATGATTAGGAGTTTTGACAGAGGGAGTTCCTTTCAACTCAGGAGGCCAGGGAGGAGAGAGAGAGCTCTGAGTCCCCACACAGCCATCAGGAGTGTGATTACATTGACTTGCATCCTTGAACTAGCCTGCTCAAAGATTTCAACTGCCTGCCATGGAACCATCAGCTTGAGACCAATATGAACTTGGAAAGACAGTTAGGAGTCCAGCCACAAGTCTGACTATTACTTCTTTAGATATTTTTTCTTTGACCACTAGTTCCTTCGTGGTATACCTGACTCAGTTTGATATTCTGATTTTTTTCTATTGAACTTTACACATTTGCCATAATATTGTGTAGCAAATGCATTATGCATGGAGCTGTTTATAGTTGAAATACGATTACCATAAATAGAAAAGTGTAGTTTTCTCAAGATGTAGTGTGAAAAAAACATATAAACCTATTAATTAGTATGCTATTTTTGTTAATGTATTGAAAAGTTAGTACACTACATTGCTAAAACGTAGAAAAAGTGTATAAAATTTAGTTTGTTCCTGTCAATCCTGATATGTCAACATCACTGCATTTAAATGACATACAAGTTTAATGAAAAAATCATTTATGCAGTGTTTTTATGAATAAACCTTTCTGCATTTAAATATCTAATAAGAATAACAGAAGCACCAGTGTGTCTATATTGCTTTAAGTTTGAAATTATACTGGATTTCAGATCAACTAAATAAAACTGTGGTTAAAAGCTACAGAATTTTGTTAACAGTTCTCACATGTCAAGATGATACTGAACTATATTTTAGAGATACAGAGCACTAAAATTTATCTGGAAAATTAACATTTGTGTTGATTACATTTATGTGTTAAAAGATTATCAAGTTCAAGAAGAAATTTAAACAAAAGCCACATACAAAATTCTGGCATATGATTTGTTAACAAAGCTTTTGAAAGACTCAAAACAAGAATGGAGAATCAATTACATTCATCTCTTTCATATTGCTTATATATTAAAATGTAGAATTTTAAAATTTATTCAAATATCAATGTAACAAGCAAATGTTTTATAATGTTGTCTTCTTAACATCACATTATTTTGTCATCTTTGATTAAGTAAAATGTTACTAAATTTAAGTCCATGGGATTCATTTAATATTTTCTTTAGGTTTTCTTCTTTCCAATGTGATTCTATACAATTTCTGGGCATAACATATGTTATTCTCAATTCCTTGCTTTCATTTAATTTGAAGATTATCTATCCTCAGGGATGATTAAAACATTTCTGAAACCTTTTCTTGGTTCTTTGTGAATTTCACATCATGCAATGCAATCCCACTCATCTCCCCTTCCCCACAGACCCACATTCCAGACTTGCAACCTCTCTCCAACATATTAAAAAAAAAATCTCCATTTGGAAGCCAGAGTGTATCAATGTGTCCCACAGTATACACTTTTGTCCAGGCAACTTTGCTTGCAAATATTAATTGCAATGACTTGTTGGTCTCATATGAGTCCTCTGATTTCTGCTACTCTGTTGATATGGGACCTCATTTGGACTCTTGGATATCCTGTTGTAGCCTTGTGTCATGGAGATCTTCTAGTTTTGGATCTGTAGGACTAGCTACTTTGTGCACTTCAGAAGTTCAGTGATGTAGTAGTTGTTGAGGTAGGCCACCTCAAAGCCCTGGATCTGGGCTTGAGAGGTATCTGAGCTGGCTGTTGCAGCCAACTGGAGTGTTGCAGCCAGTGAGGGCTAAGGCCAGTTCTACCACTCATGACCTCGGGGCCATAGGTGCCAAGGAACTAGGAACAGGAGGAGGGCTGACTCTCCCACACTCATACCCTGGGGGCCAGCTCACCCACAATCCTCACATCAAGGGCCAGCTCTACTGTGCTGCACAGTTGAGGTTCAGGGCCGGCTCTACTGAATGATGCAGCTGCTGAGGGACAGGGTAAGGAGGAAGGAGTGTATCTCTCCTTCATCCATGCCACTGCATGGGAGACAATTGGTAGGGCCTGCTTTCATTCCTGTCTATCCTTGAGGCCTGTCTCACCTACAACTTCAGCAATGTGCACAGCTACTCGAGTACTGTAGCTGTCTAGGGGTTAGCTCTTCTGCTCTTCTACAACCAGGGTCAGCTCTTCTAGAATGCCCAGGTGAGGGCTTGGGCCTGTTCTGCAAATGCCTCAGACATCAGTATTTCCCCCGGTGACAGCACAGATCAGGGACATCCATCTGGACTTTGGTGGTAACAGACCCCTACTGCTTCAGGGTATAGACTGAGGTGTGGTTCTCAGTGGAAGCACTGGCCCAGGACCCCACCATGGTCCCAGGTGGAATTACTGGCACTCATATCAAACCATTCCTCACCATTTTCATGTCTCCAGTTCTGCCTCTCTTCATTATGCCCACATCCTTCTATTTCTCTTCCATTTCTCCACCACTTACTTGATCCTCTGAGAAGCACCCGAGGTCCTAGTGTCTGGTGTTGTCTAGGGAGTGGCCAGGAGTGCTATATCTTGCTCCCGAATTGTGGCATCAGACAGGGGTCATTTGGGACCTGGTCTACCCTCTGCAGGCCTGGGTTGTGCAGAACTGGAGGTGATCTGCTTGCTCCTCTACTGGCCCAACAGCGTGCCCCAAGGCAAGGGTCATCTGTCTCAGCCTCACTCCTACTCAGGACCCTCAGATTCAGGGGAGGCTCTTCTAGTCTCAGGTTTGCTCCCAATACTGGAAAACCGACAGGGCCTGCATGGTGCCAGACTGGTGGTCAGCTCAACCTCACTTTTTTCAGGCATTGTTAGGCTACTAATCATTCAGATATTCATAAGTGAGAAAACTGAACCTCTCTTCTGTGGTCTCTGACATATGTGACAGAGCAGCCACACATGCAGTGCTTCTAGGGGCAAGTAGAAAGGAATTCCTAAGAATATCCCACCTCAAGAATTAAGTGCTAATCTACATCCAAGGTCTTCTATCTCAAAGAAACACAGAGTGATGTTGATTCTAGTACATTTTCCCCACAAGGCTAGATTCTGCAGGGTTTGCTTGTTTATTGAATGCATGCATGCATGTATGTATGTATGGATGGATGGATTGGATGGATGGATGCATGCATGGATGGATGGATGGATGGATGGATGGATGGATGGATGGATGGATGGATGGATGATACACACATACACACACTTGCGTCATGGAAGAGATCACCTCAAGGTCTATTTCTCAGTCATTCCCCTCTCTATTGCATGAGACAGAGTTGCTTGCTGAGTCTAGAACAGACCACTTAGCTAGACTCATTGGACCATAGGACCCCCTGATCTTTGTCTCTGCCTTCAAGTTCTGCTATTTCAGGCATTCACTGCCAAGCTAGGTTTTTACATGAAAACAGGGGATGCCAACTCAGATCTTCATACTTATGCTACAAGTACTTAATTCACTGTGACATTTCTCCAGCCCTCTCCACGAGATTATTTTTTAATTGTTTTTTAAGCCAGAGTTGGAGTTTATTAAAAATAAGCACTTGGGAATGAGTAAAGCATAACTAAAGACATGGATGCTTCAACGAAGTAACTTACCTTAGTGTTTTTTTATTATGTGGACATATTCATACATGTATATGTGAGTGTGTATGTGTGTGTGTGTGTGTGTGTGTGTGTGTGTACTTGGGACCTGTGTGTGTGTGTGTATTTGTGTGTGTGTGTGTACTTGAGACTTGTGTGTATGTGTGTGTGTGTGTGTGTGTGTGTGTGTGTGTACTTGGGACCTGTGTGTGTGTGTGTATTTGTGTGTGTGTGTGTACTTGAGACTTGTGTGTATGTGTGTGTGTGTGTGTGTGTGTGTGTGTGTGTGTGTACTTGGGACCTGGGATTGACATGGACTGTCTTCATTTATGGTTATTTACCCTTAAAATCTTTCATGAATTAAGCTTTTAGCAATACCACACATGTAAGCAATCATAGTAACCACTTTCACCCCAGCTCCTCTATCCTCCCTTCCTTGCCCTGATCTCATTTTCATATCCATGACTATTTCATTCTGTGAACTCTTGAAATCAGTCTGAATCATCTGAGGGTCATGGCTTTAAAGGTTTGCAGAGGAGTCTTGTGGGTTCAGCAGTGGTTAAACAACTGAAGACAATAATTCTCCTTTGCCCAAATCACCTGCACTTCAGAAATAGAGCAGAGGCTCCATGAACTCATCCTCTGCTCTGGACTGACTGATGGCTGACTGCTGAACTGTGTGAAGTCAGCTATAGTTTCAGTGAGTTCACCACCTTAGTGGCTGTATGGAGGCTAGAGAATGACGTGTTCTAATTTTATTTTACACACACACACACACAAATTCTTTTGAATTGTTTTCTCTTTCCTTGAAAATAAATTTCTTATTTCAAATAGTATATTCTGTTTTTCCCTCCTTCACCTCCTTACATATCCTTCCCTACCTTCCCTCCCATCCAGATCCCTTTCTGTCTCCCTTTACAAACCAAACAGGCTTCTAAAGGATAATAAAATAAGATAAAAGAAATCCTAACATATTGGAATTGGATAAAGCAAGTAAACAGAAAGAAAATCGTTTGAGAAAAGGCATAAGAACCAGTGAACCACTTGGTCACACACTCAGGAATCCTTTAAAAACCACTAAACTGAAAGTCATAATATATACACAGGGGACCTGGTCCAGACTGTGCAGAGTCTTTGTATGTTGCCTCAGTCTCCCTAAGTTCATATGTGCATTGATATTATAGATTTTTGAAGGCTTTGATTTCATGTGTCCTCATCCCCTCTGGTTCTTCCATTCTTTCTACCTCTTTACACACACACACACACACACACACACACGTGTGTATATATATATATATATATATATATATATATATATATATATATATAGAGAGAGAGAGAGAGAGAGAGAGAGACAGAGGGGAGAGGGAGGAAAAAGAAAGAGAGAAAGAGAGAGGGAGAGAGGAGAGACAGAGAGAGACAGAGAGAGAGAGAGACAGACAGACAGACAGAGAGAAGAGATATTCATTCTACACCTTCTGTTACTCTAGAGAACCCAGAGGAAAACAGTTACTGAGAGTATAGCTATGAAACTACTTCAGGCAATCGTGTCCTTATTAGAGAAAGAGAACATGGGACAAAAATCCACCTAAAGGACTCTGAGCAAGTTTTGTCAGTGTGTAAGCAATACAGATTATTTTTGTCAATGTTATCCATGACAACATGTACCATATTTTCTTTATATACTTTTCAGCTGTGAGACATCTAGGTTGTTTCTAATTTTAGCTATTATGAATAAAACTGCTATGAACTGTGCTGAGCAAGTGTTCTTGTATGGTGATTGGTTTTCTGGGAGAGATTTGAACATGTTTTCATTGGCCAGCATGAGCTCAGAATCAGCCACTGGCTCCTCTCTATTACAACCTTGTGGAGAACATTAAGAGACAAAATTAATGTGAAAATTTGTTAACATTAGTTTTGTTTAGTAAGATGAAATGTAATTGTACAAGTAGCAGAACCAGGCTTCATCTGGAATCACTGGGGAAATCTTCCCTCTGTGTTGCCTCTCCTCTTTGTAGATTGGATACTGGTTAGGATTCATTGTATGGGGTATCCAGTGTGTCTTTTAAAGAGACAACAAGTGACTTTCCACACTTACAGAACTTTTCTAGGGATGGTTGACAGTCCCCTAGGACCTGATTGGCCTTAGAGGGCAAGGGAGAAACTATTCTTTTAGTCTCCTTGACCATATTAGTATAGGTCTCCCAATATGGTTTTTAAACGCCCAATTAGGGTTACATCAGTCTGGAATTTTAACTACTGTACAACATTTTAATGGGTAGGCATTTCTAAATAAACTTTGGTTAGACACACATTATACCCAATTAGTGTAATTGTAGATCTTTGAGCTTAGAAATTTTAAATATATACACATCATCCCTAAGGTTTATCCTTTTTATGAGTTGAATAAGTATTCTAATTTTCTTTTCCATTCTAGAAACATCAACAATCTTAATCTTTACACATATAAATACTTCTTTATTAAAGTAACATCCATTTTTACATACTTATAAAATTTTTAGAAAAATGTATTAATCCCATACAACACAATAGCATTAACAGATGAGAAGTTTTTCCCTAAGGAACTGAGGATACTAATACCTATCCCCTGGTCATAAGATCCCAATGGCAGACAAAAGTTCAAATTCATTGAAATTCATCCTGGAGAACAAATGGGTTTATTGAGGCTTACTTTTAGAGAATTGGTAAGGTATTACTGCTGAAGAGGGAGACTCTGACGCAGTCACACTTAAGAGCTATTACTCGCTATGCATGAGGATGTGTTATAGCCATGTAGAAAAATCTTCCCTTTTAAACCTTTTTTATGTATAACACTAGCTAAGATGTCTTGTTCGTCTCCTTTTGGAAAGAAGTATTATATTTAATAAGTCTCACTGTGATCATTTTAGGTTAACACAGCTGAAGGAGGCCCTTTATTGGATCTTGAAACATCTATTTGTTCATTTGTTTGTTTTTATACAAGCCATAGTTGTAAGATACTCTTAAAAGTCTCAAAATATTTTTATTTCTGTATGTTTATGCATACATAAATAGCCTTTAAAAGCACAGACATAAGTTATTCTTATCCAAAGGTGGAGCAATTGTTCAATAGGAAAAATGTATCCTGGACTAGGAGCAACCATATCTTTTTTTTCCTAAACAGAAACAAGATTTTATTTTATATTTTGCAGTAAGGGAGATTACTAAGACATAGTATTAACTTTTCCAAATGCAGGACAGGCCTTCAACTTGAATTATGCCTCCCCATGGGAATACTTCTTCCCAAGATTAAATGATGATATCCCAACTAGCTGCTGCAGATGTCCCTGAAGTAGATTATTCCATTCGGATTTTTTAGCTGCTCATGATTTATTTATTTATTTATTTATTTATTTATTTATTTATTTATTATTTTTGTAATTTCCTTTGATGACAATGCCTCAGATACTATATGGGAAACAGCCATCTCTTTCCACTGTGTGAGTTCCCTGGGGAATTACTCAAGTTATAAGGATTGGATAGTCATTTCTTTTAAGTGCATAAAAAACTCATGAGCTGAGAGATGTTGATATTAGAGGTAAAATGATGTATTGACTTTCTACTGGCACTGTCACAAAAATACTAAGAATGACTTATCAATCCTATATCCAAAGGAGGGCTAGTGTCCAATATATACAAAGAACTCAAGAAGTTTGACTCCAGAGAATTAAATGACCCTATCAAAAATGCTGTACAGGGGCTGGCAAGATGGCCCAGTGGGTAAGAGCACTGACTACTCTTCCAAAGATCCTGAATTCAATTCCCAGTAACCACATGATGGCTCACAACCACCCGTAATGAGATCTGATGCCATCTTCTGCCATGTCTGGAGACAGCTAAAGTGTACTGATGTATAATAATAAATAAACCTTTTTTAAAAAACTAAAAACTGTTACATGGATGCAGATGTGTTCACTTTTAAAAAATGGGGTACAGAACAAAACAAAGAATTTCCAGTTGAGGAAACTTGAATGACCGAGAAGTACCTAAAGAAATGTTCAAAATCCTTAGTCATCAGGGAAATGGAAACCAAAACAACCCGAGATTCCACCTCACACCAGTCAGAATAGCCAAGATAAAAAAAAAATTCAGGTGACAGCAGATGCTGGTGAGGATGTGGAGAAAGAGGAACATTCCTCCTTTTTTGGTGGGATTGTAAACTTGTACAACAACTCTGGGAATCAGGAACAACCATCTCTTAAAGTTAGTGTATGCCCTCAAAAATTATGGACCAGGTTGTTAAATTAGAAGTGGAATGAGGACAAATAAGATGACATTATGAACAAAAACTGGATACTAATGCATGTCTTGTCCTTAAGATCAGATTTAAAATTCTAAATTTAAAAACTTATAGTAATTGTCCCAAAGGAAAATATTGGACCATTAGTCATCTCTATTTATTTTACCTATGCAGTTACATTTGTTAGATAATTTTTTATTGTTTTGGTTTTTAAACATTTTAATTTATTTAACTTATATCCTGCTCACTGCCACCTCAGGTCACCCATCCCACCATCCTTCCAACAGCCCCCTCCCCTTCTCCTCTGAGAGAGTAGCAGCACCTTTGGGTATCCCACCACTACCACCACCCTGGCACATCAAGTCTCTGTGGGGCTAGACACATCCTTTTCCACAAAGGCCTGACAAGACAGCCCCTCTAGAAGAACATATCCCACATACAGGCAACAGCTTTTGGGATAACCCCGGCTCCAGTTGTTCAGGACCCACATGAAGACCAAGCTGCACTTCTGATACATATGTGTAGGGAGGACTAGGTCCAGCCTGTGTATGTCCTTTGGTTGGTGGTTCAGACTCTGAGAGCCCCAAAGTTCCAGGTTAGCTGACTCTGTTGGTCTTCCTGTATAGTTTCTATCCTCTTAGAGACCTCAATTCTTCCTCCTTTAATTTCCTAAGGGTTTCCAAGCTTAATCCACTGTCTGGCTATAGATGACTGAGTCATTCTGAGTCAGCTGCTGGGTGGAGTCTCTCAGAGGATAGTTATGTTAGACTCCTCTCTGAACGCTTAACGGAGTATCATCAATAGTGTGGGATTGGTGCTTGCCCATGCGATGGGTCTTAAGTTAAGCTGGTTATTGACTGACCACTCACTCAGTCTCTACTCTATCCCCTGTGCCTGCATTTATTATAGACAAGATAATTTTTGTTGATTTTATTATTATTATTTATTTATTTCATTTACATTTCCAATGCTATCCCAAAAGTCCCCCACACCCTCCCATAACGTCTCCTCCACCTACCCACTCCCACTTCTTGGCCCTGGCTTTCCCATGTACTGAGGCATATGAAGTTTGCACAACCAATGGGCCTCTCTTTCCACTGATGGCCAACTAGGCCATCTTCTGCTACATATGCAGCTAGAGACATGAGCTCTGGGGGGGTGGGGTGGGTACTGGTTTGTTCATATTGTTGTTCCACCTTATAGAATTGCAGATTCCCCCAGCTCCTTGGGTACTTTCTCTAACTTCTCCATTGGGGGCCCTGTGATCCATCCAATAGGTGACTGTGAGCAACCACTTCTGTTTTTGCTAGGCCCCGGCATAGTCTCACAAGAGACAGCTATATCAGGGTCCTTTCAGCAAAATCTTGCCAGTGTGTGCAATGTTGTCAGCGTTTGGAGGCTGATTATGGGATGGATCCCCGGGTATGGCAGTCTCTAGATGGTCCTTCCTTTTGTCTCAGCTCCAAACTTTGTCTCTGAAACTCCTTCCATGGGTGTTTTGTTCCCAATTCTAAGAAGGGGCAAAGTATCCACACTTTGGTCTTCTTTCTTCTTGAGTTTCACATGTTTCACAAATTGTCTTATATCTCAGGTATTCTATGTTTCTGGGCTAATATCCACTTATCAGTGAGTACATATCATGTGAGTTCTTTTGTGTTTGAGTTACCTCACTCACGATGATGCCCTCCAGGTCCATCCATTTGCCTAGGATTTCATAAATTCATTCTTTATAATAGCTGAGTAGAACTCCATTGTGTAAAGTACCACACTTTCTGTAACCATTCCTTTGTTGAGGGGCATCTGGGTACTTTCCAGCTTCTGGCTATTATGAATAAGGCTGCTATGAACATATTAGAGCATGTGTCCTTCTTACTGGTTGGAACATCTTCTGGATATATGCCCAGGAGAGGTATTGCGGGATCCTCTGATAGTACTATGTACAATTTTTTGAGGAACCGTCCAGACTGATTTCCAGAGTGGTTGTACAAGCTTGCAATCCCACCAACATTGGAGGAGTGTTCCTCTTTCTCCATATCCTCGCCAGCATCTACTGTCACCTGAATTTTTGATTTTAGACATTCTGACTGGTGTGAGGTGGAATCTCAGGGTTGTTTTGATTTTCATTTCCCTGATGATTAAGGATGCTGAACATTTTTTCAGCTGCTTCTCAGCCATATGGTATTTCTCAGGTGAGAAATCTTTGTTTAGCACTGAGCCCCATTTTTTGACTGGGGTTATTTGTTTTTCTGGAGTCCACCTTCTTGAGTTCTTTATATATATTGGATATTAATCCCCTATCTGATTTAGAATAGGTAAAGATCCTTTCCCAATCTGTTGGTGACCTTTTTGTCTTATTGACAGTTTTTTTTCCCTTACACAAGCTTTGCAAGTTTATGAGGTCCCATTTGTCGATTCTTGATCTTACAGCACAAGCCATTGCTGATCTATTCAGGAATTGTTCCCCTATGCCCATATCTTCGAGGCTTTTCTCCACTTTCTCTGCCCATCTCTTTAGATGGGAAGAAAGCATTTGACAAAATCCAACACCCATTCATGATAAAAGTCTTGGAAAGATCAGGAATTCAAGGCCCATACCTAAACATGATAAAAGCAATCTACAGCAAACCAGTAGCCAACATCAAAGTAAATGTTGAGAAGCTGGAAGCAATCCCCCTAAAATTGGGGACTAGACAAGGCTGCCCACTATCTCCCTACCTATTCAACATTGGACTTGAAGTCCTAGCCAGAACAATTAGACAACAAAAGGAAATCAAGGGGATACAAATTGGAAAGGAGAAGTCAAAATATCACTTTTTGCAGATGATATGATAGTATATATAAGTGACCCTAAAAATTCCACCAGAGATCTCCTAAACCTGATAAACAGGTTCAGTGAAGTATCTGGATATAAAATTAACTCGAACAAGTCAATGACTGTTCTGTACACAAAGGATAAACAGACTGAGAAAGAAATTAGGGAAACAACACGCTTCTCAATAGTCACAAATAATATAGACACCTTTATCCCCAGCAGTATTTTTTATTAGATATTCTCGTTATTTACAGTTCAAATGCTATCCCAAGTTTTCTCTATACCCTCCCGCCCGCTCCTCTACCTACCCACTCCCACTTCTTGGCCCTGGCATTTTTCTGTACTGAGGCATATAAAGTTTGCAAGACCAATGGGCCTCTATTCCCAGTGATGGCCTACTAGGCCATCTTCTAATACATATGCAGCTAGAGACACGAGCTCCAGGGGTACTGGTTAGTTCATATTGCAGATCCCTTCAGCTCCTTGGGTGTTTTCTCTAGCTCCTCCATTGGGGACCCTGTGTGCCATCCTATAGATGACTATGAGCATCCACTTCTGTATTTGCTTCACAATGGCATAGCCTCACTCGAGACAGCTAAATCAGGGTCCTTTCAGCAAAATCCTGCTGGCATGTGCAATAGTGTCTGGGTTTGGTGGCTGATTATGGGATGGATTTTGTTTTTTATTCCCAACAGTATTTCTTATTTTTAATTGGGTTATATTTCATTTACATTTCCAATGCTATCCCAAAAGTACCCCACACGCTCCCCCACCCACTCCCCCACCCACCCACTCCCACTTCTTGGCCCTGACGTTCCCCTGTACTGAGGCATATAAAGTTTCCATGACCAATGGGCCTCTCTTTCCACTGATGATCGCCTAGGCAATCTTCTGATTCATATGCAGCTAGAGACACGAGCTCTGAGGGGGTACTGGTTAGTTCATATTGTTGTTCCACCTATAGGATTGCAGGTCCCTTTAGCTCCTTGGGTACTTTCTCCACCTCCTCTATTGGGGGCCCTGTGATCCATCCAATAGCTGACTGTGAGCATCCACTTTTGGTTTTGCTAGGCCCCAGCATAGTCTCACAAGAGACAGCTCTATCTGGGTCCTTTCAGGAAAATCTTGCTAGTGTATACAATGGTGTCAGCGTTTGGAAGCTGATTATGGGATGGATCCCCGGATATGGCAGTCTCTAGATAGTCCATCCTTTCGTCTCAGCTCCAAACTTTGTCTCTGTGACTCCTTCCATGAGTGTTTTCTAAAGCATATCTCATTAGCAGCCTGCAGTTGGCAGATAGCTCAGTAGATAAAAATGACTTAAATCTTGACAGGCTTTATGAGATGAGTTCAACCTCTGGATCTCTCTTGGTAGAACAGAACAAATTCCTCCAAGTTGTCCTTTGACCTCCACATATGCAGAATGGCATACATACTTACCACATGCATATAAATAAATGATAAACATGTTAGCAACCCGGTGCTGCTATACTTCCCCCATAAGATAATCTCATGGATAAGAAACTTCTAAAATAAAGACTTGTGTCCACAATATTGTTAAATAGAAAAACAAATTGCTCACTGTATCAAGGCAGCCAGGACAAACTATACAATCATAATGTTTCTCAAATTCCCCAAATAGCTGGAAGAGACTGAATCTCATTGATGGCCCAGCTAGCTTTTCCAGGTGAAGCCTGTATATATAGACCTGTGTATAACACAAAAAATAATGAATACTAGACAAGTGAGTTAGGATAGATTAACTGAGTATTTTAATTTTTAAAGTATGATCTACTATGGCTACATATGTATATATGTGTACACACACACACACACACACACAAAATCAGAATCTCCAGAAACATAGGAGGCCCCATTTATTTTCTGGATGTTTATCAAGTGACCTCTACTAGATGATCATAATAGAATTGGGGAAGAAATTGGGAGATCAGAAGGAGATTAACTGATACAAGCCTGCAGGAAGAAATGTGGCATTTCTGCCGAAAAGTCAGTGAGTGCTCATCTCTTGTCCTTAATATTTGCATTTAAAAATCAAATATATTTGGTAAATTTTATCACCTCAAAACCACAAGTTTCTATTCATTACCTGAGAAAGTGAGTAAAACTATGAATGGAAAACTATGAAAGCGTCATGTCTACATATCCTTTAGCAGTAGAAGAGGTAGAAAAGGCAATTCTCTCACATACAATCACAAATTTATAGCAATATTTGGATGCCTTGTGGAACTGGGCAAGAAAAATTAGAGCACTCACTGTCTGGAAACCACTACACACACACACACACACACACACACACAGAGAGAGAGAGAGAGAGAGAGAGAGAGAGAGAGAGAGAGAGAGAGAGAGATTACTTAAAATGAAGCCTAGTAGGAAATTAGGGGAAATGCCACCCAACATCATCATACTAGTAAGCATCCAATAAAAGAGAGTTTACAAATGGGAGAGGCATGAAGGTGCAGCAACTGATCCTGCTTGTAGGAAAAACATGTCCATGTGACTCCCAGCAGGAACTCTTGACAGAGAAAACTTTTCGGGTGGGGATGGTTGAGATACCTATCATCTTCCTCTCTGTAGGCTAAGTCAAGAGGATCTGGAGGTGGGAATCTTTTCACCATAAACCTAAAATTCCTCCACATATTTTCTCATGAATCTATTTTCAAGATAGTTTTTTCCACAGTCAACAGTCTCAGAAACACCTGATAGTCCTTTGTGTATATTCTGTCAGAATCTATGATACCACAGCAGACAAACTTTAAAGGTAGAATAAAGCAATGTACACGGTATAGTTTATGATGGGATTTGAAAATATATTTTGATATTCTGAAATTGAAATATAATGTTTTTTTATCTTGCCATCTCTTCCATGTACTCTCATTGCACTCTCTTTCAAATTCTGCCCTCTATTTCTGTTCTGGATAGCTTTTTATGTTGGAGATGAGATGTTGATCAGGACCCTGTTCTGAAACAGGGCAGCATGACACTATTAACATAGGTTAGGAGATGTGTGGTGGCTCCCCAGGAATTCAGCAGAGAATGTTCTCACTCAAGTGGTAAATGATGGCTAATTAAGTGTCCCTTGAGGTCTTATCTGTCATTATAAACATAATTGTTTAGTGACAGGGCTAGAAGGACACATAGTACAATGAGTGCTTAATTATTTTTCTGCTCACTTTCTTGCTAGAATGAGGAAGAAGGAATGTTATGACAAAGGGAACCATAGATCCCTTAAAGCTCCATTCAAAAATCAAAATGACTGTACCATATCAGTCTAGGTAGCCTTCCAAAGGAGGACAGAAGAGCCTTGGCTGTATCCAAGAAATGCTGTGTAGGGGTAAGTGTGGGCCCCCACAGCTGAATTAAAATAAAAATGAATGTAAAGCCTTACCTACAATTGGGGTGCTTCTGTCCTTTTTTTCCTCCCATCATTCTAGTTCCCTCCTTTCCTCAAGTGATATATCATTTCTTCAGCGAAAATTTTGTACTGAGACCTGAGTTGGAGAGTACTACACGTTTTTCTAGCATAGTAAAGATATCATTACATAAAATTCATAATGTCATCCATTTTTAATTTACAGTTCAGTGGCACTAAAAGAATTTATATTATTATGAAAAGTGAGTAAAAATCAACCTTCACAGCTTTTTTTTTTCATTTCCAAGTGTTGCTTTGCCATTGACCATCAATTTCACATTCTCCTGTCTGCTAAAATTCTAGTGACTATGATTCTATATCAATTAATTTACTATTTTAACTATATCCTATGAATGGAACAGTGCATTTGTATTTTTGTGTCATATTATTTCTCTAGCACAAAATTTCAAGTTTTATTCATTTTGTATTTACTATGCTGTCACTCCATTTTAGAACAAACAGCATTCTCCTAATAGAACATGTCATTGTTTGCTTATCCACTCATATGTACAGTGAAAATTGACTTAGTTCCATGTTTGTATTATTATGAATAATATTGACATGCCTATTGCCTTGCAAATACTTGTTCAAGTTTCTTCTTCCAATACCTTTGAGGATGTACATATGAAATTACTAGATATATAAGAAAGTAAAGTTTATTTATTATTTATTGTATTTGTGAAATTATAATTATATCATTTTCTCATTTCGTTTCCTTCTTCCAAATTGTTCCATATGCCTCTCTTTGCGGCCTTCAAAATTCAACAGTCATTTTTAAATTAGATTTTGTTATATGAGTATATGTATTTCCTAAATATATTTCTTTATTAAATGACACAAGTTGATCCAGGGTGAATATGTAATTTTAAAGTCCCACTCTTAGGAAAGGGTAATAGTCATCAATGAATGTGAAGACTTTGGGTTCTTTGTCATTTTCATTTGCATTTCCCTGATAGTTACAAATATTGAGCACATGATATGCTTTTTCATTGTCTTTGAAGAAATATCCTTTCAAGTTTGGCCCTTTTAAACTACTCATTGCCTCCTTATTTTGTTGTATGATATATTTATATATTTCCTATCAATAATGTCAAATATGTTCTCAAATGTACTTTATAAGATGTTGGTTATTTTAACAGTGGTTTTGTTATTAATAGTGGTTTCATGTGAAAACTAGACACACCTGACAATTCTTTGAAAGATACAATCAATAACCATGAAAGAATGGAAATTTTTATTAGATTTCAAGCAATTAAAGATAATAATAGTTTAAAAGCTGTTCAAAACAATAGTGATAATTTCTGGGTTCATAGTAATAAACGTGGGTGAATTCCAACAAAATTTAAAGATGAAATAAATCTACTTTGCATAACATTTTCAAGGATATAAATATGATCCACTTTCTATTTTATTTTGACACCAAGACTGTCTGTGCCAACCCAGACAACACTGTCAGAAAAAAAAAAAAAAAAAGAAAAAGGAAGTGTTTTTGTATGTAGTTGTAAAACTCCTCAATAAAACATTAGCAAATTGAATCTATCAACACTGTATAATAAAACACCCCGTTTTGTTTGACTATATTAACAAATTTAAGATAAATAAAATGACTGTGTTTCCAGCCATGAAAAAATGCTGTAAATAAAAACCATTTGCCAAAATTTTAGAAATAAGGATAACTTTTTTGTCTGTGTTTTAAAACTTTTTAGACATATTTATTTTACATATATGAGTGTTTTGCCTGGTGTTCATGGAGGTCAGAAGAAGGCACTGAGTTCCCAGGAACTAGTGTTCTGAACCATCTCTCCTTCAATGGCCTGGTTTTTAAGTCAAAAACGTATTCTCATTCTCTCTGTCTCTCTCTTTTTTTTTTTTTTTAATTTTTGTTTTTGAGACAGGGTTTCTCTGTTTAGCCCTGGCTGTCCTGGAGCTCACGCTGTAGACCAGACTGGCCTCGAACTCAGAAATCCTCCTGCCTCTGCCTCCCCAGTGCTGGGTTTAATGGCGTGAGCCACCACCAGCTAAAAACTTCTGCTCTTTTGTCCGCTAGATGTGACCTTAGTTCTCAGAGTTTGAAATCTCGCTTGGGAGAAAGTCAGGCAGTGCTTAAGTCATACTCATATATTCCACTTAACTTTTCTTGAAAAAAGATGTAGGCAGATGCGTAGGTACCTAAACGTGATTTGCCAGTCAGGACAGGGCCTCGTAGCCTGGAGAACCGCACGGAGCTGAGGTGGAGAGAGGTCAGCTGACCCAAGCTAAGCCAATAGGAATCCCCCAGTCAGAGCGCTAAGTTTGAAAAGGAACCCTTGGGGTCCTCAGAGGGGCTTTTGAGGACCCGCGCCCTTGCGCTTGCGCGTGCTTTCTCACTCTCCGCTTTTGAGGATCTCTTGACTAGAAATAAGCTGCTGCCGTGCGACAAAGGTGCCGGAAAAGTCAGAAGATTCTCCCGACCCTCTCACTGAGGTAAATGACAGACATTTCTTTTTAAATTGAACTTATTTGGGATGAAGGACATAGACACGGGGTTTTGGGACTTATCAATCTTACAGGTTTTTACGGGTTCCGCCTTGGATGCTCGAAGGTCAATTTTGTGTTACTGTGTAGAGGTATTGGTTCCTGAGGTGTGCGTCACTTCATTTTGTGACCAATCTCTTCACATTCTCTATTTAAAATATTCCACACATCGTTTCACCTCTTCTTCAAAGATTTATTTTAGTCCAGGTGTGATGGTGTACTGGTGGCTGAAGCAAGTGGATTTCGCGTTTTGTCACAGCCTGGGTAGAGAGTTAGGCCTTGTCTCAAAAACAAACAAAAAAACAAAAAAACTATTTTTTTCATCTTTTACTTGAGTCTATTTCCACAGTGAAGCCTTAGGGGGCCTGGTGGTGGTGGAGGGGGAGAAAAAGAAAAACCGCACCCAAATAAATAAATAAAACCAAAACCTACAGAACACCATTTTTTTTTTAAATACAGAACACCTTTTTTTTTAATTTTTTTAATGCTTTGCATCAGCCTGGGTTTATGGTAAGACCTTGTGTTCCTGCCCTGATTAACTTGTAAATTAAAATAAACTCTTTCCTCCAAGAGGAAAAACTAACCAAGAAACAAATTAAAAACTCACAAATCCACTATTTTTTTTCCATTGAGTCAGTATGGGTACATGGTGAAGCCTTATCACAAAGACAAAGGAAGAAACAAAAACAAAAAACAATTTTTTTCTTCCTTTGCCTCTTAGTCTTACTAGTTTTATATGACATGCTTTTTAAAATAGTAGAAAAGTGAGCAGTGGAGATAATTTATTCATTTCCCTTTTAGTTTATTTAATTTATATTTTAAAATACTTTTGTGTCTAGTACAAATATCTGTTCATTTACCTGTTGGAGATAAGTGTGATTTCATTTCCAAGGCATTTTGAATTTTTTTCAGTGCCCTGCTGTGACTGGTCATCAACTTTGTGATCTTTTATCTCTGCATTCTGAGAGTAAGTGTTGCAGGTATTTTCTTCCATGACTGACTTTTATCTTTAAAGCTTTAAAAAATAATTTTAGGGTTCTAAAATATGTTCTCTCAGATATCTCTACTATGGACATTTTACAAATACCAAATCTAGGAGATTAGCATTGAAGTACAACTTATTATAGATTTCATTTTAATTTTTCAGTGTTTTTTATTTTATTATAAATTTTCCCTATGGAGAATTTTATATATGGATGCAATGAAATATGATCATATTCACCCCACATTTCTTCTCTCCAATTCTTCCCACATTCCCTCTCTAGCATGTCCTCTTCCAAACTTTGTCTGCATGTCTTTTTTTTTTCTTTTGATACTCCACTGACTCCAATTAGTGCTGCATATATGTTATTCTAATCGATTCCCTTTGTATTTCAGAACGCCATTCACAAGACTTGGCTGAATTTAGTTGTCATTTCTCCATAGTCCCATTCTGCCATATAAGCCTGAAACATTTGAAGAGGATTGGTAAGAATTTTTTTCAAGTTGCTGTGGGTTCATCCTTTTAAAAAATTATACATTGTGTTGTTATAGTATTACATTTCCAGTATGTACTTTCTGCTCCTTTGCTCCTGTTCTCTATCAGTGCCCACTCCTTCATTATTCTCCTTACTTCAAACAGACTCTATGTTGCTCTTATTGCATATTTTTGTGCAAGTATGAATATATATTAAATCTAAGTTTTTCCTTAGAGAAAGTATGTAATATTTATCTCCTAAATCTGGAGGATTTTTGAGTAACCTGATGATTCTTTCTCGTTGTTGTTGTTCTTTTTTTTTTTTTTTTTTTTTTTTTTTTTTGAGACAGGGTTTCTCTGTATAGCCCTGGCTGTCCTGGAACTCACTTTGTAGACCAGGCTGGCCTCAAACTCAGAAATCTGCCTGCCTCTGCCTCCCGAGTGCTGGGATTAAAGGCGTGAGCCACCACACCAGGCTGGTTCTTACTCCTATGTATTTTTCCTACAAATGCCACCATTTTGTTTCTCTTTCCCACTTGGTCTTAACTCCAGTGCATGCATACACCTTACTTCTAGAATCTGTACACAGTTGATAGAGTTCTAGGATGAATTCACTCCTGGATTATTGTAAAAAGCAACATCAGAAAAGTGAATGTGCAGGTATTTCTATGGTGTGTTCTTTTAGATTTCTTAGGATGCTATGCCTGGAGAGTAAAATACTTCTAGATTTCCTTTTCTACAGGAGCCTCAATAAGGATTTCCATATTTTCACCAGCATTATATAAGAGTTCCTTTATCCCACATCATCACTAGCATTTTTTGTTATTTAGCATCACAAATGTACTTTTGATTATCAGTTTTATTAGGGCTAAGGAAGTTAAGCATTTATGAGTACATTTATTAACTATTTATATTTCTTCTCTCGAGCCAAGTTTAGTTAATTTGTTATTTACCAGTGTGGCAGCTTCTATATTTGATACTGAATGTTTTAGGTTCTTTAAAGTGTATATGAATTCTCTATAAAATGTTTATAGCTAGAAAATAATATTCCCGTCCTGTTTCTTGACACATTGTTGTTTCTATTGCTCTGCAAATATTTTTCATTTCATCCAATTTAATTTGTCAGTAGCTTCTATTGTTTCCTGAGCTGTTTCCAGAATGTATCTTAGGGAAGCTTTACTATGCCTGTGCCTTAAAACTGTTTGCCTTGTACTTATTCTTTAAAAAGTTTCAAGATGTTGCATCTTACATTAGGACTTTTCATTCATTCTAAATTGATTTTTGTAATTAGAGACAGGGATATGAGTTTATCTCTCCACATTTACATAGCTAGTTTCATTAGCTCTTTTTGTTTAAAAAGGTTTTCTATTCTGTCATTGTATATTTGGGCACTTTTTCCCACAAATCAGGTGATTGTGGATGTATAGTATTATTTCTGGGATATTTATTCTCTTCTAGCAACTTGGACATCTCCTTTTTTGGCACTAACATGCTATTTTTGTTTCTATTGTTCTAGGATCTAATTTGGACAATCTAATTTTTATTCCAGTGAAGAAATTGAAGAAGACAATTAAGAGGGACAGACCTTCTACAGTCAAGAACCAGTGAGTAAATATTAGCTGCTTTCAAATTATATCATAGAACGATAGCAACAAAACAGCATGCTATCGCCATGAAAAGAGCTGTGTTCATCTGCATAAGAGAGATCACTAATAACATGACAGAAAATACTGGGTTGTCTTGAAATCTCCTCTGTCAACACTACTAGTCTAACACTCCTCAATTTAGCCTCCGGCAGGTTATTTGGACAAGAGCAAAAAGCAGCCACATTCTTTGCCAAAACATCTTAAGTGTGGTCTCTAGGCCTGTTGCTATTGTTACCCTCTCAAACCTCTCCAGCTGAGACTATTTTTCTCTTTCAAGTTTCTACTAAGATTCCCATTGATCCTCACATAAAGAGTTTAACCACTTTCCTAATTGAAAACACCAAGGTACAAGTTCTATCCATAAATAGCATGGTCAGGCGTGTCACAGCAGTATAGCATTCTCTGGTACCCACTTCTTAGTTTCTTTTCTATTGTTATGACGAGACCCTATGATCAAGACAGTATAAAAGAAAATCACTTAATTGGGGCCTTGCTTATAGTTTCAAAGGGTTAGTTTATGATCATCATAGTAAGGAGTGTGGCAGCAGTAGGCAGAAAGACAGGCATGGAGCTGGAGGATTATCTGATAGCTCACATCTGAAATTTGCAGGCAGAGAGAGGGGGAAAGAAGAGACAGAAACTGAGACTGGGTCTGGCATGGGGTTTTGAATCCTCAAAGCCAATGACACGCCAAGAAGGGCAAACCTCTTAATCTTTCCCAAATAGTTCTACTAATTGTAGACCAAGTATTAAAATTTATGATTCTATAGGAGGCCATTCTTATTAAAAACACCATTTTATTTTAGTCTACAACTTATGAATATTGGTTCCTACAATTTTTACCCTTTTCATTTGAGATATGAGTTTGGTTGACAGATAACAATTAAGCTATGGCAGCAAGACAAGTCAGCAGGGCTTTTTTTGTCTTCTGTAGCCAGGGCATACTATCAGAAACTGTTAGTAAGTCACAGCTTATGCAAATGTAAGTCATGGAGAGGGCAGATTTTAGCCCAAGCAAGCAGTAGTTGTTAGCTTAAGCCATGTGGCTGCGGTTTTATGAAGGAAAATATGAGCAGAAAGAAGGTTTGGAAGCTTGCTGCATCCTTAAGGAAAGCTGATGATGTAGTCAACAACATGTGGAATTGTGGGATATAAAAGATCCATCCATCTAATAAGCCCTTTAACATCAGACACAGAGATAGCGAATTTTTACTGCTAAGTTTCATTCTTTCTTTGAGCCAGTATTTCCTCACCATGTCCCATTCCTCCTCTCTTTTGGAATAGTAATGTATATTTTGTGACATTATATGTTAGAAGTATGTGATTTGAGTTTTGGGTTTTGAATTTACAATGGTTACTGTTCAGAGATCACATTGAGTCTCAGGAAAAATAAAATCTTTAGGCCCTCTCCTCTACCTTTAAGCCGTCTTTAGATTGTGGAGGCTTTTGAAGTTTGACTGAATGTATTTTGCATTATGATATGGCTCCAGGCCTATGGGAGCCAGGGAATGGAATGTAGGGGTTAGAATGAGAATAGCCCCCATAGACTCAAGTATATGAGTATTTGGTTCCCTGTTGGTAGAGTGTTTAGGAAGGATTAGGAGGTGCGGCCTTGTTAAAGGAGACTTGTGTCACTGGGGAGTGAGTTTTGAGGTTTCAAAAGCCAGTGCCAGTCATGTTCTCACTTTCTATCTTCCTCCTGCCTGCAGATCAGGAAGTAAGCTTTCAGCTACTCCTCCAACAACCATACCTGCCTGCCTGTCACCATACTCCTCCCCTTAATGGTTATGGACTAAACCTCGGAACTCTAAGCAAACCCCGTATTAAATGGTCTTATATTTTTCCTTGGCCATGGTGCCTCTTCTCAGCAATAGAAGTGTAACTAACACAATAAGCCTAAGGCTAATTCTGACTATTGATTGCTTTTCTCCCTCACATTGTGTACAACATTGAATGAGAACTCATCCTTAGGGAAGTGAGCTGAAGGCTGTTTCAAGCTCAGTTCCTCTAATTCCTGTGCCTGAAATGTGTGGTGTCTACCAAAATAGGGTCATAACTTTAAGTCCCGGTAGTCAGCTGTGGGTAATGGCAATAGCATATATTGCTTGTGGAATTCCTTATACTCCCCTAAACTGATAGCAGGAATTTTCAAAATCCTCCCTGATTTCTTCACAGAGCTATTGATCTCTAGGGTGTAATGTTTAATTTTATTTAAATTGTTTCATTTCTGCAATTTTTCTTTATGGGGATTTATAGTTTTACTGCTTTCTGATCAAACGAGATCAAAAATATATTATTTTAATTTTAAATATATTTTACCTGCTTATTGACCTAAATTATCATCTATATCATGGAATATCCCATGAGCTGTTGAGAAGCTGTGTATTATGTAGCTATTGAGTATTCTATAGAGATTTTTTTCTGGTTTGCTGTCTTGTGATGAACACCACAACCAAAAGGAATGTGAGGAGGAAAGCGTTTATTTCACCTTCTAGCTTTTAAGTCCATCATCCAGGGAAGTCAAGGCGGGAACCTGGAGGCAAGACCATGAAGAAAGGATGCTTACTGGCTTGTTTCTCCTGGCTTACTCAAATGCCTTTTTATACAATCCAGGACTACCTGCCCAAGAGTGGCTTCTCCATCAGAGAGCTGGGCAGGCCCTCACACATCAATCACTCATCAAAAACATGTTCCAAAGCCTTGCCTATAGGCAGTGTGATGGTGGCAACTCCTGAGTTCCTTCTTCTCATATTACCCTAGCTTTTGTTAATTTGACAAAAACTAAACCAGCATAATATCTAACTCTATTTGATCAATAGTGAATTGTGTCTACAGTATACTGTCAAATTTATGTTTGTCTTATTTATCATTTTACAAGATTTGGATATTGTCATCACACACTGAGTAGCTACAGGATTGTTTGTTTTATATTATATACATCAATATTCAGTGCTTACATATTTATATTGATAATAGCATATTGGTGGGTTCTTTTCTTTATTAATATTTATTGGCAGTCTGTGTCTTCTGAAAAATTTGTTTTGACTTGACATCTACTTTATCAGATGGGAGCATAGTCCTGGTTGTTTCCTGCTTCCAATAACCTAGTATTTTAAATTCAGCCCTTTCATTTTCAGTTTTTACTTTTTTGACCAAAAAGGTTGATTTCCTCTAGGCAGCAACCATCTATGCATATCTGAAATGCAGTCAGCGAGTTTATATCTTAAATTCATTATTTAGAACTGTTGTATTTAAGATTATTATTGAGAGCCTTTTTCATTCAGGGAAATCTTTTGTTTATTTCATGGTTTATTCAATTGTCCTTGCTATCCCCCCACCCCCATTGTACTGGACACATGATGGTTTACAGAATTGTAGAGCTTTTTCTACAGTCTTTATCTTATATGATCATGAAATTTGAGGAGTCTCTTGCTTCCTCACAATTAACACTGTATTTATTCCTCTCTTGTATGTATTTCTTTAAATGCATTTCTTATATGCTGGCTTAGTAGCATATATAGGTTATGCTATCAGGAAAATCTTTATTTGTTCATTGGTTTTAGGATATAACTCCTAGTTATAATGGCTCTTGACTTTTATGTACTTTAATGCTTAAATTACATCATTTGCTATTTTCAAGGCTTTTCCGTTTCTGCCAAGAAGACTGCTGTTATTAGGTTTGGTCTTCATTTTTAAGTGAAGTAGATGGCTTTTTTTTCAGCTTTTAATGTTGTGTCTTTGTTCTTTAAACTTAGTATAATATCCATGGTTATATAGCCTTACATTTTATTCCTAATACATAGTACAAAAATTATTTTCTTGTCATGCCTGTTTTAGAGTTTAAGTGCCTCTTGTGATTAAAGTTCATTTCTTTCTGTAGCATCAGGAAATTTTCTGGTATAATTTAAGCGACTATATTTTCTATACCTTCAGGTTACATTTTGTCTTCTGGTCATATTCCAGAGCCTTGTGCTAAAGAGGTTTTTTTCTTTATTCATTTATAATTGTGAAATTTCTTTCAACTTTTCTTCAAAGCTTAACTTAGTAGTGACAGGCTCTGTGGTTTTTATCGATTGGAATTTCAGAATTTCTGCTTGTTTTCTTTTAAACCCATCATGACTTTCTCATCTATGTTTCTCCCCTATACACACATGTTCTGAGTTGATTTCTTCATTTCGTTCATATGTGTGAACGTTCCTGAACTTTTTTCAAGTATACTTTCCTGTTTTAATAATTGATGTAATTTTATTTATGTGCATTTGGTGTTTTGCGTGCATGTGCACCTGTATGGGGGTGTCAGATACCCTGGGAGTAGAGTTTCAGACAGTTCTACAGTACTGCTATATAGGTGCTGGGAGTTGAACCAATTTCTTCTAGAGGAGCAGCCAGTGATTTTAACTGCTGAGCCATCCCTCTAGCCCCCTCAAGTATTCCGTCAAACTATTTGTTCAGCATTTTAAACACTTCAGTATTTTTTTAAATGGTGTATGAGTATTTGTATTCATTTGCCCAGTTTTCCATAATTGTTATATTTTTGTGTTATGACTTCTATACTATTTTGGATGTGATATCTTCAAGTTTACCTTTCTCACAGTGGAGGGCTCATTCTCAAATCCAAAAAAGAAGAAAAGAGGCCACTGTAGTAGCTAACTAAACTATATAAAGAAACACAGAGAAAGAATTAAAGCCAGCGAATGTGCCCCAACAAATATGAAGTAGATACTGACAGAAATTATTATTATTGGACAGTAAACTGTGAAGTTTAAACTCAATTTGGTTAAAAGTAGAAGTTTTAATTGTACCCAATGGCTAAGAAAAGGAGCACATAGAGTTGCGAGGAGTTTAGAGGTGGGGTATATCTAAGATTTGTGGGCAGGACTGGTGTCAAATATGAACAGAATAGATTGCATGCATGTATGAAATTTTCAAGTAATTAATAAAAGTGTTCTATTTTAAAAGTAGAAGTAATAATGAACTATAAAATAAAGAGTACAGACTAGGGGAAGGAAAGAGAGCACCGAGATTCGTGTTGGAATTTGGGTCTCACTGAACTCATATCTCACCCAACAGTAGAGCATCTGTGAGAGGAAGGAGGCTGCTGCAGCCTAAGGCCTTCGTGGGTCGGGAACTCGAGAATCTCAAGTTTCTGCAATCTTGACCCTTACTGAAGGTAAGTGGCACTACACGTAGAGCTGCTGCGTGGTCTCAAGCATGGGATTATATGAGTCCTAAGGTGTTACCTGGTGGTGGGGTTTACTCGTTGACACACTGGTGGTATGGCATCTGAGCTGTGGCTCATGAGGGTCTGCTGCTGGCAATGATTTCAGCGTGTCCTTGTCTGTCATTCTCCAAACCTCATCACTGCCTTCTACAGGTGTCTCCCACAAAGCCAGTCTGGCAGCCTCTCTCGAGTCCTCATTTTGCAATTGTTCTTGGTTTCTTATTTACCAGAGTGTTTTGCCCCAAACAATTAGCCTCTCTCAAGATTGCACCTCTGAAACACTAAAAACAGGAAACATAAGTTTTTTTTTTCTTTATTTTGACTAGTGCCAACTGCAGCTTCACTGTCCCTACATTTCTGAGATTGAGTTAATGCTTATGAGAATCATGGGCTTAACTTTGGGTCCAGAGTGTCCATCTTGTTCTGTTTTGTTTTTATCAGAAGCACATTATATTTGGAAGTGAATTTTCCTCAAACCAACTACCCCCACCATGGAACTAGTTTTGGAGTTTTGAGAGCTTGCTACTCTTGGATGAATCACCTTTCTGTGTCTCAATGACTTTTACTTGTCCTACCCCTTCCTGGTGTTTTAATGCTTGTCCATTTCAATAGTCTAATTTTCCTTACCCTGACTTCTCTTTTATTTGTTTATATAGATTTGTAATTTTAAAGGTATGATAGCCTGCAGCAAAGTGAATTTTTAACCCACTGTATGGTTGTGAACACCTTGAACTTCTTAGTCCATCTGCTTCTGTAAGACTCTGATAAGCCTTAGCTTACCAGGGATGCCCAGAGTGAACAACATGGAACCAGGGATTGATACAAAAGCAAGAGGAATTTTTTTTTTGTTTCAGCATGCTGGGGTCGTCATCCTGCAGAGAAAGACAGGTGGTGACCCCAAGCAGCATTTTTGGCAAGTTTTTATATCGTTTCCAGGGCAAAATAGAGCATCAGCAACTAGGCACAGTACGATTGGTGGAACAGTGTACCCTTTAAACTGATTGGTCTTTAGGGAATGAGGTAGTAGGGGTTAATTACCTCTTCATTCCTGCCTACATGCACTCTGACCTGCCTCTTCCAGGAGGAAAGGGGTATCTGTGTGCTCTCTGTCCTGTCTCTTCTAGGAGGGGAGGGGTGTGATAAATTTTTCCATCTGCTGTGAGCTGACCTCTTCATTTTCCACTTTTTCTTGTGCTTGCTTTAATCCTGAAGCTATTGTGGATAGCCATGCAGCTCATATCCCTGTCCTCTGTACTGCTCTTGATATTTTTGTTTCAGGACCATCAACTGTACATACCTATACGATCTTTAATGAAAGAAGCTAAGAGATTTAGAGTGTAAAGGGCAAAGGTCAGAATCAGAAACAAAATGATCAGGGGGTCCTAACAAAGCAGAAATCCATGTAATAAACCAGGGGGAGCTGTTAAACCAAGACTCAAACCATCCTTGGGCTCCTTCCCTTTCTCTCATTCTCTTGAATAGTCCCTCTTTGTCCTTTGCCATAGAATCTTTAACAACCCCAGAATGGTCTATATAAAAGCAACACTCCTCAGCTGAGTCAGCAAGCACCTAGCCCTCCTTGCTGGAGGAAAAGTAGAGCCTAATCCCCTCCTATTCTGTAGTACTACTTCTGATAATGAAGACAATGATTCTTTAATGTGACCGATGAAAGTTTCTATTCTCTCTATATCTAAATCAATGGCTGCCCTCAGACTGTAAGACCAAAGTGGAGGTCCTGGTAGCTTCCCTGGCTGCCCTCAATCCCAAGAGAATGGAGACAATGAGTGCTCTAACAGGTTTGGCGGAAGGTCACATAGGATAGGGTAAGCAAACAGAATCCACAGGAACCACAAGGCTGTCGTGATCAAGATCAAGTTATCTTGAGCTTGAGCATATTGTCCATCTTCTGTACCATCCAGCAGGGGTCTCTCTCTAAGGTGCAGGGTGTTTGCAGGTTTCACATAGGAAGCATTCACCCAGGCAGAAATACTGTCCACCTTGAGGGCTGTGGGAGTGGTTAGCAGTGCCAGGAAGGGTCCCTTCCACTGGAGTCCCAGTGACTGTACCCAATGCCTCCTTATATAAATCCAGTCACCAGTCTGGCAATCGTGAGGGGACTGGCATCCCTGGAGGATTTAAGGCAGTCATTTTGGGCCGAATCTCATGCTGTATTGGAGCTTCAAGAAGAGGTTCCTATCAGTGAGTTGGGATACCTCCAGGGAGGGCCCAGTGGACACCAAAGGAGCTGGGGTATGAAACAGGATCTCAAAAGGGGTCAGATTAAAATGCAAGAGGGTGTTCAGTGCTTGGAACAGGGACAAGGGAAGGAAGTACCACCAAGTCTGAGCCAGTCTCTAAGGTCAAATTAGTCAAGGTCTCTGTTAAGGTTCAATTTATTCTCTCTACCTGCTTTGAGTTCTGGGGATGTTATGCACAACAGAGCTTCCAAATAGTCCTCAATATCTCTGTCAATCCCTGTCTTACCTTAGAAACAAAAGCAGGACTGTTGTCCTATTCAATTACCTTGGGCACTCTGAACCTCTGGAAAATTTCCTCTAATATCTTCTTAGCTGCCATAGTAGCTGTTTCCCTCTTGATGGGGAAAGCCTGAAGCTATCCAGAGAAAGTATCTACAAACAC
Source organism: Mus caroli (assembly GCF_978045245.1). Classification (NCBI taxonomy): domain Eukaryota; kingdom Metazoa; phylum Chordata; class Mammalia; order Rodentia; family Muridae; genus Mus; species Mus caroli. The sequence goes on along the minus strand of NW_028227260.1, from coordinate 35,725,076 downwards.
TAGAAAGTATTTGTAACCATATTTTCCTAGCTTAAAATCTGTAAAATTGTCCTGCCAATATACTCTAGGCTGTTGTCCCTTAGGTCTTTTGCCCTTTTTACTCTTGGCTGCATAAGCATTCATCTGCTGGCATATTTCTCTGTCCCAATATCTGAGGTCTATGATATGTGTGTGTGTGTGTGTGTGTGTGTGTGTGTGTGTGTGTGTGTGTGTGTGTGTGTGTATGTGTACTGTCAATTTTTCCCCTGTGCCCATATCTTCAATGCTTTTCCCGACTTTCTCTTCTATAAGTTTCAGTGTCTCTGGTTTTATGTGGAGTTCCTTGCTCCACTTAGATTTGACCTTAGTACAAGGAGATAGGAATTGATCAGTTCGCATTCTTCTAGATGATAACCACCAGTTGTGCCAGTACCATTTGTTAAAAATGCTGTATTTTTTCCACTGGATGGTTTTAGTTCCCTTGTCTTAGAGCAAGTGACCATAGGAGTGTGGGTTGAGGTCTGTGTCTTCAATTCTATTCCATTGGTCTACCTGTCTGTCGCTGTACCACTACCATGCAATTTTTATCACAATGCTCTGTAGTACAGCTTGATGTAAGGCATAGTGATTCCACCAGAAGTTCTTTTATTGTTGAGAATAGTTTTTTGCTATCTTAGGATTTTTGTTATTCCAGATGAATTTGCAAATTGCCCTTTCTAACTCTGTGAAGAATTGAGTTGGAATTTTAATGGGGATTGCATTGAATCTGTAGATTGCTTTTGGCAAGATACCCATTTTAACTATGTTAACCCTGCCAATCCATGATCATGGGAGATCTTTCCATCTTCTGAGATTTTCTTAGATTTCTTTCTTCAGAGACCTGAAGTTCTTATCATACAGATCTTTCCCTTCCTTAGAGTCACACCAAGATATATTATATTATTTGTGACTAGTGTGAACAGTGTTGTTTCCCTAATTTCTTTCTCAGCCTCTTTATCCTTTGTTTAGAGAAAGACCACTGATATGTTTGAATTAATTTTATATCCAGCAACTGTACTGAAGCTGTTTATCAGGTTTAAGGGTTCTCTGGTAGAATTTTTGGGGTCACTTATATATATACTATCATATCATCTGAAAATAGTGATATTTTAACTTCTTCCCTTCCAGTTTATATTCTTTTGATCATTATTTCTTCCTTGCTCAAGTTATCATTGAGTAGAGTGTTGTTCAGTTTCCACAGGTATGTAGACTTTCTATTATTTATGTTGTTATTGAAGACCAGCCTTAGTCTGTGTTCATCTGATAGGGTACATGGGATTGTTTCAATATTTTTATGTCTGTTGAGGCCTGTTTTGTGACTGAGTATATGGTCAATTTAGAGAAGGTACCATGAGGTGCTTAAAAGAAGGCATATCCGTTTGTTTTAGGATGAAATGTTCTTTAGATATCTGTTAAATCCATTTGTTTTGTAACTTCTGTTAGTTTCAGTGTGTCTCTGTTTAGTTTGTGTTCCCATGACCTGTCCATTGCTGAGAGTGGGGTGTCAAAGTCTCCAATTATTATTGTGTGAGGTGCAATGTGTGCTTTGAGTTTTAGCAAAGTCTCTTTTATGAATGTGAGTGCCCTTCACTTGGAGCATAGATGTTCAGAATTGAGAGTTTTCTTGGTAGATGTGTGCTTTCATAAGAATGAAGTGTCCTTCCTTATCCTTTTTTGATAACTTTTGGTTAAAAGTTGCTTTTATTTGCTATTAAAATGGCTACTCCAGCTTGTTTCTTGGGACCATTTGCTAGGACAATTGTTTTCCAGCCCTTTATTCTAAGGAAGTGTTCTTCTTTGACTTTGAGGTGCGTTTCCTGTATGTAGTATAATGCTGGGTCCTGATTACATATCCAGTCTGTTATTCTATGTCTTTTTATTGGAAAATTGGGTCCATTGATGCTAAGAGGCATTAAGGAATAGTGATTGTTGCTTGCTGTTATTTTGGATGCTATTTTGATGTTTGTGTGGCTATCTTCTTTTGGGTTTGTTGAAAGAAGATTAACTTCTTGCTTTTTCTAGGGAGAAGTTTCCTTCCTTGTATCGGTGTTTTACACCTATTATCCTTTGTAGGACTGGATTTGTAGAGAGATATTGTGTATATTTGGTTTTGTCAAGGAATATCTTGTTTTCTCTGTCTATGGTAGTTGAGAGTTTTGCTGGGTAGAGTAGCCTGAGCTGGCATTTTTGTTCTCTTGGGGTCTGTATGGCATCTGCCCAGGATATTCTGGCTTTCATAGTCTCTGGTGAGAAGTCTGGTGTAATTCTGAAAAGTCTGCCTTTATATGTTAGTTGACCTTCTATTCCTTACTGCTTTTAATATTCTGTCTTTGTTTAATGCATTTGGTGTTTTGATTATTAGGTGACAGGAGGAATTTCTTTTCTGGTCCAAACTATTTGGAGTTCTGTAGGCCTCTTGTATGTTCATGGGCATCTCTTTCTTTATGTTAGGAAAGTATTCTGTAATTGGAATCTTCTTCCTCTTCTATACTTGTGATCCGTAGGTTTGGCCTTCTCATTGTGTCCCATATTTCCTGGATGTTTTGAGTTAGCAGCTTTTTGCATTTGGCATTTTCTTCAACTGTTGTGTCAATGTTTTCTATGGCATCTTCTGCACCTGAGATTCTCTCTTCTAGTTTTTGTATTCTGTTGGTTATGCTTGCATCTATAACTCCTGATCTCCTTCCTAGGTTTTCGATTTCCAGAGTGGTCTTCCTTTGTTTCTTTTTCCAATTTTAGATCCTGAATGGTTTTGTTCAATTCCTTCACCTCTTTGGTGTGTTTTCCTGTAATACACTAAGGGATTTTTTTTGTTTCCTGTTTAATGTAAACTAGCTGTTTACCTGTGTCTCCTGTATTTCTTTAAGGGAGTTATTTATGTCCTTCTAACAGTCCTCTATCATCATCATGAGATGAGATTTTGAATCAGATTCTTTTCTCGTGTGTTGGGGTATCCAGGGCTCACTGTGGTGGGAGACCTAGGTTCTGATGATGCCAAGAAGCCTTGGTTTCTGTTGCTTATGTTCTTGCCCTTGCCACTCACCATCTGTTTATCTCTGGTGTTACCTGGTCTTGCTGTCTCTGACTGTGGCTTATACCTCTTGCAACCCTGTGTGTCAGTACTCCTGGGAGACAAGTTCTCTCTGGGAGGAATGTGGGTATGGAGAGCTGTGGCACAGGGTCAGCTTCGGGGTGCAAAAGAAAACCTGCTGTTACTTGGTTCCTGTGTTCTGATGGCTATGGGTGGATCCCTCCTGGGCCAGGAATTTGAACAGAAGTGTTGGCCTTACCTGTGCTCACAGGTGTATTGTCTCTCTGGAGATACCAGCTCTCTCCAGGAGGTATCCAATTGGGTATGGAGTGCTGTGGCACAGGATCACAGACAGAAACCAGAAGGATCCAATACTATCTTTTTAAAGCACAAATCATTCCTTTCTTGGCCTTGAAACATGTAGAGCAACGAATTTAAGCTTATTCCCTAATAGCTTATAAATAACTGAGACTCAGACTATGTTATTTAATTTGGATTTGACAATTACTGGGCTGTAATTCCTAATCTATTCTTCTAATTGCTGGCATAGCTACCTCCTCAGTGGAACCCCAGGTACTTACTCTTTCTCCTGGCCATGTGTTCATCATCCATCTTCCCCCATGGAGGCTCCCTCTCTCCTCCTTGTTTGAACTGTTAATCTGTATCTTTTCTTCATTTCTATATCTTTTTGTCCTTTGTTTCCTTAGTTTTTGAATTTTCTGTATAAGAAACATAATTTCCACTGGTCTGTTATGTTACACTACGACATCATTTTAATCTGTAAACTACCTTTTTGAAATTCTTGCATTTGATATTTTTTAATACATTGTTTTTTGTTTGGTCAGATTGCATATTGCTTCTTTTCATTACCTCTGAAATTTGAGTGCCATTTAAAAATCCTTCACTTGATGGACCATCTAGAGACTGCCATATCCAGGGATCCACCCCACAATTAGCCTCCAAACGATGACACCCTTGCATACACTAGCAAGCGTTTGCTGAATGGACCAGGATATAGCTGTCTCTTGTGAGACTAGGCCGGGGCCTAGCAAACACAGAAGTGGATGCTCACAGTCAGCTATTGGATGGATCACAGGGCCCCCAATGGAGGAGCTAGAGAAAGTATTCAAGGAGCTAAAGAGATGTGCAACCCTGTAGGTACAACATTATGAACTAACCAGTATCCCAGAGCTCTTGACTCTAGCTGCATATGTATCAAAAGATGACCTAGTCGGCCATCACTGGAAAGAGAGGCCCATTGGACTTGCAAACTTTATATGCCCCAGTACAGGGGAACGCCAGGGCCAAAAAATGGGAATGGGTAGGTAGGGAAGTGGGGGGAGGGTATGGGGAGACTTTTGGGATAGCATTGGAAATGTAATTGAGGAAAATATGTAATAAAAAAATTTAAAAATTTTTCTCAAAAAAAGAAAATATCTAATAATAAAGAAGACTGCAAAAAAAACCAAAAACAAAAAAACAAAACAAACAAACAAACAAAAAACTTCACTATAGTAAGCTTAAAGAATACCTGTCATGTTTTCTTCAAGAAACTGTGTAATTCAACATTTTGGTTAAGTCTTTAAATTTTCATCTACTTTTACACATGGCATGTGTCTTGGATTTACAAGTATCATTCTGCACATTGCATGTCTGTCTTTCCTCTAGTGGTTTGTCCATATCACCTTTATTTCTTTATTTATATTATTTTTTATGTGTATGGGGTATTGCCTGCCTGTATGTCTGTGTAGCACATTTGTGAAATTCTCACAGTAGCCAAAAGAGGGCATCAGATCCCCTGGAATTGGAGTTATGGATGGTTGCAAGGAATTGAATTTGTGCCCTTGAATAGATAGCCAGTACACTAACTACTGCTGAGCCATCTCTTCAGCCCACTGCTTTTATTAAGCATCACTGTCCATTGGTGTGTTGACTTCTATTTCTAGGAATTCTATCCTACTTTATTAAACTATTTGTCGATTCCTGTAACAGTGACAAGATGCTGTAATTACAGTTGTCCACAGAGTTTATGCTTTCTTATTATGGTATCAGAAATCCCTACTCTGGTGTCTTCTTTCTTCTTAGCTATTCTTTTTTATATAAAAAAAGTTTTTATTTATTTACATCTCAAATGTTGCCCACCTTCCACATCTCTCCCCCCAGTGTTTTTTTTTTACCCCATCTCCCCTACCTTTTACCTCGGAGAGGGAGTTCCCCTACCCATGCCACCCACCCACCTCACAACCACCTTACATGTCCCCACCCTTTGCATCACCCTTCCCTGGGACATCAAGGATCTACAGAGTTAGGCACATCCTCTTCCACTGAGGCCAGACAAGCTCCTCTTCTGTTGTATACATGCCAGGGGCCACCAACCAGCCCTTGTATGCTCTTTGGTTGGTGGCTTAGTCTCTGGGAGCTCCCTGGGGCCAGGTTAATTGACTCTGTTGATCTCCTTATGCGGTTGTCACTTCACTCCTTCCCTAAGTTTTCAATCTCAGTCCATGATTGGCTGTAAGTATCTGTATCTGTGTTAGTCAAATTCTTTCTCTTGTTGGGGCAGACCTCTTGTGTCCCTTGTTCAAGCAATCCTCCTGCAATCCGGTGTCCCTGGCTAGGGCAGACCTCCAGTGAGATGGGCTGACTTTGGTGTCCAAGAGCAAGCATATTGATCTGCCAGGGGTTCCATCTGAAAGATGGAGATGCAGACAGGAAGGATGATGGGTCTCAGGCAGAGCAGGATAGACGAGTGGGGAAAGGGAAGCCAAACTGTATGGTTTAGGAGTCTTAAGTCTGATGAGGTAGGGGGAGGGCAGCTAGAGAATAGAGGTCCCCCACTCCAAGATGGCAGGCTGCTCAGGGCAGTTTGGCTTTACCTAGAGAGATCAGGCAGCAGGGAAGATGGGTGGGGGAAGTGAAGCATACCTGTATGATTCAGGAGTCTGGTAGAGGTGGAAGAGAGGCAGGGAGAGAAGGGAGATTGGTGGTCCCCCTAGACTGGCAGGTTGCTCAGGGTGGCTTAGCGTGGCCCAGAGGACTCATCTTCTTAGCTATTCTTATGCACTTTGCCATCAGACTAACACCATAAAATTTTGTAGGTATTTTTGAAATTGCATTAAATTTATATGTCAACTTATGCAGAGCGGACTGGTTTTTTTTTGTTGTTGTTGTTTTTTAATGTTGAGTTTCTCAGGGAAAAGTCAAATTTGAATACCATTGCTCCACAATCTTTACAATGGAATCCAGAATCCTTATTAAATTATATCAGACATATCCACAAATAAATTTTAAACCAAAATGTTGGAATATTTTCAGATAATCCTGGGAACGCAGTGACCTTGTAACATAGCACCAACAGAAAATTCTTGAATATGTTTTACTAATGTTTATAATGTGTGAAATCAGTCACTTTGCTTCCTGAGACTGCCCAGTTCCTTTGTTTCAAGGCTGTTTGACTTTTCTTTTCGCACATAAGAAAGTTTGTGACTAGTAGGTTGTAATTAAACTCTCTTGCACATTGAGCGCTAACAAAAGCCCATCTTTTTAAAGACATGGAACATATTTTGATAGCTATTTAAATGCTCTCTTCCTGAAATTGGAATCCCTGAAGTCTCAAGAAATATAACATTTTTGTTCTTAAATATGATAAATTTATCTTAGTCATCAAGTTATTTTATCTAAGAACAGTGACATAATATGTACTGTGGCAAAGTGCCATACAAGGTAGGTGATAAGTAACAATAATCTTATTTTCTGGTGGTTTAATGTTTCTGCCTGGAATTTTCCTTCATTTTCTTATTCACGTAATACTACATTTTTATAGTCTATCTTATGTAATCACGACATTTTCTGTTCTTCAGTGTTATCTAGGCCTTTTAGAGGGTTTGTTCTTGCTGTTGTTGTTGTTGTTGTTGTTGTTGCTGTTGTTCCAGGAGTAGAAGAAAAAGGCAGGAGCATTTGGACTCTTTTCTGTTATAAAATCCCTCCTTTGGTGTCTTTTCTCATCATTAACAAACTTGAATGTTTTTCATATCCACATTGACTTTTTCTTCCCCTCAGTCTGTGTGTTTCAGAGATAGCAGTTTTAAGCCATCTATATCACGTATTTGATATTAATTTGTTATTTATTATTTGTAATAAGTATTCATAATACAACTTAAAAAGATTCGTTGTGATATGTTCATATTAGCTCTAGCTTACATGAATCATATCTCTCTTTTTCCACCCTAACCCCTGGCACCATTCTCAAGCCCTAGAAGTCAGTATTGTATTATCAGATTGACTATTTCTTATTTTTCAACATATGGCACAAAATATTGAACAGTTCCTTTTAAGTCTTTTCCCTAAACAATATCCCATTCTTTGATTTTTCTGTATTTTTTTTCATCTTTAGGCTTAATTTTGACTAGAGTAGTTTTTTTGAATATGTTTAAGTTAAACTTTAAGTTCTTTTTTTCTTTTAACTTTAAGTTTTTATCCATCTTCTTTCATGTGTATCTTGTGCATTTTTGGTGTATCTTCATCTGCCACAAATATAGTGATACAGATGGGCTAGTGTGTCATTTTTTTCTCTTTAAGCACAATTTGATGTTTTAATATTTCCTATTGTACCACTTTTGTGCAGATTTATCTTTTATTTCATCATGGCCTGTATTCTATGAAGACGAATACTGGGAGCTCTGTACTCAGTGACCAAAACTGATTTCTGCTTATTTATGACCCACTTTTAATGTTATTTTATCGTATACACATGTCCAATACACATGTGAGGGAGTAGATGTTCTCCAAGGGGGTAAAGAGTAGCACATACTTTGTGCTACTATTACCTTTTATACTCATGAGTCAATTTCTAGTCTGTGTCTACAGTAGAACTATCTAGTAGTGGCCACCTGATTCACCATTTAGTCTTTAAATATTTTCTATTTTGCTAACACTGTTTGTATTTTCACAGAACTTCTACTGTCTCTCATCCTGGTGCAGGTTCACAAAGATGGGTAGAAAGACCCCAAACAGACTGTTGGATCTTGCTATACAGAGTCTGCTCAGCAACGAGTCTGCAGCAATCCAAGCTCTGGAGGACATTCCAAGAGAGCTTTTTGTTCCATTGTTCATTGCTGCCTTCAAGGGTGGGCATAAGAATACATTGAGTGCTATGGTGAAAGTTTGGCCCTTTTACTGTCTCCATATTGGGTCATTGAGAATACGGGGGCCTCAACATGCACTCCTAAAAGCCATTATTGAGAATCTTCCAGTATGTCCTGCACAGACTTCTGCTTTTTGGTAAGACTTTTTAGTAAAGACATGATAAGACACAGGAGGATATACCATAGCCTACTACCCTCCCAGAAGTCGTTTCTAGTGCATGTTGAAGATTTATGTGTGAGTCTGTTGTCCCAACACTTAAGTTGAAAACTGGTGTCTACAATGTTTGTTATATAATCTATTCTATTGAGGGTACTCTTGATGGGTTTATGTAACAGGTGTTATTACATAGAGGAAAGACAGGAAATTTAAGACTGGAGACAGTTTGAGGTATATAAAAAAATGGGAGAAAGGAGGTTGGATTGTCATGGGAAAGGAATGTTTGTAATTAGTATAAGAAGTACCAGCTGTGGATACAAGGATTTGTCATCCTTGTGTCATTTTTATATACCATCATTGATGCTACTAGGTTTCATTATCATTTGCTATTTCTCATATATTCTATCTCCTCTTATCCTTACAGGAGACCTAAATTGAGGATCCTAGATTTAAGGCAAGACACAAAATGTAGGATCACGTGCCCTCAAGTCAGCACCAAATCACCTTCGTGTTTTCATTCTTGTACTTATTCTGACTCCTCTATCACAAAAATTGAAAGACAGCTTTGTTTCATAAATTCGGGGTGTAAGACTCTCTTACCCAGGCCTGTAGAACTAATATTGGATCTTTTCCTTGATAGCTCCTTAATTGAAAAGGATTTTTGGATTTTGCTTATGCGAAAAATTGAAGAGAGTTTGGGGTTTTTGCACGTGTGCTGTCGAGATTTGCAAATTGAAAAACTGCGTAAATGCAAATACACCCTGAAATTTCTTGATCTCCAATGTGTTGATCAGTTGTCAGTTGATAGAGGCTCACTGAGTGATATCACCAGCATCCTGTGCCAGATGGGCCACCTAGAAAGCCTGACTCTATCTAATGTGACTTTTAGATCTCTGAGAGGGAAAGTCTTTAAAAATTTTCTCAGTCACTTGCAGCGTATGGAACACCTTAAGGAACTCAGATTCTCTTCATTCCACCTCAAAAATCATCTGAACAGATTGCTCAGGTAAGAGTTTGGGGTAGGGCTGGAGAGATGGATCAGTGGTTAAGAGCACCGACTGCTCTTCCTAAGGTCCTGAGTTCAAATCCCAGCAAGCACATTGTGCCTCACAACCATCTGTAAAGAGATCTGACTCTCTCTTCTGGTGCATCTGAAGACAGCTACAGTGTACCTAGATATAATAATAAATGAATCATAAAAAAGAGTTTGGGGTAGGTCCCTGGGCTTCCTGTACAGTCTATTGAGACAGGATAGAAAGCATTCTTGGATATTCCTAAACAACTCAAAACCTTTTATGCTTTCCACCTCCATCACTTCTGAGAATGTGAAACTGGAGAAAGACAGGATTACAAAAATTAAGCAACCAGCAATGTACAGATACTATTGTAAGTGCAGAACTATAAAGGTGAAAAAAATCACTAGCCCTCTAGACAGGAGGGAGAGGAGAAGGGAGAGGAATTGAGATGTAGAAAGGCATTTTTTGCCACTGCACTGTTGTACATAATCTACAGATGTCCATAGTTCATAACGTCAGATTACTTTGCTGATCTATAATCTCCAAGGTAAAGACCATGAAAGTAGAAGTTGTTAGTTAGGTACTGGCCCAAAGGGAATTTTCAGTTGCCTGCTCTTTCTCATTCCTCCCCACTAAAAAGGAGAACAAAAAATCTACAATGGATATTATTGTAAATACTCCGTGGATTAATTTTTTTAACATTTCTTAGAATCATCTGGTATAATATATTGTACATGTTTTTAAGTTGAAAAGAAATTTAATTTCAGTGCTGAAAACTAAACTTTCAACTGGGCCTGCTGGCACATGCTTTTAATCTAAGCACTTGGGAGACAAAGGCAGGCATATTCTGAGTTCAAGGCTATCATGGTCTATATAGATCAAGGATAGCTATAGCTACATAATAATATCCTGTCTCAAAAAAAAAAAAAAACAAGAAAGAAGAAAGGAAAAAACAGGAAAACTGTCTTTCTCAGCGTCCCCCAAACTATTAAGTGAAGTAAACATGGTGACACATTGACAGTTTTATTCTAGATATAACAGTATAGTTTTCCTAATTCAATCATCATTCTCCAGGATGTATTTTTGTTTCTCCCTACAGAGTCTTACCGCCTGGCTTGGATATCTTGTGGCTGCCATTCTGTGGTCTTTCATACAGAGACATCAAATTTATGTCCCAGAGTCCTCATGTCACTCACCTAAAACTATTAAATCTTAGTAACAACCTGATGCATTGGGATGACTTTGGGCCCTTTCACACTGTTCTGTCAAATCTCTCTGGTACTCTTCAGCATCTGGAGATAAATCATTGCCTTATAAATGATTCTGCAATCTCTGCTCTTATCCCTGCCCTGATTAGATGCACCCATCTCCGTGTGCTGGGATTTGCTTCTAACCCCATCACCATGCCTATGCTTGTGAATATCATGCATCATTTAACACCCATGATGGAGCTAAAATATGTGATTTATCCTGTTCCTGTACATTGCTTTGAAAGATGGCATTTTCAGGGCAGTTTAGACAGACAGAAACTTGCCATTGTACAACTACAAGTGAAAGCAATGCTAGAACTTGCACGGAGAGAGGACATGAAGTGGATTACTTACTGTTAGTAAATGTCACAGTCCAATGCATTTTTAAACTGATATGTACCGTTTAAGTACTAAATGTTATTTCCTGGACCCATAGACTCAATCTATAAGGCTCTTACATTGTACAGAATTGCACTTAGGAAGGATAGGTTTGTAGCTGAATCCTATAGAGAATAACTTAGCAAAAACTGAGAGACTTCAAGAGTTTCTTCTGAGTATTTCTTGTCACTATTGCCAGATTACTGACACCAGTGGCATTTATATTTTCAGGACGATCAGGTCCTGCAATGCTATATCCCTGGCCATCCTGTTTGGTTTGCTTGTGGGTACATCACACAAATCAAGACAATGACAGCCTTTCCTGTCTGTGTTTGTGAAAATGGCAGTGGCGTTTGAAGACTGTTATCATCCCATAAGTTAGTTTAGGCTGTTTGGGGTTGCTTATGGAAAACTATTAGGATTTACCAGTGGACCAGGAAAGAAGATAGCACAGGTTCTAAGATTTAGATAAACCCCCTCAAGAACATAAATACAATGACCTACTTCCTTGATGTAAGCCCATTGTAAAGTTTTCACTCTCACCATGAAGTCTTCAGCTGAATATCCAGCCTTTGTCCCATAAATTTTGTGGTAGTGTTTAGGATCCTGGCCACAATATTTCCCCTATTTCCTCTAGATCTCTTGACACTGTACATTTATCAATATAAATCATTGCACATATATATATATATATATATATATATATATATATATATGTGTGTGTGTGTGTGTGTGAGATATATATATATATATATGTATAGATATAGATATATATATAGATAGATATATATCCCTCATTTGATACAATACATATTAGCCACCTGTGGATACTGAGTCCAACATACTTCATTCTCTAAAATATGACATAATTAAGAATTCAGTTTTTCATATCCTAGACTTACTTAGAAATGATGTATGCCACATCAGTAATTAGCAATTTACACAGGGCTAAGGAAATGCCTTATTTATCCAGCTGCTTCCCACACAAGCACACCAGTGCTCTGATGCCTAGCATACTTGTAAAAAGTTGAGCACCAAAGTCTACATTTGTAACTCCAGTACTTAAAGGGTGGAGGAATGAAGAGCCTTAGTTACACAACCAGACAGTCTAACAAATTAGTGGGTTCAGGGTTCAATGAAAGCTCCTGCCTCAGAAAATATGTTTAAGAGTGGTTTAAGAAAATACCAGATAGCAATGCCCTGCTCCCACATGCATATACTGAAGCATATGTATCTTCCCCCTCCCACCAACATGGAAACAAAAAGATCTTACTTGTATTGTTAGTTTCTTGAGACAACACACTGCATTACAAAGGCATGGTAAAGATAGCAAATAGCACTTGTCCCTTTCACATATTGAAATGCCAAAATGACCACATTTAAAGTACTGAGTAACAAAAAGAACGGAAGTAACAACTTAAACATAATGTTTTTCTGCTGAAATAACTTAGTAAAAGCAATCACTTGTATCTTTTTTTTTTTTTACTATTAAAGTGAAGTCATACTCAGTTGCAGTCTGACCATAGACAAAAAGTAATAGAATTTTGTTTTTAGTAGTAATACTGACAGATAAGTCAAACTATAATTTATATGCTTAACACAATAAGAAAACTGTCAAGGCAGTTAACATGTTTTATTAATTTTTCTTTGGTGGAAAGAGATTGTATTTATAAATTAGTAAGGAAAACATATTAAAATATGCTATAAAATTTTGTCATATTTCCCTTGTATACAACATTTAATTTTGTTCATGTTTTTTGTAATGCTTGCATCATGGGATAGTGCACAAAACTTTAAAGATCCAATGAAATGCCACTGTAATGACCAATTTCCCTTACATTGTTTCCAATTTTAAAATTGCATGGTTTTAGAACTTTGTATTAAATAAAATGTTGTTATTTGAAATTAACCTTATCTGTTTCTTTGAACTTTGGTTTTTCGTTTTTACTTTTTCCCATCTGACTCTTATTATATATTCTCGAATAAGTGGGATTCTTATGCTCTCAGCAGTGCAATCCTCACTTGTGTGATAACACGATCACAGCACTGGGGAAGATGCAACTCGGTCCATATTGGCACGGTTTTGCCCTGTCCTCCATCCATCCTTGGTGCCATGGTTTTGTCAGGGACTGTACCCTGATGTGAAAAACACACCCCAAAATGAAGAGAGAATTTGTATTCATTGTTGTACTGACAATGTGTATGGTATTCTAGGGAATTCCTATTATATGACAATGTTCTCGATATGTTGTTTTCAATAGATTTGAAATCTAACCTTAGTGACTGTTATAAAACAGGTCCAGGGAGGAAAAGGTGTGTTTGGCTTACAGTCCCAGTCTCAGCCCATCATTGGAGGAAGGCAGGAACTTGAACAGGAGCAGAGGCAGGAAAAGATGGAAGAAAACTGTTTAGTGGGCTTTTGTGGCTTGCTTAGCTCCTTGTCTCATACAACTTGGCCCAGTTGCTCATAGTAGCCTGGGCCCTCCTTCACCAACTCTTAACCAAGAAAATGCCCTACAAAGTTGCACACAGGCCAATCTGATGGAGGTAGTTCTTCCTCCATCTCTAATTTGGTGTCCGGTTGATAAAAGACTAGAAGTACAGTTGACCCTTGTCAACTTGACACACATAACTATTAAACTATAACTTTTATTTATCCCCAATATATATATATATATATATATATATATATATTGATATATATATTGATATATATATGATATATATATATATATCAATCAAACAGAGTATGATTTTTTTAAAATACCAGTCTTTAACTTTTTCAGTACATTAAAAGTCCGAGGTCTCTAAAAGGTCAGTCTTTTCACTGTGATTTCCTATAAAAATGAATAATAAGTTTTTGAAAATTCCATAATTAAATCTATTTTTTGAGTGGTGATTTAAGTGTGTGTGTGTGTGTGTGTGTCTGTGATTGTACCATCTATCAATGCGTTTCAATAATTTGTCACATTTAGTACGCAAGAAAGTACCATTTATTTAAAAGATATTTCTTTTAAACTTGTGCATGTGGCACACGTACATATGTGGAGTTCAGAAGACAACTTGCAGGAGTTGGTTCTATCTTTCTGCCATGTGACTTTGAGGGATTGACGTCAGGATGTCAGGTGTGGCTGCAGGATGTTGTGGGACTGGCTTCGGAGTTAGCTCCCAAGGACTGGTCAGGACACTGCCCCAGGCCAGCAGGAACCCGTGCCACTGGTCAGGGAGAGTTCCTGGGTGCCTGGGTCCCACTGGTCACAGTTACTTCCGGTGTTGGTGCAGATGTTGTGTCCTCCTTACCTATGATCCTATGATCCTGGGCATGTTTGGGCACCTGGGAATGCAGCTTCCTCTGGGTGTTGTGGGACTGGCTGTGGAGTTCGAGCCCAAGGTCTGCTCAGGGCACCAGAACAGAAGAAATTCATTCCACTGGTTGGGTGGAGTTTCTGGGTGCATGGGTCCCTGTTTTGACATTTTATTTGGTATGTGTACATGGATATAATATGTTTGAAGTGAATATATCCCCATTACCTTCCCTCCAGTTCTTTTCTCATGGTAGTGTGTCCCTGAGTCTCCAGCGCTGACTGATATGGACAGGTTGACCCCAGGACCCATTTGCTAGGCACTGCAGCAAAAATAGAGAGCTGCAGATTCAGGATGAGACCCTGTCTCAAAATAAGGTGAAGAAGTGATAAAAATGAAACACCTTAGTTTCAGTTTCTAGCACAAACACTCACATGTATACATACAAGTGTATGAGAAAATCTTTTTTACAAGGTAGCCCTCTTATATATTTGCCCTGGGTTCCCAGAGTGAAACCTGCACATAGAGATGTTACCCTTTAGAGTTGCCTAGCCATCAACTCAGCAGAAGTATTTTTTAAAATAGCTTCCTGCAGGGCTTTGTGGCTCAACTTTAATCCCAGTACACAATAGGCAGAGGCAGGCACATCTATGCCAGTTCTCTCTTTCCATGGTTTATATACAGAGTTCCAGGACAGTCAACGAGGTCTCTCTCAAAAAATCTTACCATTGCTCAGGTCAAATGCTAGATGTGTAGCTTTTCCCAAATTTTGTGCCTACCTTAGTATTCCCTGTCTCTGGGTTCCAATCACTGTTCGTTTTGGTAGTGCTCTTTGAATCTGTTCTGATTCTTGTCTTCTCTCCTTTTTTCAGCCCCTTTATCCTCTGCCATCTACATCTGCAGACTTGGGTCTTTTCTGTCTCTGTCCCTCTTGTACTCACTTTCTCTCATTCTCTCTCACTCTCTTGCTCTTTATCTCTCAGTCACTCTTGCTCATGCCCTCTCATTCTCTGTCTCTCAAAGTCTCTCTCTCTCTGTCTCCCAGTCTCTCGCTGTGTCTCAATGTGTGTGTCTGTCTCTCTGTTTTTCTTTCTGTCTATAAAGATACAAGATCAAAAATGGATTACTTGACTCTCTGTTGAGATCCTAAATGTCCCAGGAACTCTCAACTCCACTTCTGTCCCCCAATTGCAAAGGTGTTTTAGATTTGTCTTTTGATGTTGCTGTTTTGTTTTGTTTTTTGTTGTTGTTATTTTCTTCCAAGGGGGCAATCTTGTTTCTCTCTAGCTTTAAATTCAGCCATATACTGACAGTTACTTTTAATGTGCATTCCTTTGTCAACCCATTTTTCAATACTCAGTAAGTTCAGGACATTTTCCCACAGTTCAGAACAGTGGACTGAATACAACCTCAATTTCTTTCCCTCACTGACAGTGTAGTCACGAATTTTAGAGGTCCTTTTGGCCTCCATTTTTCAAGTTTTCACCTGTAAAAAGGCATGGATAGGAAGTTAACTTCACCTGGGTGATGTGAACACAGAGAGTATTTGACAAGGATGAGCACACATTTCAGTACAGGAACTTTGCCTGTTGTTCTGTGCCCTGGTTAGGAATTGCAAGGCAGGCCAGTCACAATGTGTAGCCTGATGGTAATTAATATTCAATCACTGTTTTATTTCTCAGTTTCATTGCTGTATAAAAATGAGTAGAAATGTATCCGTATAAGTGATGTCGAGAGTTGCTGTGATGTATGTATACCTAGTGAAATGATTATCTCATCAGAGCTACTGACCACATCCATTGAACCATAGAGCTAGCTCTTTGTGACAGGAATATATTCCTGATGTCTTAACAAATTTTGAGTATAATGCAGATCACTTTTTCCAACTGTCACCACCCCTATACTATACATTAGACCTGCAGAACTTATTCACGTTATAATTGAGAACTTCTGTCCTTGGTGACTATACCTTATTCTGTTTGCATACTCTCAACCTTTTAGGTGCTGCACGAATGTTGAAAGGAGCTCTTGGTTTTTATTTTTATTTCTATGTAATAGCAAAATCGGGGTCTGAGGCCAAGCACAGTGCAGTTTGGACATTCACTTCTCTGAATGATACTGTCTTTTCATGTACTTATTGGTCGTTTTAATATCTTATAGAAATGTGTAACTGAGTCCTTCATCCATATTTTTAAAATCACGTTGGTGGTCTGGGCCAAATGTGATCACAATGGGGAGATGGCAGCTCCATAATCTTTGACATCTCTCCCTACAAGGATGTCTGATTGCATGAGTCCCTCCAATCCCTCTCTCCACACTCAACCCTCTGGATAAAATGGCTTGAGCCATCCTGTACCCCTCACACCTCCCCCATAAAAACAACCATAAAATAATTTCTTCACTGTTGATACTTTGTTTACACATTCTGGATATTGACATGAAAAGGGACCTCGGAGCAGACACAACCAGACACAAAATTCTCAGCACAAAGGCCATTCATTGACTGGAAAGGGGGCAGGCAGGGGGAGGAGGGCTGCCTCTGAATTAGGCAAAAACAGCAGGTGTCTCATTGGGAGCAGTTTGTGAGCAGAAAATGGGGAAGTCTGTGCTAAGATAGGTTTGTATGTCCTGACTGGGCATTTTAATCAGTGTACCCAATAATGACATTTGATTGCTAGACCTTAGTGATTGACAGCCAGACCCTAGGGATGAGACTCAGGAATGCATTAGGAATAGGAAGGTGTCCAAATAAGGGAACAGACCTTGGTGCCTAATGATAAGAATGTAATCTAGTGCTGGAGAGATGACTCACTTGTTAAGAGCACTGACTGCCCTTCCAGAGGTCCTGAGTTCAATTCCCAGCAGCACATGGTGTCTTACAACCATCAGTAATGGGATCGGATGCCCTCTTCTCTGTCTGAAGACAGCTGCAGTATACTTATATACATAAAGTAAGTAAATAATTCCGTGTACAAACAGATAAACGTTATACTAATAAATAAATGTAATCTAATGATTTAGCCGGGGAGAAGGAGAGTGGAGGACTTGCAGGCACCATGTTTGCAATGGTCTGGGCCTGTTAGAGACCCTGTCAGACACTCACTATATTAGACATATGGTTTACAAACACTTTCTCCCATCGGGTGTTGTAACTTTCACTCTCTGTAGCATCATGTGAGGTACTGAGTGTTCTAATCTATGGAGTTCAGAAGCAGATTGCATGGTTTCATATACAGGAGAAGGCATTACCACATACAATGGGCAACTTCCATTTGTACATAGTAGTTTACATGGTTAAGGTATGCAATGCTTACACTATACAGCTAAAAATATTCTACTATTTTAGGGAGTTTTTTTATAGGAAGTTTTATTACGTTTTCTTGTATAAGGGTTGAGAACTTGAGCCTAATTTCATGAAAAGAATGGAAATCTGTGAAGTAGATGATGTCAGTTACACTCTAATGATTTCAGTAGGCAGCAGGTGGCTGAGGTCCTGATGTGATGTTGCTTTGGTACTGAAAGGGCTGAGGAGTCAGGTACTGGGGATTATGGATGTGTTGAATTTACCTCCAGCATCCCATGCTGTGAGGGAGCAGCAATTAAGCAAACCCTGTGTTTTGTTTATCAAGTGTGATCTGTTGCAGAATGTGCCAATCAGGGTCATAGACTCAATCAGCCATGCTCTTATTTTGTGATCTTTACTTTGGTTTCCTCAGAGGCAGTATGTGAAGGAGCCCTTGCCATGAACCCAAGACTCAGAAACTTGGTTCCAAAACACTGAATTCCAGACATCCAATGACATGGTGCTTTAGTGTACCTATCTGTGCTCTCCTTAGGAGAAACAATAAGAAATGGACGTCACGTGGTCAGCAGGACTTCAAGTCAGTACTAGTTAAGATTATCAGAATGAGGTGCTGATTTGGGGCAAATTTAACACGTTAGAAAAATGTGGGTTTTTTGATACCTTATTAACATAAGATTCTGGACTTTTTACTCTTCTCCATTTAAATTGTGGTTTTTATTAATTTCTTGACATGTCTCAAGACTTTGGAGAAACTGGAGCTCACCCACACCCCCACCTCCTGTAAAGCTTTTTCGGGTTTCCCTTCACTCTGGGCTCTGAAAGGAATCACAGCTGTAGGAACTACTAGTAAATCTCCCTTCAGGTAGTATGAAATTTTTCTAAAGAAATCAACTTATAAGTTCTATGTCACAGTAGTAATATTATTGGAAATTAAAACTACATCCAAACAGTATAATAACATTGGATTGTATCAAACAAGGGAAACATACATGCAAGAGTATTCTAACTCCTGGGTTATTGTCTGTTATCTCTGAGATTCAGTCACTAACAGGGAGGAGAGGAGGTAATTTTATCATGTAGTTCATACAACATTTTTACTATGTCAAAACACAAACACTGGTGAGTTACAGATGAATTGTGAGAATATTAAATGGAAAAGAATAACTTTGATGTTTGCTATGGTTCTACTAATGGAAGACGGGTTGGATATGTGGAAGACATAACTCTGTGTAGACTACAACACTGTATCAGAAGACTGTGTGTCATTCCAGGGAAAGAATCTCATTTGACTCAGGAGGATGGAACTGGGACTCTGAGAAAATGACTTCACTCTAAGAGATCATTTTATCAGGTTTTTAAACTTCTGTAGTCAAGCAAATAATAATTTCACAATTTAAAAAGTCACAAAATTGTGAGTAGATTAACACAAATATTTTGGATAAACAGACCATTGAAAAAGCATTCGTTGTATTCAGTGCTGTGGAGGAACAAAATGCATTAAAAATGTTTTGTTAGCATGACTGCGCACATGCCCTCCTGTTTGAGCCTGTGATAGTGTCTCCTCTAGCATCATACATTACCAAGTACACGTTCTCTCATTACAGAAAGTGCTCGGCTTGCCCGTTGAAGCTAAATGTCCTAGAAATGGATGGTCAAAAGCAAACCCTTCTAGTGATTGAAAACATTCCTAAAGCTCAGACTGATACCATCCCTACTTGTTCCTTCTCTTGGTCTCTGTCCAGGCTACAGTCAGCTGTGCAGCCTCTCAGAGGTAAAATTCTGACTCTGGCCACTAGGTGGCATCACAGCTGAGTCCTGTAAGTTGGTTCCAGTTAAATATCTAAAAAAATGGTTTGTTCACTGTAACAGCGGTTCTGAGCAGTAAATCTCCGGGCACATTACCACAGATCTGTTTGCTGATGATCCCCAAACCTGCATTCCGTTCCCTGGTTCAGGCGCAGAGTGAGCTCTGCACATGACAGAGATTTCTCCCAGGCAGTAGAGTGCTTGTTCTCCAACATCCCACCCTTTCACAGGTTGCTCCAAATTTCTGCAATCATTCCGAGTCTCTTCCTCTCTAGTATATTCTGCACACAGCTGCCAGGTCCCGAGGGAGCATCTCTATCGGCTCACTCTCCTCCTGTGTTCCCTGACACAGGCTGCCTTTTCCCAAGGGTCTCCCGGAACACCTAGCCTTTTGTAATGTGGACACTCAGCATAAACAACTCTAGCATATATATGGGATTGAACCTTGGATATTCTCCAATGATCTATTTGTTGAATCTCTGTTGTCAAGGTAACACTTCTGGAAGAAGGTAAACAAGGTATCTTTACTTGTCATAGGCAAGGCTTTGCCAGAGCCCTATGACATCAGACGTGTGCTTTTGAAGGGAAGGGCGTAGGGACCCTGTCCTGCCTCTTTTAGCCTATGCTCCCTAACCATGAGAGAGAGTTTTGCTCTATTGTGCACTCAAACCAAATGGTGCAAAATCAAAAGCCACAGAGTCAAACCGTTCAGGACTGGAGGTTTGCACACTAGGAGCAAAGGTGTGTCTTTTCTCCTTAGAAGCAATTAGGATTAGATAATTCTTACTGCAGTGGAGACCTGACCGAATGGTCTTGCCTTACACCTATTGGGGTTTTGAGAATAATTAAATTTTGCACTAAGGTTTATGAACTGAATTTTTAGACAGAGTCTTCAGTGGCCTGGAATTTGCTATAGACGAAAGGCTGCCCTCAGGTTCTTCAAAAATCTGCCTACTTATGTATGGTGAGTGTTTCAATTAAAATTGTGCAGTATCATGCCCGGTTAACTTGGGTTTTTAAGGAATCATTATACGTTCATGTCTGGGGTGTGGACAACATAAACCCTGAGTTTGTAAAAGCGTGCTCCACAAAGTCTATGCTACTGATGGACACTCCTATGCCAGAACATTTTTGCTGTTACTGAGTCCATGCAAGAAGAGAATTCTGCTACCCAGTACATACATCCCCAACACCTAGATTATTCTTTAGATCTTTATGAACACTAAGCTTCTTGTGTCTTAGTGCCACCTTGTGGTACAGCCCTGATGTGCACCAGAAGACAACAGCAATACTGGATGGAAGGAAGGGACCTTGTTCAAAACATTGAGAGAGGGGAACATGGTGGCCTCTGGGGAGAACTTAAGGTCATTTTCTGTATTGAATAAAACTTTCTATACTACTGGAAGTGAAAGAGTTTCCTGGTTATTGTTGCTGTTGTTATCATTACTTTAAAGCAAACACAGGTCTCACCTTAAAGGGATTAAAGAGTATTTAGTGCTGGAGCATTATGCATGACCATGGCATGGAAACACATATCTACCTTATCTCAAATTCCCTGTTCTGGAAAAGAAACTGTGTCATGTGTGTATTGTGTGTGTGTGTGTATGTTGTGTGTGTGTGTGTGTATGTCTCTGTCTGTCTATGATTACAGCTTGAGTGTGTATGTGTGTGTGTGTGAATGTGTATGTGTGTGTGTGTCTGTGTGTGCATGCTTACAGCATAAAGAAATAAAGTCATAAATCAAGGCAAATTTAGACTACATTGGTTGGTAACCGGAGAAGCAAATACATAGAGGTGGGAGAAGGTTCATATATGTCTAAATCATTATCTGTTGACATCCTAAGCTGATGTTCATTTGACAGCTAGTGGTCTGCTATGTTGATAGCTTCTAGGGGGGTTTGTTTATTTTTCCAAGATGTTAGTTCAAAGTAAATAGCTTCTACGAACCTTTTATTCTAAGAGGCAAGTTCAGATGCAGCGTGTGGCAAGGAATGGCTGTTTCTGAGGTTGAAAACCTGCCCATGATATGTGGCCTCTGAACCTAGGAAGTTCCAATCTCTGCAGAACTGACATTCCAACCTGCCCTCCAGCCTGTGAACATGGAGGCTCCTTGCAGGAGTCTTGTGCTTAAGGCCACAGGAGACTGTGTATTTATGGCTTCTTATCTGGGGTTTCTTTCACACAGTTGATAAGCTGTGTCAGCTCTTTACTTGACCACACTTACATGAGACTGGGTTTATACCGCACCATTTTAAATGTTGTCAAATTTTCCTGTTTGAGTTTTATGTCAACAAAGTTTTGGATCTGTAGGACTAGCTAATTTGTGCACTTCAGAAGTTCAGTGATGTAGTAGTTGTTGAGGTAGGCCACCTCAAAGCCCTGGATCTGGGCTTGAGAGGTATCTGAGCTGGCTGTTGCAGCCAGCTGGAGTGTTGCAGCCAGTGAGGGCTAAGGCCAGTTCTACCACTCATGACCTCGGGGCCATAGGTGCCAAGGAACTAGGAACAGGAGGAGGGCTGACTCTCCCACACTCATACCCTGGGGGCTAGCTCACCCACAATCCTCACATCAAGGGCCAGCTCTACTGTGCTGCACAGTTGAGGTGCAGGGCCGGCTCTACTAAATGATGCAGCTGCTGAGGGACAGGGTAAGGAGGAAGGAGTGTATCTCTCCTTCATCCATGCCACTGCATGGGAGACAAGTGGTAGGGCCTCCTTTCACTCCTGTCTATCCTTGGGGCCTGTCTCACCTACAACTTCAGCAATGTGCACAGCCATTCGAGTACTGTAGCTGGCTAGGGGTTAGCTCTCTGCTCTTCTACAACCAGGGTCAGCTCTTCTAGAATGCCCAGGCAAGGGCTTGGGCCTGTTCTGCAAATGCCTCAGACATCAGTATTTCCCCCTGTGACAGCACAGATCAGGGACATCCATCTGGACTTTGGTGGTAACAGACCCCTACTGCTTCAGGGTACAGACTGAGGTGTGGTTCTCAGTGGAAGCACTGGCCCAGGACCCCACCATGGTCCCAGGTGGAATTACGGGCACTCATATCAAACCATTCCTCACCATTTTCATGTCTCCAGTTCTGCCTCTCTTCATTATGCCCACATCCTTCTATTTCTCTTCCATTTCTCCACCACTTACTTGATCCTCTGAGAAGCACCCGAGGTCCTAGTGTCTGGTGTTGTCTAGGGAGTGGCCAGGAGTGCTATATCTTGCTCCCGAATTGTGGCATCAGACAGGGGTCATTTGGGACCTGGTCTACCCATCCGCAGGCCTGGGTTGTGCAGAACTGGAGGTGATCTGCTTGCTCCTCTACTGGCCCACCAGAGTGTCCCAAGGCAAGGGTCATCTGTCTCACTCTCACTCCTACTCAGGACCCTCAGATTCAGGGGAGGCTCTTCTAGTCTCAGGTTTGCTCCCAATACTGGAAAACCGACAGGGCCTGCATGGTGCCAGACTGGTGGTCAGCTCAAGCTCACTTTTTTCAGGCATTGTTAGGCTACTAATCATTCAGATATTCATAAGTGAGAAAACTGAACCTCTCTTCTGCGGTCTCTGACATATGTGACAGAGCAGCCACACATGCAGTGCTTCCAGGGGCAAGTAGAAAGGAATTCCT
The DNA here is from genome assembly GCF_978045245.1 of Mus caroli. NCBI lineage: Eukaryota > Metazoa > Chordata > Mammalia > Rodentia > Muridae > Mus > Mus caroli. Next base: position 35,702,048 of record NW_028227260.1, on the reverse strand, counting down.
AAGAATATCCCTCCTCAAGAATTAAGTGCTAATCTACATCCAAGGTCTTCTATGTCAAAGAAACACAGAGTGATGTTGATTCTAGTACATTTTCCCCACAAGGCTTGATTCTGCAGGGTTTGCTTGTTTATTGAATGCATGGATGGATGGATGGATGGATGGATGGATGGATGGATGCATGGATGCATGGATGGATGGATGGATGGATGGATGGATGGATGGATGGATGATACACACATACACACACTTGCGTCATGGAAGAGATCACCTCAAGGTCTATTTCTCAGTCATTCTCCTCTCTATTGCATGAGACAGAGTTGCTTGCTGAGTCTAGAACAGACCACTTAGCTAGACTCGTTGGACCATAGGACCCCCTGATCATTTTGTCTCTGCCTTCAAGTTCTGCTATTTCAGGCATTCACTGCCAAGCTAGGTTTTTACATGAAAGCAGGGGATGCCAACTCAGATCTTCATACTTATGCTACAAGTACTTAATTCACTGTGACATTTCTCCAGCCCTCTCCATGAGATTATTTTTTAATTGTTTTTTAAGCCAGAGTTGGAGTTTATTAAAAATAAGAACTTGGGAATGAGTAAAGCATAACTAAAGACATGGATGCTTCAACGAAGTAACTTACCTTAGTGGTTTTTTATTATGTGGACATATTCATACATGTATATGTGAGTGTGTGTGTGTGTGTGTGTGTGTGTGTGTGTACTTGAGACCTGTGTGTGTATTTGTGTGTGTGTGTGTGTACTTGGACCCTGTGTGTGTGTATGTATTTGTGTGTGTGTGTACTTGAGACCTCTGTGTGTGTGTGTGTGTGTGTACTTAAGACCTGAGATTGACATGGACTGTCTTCATTTATGGCTATTTACCCTTAAAATCTTTCATGAATTAAGCTTTTAGCAGTACCACACATGTAAGCAATCATAGTAACCACTTTCTCCCCAGCTCTTCTCTCCACCCTTCCTTGCCCTGATCTCATTTTCATATCCATGACTATTTCATTCTGTGAACTCTTGAAATCAGTCTGAATCATCTGAGGGTCATGGCTTTAAAGGTTTGCAGAGGAGTCTTGTGGGTTCAGCAGTGGGTAAACAACTGAAGACAATAATTCTCTTTTGCCCAAATCACCTGCACTTCAGAAATAGAGCAGAAGCTGGGCGTGGTGGCGCACGCCTTTAATCCCAGCACTCGGGAGGCAGAGGCAGGCAGATTTCTGAGTTCGAGGCCAGCCTGGTCTACAAAATGAGTTCCAGGACAGCCAGGACTATAGAGAAAAACCCTGTCTCGAAACCCCCCCCCCAAAAAAAAATAAAACAGAAATAGAGTGGAGGCTCCATGAACTCATCCTCTGCTCTGGACTGACTGATGGCTGACTGCTGGACTGTGTGCAGTCAGCTATAGTTTCAGTGAGTTCACCACTGTAGTGGCTGTATGGAGGCTAGAGAATGACGTGTTCTAATTTTATTTTACACACACACACACACACAAATTCTTTTGAATTGTTTTCTCTTTCCTTGAAAATAAATTTCTTATTTCAAATAGTATATTCTGTTTTTCCCTCCTTCACCTCCTTACATATCCTTCCCTACCTTCCCTCCCATCCAGATCCCTTTCTGTCTCCCTTTACAAGCCAAACAGGCTTCTAAAGGATAATAAAATAAGATAAAAGAAATCCTAACATATTGGAATTGGATAAAGCAAGTAAACAGAAAGAAAATCGCTTGAGAAAAGGCATAAGAACCAGTGAACCACTTGGTCACACACTCAGGAATCCTTTAAAAAACACTAAACTGAAAGTCATAATATATACACACTGGACCTGGTCCAGACTGTGCAGTATCTTTGTATATTGTCCCAGTCTCCGTAAGTTCATATGTGCATTGATATTGATATTATCGATTTTTGAAGGCTTTGATTTCATGTGTCCTCATCTCCTCTGGTTCTTCTATTCTTTCTACCTCTTTACACACACACACACACACACACACACACACACACACACACACACAGAGAGAGAGAGAGAGAGAGAGAGAGAGAGAGAGAGAGAGAGAGAGAGAGAGAGAGAGAGAGAGAGAGAGATTACTTAAAATGAAGCCTAGTAGGAAATTAGGGGAAATGCCACCCAACATCATCATACTAGTAAGCATCCAATAAAAGAGAGTTTACAAATGGGAGAGGCATGAAGGTGCAGCAACTGATCCTGCTTGTAGGAAAAACATGTCCATGTGACTCCCAGCAGGAACTCTTGACAGAGAAAACTTTTCGGGTGGGGATGGTTGAGATACCTATCATCTTCCTCTCTGTAGGCTAAGTCAAGAGGATCTGGAGGTGGGAATCTTTTCACCATAAACCTAAAATTCCTCCACATATTTTCTCATAAATCTATTTTCAAGATAGTTTTTTCCACAGTCAACAGTCTCAGAAACACCTGATATTCCTTTGTGTATATTCTGTCAGAATCTATGATACCACAGCAGACAAACTTTAAAGGTAGAATAAAGCAATGTACACGGTATAGTTTATGATGGGATTTGAAAATATATTTTGATATTCTGAAATTGAAATATAGTTTTTTTTTTTATCTTGCCATCTCTTCCATGTACTCTCATTGCACTCTCTTTCAAATTCTGCCCTCTATTTCTGTTCTGGATAGCTTTTTATGTTGGAGATGAGATGTTGATCAGGACCCTGTTCTGAAACAGGGCATCATGACACTATTAACATAGGTTAGGAGATGTGTGGTGGCTCCCCAGGAATTCATCAGAGAATGTTCTCACTCAAGTGGTAAATGATGGCTAATTAAGTGTCCCTTGAGGTCTTATCTGTCATTATAAACATAATTGTTTAGTGACAGGGCTAGAAGGACACATAGTACAAGGAGTGCTTAATTATTTTTCTGATCACTTTCTTGCTAGAATGAGGAAGAAGGAATGTTATGACAAAGGGAACCATAGATCCCTTAAAGCTCCATTCAAAAATCAAAATGACTGTACCCTATCAGTCTAGGTAGCCTTCCAAAGGAGGACAGAAGAGCCTTGGCTGTATCCAAGAAATGCTGTGTAGGGGTAAGTGTGGGCCCCCACAGCTGAATTAAAATAAAAATGAATGTAAAGCCTTACCTACAATTGGGGTGCTTCTGTCCTTTTTTTCCTCCCATCATTCTAGTTCCCTCCTTTCCTCAAGTGATATATCATTTCTTCAGCGAAAATTTTGTACTGAGACCTGAGTTGGAGAGTACTACACGTTTTTCTAGCATAGTAAAGATATCATTACATAAAATTCATAATGTCATCCATTTTTAATTTACAGTTCAGTGGCACTAAAAGAATTTATATTATTATGAAAAGTGAGTAAAAATCAACCTTCACAGCTTTTTTTTTTTCATTTCCAAGTGTTGCTTTGCCATTGACCATCAATTTCACATTCTCCTGTCTGCTAAAATTCTAGTGACTATGATTCTATATCAATTAATTTACTATTTTAACTATATCCTATGAATGGAACAGTGCATTTGTATTTTTGTGTCATATTATTTCTCTAGCACAAAATTTCAAGTTTTATTCATTTTGTATTTACTATGCTGTCACTCCATTTTAGAACAAACAGCATTCTCCTAATAGAACATGTCATTGTTTGCTTATCCACTCATATGTACAGTGAAAATTGACTTAGTTCCATGTTTGTATTATTATGAATAATATTGACATGCCTATTGCCTTGCAAATACTTGTTCAAGTTTCTTCTTCCAATACCTTTGAGGATGTACATATGAAATTACTAGATATATAAGAAAGTAAAGTTTATTTATTATTTATTGTATTTGTGAAATTATAATTATATCATTTTCTCATTTCGTTTCCTTCTTCCAAATTGTTCCATATGCCTCTCTTTGCGGCCTTCAAAATTCAACAGTCATTTTTAAATTAGATTTTGTTATATGAGTATATGTATTTCCTAAATATATTTCTTTATTAAATGACACAAGTTGATCCAGGGTGAATATGTAATTTTAAAGTCCCACTCTTAGGAAAGGGTAATAGTCATCAATGAATGTGAAGACTTTGGGTTCTTTGTCATTTTCATTTGCATTTCCCTGATAGTTACAAATATTGAGCACATGATATGCTTTTTCATTGTCTTTGAAGAAATATCCTTTCAAGTTTGGCCCTTTTAAACTACTCATTGCCTCCTTATTTTGTTGTATGATATATTTATATATTTCCTATCAATAATGTCAAATATGTTCTCAAATGTACTTTATAAGATGTTGGTTATTTTAACAGTGGTTTTGTTATTAATAGTGGTTTCATGTGAAAACTAGACACACCTGACAATTCTTTGAAAGATACAATCAATAACCATGAAAGAATGGAAATTTTTATTAGATTTCAAGCAATTAAAGATAATAATAGTTTAAAAGCTGTTCAAAGCAATAGTGATAATTTCTGGGTTCATAGTAATAAACGTGGGTGAATTCCAACAAAATTTAAAGATGAAATAAATCTACTTTGCATAACATTTTCAAGGATATAAATATGATCCACTTTCTATTTTATTTTGACACCAAGACTGTCTGTGCCAACCCAGACAACACTGTCAGAAAAAAAAAAAAAAAAAGAAAAAGGAAGTGTTTTTGTATGTAGTTGTAAAACTCCTCAATAAAACATTAGCAAATTGAATCTATCAACACTGTATAATAAAACACCCCGTTTTGTTTGACTATATTAACAAATTTAAGATAAATAAAATGACTGTGTTTCCAGCCATGAAAAAATGCTGTAAATAAAAACCATTTGCCAAAATTTTAGAAATAAGGATAACTTTTTTGTCTGTGTTTTAAAACTTTTTAGACATATTTATTTTACATATATGAGTGTTTTGCCTGGTGTTCATGGAGGTCAGAAGAAGGCACTGAGTTCCCAGGAACTAGTGTTCTGAACCATCTCTCCTTCAATGGCCTGGTTTTTAAGTCAAAAACGTATTCTCATTCTCTCTGTCTCTCTCTTTTTTTTTTTTTTTAATTTTTGTTTTTGAGACAGGGTTTCTCTGTTTAGCCCTGGCTGTCCTGGAGCTCACGCTGTAGACCAGACTGGCCTCGAACTCAGAAATCCTCCTGCCTCTGCCTCCCCAGTGCTGGGTTTAATGGCGTGAGCCACCACCAGCTAAAAACTTCTGCTCTTTTGTCCGCTAGATGTGACCTTAGTTCTCAGAGTTTGAAATCTCGCTTGGGAGAAAGTCAGGCAGTGCTTAAGTCATACTCATATATTCCACTTAACTTTTCTTGAAAAAAGATGTAGGCAGATGCGTAGGTACCTAAACGTGATTTGCCAGTCAGGACAGGGCCTCGTAGCCTGGAGAACCGCACGGAGCTGAGGTGGAGAGAGGTCAGCTGACCCAAGCTAAGCCAATAGGAATCCCCCAGTCAGAGCGCTAAGTTTGAAAAGGAACCCTTGGGGTCCTCAGAGGGGCTTTTGAGGACCCGCGCCCTTGCGCTTGCGCGTGCTTTCTCACTCTCCGCTTTTGAGGATCTCTTGACTAGAAATAAGCTGCTGCCGTGCGACAAAGGTGCCGGAAAAGTCAGAAGATTCTCCCGACCCTCTCACTGAGGTAAATGACAGACATTTCTTTTTAAATTGAACTTATTTGGGATGAAGGACATAGACACGGGGTTTTGGGACTTATCAATCTTACAGGTTTTTACGGGTTCCGCCTTGGATGCTCGAAGGTCAATTTTGTGTTACTGTGTAGAGGTATTGGTTCCTGAGGTGTGCGTCACTTCATTTTGTGACCAATCTCTTCACATTCTCTATTTAAAATATTCCACACATCGTTTCACCTCTTCTTCAAAGATTTATTTTAGTCCAGGTGTGATGGTGTACTGGTGGCTGAAGCAAGTGGATTTCGCGTTTTGTCACAGCCTGGGTAGAGAGTTAGGCCTTGTCTCAAAAACAAACAAAAAAACAAAAAAACTATTTTTTTCATCTTTTACTTGAGTCTATTTCCACAGTGAAGCCTTAGGGGGCCTGGTGGTGGTGGAGGGGGAGAAAAAGAAAAACCGCACCCAAATAAATAAATAAAACCAAAACCTACAGAACACCATTTTTTTTTTAAATACAGAACACCTTTTTTTTTTAATTTTTTTAATGCTTTGCATCAGCCTGGGTTTATGGTAAGACCTTGTGTTCCTGCCCTGATTAACTTGTAAATTAAAATAAACTCTTTCCTCCAAGAGGAAAAACTAACCAAGAAACAAATTAAAAACTCACAAATCCACTATTTTTTTTCCATTGAGTCAGTATGGGTACATGGTGAAGCCTTATCACAAAGACAAAGGAAGAAACAAAAACAAAAAACAATTTTTTTCTTCCTTTGCCTCTTAGTCTTACTAGTTTTATATGACATGCTTTTTAAAATAGTAGAAAAGTGAGCAGTGGAGATAATTTATTCATTTCCCTTTTAGTTTATTTAATTTATATTTTAAAATACTTTTGTGTCTAGTACAAATATCTGTTCATTTACCTGTTGGAGATAAGTGTGATTTCATTTCCAAGGCATTTTGAATTTTTTTCAGTGCCCTGCTGTGACTGGTCATCAACTTTGTGATCTTTTATCTCTGCATTCTGAGAGTAAGTGTTGCAGGTATTTTCTTCCATGACTGACTTTTATCTTTAAAGCTTTAAAAAATAATTTTAGGGTTCTAAAATATGTTCTCTCAGATATCTCTACTATGGACATTTTACAAATACCAAATCTAGGAGATTAGCATTGAAGTACAACTTATTATAGATTTCATTTTAATTTTTCAGTGTTTTTTATTTTATTATAAATTTTCCCTATGGAGAATTTTATATATGGATGCAATGAAATATGATCATATTCACCCCACATTTCTTCTCTCCAATTCTTCCCACATTCCCTCTCTAGCATGTCCTCTTCCAAACTTTGTCTGCATGTCTTTTTTTTTTCTTTTGATACTCCACTGACTCCAATTAGTGCTGCATATATGTTATTCTAATCGATTCCCTTTGTATTTCAGAACGCCATTCACAAGACTTGGCTGAATTTAGTTGTCATTTCTCCATAGTCCCATTCTGCCATATAAGCCTGAAACATTTGAAGAGGATTGGTAAGAATTTTTTTCAAGTTGCTGTGGGTTCATCCTTTTAAAAAATTATACATTGTGTTGTTATAGTATTACATTTCCAGTATGTACTTTCTGCTCCTTTGCTCCTGTTCTCTATCAGTGCCCACTCCTTCATTATTCTCCTTACTTCAAACAGACTCTATGTTGCTCTTATTGCATATTTTTGTGCAAGTATGAATATATATTAAATCTAAGTTTTTCCTTAGAGAAAGTATGTAATATTTATCTCCTAAATCTGGAGGATTTTTGAGTAACCTGATGATTCTTTCTCGTTGTTGTTGTTCTTTTTTTTTTTTTTTTTTTTTTTTTTTGAGACAGGGTTTCTCTGTATAGCCCTGGCTGTCCTGGAACTCACTTTGTAGACCAGGCTGGCCTCAAACTCAGAAATCTGCCTGCCTCTGCCTCCCGAGTGCTGGGATTAAAGGCGTGAGCCACCACACCAGGCTGGTTCTTACTCCTATGTATTTTTCCTACAAATGCCACCATTTTGTTTCTCTTTCCCACTTGGTCTTAACTCCAGTGCATGCATACACCTTACTTCTAGAATCTGTACACAGTTGATAGAGTTCTAGGATGAATTCACTCCTGGATTATTGTAAAAAGCAACATCAGAAAAGTGAATGTGCAGGTATTTCTATGGTGTGTTCTTTTAGATTTCTTAGGATGCTATGCCTGGAGAGTAAAATACTTCTAGATTTCCTTTTCTACAGGAGCCTCAATAAGGATTTCCATATTTTCACCAGCATTATATAAGAGTTCCTTTATCCCACATCATCACTAGCATTTTTTGTTATTTAGCATCACAAATGTACTTTTGATTATCAGTTTTATTAGGGCTAAGGAAGTTAAGCATTTATGAGTACATTTATTAACTATTTATATTTCTTCTCTCGAGCCAAGTTTAGTTAATTTGTTATTTACCAGTGTGGCAGCTTCTATATTTGATACTGAATGTTTTAGGTTCTTTAAAGTGTATATGAATTCTCTATAAAATGTTTATAGCTAGAAAATAATATTCCCGTCCTGTTTCTTGACACATTGTTGTTTCTATTGCTCTGCAAATATTTTTCATTTCATCCAATTTAATTTGTCAGTAGCTTCTATTGTTTCCTGAGCTGTTTCCAGAATGTATCTTAGGGAAGCTTTACTATGCCTGTGCCTTAAAACTGTTTGCCTTGTACTTATTCTTTAAAAAGTTTCAAGATGTTGCATCTTACATTAGGACTTTTCATTCATTCTAAATTGATTTTTGTAATTAGAGACAGGGATATGAGTTTATCTCTCCACATTTACATAGCTAGTTTCATTAGCTCTTTTTGTTTAAAAAGGTTTTCTATTCTGTCATTGTATATTTGGGCACTTTTTCCCACAAATCAGGTGATTGTGGATGTATAGTATTATTTCTGGGATATTTATTCCCTTCTAGCAACTTGGACATCTCCTTTTTTGGCACTAACATGCTATTTTTGTTTCTATTGTTCTAGGATCTAATTTGGACAATCTAATTTTTATTCCAGTGAAGAAATTGAAGAAGACAATTAAGAGGGACAGACCTTCTACAGTCAAGAACCAGTGAGTAAATATTAGCTGCTTTCAAATTATATCATAGAACGATAGCAACAAAACAGCATGCTATCGCCATGAAAAGAGCTGTGTTCATCTGCATAAGAGAGATCACTAATAACATGACAGAAAATACTGGGTTGTCTTGAAATCTCCTCTGTCAACACTACTAGTCTAACACTCCTCAATTTAGCCTCCGGCAGGTTATTTGGACAAGAGCAAAAAGCAGCCACATTCTTTGCCAAAACATCTTAAGTGTGGTCTCTAGGCCTGTTGCTATTGTTACCCTCTCAAACCTCTCCAGCTGAGACTATTTTTCTCTTTCAAGTTTCTACTAAGATTCCCATTGATCCTCACATAAAGAGTTTAACCACTTTCCTAATTGAAAACACCAAGGTACAAGTTCTATCCATAAATAGCATGGTCAGGCGTGTCACAGCAGTATAGCATTCTCTGGTACCCACTTCTTAGTTTCTTTTCTATTGTTATGACGAGACCCTATGATCAAGACAGTATAAAAGAAAATCACTTAATTGGGGCCTTGCTTATAGTTTCAAAGGGTTAGTTTATGATCATCATAGTAAGGAGTGTGGCAGCAGTAGGCAGAAAGACAGGCATGGAGCTGGAGGATTATCTGATAGCTCACATCTGAAATTTGCAGGCAGAGAGAGGGGGAAAGAAGAGACAGAAACTGAGACTGGGTCTGGCATGGGGTTTTGAATCCTCAAAGCCAATGACACGCCAAGAAGGGCAAACCTCTTAATCTTTCCCAAATAGTTCTACTAATTGTAGACCAAGTATTAAAATTTATGATTCTATAGGAGGCCATTCTTATTAAAAACACCATTTTATTTTAGTCTACAACTTATGAATATTGGTTCCTACAATTTTTACCCTTTTCATTTGAGATATGAGTTTGGTTGACAGATAACAATTAAGCTATGGCAGCAAGACAAGTCAGCAGGGCTTTTTTTGTCTTCTGTAGCCAGGGCATACTATCAGAAACTGTTAGTAAGTCACAGCTTATGCAAATGTAAGTCATGGAGAGGGCAGATTTTAGCCCAAGCAAGCAGTAGTTGTTAGCTTAAGCCATGTGGCTGCGGTTTTATGAAGGAAAATATGAGCAGAAAGAAGGTTTGGAAGCTTGCTGCATCCTTAAGGAAAGCTGATGATGTAGTCAACAACATGTGGAATTGTGGGATATAAAAGATCCATCCATCTAATAAGCCCTTTAACATCAGACACAGAGATAGCGAATTTTTACTGCTAAGTTTCATTCTTTCTTTGAGCCAGTATTTCCTCACCATGTCCCATTCCTCCTCTCTTTTGGAATAGTAATGTATATTTTGTGACATTATATGTTAGAAGTATGTGATTTGAGTTTTGGGTTTTGAATTTACAATGGTTACTGTTCAGAGATCACATTGAGTCTCAGGAAAAATAAAATCTTTAGGCCCTCTCCTCTACCTTTAAGCCGTCTTTAGATTGTGGAGGCTTTTGAAGTTTGACTGAATGTATTTTGCATTATGATATGGCTCCAGGCCTATGGGAGCCAGGGAATGGAATGTAGGGGTTAGAATGAGAATAGCCCCCATAGACTCAAGTATATGAGTATTTGGTTCCCTGTTGGTAGAGTGTTTAGGAAGGATTAGGAGGTGCGGCCTTGTTAAAGGAGACTTGTGTCACTGGGGAGTGAGTTTTGAGGTTTCAAAAGCCAGTGCCAGTCATGTTCTCACTTTCTATCTTCCTCCTGCCTGCAGATCAGGAAGTAAGCTTTCAGCTACTCCTCCAACAACCATACCTGCCTGCCTGTCACCATACTCCTCCCCTTAATGGTTATGGACTAAACCTCGGAACTCTAAGCAAACCCCGTATTAAATGGTCTTATATTTTTCCTTGGCCATGGTGCCTCTTCTCAGCAATAGAAGTGTAACTAACACAATAAGCCTAAGGCTAATTCTGACTATTGATTGCTTTTCTCCCTCACATTGTGTACAACATTGAATGAGAACTCATCCTTAGGGAAGTGAGCTGAAGGCTGTTTCAAGCTCAGTTCCTCTAATTCCTGTGCCTGAAATGTGTGGTGTCTACCAAAATAGGGTCATAACTTTAAGTCCCGGTAGTCAGCTGTGGGTAATGGCAATAGCATATATTGCTTGTGGAATTCCTTATACTCCCCTAAACTGATAGCAGGAATTTTCAAAATCCTCCCTGATTTCTTCACAGAGCTATTGATCTCTAGGGTGTAATGTTTAATTTTATTTAAATTGTTTCATTTCTGCAATTTTTCTTTATGGGGATTTATAGTTTTACTGCTTTCTGATCAAACGAGATCAAAAATATATTATTTTAATTTTAAATATATTTTACCTGCTTATTGACCTAAATTATCATCTATATCATGGAATATCCCATGAGCTGTTGAGAAGCTGTGTATTATGTAGCTATTGAGTATTCTATAGAGATTTTTTTCTGGTTTGCTGTCTTGTGATGAACACCACAACCAAAAGGAATGTGAGGAGGAAAGCGTTTATTTCACCTTCTAGCTTTTAAGTCCATCATCCAGGGAAGTCAAGGCGGGAACCTGGAGGCAAGACCATGAAGAAAGGATGCTTACTGGCTTGTTTCTCCTGGCTTACTCAAATGCCTTTTTATACAATCCAGGACTACCTGCCCAAGAGTGGCTTCTCCATCAGAGAGCTGGGCAGGCCCTCACACATCAATCACTCATCAAAAACATGTTCCAAAGCCTTGCCTATAGGCAGTGTGATGGAGGCAACTCCTGAGTTCCTTCTTCTCATATTACCCTAGCTTTTGTTAATTTGACAAAAACTAAACCAGCATAATATCTAACTCTATTTGATCAATAGTGAATTGTGTCTACAGTATACTGTCAAATTTATGTTTGTCTTATTTATCATTTTACAAGATTTGGATATTGTCATCACACACTGAGTAGCTACAGGATTGTTTGTTTTATATACATCAATATTCAGTGCTTACATATTTATATTGATAATAGCATATTGGTGGGTTCTTTTCTTTATTAATATTTATTGGCAGTCTGTGTCTTCTGAAAAATTTGTTTTGACTTGACATCTACTTTATCAGATGGGAGCATAGTCCTGGTTGTTTCCTGCTTCCAATAACCTAGTATTTTAAATTCAGCCCTTTCATTTTCAGTTTTTACTTTTTTGACCAAAAAGGTTGATTTCCTCCAGGCAGCAACCATCTATGCATATCTGAAATGCAGTCAGCGAGTTTATATCTTAAATTCATTATTTAGAACTGTTGTATTTAAGATTATTATTGAGAGCCTTTTTCATTCAGGGAAATCTTTTGTTTATTTCATGGTTTATTCAATTGTCCTTGCTATCCCCCCACCCCCATTGTACTGGACACATGATGGTTTACAGAATTGTAGAGCTTTTTCTACAGTCTTTATCTTATATGATCATGAAATTTGAGGAGTCTCTTGCTTCCTCACAATTAACACTGTATTTATTCCTCTCTTGTATGTATTTCTTTAAATGCATTTCTTATATGCTGGCTTAGTAGCATATATAGGTTATGCTATCAGGAAAATCTTTATTTGTTCATTGGTTTTAGGATATAACTCCTAGTTATAATGGCTCTTGACTTTTATGTACTTTAATGCTTAAATTACATCATTTGCTATTTTCAAGGCTTTTCCGTTTCTGCCAAGAAGACTGCTGTTATTAGGTTTGGTCTTCATTTTTAAGTGAAGTAGATGGCTTTTTTTCAGCTTTTAATGTTGTGTCTTTGTTCTTTAAACTTAGTATAATATCCATGGTTATATAGCCTTACATTTTATTCCTAATACATAGTACAAAAATTATTTTCTTGTCATGCCTGTTTTAGAGTTTAAGTGCCTCTTGTGATTAAAGTTCATTTCTTTCTGTAGCATCAGGAAATTTTCTGGTATAATTTAAGCGACTGTATTTTCTATACCTTCAGGTTACATTTTGTCTTCTGGTCATATTCCAGAGCCTTGTGCTAAAGAGGTTTTTTTCTTTATTCATTTATAATTGTGAAATTTCTTTCAACTTTTCTTCAAAGCTTAACTTAGTAGTGACAGGCTCTGTGGTTTTTATCGATTGGAATTTCAGAATTTCTGCTTGTTTTCTTTTAAACCCATCATGACTTTCTCATCTATGTTTCTCCCCTATACACACATGTTCTGAGTTGATTTCTTCATTTCGTTCATATGTGTGAACGTTCCTGAACTTTTTTCAAGTATACTTTCCTGTTTTAATAATTGATGTAATTTTATTTATGTGCATTTGGTGTTTTGCGTGCATGTGCACCTGTATGGGGGTGTCAGATACCCTGGGAGTAGAGTTTCAGACAGTTCTACAGTACTGCTATATAGGTGCTGGGAGTTGAACCAATTTCTTCTAGAGGAGCAGCCAGTGATTTTAACTGCTGAGCCATCCCTCTAGCCCCCTCAAGTATTCCATCAAACTATTTGTTCAGCATTTTAAACACTTCAGTATTTTTTTAAATGGTGTATGAGTATTTGTATTCATTTGCCCAGTTTTCCATAATTGTTATATTTTTGTGTTATGACTTCTATACTATTTTGGATGTGATATCTTCAAGTTTACCTTTCTCACAGTGGAGGGCTCATTCTCAAATCCAAAAAAGAAGAAAAGAGGCCACTGTAGTAGCTAACTAAACTATATAAAGAAACACAGAGAAAGAATTAAAGCCAGCGAATGTGCCCCAACAAATATGAAGTAGATACTGACAGAAATTATTATTATTGGACAGTAAACTGTGAAGTTTAAACTCAATTTGGTTAAAAGTAGAAGTTTTAATTGTACCCAATGGCTAAGAAAAGGAGCACATAGAGTTGCGAGGAGTTTAGAGGTGGGGTATATCTAAGATTTGTGGGCAGGACTGGTGTCAAATATGAACAGAATAGATTGCATGCATGTATGAAATTTTCAAGTAATTAATAAAAGTGTTCTATTTTAAAAGTAGAAGTAATAATGAACTATAAAATAAAGAGTACAGACTAGGGGAAGGAAAGAGAGCACCGAGATTCGTGTTGGAATTTGGGTCTCACTGAACTCATATCTCACCCAACAGTAGAGCATCTGTGAGAGGAAGGAGGCTGCTGCAGCCTAAGGCCTTCGTGGGTCGGGAACTCGAGAATCTCAAGTTTCTGCAATCTTGACCCTTACTGAAGGTAAGTGGCACTACACGTAGAGCTGCTGCGTGGTCTCAAGCATGGGATTATATGAGTCCTAAGGTGTTACCTGGTGGTGGGGTTTACTCGTTGACACACTGGTGATATGGCATCTGAGCTGTGGCTCATGAAGGTCTGCTGCTGGCAATGTTTTCAGCGTGTCCTTGTCTGTCATTCTCCAAACCTCATCATTGCCTTCTACAGGTGTCTCCCACAAAGCCAGTCTGGCAGCCTCTCTCGAGTCCTCATTTTGCAATTGTTCTTGGTTTCTTATTTACCAGAGTATTTTGCCCTGAACAATTAGTCTCTCTCAAGATTGCACCTCTGAAACACTAAAAACAGGAAACAAGTTTTTTTCTTTATTTTGACTAGTGCCAACTGCAGCTTCACTGTCCCTACATTCCTGAGATTGAGTTAATGCTTATGAGAATCATGGGCTTACCTTCGGGGCCAGAGTGTCCATCTTGTTCTGTTTTGTTTTTATCAGAAGCACATTATATTTGGAAGTGAATTTTCCTCAAACCAACTACCCCCACCATGGAACTAGTTTTGGAGTTTTGAGAGCTTGCTACTCTTGGATGAATCACCTTTCTGTGTCTCAATGACTTTTACTTGTCCTACCCCTTCCTGGTGTTTTAATGCTTGTCCATTTCAATAGTCTAATTTTCCTTACCCTGACTTCTCTTTTATTTGTTTATATAGATTTGTAATTTTAAAGGTATGATAGCCTGCAGCAAAGTGAATTTTTAACCCACTGTATGGTTGTGAACACCTTGAACTTCTTAGTCCATCTGCCTCTCTAAGACTCTGATAAGCCTTAGCTTACCAGGGATGCCCAGAGTGAACAACATGGAACCAGGGATTGATACAAAAGCAAGATGATTTTTTTTTTGTTTCAGCACGCTGGGGTTGTCATCCTGCACCCAAAGACAGGTGGTGACCCCAAGCAGCATTTTTGGCAAGTTTTTATATGGTTTCCAGGGCGAAATAGAACATCAGCAACTAGGCACAGTATGATTGGTGGAACAGTGTACCCTTTAAACTGATTGGTCTTTAGGGAATGAGGTAGTAGGGGCTTAATTACCTCTTCATTCCTGTCTACATGCACTCTGACCTGCCTCTTCCAGGAGGAAAGGGGTATCTGTGTGCTCTCTGTCCTGTCTCTTCTAGGAGGGGAGGGGTGTGATAAATTTTTCCATCTGCTGTGAGCTGACCTCTTCATTTTCCACTTTTTCTTGTGCTTGCTTTAATCCTGAAGCTATTGTGGATAGCCATGCAGCTCATATCCCTGTCCTCTCTACTGCTCTTGATATTTTTGTTTCAGGACCATCAACTGTACTTACCTATACGATCTTTAATGAAAGCAGCTAAGAGATTTAGAATGTAAGGGCCAAAGGTCAGAATCAGAAACAAAATGATCAGGGGGTCCTAACAATGCAGAAATCCATGTAATAAACCAGGGGGAGCTGTTAAACCAAGACTCAAACCATCCTTGGGCTCCTTCCCTTTCTCTCATTCTCTTGAATAGTCCCTCTTTGTCCTTTGCCATAGAATCTTTAACAACCCCAGAATGGTCTATATAAAAGCAACACTCCTCAGCTGAGTCAGCAAGCACCTAGCCCTCCTTGCTGGAGGAAAAGTAGAGCCTAATCCCCTCCTATTCTGTAGTACTACTTCTGATAATGAAGACAATGATTCTTTAATGTGACCGATGAAAGTTTCTATTCTCTCTATATCTAAATCAATGGCTGCCCTCAGACTGTAAGACCAAAGTGGAGGTCCTGGTAGCTTCCCTGGCTGCCCTCAATCCCAAGAGAATGGAGACAATGAGTGCTCTAACAGGTTTGGCGGAAGGTCACATAGGATAGGGTAAGCAAACAGAATCCACAGGAACCACAAGGCTGTCGTGATCAAGATCAAGTTATCTTGAGCTTGAGCATATTGTCCATCTTCTGTACCATCCAGCAGGGGTCTCTCTCTAAGGTGCAGGGTGTTTGCAGGTTTCACATAGGAAGCATTCACCCAGGCAGAAATACTGTCCACATTGAGGGCTGTGGGAGTGGTTAGCAGTGCCAGGAAGGGTCCCTTCCACTGGAGTCCCAGTGACTGTACCCAATGCCTCCTTATATAAATCCAGTCACCAGTCTGGCAATCGTGAGGGGACTGGCATCCCTGGAGGATTTAAGGCAGTCATTTTGGGCCGAATCTCATGCTGTATTGGAGCTTCAAGAAGAGGTTCCTATCAGTGAGTTGGGATACCTCCAGGGAGGGCCCAGTGGACACCAAAGGAGCTGGGGTATGAAACAGGATCTCAAAAGGGGTCAGATTAAAATGCAAGAGGGTGTTCAGTGCTTGGAACAGGGACAAGGGAAGGAAGTACCACCAAGTCTGAGCCAGTCTCTAAGGTCAAATTAGTCAAGGTCTCTGTTAAGGTTCAATTTATTCTCTCTACCTGCTTTGAGTTCTGGGGATGTTATACACAACAGAGCTTCCAAATAGTCCTCAATATCTCTGTCAATCCCTGTCTTACCTTAGAAACAAAAGCAGGACTGTTGTCCTATTCAATTACCTTGGGCACTCTGAACCTCTGGAAAATTTCCTCTAATATCTTCTTAGCTGCCATAGTAGCTGTTTCCCTCTTGATGGGGAAAGCCTGAAGCTATCCAGAGAAAGTATCTACAAACACTAGAAAGTATTTGTAACCATATTTTCCTAGCTTAAAATCTGTAAAATTGTCCTGCCAATATACTCTAGGCTGTTGTCCCTTAGGTCTTTTGCCCTTTTTACTCTTGGCTGCATAAGCATTCATCTGCTGGCATATTTCTCTGTCCCAATATCTGAGGTCTATGATATGTGTGTGTGTGTGTGTGTGTGTGTGTGTGTGTGTGTGTGTGTGTGTATGTGTACTGTCAATTTTTCCCCTGTGCCCATATCTTCAATGCTTTTCCCGACTTTCTCTTCTATAAGTTTCAGTGTCTCTGGTTTTATGTGGAGTTCCTTGCTCCACTTAGATTTGACCTTAGTACAAGGAGATAGGAATTGATCAGTTCGCATTCTTCTAGATGATAACCACCAGTTGTGCCAGTACCATTTGTTAAAAATGCTGTATTTTTTCCACTGGATGGTTTTAGTTCCCTTGTCTTAGAGCAAGTGACCATAGGAGTGTGGGTTGAGGTCTGTGTCTTCAATTCTATTCCATTGGTCTACCTGTCTGTCGCTGTACCACTACCATGCAATTTTTATCACAATGCTCTGTAGTACAGCTTGATGTAAGGCATAGTGATTCCACCAGAAGTTCTTTTATTGTTGAGAATAGTTTTTTGCTATCTTAGGATTTTTGTTATTCCAGATGAATTTGCAAATTGCCCTTTCTAACTCTGTGAAGAATTGAGTTGGAATTTTAATGGGGATTGCATTGAATCTGTAGATTGCTTTTGGCAAGATACCCATTTTAACTATGTTAACCCTGCCAATCCATGATCATGGGAGATCTTTCCATCTTCTGAGATTTTCTTAGATTTCTTTCTTCAGAGACCTGAAGTTCTTATCATACAGATCTTTCCCTTCCTTAGAGTCACACCAAGATATATTATATTATTTGTGACTAGTGTGAACAGTGTTGTTTCCCTAATTTCTTTCTCAGCCTCTTTATCCTTTGTTTAGAGAAAGACCACTGATATGTTTGAATTAATTTTATATCCAGCAACTGTACTGAAGCTGTTTATCAGGTTTAAGGGTTCTCTGGTAGAATTTTTGGGGTCACTTATATATATACTATCATATCATCTGAAAATAGTGATATTTTAACTTCTTCCCTTCCAGTTTATATTCTTTTGATCATTATTTCTTCCTTGCTCAAGTTATCATTGAGTAGAGTGTTGTTCAGTTTCCACAGGTATGTAGACTTTCTATTATTTATGTTGTTATTGAAGACCAGCCTTAGTCTGTGTTCATCTGATAGGGTACATGGGATTGTTTCAATATTTTTATGTCTGTTGAGGCCTGTTTTGTGACTGAGTATATGGTCAATTTAGAGAAGGTACCATGAGGTGCTTAAAAGAAGGCATATCCGTTTGTTTTAGGATGAAATGTTCTTTAGATATCTGTTAAATCCATTTGTTTTGTAACTTCTGTTAGTTTCAGTGTGTCTCTGTTTAGTTTGTGTTCCCATGACCTGTCCATTGCTGAGAGTGGGGTGTCAAAGTCTCCAATTATTATTGTGTGAGGTGCAATGTGTGCTTTGAGTTTTAGCAAAGTCTCTTTTATGAATGTGAGTGCCCTTCACTTGGAGCATAGATGTTCAGAATTGAGAGTTTTCTTGGTAGATGTGTGCTTTCATAAGAATGAAGTGTCCTTCCTTATCCTTTTTTGATAACTTTTGGTTAAAAGTTGCTTTTATTTGCTATTAAAATGGCTACTCCAGCTTGTTTCTTGGGACCATTTGCTAGGACAATTGTTTTCCAGCCCTTTATTCTAAGGAAGTGTTCTTCTTTGACTTTGAGGTGCGTTTCCTGTATGTAGTATAATGCTGGGTCCTGATTACATATCCAGTCTGTTATTCTATGTCTTTTTATTGGAAAATTGGGTCCATTGATGCTAAGAGGCATTAAGGAATAGTGATTGTTGCTTGCTGTTATTTTGGATGCTATTTTGATGTTTGTGTGGCTATCTTCTTTTGGGTTTGTTGAAAGAAGATTAACTTCTTGCTTTTTCTAGGGAGAAGTTTCCTTCCTTGTATCGGTGTTTTACACCTATTATCCTTTGTAGGACTGGATTTGTAGAGAGATATTGTGTATATTTGGTTTTGTCAAGGAATATCTTGTTTTCTCTGTCTATGGTAGTTGAGAGTTTTGCTGGGTAGAGTAGCCTGAGCTGGCATTTTTGTTCTCTTGGGGTCTGTATGGCATCTGCCCAGGATATTCTGGCTTTCATAGTCTCTGGTGAGAAGTCTGGTGTAATTCTGAAAAGTCTGCCTTTATATGTTAGTTGACCTTCTATTCCTTACTGCTTTTAATATTCTGTCTTTGTTTAATGCATTTGGTGTTTTGATTATTAGGTGACAGGAGGAATTTCTTTTCTGGTCCAAACTATTTGGAGTTCTGTAGGCCTCTTGTATGTTCATGGGCATCTCTTTCTTTATGTTAGGAAAGTATTCTGTAATTGGAATCTTCTTCCTCTTCTATACTTGTGATCCGTAGGTTTGGCCTTCTCATTGTGTCCCATATTTCCTGGATGTTTTGAGTTAGCAGCTTTTTGCATTTGGCATTTTCTTCAACTGTTGTGTCAATGTTTTCTATGGCATCTTCTGCACCTGAGATTCTCTCTTCTAGTTTTTGTATTCTGTTGGTTATGCTTGCATCTATAACTCCTGATCTCCTTCCTAGGTTTTCGATTTCCAGAGTGGTCTTCCTTTGTTTCTTTTTCCAATTTTAGATCCTGAATGGTTTTGTTCAATTCCTTCACCTCTTTGGTGTGTTTTCCTGTAATACACTAAGGGATTTTTTTTGTTTCCTGTTTAATGTAAACTAGCTGTTTACCTGTGTCTCCTGTATTTCTTTAAGGGAGTTATTTATGTCCTTCTAACAGTCCTCTATCATCATCATGAGATGAGATTTTGAATCAGATTCTTTTCTCGTGTGTTGGGGTATCCAGGGCTCACTGTGGTGGGAGACCTAGGTTCTGATGATGCCAAGAAGCCTTGGTTTCTGTTGCTTATGTTCTTGCCCTTGCCACTCACCATCTGTTTATCTCTGGTGTTACCTGGTCTTGCTGTCTCTGACTGTGGCTTATACCTCTTGCAACCCTGTGTGTCAGTACTCCTGGGAGACAAGTTCTCTCTGGGAGGAATGTGGGTATGGAGAGCTGTGGCACAGGGTCAGCTTCGGGGTGCAAAAGAAAACCTGCTGTTACTTGGTTCCTGTGTTCTGATGGCTATGGGTGGATCCCTCCTGGGCCAGGAATTTGAACAGAAGTGTTGGCCTTACCTGTGCTCACAGGTGTATTGTCTCTCTGGAGATACCAGCTCTCTCCAGGAGGTATCCAATTGGGTATGGAGTGCTGTGGCACAGGATCACAGACAGAAACCAGAAGGATCCAATACTATCTTTTTAAAGCACAAATCATTCCTTTCTTGGCCTTGAAACATGTAGAGCAACGAATTTAAGCTTATTCCCTAATAGCTTATAAATAACTGAGACTCAGACTATGTTATTTAATTTGGATTTGACAATTACTGGGCTGTAATTCCTAATCTATTCTTCTAATTGCTGGCATAGCTACCTCCTCAGTGGAACCCCAGGTACTTACTCTTTCTCCTGGCCATGTGTTCATCATCCATCTTCCCCCATGGAGGCTCCCTCTCTCCTCCTTGTTTGAACTGTTAATCTGTATCTTTTCTTCATTTCTATATCTTTTTGTCCTTTGTTTCCTTAGTTTTTGAATTTTCTGTATAAGAAACATAATTTCCACTGGTCTGTTATGTTACACTACAACATCATTTTAATCTGTAAACTACCTTTTGAAATTCTTGCATTTGATATTTTTTAATACATTGTTTTTTGTTTGGTCAGATTGCATATTGCTTCTTTTCATTACCTCTGAAATTTGAGTGCCATTTAAAAATCCCTTCACTTGATGGACCATCTAGAGACTGCCATATCCAGGGATCCATCCCATAATTAGCCTCCAAACGATGACACCCTTGCATACACTAGCAAGCGTTTGCTGAACGGACCAGGATATAGCTGTCTCTTGTGAGACTAGGCCGGGGCCTAGCAAACACAGAAGTGGATGCTCACAGTCAGCTATTGGATGGATCACAGGGCCCCCAATGGAGGAGCTAGAGAAAGTATTCAAGGAGCTAAAGAGATTTGCAACCCTGTAGGTACAACATTATGAACTAACCAGTACCCCAGAGCTCTTGACTCTAGCTGCATATGTATCAAAAGATGACCTAGTCGGCCATCACTGGAAAGAGAGGCCCATTGGACTTGCAAACTTTATATGCCCCAGTACAGGGGAACGCCAGGGCCATAAAATGGGAATGGGTAGGTAGGGAAGTGGGGGGGAGGGTATGGGGAGACTTTTGGGATAGCATTGGAAATGTAATTGAGGAAAATATGTAATAAAAAAATTTTAAAATTTTTCTCAAAAAAAGAAAATATTTAATAATAAAGAAGACTGCAAAAAAAACCAAAAACAAAAAAACAAAACAAACAAACAAAAAAAAACTTCACTATAGTAAGCTTAAAGAATACCTGTCATGTTTTCTTCAAGAAGCTGTGTAATTCAACATTTTGGTTAAGTCTTTAAATTTTCATCTACTTTTACACATGGCATGTGTCTTGGATTTACAAGTATCATTCTGCACATTGCATGTCTGTCTTTCCTCTAGTGGTTTGTCCATATCACCTTTATTTCTTTATTTATATTATTTTTTATGTGTATGGGGTATTGCCTGCCTGTATGTCTGTGTAGCACATTTGTGAAATTCTCACAGTAGACAAAAGAGGGCATCAGATCCCCTGGAATTGGAGTTATGGATGGTTGCAAGGAATTGAATTTGTGCCCTTCAATAGATAGCCAGTACACTAACTACTGCTGAGCCATCTCTTCAGCCCACTGCTTTTATTAAGCATCACTGTCCATTGGTGTGTTGACTTCTATTTCTAGGAATTCTATCCTACTTTATTAAACTATTTGTCTATTCCTGTAACAGTGACAAGATGCTGTAATTACAGTTGTCCACAGAGTTTATGCTTTCTTATTATGGTATCAGAAATCCCTACTCTGGTGTCTTCTTTCTTCTTAGCTATTCTTTTTTATATAAAAATGTTTTTATTTATTTACATCTCAAATGTTGCCCATCTTCCACATCTCTCCCCCCAGTGTTTTTTTTTTTTTTTTTACCCCATCTCCCCTACCTTTTACCTCGGAGAGGGAGTTCCCCTACCCATGCCACCCACCCACCTCACAACTACCTTACATGTCCCCACCCTTTGCATCACCCTTCCCTGGGACATCAAGGATCTACAGAGTTAGGCACATCCTCTTCCACTGAGGCCAGACAAGCTCCTCTTCTGTTGTATACATGCCAGGGTCCACCAACCAGCCCTTGTATGCTCTTTGGTTGGTGGCTTAGTCTCTGGGAGCTCCCTGGGGCCAGGTTAATTGATTCTGTTGATCTCCTTATGCGGTTGTCACTTCACTCCTTCCCTAAGTTTTCAATCTCAGTCCATGATTGGCTGTAAGTATCTGTATCTGTGTTAGTCAAATTCTTTCTCTTGTTGGGGCAGACCTCTTGTGTCCCTTGTTCAAGCAATCCTCCTGCAATCCCGTGTCCCTGGCTAGGGCAGACCTCCAGTGAGACGGGCTGACTTTGGTGTCCATGAACAAGCATATTGATCTGCCAGGGGTTCCATCTGAAAGATGGAGATGCAGACAGGAAGGATGATGGGTCTCAGGCAGAGCAGGATAGACGAGTGGGGAAAGGGAAGCCAAACTGTATGGTTTAGGAGTCTTAAGTCTGATGAGGTAGGGGGAGGGCAGCTAGAGAATAGAGGTCCCCCACTCCAAGATGGCAGGCTGCTCAGGGCAGTTTGGCTTTACCTAGAGAGATCAGGCAGCAGGGAAGATGGGTGGGGGAAGGGAAGCATACCTGTATGATTCAGGAGTCTGGTAGAGGTGGAAGAGAGGCAGGGAGAGAAGGGAGATTGGTGGTCCCCCTAGACTGGCAGGTTGCTCAGGGTGGCTTAGCGTGGCCCAGAGGGCTCATCTTCTTAGCTATTCTTATGCACTTTGCCATCAGGCTGTCTAACACCATAAAATTTTGTAGGTATTTTTGAAATTGCATTAAATTTATATGTCAACTTATGCAGAGCGGACTGGTTTTTTGTTTGTTTGTTTTTTAATATTGAGTTTCTCAGGGAAAAGTCAAATTTGAATACCATTGCTCCACAATCTTTACAATGGAATCCAGAATCCTTATTAAATTATATCAGACATATCCACAAATAAATTTTAAACCAAAATGTTGGAATATTTTCAGATAATCCTGGGAACGCAGTGACCTTGTAATATAGCACCAACAGAAAATTCTTGAATATGTTTCACTAATGTTTATAATGTGTGAAATCAGTCACTTTGCTTCCTGAGACTGCCCAGTTCCTTTGTTTCAAGGCTGTTTGACTTTTCTTTTCGCACATAAGAAAGTTTGTGACTAGTAGGTTGTAATTAAACTCTCTTGCACATTGAGCGCTAACAAAAGACCATCTTTTTAAAGACATGGAACATATTTTGATAGCTATTTAAATGCTCTCTTCCTGAAATTGGAATCCCTGAAGTCTCAAGAAATATAACATTTTTGTTCTTAAATATGATAAATTTATCTTAGTCATCAAGTTATTTTATCTAAGAACAGTGACATAATATGTACTGTGGCAAAGTGCCATACAAGGTAGGTGATAAGTAACAATAATCTTATTTTCTGGTGGTTTAATGTTTCTGCCTGGAATTTTCCTTCATTTTCTTATTCACGTAATACTACATTTTTATAGTCTATCTTATGTAATCACGACATTTTCTGTTCTTCAGTATTATCTAGGCCTTTTAGAGGGTTTGTTCTTGCTGTTGTTGTTGTTGTTGCTGTTGCTGTTGTTCCAGGAGTAGAAGTAAAAGGCAGGAGCATTTGGACTCTTTTCTGTTATAAAATCCCTCCTTTGGTGTCTTTTCTCATCATTAACAAACTTGAATGTTTTTCATATCCACATTGACTTTTTCTTCCCCTCAGTCTGTGTGTTTCAGAGATAGCAGTTTTAAGCCATCTATATCACGTATTTGATATTAATTTGTTATTTATTATTTGTAATAAGTATTCATAATACAACTTAAAAAGATTCGTTGTGATATGTTCATATTAGCTCTAGCTTACATGAATCATATCTCTCTTTTTCCACCCTAACCCCTGGCACCATTCTCAAGCCCTAGAAGTCAGTATTGTATTATCAGATTGACTATTTCTTACTTTTCAACATATGGCACAAAATATTGAACAGTTCCTTTTAAGTCTTTGCCCTAAACAATATCCCATTCTTTGATTTTTCTGTATTTTTTTCATCTTTAGGCTTAATTTTGACTAGAGTAGTTTTTCTGAATATGTTTAAGTTAAACTTTAAGTTCTTTTTTTCTTTTAACTTTAAGTTTTTATCCATCTTCTTTCATGTATATCTTGTGCATTTTTGGTGTATCTTCATCTGCCACAAATATAGTGATACAGATGGGCTAGTGTGTCATTTTTTTCTCTTTAAGCACAATTTGATGTTTTAATATTTCCTATTGTACCACTTTTGTGCAGATTTATCTTTTATTTCATCATGGCCTGTATTCTATGAAGACGAATACTGGGAGCTCTGTACTCAGTGACCAAAACTGATTTCTGCTTATTTATGACCCACTTTTAATGTTATTTTATCGTATACACATGTCCAATACACATGTGAGGGAGTAGATGTTCTCCAAGGGGGTAAAGAGTAGCACATACTTTGTGCTACTATTACCTTTTATACTCATGAGTCAATTTCTAGTCTGTGTCTACAGTAGAACTATCTAGTAGTGGCCACCTGATTCACCATTTAGTCTTTAAATATTTTCTATTTTGCTAACACTGTTTGTATTTTCACAGAACTTCTACTGTCTCTCATCCTGGTGCAGGTTCACAAAGATGGGTAGAAAGACCCCAAACAGACTGTTGGATCTTGCTATACAGAGTCTGCTCAGCAACGAGTCTGCAGCAATCCAAGCTCTGGAGGACATTCCAAGAGAGCTTTTTGTTCCATTGTTCATTGCTGCCTTCAAGGGTGGGCATAAGAATACATTGAGTGCTATGGTGAAAGTTTGGCCCTTTTACTGTCTCCATATTGGGTCATTGAGAATACGGGGGCCTCAACATGCACTCCTAAAAGCCATTATTGAGAATCTTCCAGTATGTCCTGCACAGACTTCTGCTTTTTGGTAAGACTTTTTAGTAAAGACATGATAAGACACAGGAGGATATACCATAGCCTACTACCCTCCCAGAAGTCGTTTCTAGTGAATGTTGAAGATTTATGTGTGAGTCTGTTGTCTCAACACTTAAGTTGAAAACTGGTGTCTACAATGTTTGTTATATAATCTATTCTATTGAGGGTACTCTTGATGGGTTTATGTAACAGGTGTTATTACATAGAGGAAAGACAGGAAATTTAAGACTGGAGACAGTTTGAGGTATATAAAAAAATGGGAGAAAGGAGGTTGGATTGTCATGGGAAAGGAATGTTTGTAATTAGTATAAGAAGTACCAGCTGTGGATACAAGGATTTGTCATCCTTGTGTCATTTTTATATACCATCATTGATGCTACTAGGTTTCATTATCATTTGCTATTTCTCATATATTCTATCTCCTCTTATCCTTACAGGAGACCTAAATTGAGGATCCTAGATTTAAGGCAAGACACAAAATGTAGGATCACGTGCCCTCAAGTCAGCACCAAATCACCTTCGTGTTTTCATTCTTGTACTTATTCTGACTCCTCTATCACAAAAATTGAAAGACAGCTTTGTTTCATAAATTCAGGGTGTAAGACTCTCTTACCCAGGCCTGTAGAACTAATATTGGATCTTTTCCTTGATAGCTCCTTAATTGAAAAGGATTTTTGGATTTTGCTTATGCGAAAAATTGAAGAGAGTTTGGGGTTTTTGCACGTGTGCTGTCGAGATTTGCAAATTGAAAAACTGCGTAAATGCAAATACACCCTGAAATTTCTTGATCTCCAATGTGTTGATCAGTTGTCAGTTGATAGAGGTTCACTGAGTGATATCACCAGCATCCTGTGCCAGATGGGCCACCTAGAAAGCCTGACTCTATCTAATGTGACTTTTAGATCTCTGAGAGGGAAAGTCTTTAAAAATTTTCTCAGTCACTTGCAGCGTATGGAACACCTTAAGGAACTCAGCTTCTCTTCATTCCACCTCAAAAATCATCTGAACAGAGTGCTCAGGTAAGAGTTTGGGGTAGGGCTGGAGAGATGGATCAGTGGTTAAGAGCACTGACTGCTCTTCCTAAGGTCCTGAGTTCAAATCCCAGCAAGCCCATTGTGCCTCACAACCATCTGTAAAGAGATCTGACTCTCTATTCTGGTGCATCTGAAGACAGCTACAGTGTACCTAGATATAATAATAAATAAATCAGAAAAAAGAGTTTGGGGTAGGTCCCTGGGCTTCCTGTACAGTCTATTGAGACAGGATAGAAAGCACTCTTGGGTATTTCTAAACAACTCAAAACCTTTTATGCTTTCCACTTCCATCACTGCTGAGAATGTGAAACTGGAGAAAGACAGGATTACAAAAATTAAGCAACCAGCAATGTATAGATACTAATGTTAAGTGCAGAACTATAAAGGTGAAAAAAATCACAAGCACTCTAGACAGGAGGGAGAGGAGAAGGGAGAGGAATTGAGATGTAGAAAGACATTTTTTGCCACTGCACTGTTGTACATAATCTACAGATGTCCATAGTTCATAACGTCAGATTACTTTGCTGATCTATAATCTCCAAGGTAAAGACCATGAAAGTAGAAGTTGTTAGTTAGGTACTGGCCCAAAGGGAATTTTCAGTTGCCTGCTCTTTCTCATTCCTCCCCACTAAAAAGGAGAACAAAAAATCTACAATGGATATTATTGTAAATACTCCGTGGATTAATTTTTTTAACATTTCTTAGAATCATCTGGTATAATATATTGTACATGTTTTTAAGTTGAAAAGAAATTGAATTTCAGTGCTGAAAACTAAACTTTCAACTGGGCCTGCTGGCACATGCTTTTAATCTAAGCACTTGGGAGACAAAGGCAGGCATATTCTGAGTTCAAGGCTATCATGGTCTATATAGATCAAGGATAGCTATAGCTACATAATAATATCCTGTCTCAAAAAAAAAAAAACAAGAAAGAAGAAAGGAAAAAACAAGAAAACTGTCTTTCTCAGCGTCCCCCAAACTATTAAGTGAACTAAACATGGTGACACATTGAGTTTTATTCTAGATATAACAGTATAGTTTTCCTAATTCAATCATCATTCTCCAGGATGTATTTTTGTTTCTCCCTACAGAGTCTTACCGCCTGGCTTGGATATCTTGTGGCTGCCATTCTGTGGTCTTTCATACAGAGACATCAAATTTATGTCCCAGAGTCCTCATGTCACTCACCTAAAACTATTAAATCTTAGTAACAACCTGATGCATTGGGATGACTTTGGGCCCTTTCACACTGTTCTGTCAAATCTCTCTGGTACTCTTCAGCATCTGGAGATAAATCATTGCCTTATAAATGATTCTGCAATCTCTGCTCTTATCCCTGCCCTGATTAGATGCACCCATCTCCGTGTGCTGGGATTTGCTTCTAACCCCATCACCATGCCTATGCTTGTGAATATCATGCATCATTTAACACCCATGATGGAACTAAAATATGTGATTTATCCTGTTCCTGTACATTGCTATGAAAGATGGCATTTTCAGGGCAGTTTAGACAGACAGAAACTTGCCATTGTACAACTACAAGTGAAAGCAATGCTAGAACTTGCACGGAGAGAGGACATGAAGTGGATTACTTACTGTTAGTAAATGTCACAGTCCAATGCATTTTTAAACTGATATGTACCGTTTAAGTACTAAATGTTATTTCCTGGACCCATAGACTCAATCTATAAGGCTCTTACATTGTACAGAATTGCACTTAGGAAGGATAGGTTTGTAGCTGAATCCTATAGAGAATAACTTAGCAAAAACTGAGAGACTTCAAGAGTTTCTTCTGAGTATTTCTTGTCACTATTGCCAGATTACTGACACCAGTGGCATTTATATTTTCAGGACGATCAGGTCCTGCAATGCTATATCCCTGGCCATCCTGTTTGGTTTGCTTGTGGGTACATCACACAAATCAAGACAATGACAGCCTTTCCTGTCTGTGTTTGTGAAAATGGCAGTGGCGTTTGAAGACTGTTATCATCCCATAAGTTAGTTTAGGCTGTTTGGGGTTGCTTATGGAAAACTATCAGGATTTACCAGTGGACCAGGAAAGAAGATAGCACAGGTTCTGAGATTTAGATAAACCCCCTCAAGAACATAAATACAATGACCTACTTCCTTGATGTAAGCCCATTGTAAAGTTTCCACACTCACCATGAAGTCTTCAGCTGAATATCCAGCCTTTGTCCCATAAATTTTGTGGTAGTGTTTAGGATCCTGGCCACAATATTTCCCCTATTTCCTCTAGATCTCTTGACACTGTACATTTATCAATATAAATCATTGCACATATATATATATGTGTGTGTGTGAGATATATATATATGTATATAGATAGATAGATAGATAGATAGATAGATAGATAGATAGATAGATAGATATCCCTCATTTGATACAATACATACTAGCCACCTGTGGATACTGAGTCCAACATACTTCATTCTCTAAAATATGACATAATTAAGAATTCAGTTTGCATATCCTAGACTTACTTAGAAATGATGTATGCCACATCAGTAATTAGCAATTTACACAGAGCTAAGGAAATGCCTTATTTATCCAGCTGCTTCCCACACAAGCACACAAGTGCTCTGATGCCTAGCATACTTGTAAAAAGCTGAGAACCAAAGTCTACATTTGTAACTCCAGTACTTAAAGGGTGGAGGAATGAAGAGCCTTAGTTACACAACCAGACAGTCTAACAAATTAGTGGATTCAGGGTTCAATGAAAGCTCCTGCCTCAGAAAATATGTTTAAGAGTGGTTTAAGAAAATACCAGATAGCAATGCCCTGCTCCCACATGCATATACCGAAGCATATGTATCTTCCCCCTCCCACCAACATGGAAACAAAAAGATCTTACTTGTATTGTTAATTTCTTGAGACAACAGACTGCATTGCAAAGGCATGGTAAAGATAACAAATAGCACTTGTCCCTTTCACATATTGAAATGCCAAAATGACCACATTTAAAGTACTGAGTAACAAAAAGAACAGAAGTATCAACTTAAACATAATGTTTTTCTGCTGAAATGACTTAGTAAAAACAATCACTTGTATCTTTTTTTTTTTTTTACTTTTAAAGTGAAGTCATACTCAGTTGCAGTCTGACCATAGACAAAAAGTAATAGAATTTTGTTTTTAGTAGTAATACTGACAGATAAGTCAAACTATAATTTATATGCTTAACACAATAAGAAAACTGTCAAGGCAGTTAACATGTTTTATTAATTTTTCTTTGGTGGAAAGAGATTGTATTTATAAATTAGTAAGGAAAACATATTAAAATATGCTATAATTTTTGTCATATTTCCCTTGTATACAACATTTAGTTTTGTTCATGTTTTTTGTAATACTTGCATCATGGGATAGTGCACAAAACTTTAAAGATCCAATAAAATGCCACTGT
Organism: Mus caroli; assembly: GCF_978045245.1. Taxonomy (NCBI): domain Eukaryota; kingdom Metazoa; phylum Chordata; class Mammalia; order Rodentia; family Muridae; genus Mus; species Mus caroli. Next base: position 35,672,649 of record NW_028227260.1, on the reverse strand, counting down.
AATGACCAATTTCCCTTACATTGTTTCCAATTTTAAAATTGCATGGTTTTAGAACTTTGTATTAAATAAAATGTTGTTATTTGAAATTAACCTTATCTATTTCTTTGAACTTTGGTTTTTCGTTTTTACTTTTTCCCATCTGACTCTTATTATATATTCTCGAATAAGTGGGATTCTTATGCTCTCAGCAGTGCAATCCTCACTTGTGTGATAACACGATCACAGCACTGGGGAAGATGCAACTCGGTCCATATTGGCACTGTTTTGCCCTGTCCTCCATCCATCCTTGCTGCCATGGTTTTGTCAGGGACTGTACCCTGATGTGAAAAACACACCCCAAAATGAAGAGAAAATTTGTATTCATTGTTGTACTGACAATGTGTATGGTATTCTAGGGAATTCCTATTATATGACAATGTTCTCGATATGTTGTTTTCAATAGATTTGAAATCTAACCTAAGGGACTGTTATAAAACAGATCCAGGGAGCAAAAGGTGTGTTTGGCTTACAGTCCCAGTCCCAGCCCATCATTGGAGGAAGGCAGGAACTTGAACAGGAGCAGAGTCAGGAAAAGATGGAAGAAAGCTGTTTAGTGGCCTTTTGTGGCTTGCTTAGCTCCTTGTCTCATACAACTTGGCCCAGTTGCTCATAGTAGCCTGGGCCCTCCTTCACCAACTCTTAACCAAGAAAATGCCCTACAAAGTTGCACACAGGCCAATCTGATGGAGGTAGTTCTTCCTCCATCTCTAATTTGGTGTCAGGTTGATAAAAGACTAGAAGTACAGTTGACCCTTGTCAACTTGACACACATAACTATTAAACTATAACTTTTATTTATCCCCAATATATATATATATATATATATATATATATATATATATATATATATATATATATCAAACAGAGTATGATTTTTTTTAAATACCAGTCTTTAAGTTTTTCAGTACATTAAAAGTCCGAGGTCTCTAAAAGGTCAGTCTTTTCACTGTGATTTCCTATAAAAATGAAAAATAAGTTTTTGAAAATTCCATAATTAAATCTATTTTTTGAGTGGTGATTTAAGTGTGTGTGTGTGTGTATGTGTGTGTGTGTGTGTCTGTGTCTGTGTCTGTGTGTCTGTGATTGTACCATCTATCAACGCGTTTCAATAATTTGTCACATTTAGTACGCAAGAATGTACCATTTATTTAAAAGATATTTCTTTTAAACTTGTGCATGTGGCACATGTACATATGTGGAGTTCAGAAGACAACTTGCAGGAGTTGGTTCTATCTTTCTGCCATGTGACTTTGAGGGATTGACGTCAGGATGTCAGGTGTGGCTGCAGGATGTTGTGGGACTGGCTTCGGAGTTAGCTCCCAAGGACTGGTCAGGACACTGCCCCAGGCCAGCAGGAACCCGTGCCATTGGTCAGGGAGAGTTCCTGGGTGCCTGGGTCCCACTGGTCACAGTTACTTCCGGTGTTGGTGCAGATGTTGTGTCCTCCTTACCTATGATCCTATGATCCTGGGCATGTTTGAGCACCTGGGAGTGCAGCTTCCTCTGGGTGTTGTGGGACTGGCTGTGGAGTTTGAGCCCAAGGTCTGCTCAGGGCACCAGAACAGAAGAAATTCATTCCACAGGTTGGGTGGAGTTTCTGGGTGCATGGGTCCCTGTTTTGACATTTTATTTGGTATGTGTACATGGATATAATATGTTTGAAGTGAATATATCCCCATTACCTTCCCTCCAGTTCTTTTCTCATGGTAGTGTGTCCCTGAGTCTCCAGCGCTGACTGATATGGACAGGTTGACACCAGGACCCATTTGCTAGGCACTGCAGCAAAAATAGAGAGCTGCAGATTCAGGATGAGACCCTGTCTCAAAATAAGGTGAAGAAGTGATAAAAATGAAACACCTTAGTTTCAGTTTCTAGCACAAACACTCACATGTATACATACAAGTGTATGAGAAAATCTTTTTTACAAGGTAGCCCTCTTACATATTTGCCCTGGGTTCCCAGAGTGAAACCTGCACATAGAGATGTTACCCTTTAGAGTTGCCTAGCCATCAACTCAGCAGAAGTATTTTTTAAAATAGCTTCCTGCAGGGCTTTGTGGCTCAACTTTAATCCCAGTACACAATAGGCAGAGGCAGGCACATCTATGCCAGTTCTCTCTTTCCATGGTTTATATACAGAGTTCCAGGACAGTCAACGAGGTCTCTCTCAAAAAATCTTACCATTGCTCAGGTCAAATGCTAGATGTGTAGCTTTTCCCAAATTTTGTGCCTACCTTAGTATTCCCTGTCTCTGGGTTCCAATCACTGTTCGTTTTGGTAGTGCTCTTTGAATCTGTTCTGATTCTTGTCTTCTCTCCTTTTTTCAGCCCCTTTATCCTCTGCCATCTACATCTGCAGACTTGGGTCTTTTCTGTCTCTGTCCCTCTTGTACTCACTTTCTCTCATTCTCTCTCACTCTCTTGCTCTTTATCTCTCAGTCACTCTTGCTCATGCCCTCTCATTCTCTGTCTCTCAAAGTCTCTCTCTCTCTGTCTCCCAGTCTCTCGCTGTGTCTCAATGTGTGTGTCTGTCTCTCTGTTTTTCTTTCTGTCTATAAAGATACAAGATCAAAAATGGATTACTTGACTCTCTGTTGAGATCCTAAATGTCCCAGGAACTTCAACTCCACTTCTGTCCCCCAATTGCAAAGGTGTTTTAGATTTGTCTTTTGATGTTGCTGTTTTGTTTTCTTTTTTGTTGTTGTTATTTTCTTCCAAGGGGGCAATCTTGTTTCTCTCTAGCTTTAAATTCAGCCATATACTGACAGTTACTTTTAATGTGCATTCCTTTGTCAACCCATTTTTCAATACTCAGTAAGTTCAGGACATTTTCCCACAGTTCAGAACAGTGGACTGAATACAATCTCAATTTCTTTCCCTCACTGACAGTGTAGTCACGAATTTTAGAGGTCCTTTTGGCCTCCATTTTTCAAGTTTTCACCTGTACAAAGGCATGGATAGGAAGTTAACTTCATCTGGGTGATGTGAACACAGAGAGTATTTGAAAGGATGAGCACACATTTCAGTACAGGCACTTCGCCTGTTGTTCTGTGCCCTGGTTAGGAATTGCAAGGCAGGCCAGTCACAATGTGTAGCCTGATGGTAATTAATATTCAATCACTGTTTTATTTCTCAGTTTCATTGCTGTATAAAAAATGAGTAGAAATGTATCCGTATAAGTGATGTCGAGAGTTGCTGTGATGTATGTATACATAGTGAAATGATTATCTCATCAGAGCTACTGACCACATCCATTGAACCATAGAGCTAGCTCTTTGTGACAGGAATATATTCCTGATGTCTTAACAAATTTTGAGTATAATGCAGATCACTTTTTCCAACTGTCACCACCCCTATACTATACATTAGACCTGCAGAACTTATTCACGTTATAATTGAGAACTTCTGTCCTTGGTGACCATACCTTATTCTGTTTGCATAATCTCAACCTTTTAGGTGCTGCACGAATGTTGAAAGGAGCTCTTGGTTTTTATTTTTATTTCTATGTAATAGCAAAATCGGGGTCTGAGGCCAAGCACACTGCAGTTTGGACATTCACTTCTCTGAATGATACTGACTTTTCATGTACTTATTGGTCGTTTTAATATCTTATAGAAATGTGTAACTGAGTCCTTCATCCATATTTTTAAAATCACGTTGGTGGTCTGGGCCAAATGTGATCACAATGGGGAGATGACAGCTCCATAATCTTTGACATCTCTCCCTACAAGGATGTCTGATTGCATGAGTCCCTCCAATCCCTCTCTCCACACTCAACCCTCTGGATAAAATGGCTTGAGCCATCCTGTACCCCTCACACCTCCCCCCCAAAAAACAACCCTAAAATAATTTCTTCACTGTTGATAATTTGTTTACACATTCTGGATATTGACATGGAAAGGGACCTCGGAGCAGACACAACCAGACACAAAAATCTCAGCACAAAGGGCATTCATTGACTGGAAAGGGGGCAGGCAGGGGGCGGAGGGCTGCCTCTGAATTAGGCAAAAATAGCAGGTGTCTTATTGGGAGCAGTTTGTGAGCAGAAAATGGGGAAGTCTGTGCTAAGATAGGTTTGTATGTCCTGACTGGGCATTTTAATCAGTGTACCCAATAATGACATTTGATTGCTAGACCTTAGTGATTGACAGCCAGACCCTAGGGATGAGACTCAGGAATGCATTAGGAATAGGAAGGTGTCCAAATAAGGGAACAGACCTTGGTGCCTAATGATAAGAATGTAATCTAGTGCTGGAGAGATGACTCACTTGTTAAGAGCACTGACTGCCCTTCCAGAGGTCCTGAGTTCAATTCCCAGCAGCACATGGTGTCTTACAACCATCAGTAATGGGATCAGATGCCCTCTTCTGTGTCTGAAGACAGCTGCAGTATACTTATATACATAAAATAAGTAAATAATTCCGTGTACAAACAGATAAATGTTATACTAATAAATAAATGTAATCTAATGATTTAGCCGGGGAGAAGGAGAGTGGAGGACTTGCAGGCACCATGTTTGCAATGGTCTGGGCCTGTTAGAGACCCTGTCAGACACTCACTATATTAGACATATGGTTTACAAACACTTTCTCCCATCCGGTGTTGTAACTTTCACTCTCTGTAGCATCATGTGAGGTACTGAGTGTTCTAATCTATGGAGTTCAGCAGCAGATTGCATGGTTTCATATACAGGAGAAGGCATTACCACATACAATGGGCAACTTCTATTTGTACATAGTAGTTTACTGGTTAAGGTATGCAATGCTTACACTATACAGCTAAAAATATTCTATTTTAGGGAGGTATTTTATAGGAAGTTTTATTACGTTTTATTGTATAAGGGTTGAGAACTTGAGCCTAATTTCATGAAAAGAATGGAAATCTGTGAAGTAGATGATGTCAGTTACTCTCTAATGATTTCAGTAGGCAGCAGGTGGCTGAGGTCCTGATGTGATGTTGCTTTGGTACTAAAAGGGCTGAGGAGTCAGGTACTGGGGATTATGGATGTGTTGAATTTACCTCCAGCATCCCATGCTGTGAGGGAGCAGCAATTAAGTAAACCCTGTGTTTTGTTTATCAAGTGTGATCTGTTGCAGAATGTGCCAATCAGGGTCATAGACTCAATCAGCCATGCTCTTATTTTGTGATCTTTACTTTGGTTTCCTCAGAGGCAGTATGTGAAGGAGCCCTTGCCATGAACCCAAGACTCAGAAACTTGGTTCCAAAACACTGAATTCCAGACATCCAATGACATGGTGCTTTAGTGTACCTATCTGTGTTCTCCTTAGGAGAAACAATAAGAAATGGACGTCACGTGGTCAGCAGGACTTCAAGTCAGTACTAGTTAAGATTATCAGAATGAGGTGCTGATTTGGGGCAAATTTAACACGTTAGAAAAATGTGGGTTTTTTGATACCTTATTAACATAAGATTCTGGACTTTTTACTCTTCTCCATTTAAATTGTGGTTTTTATTAATTTTTTTTTTAATTTTTAATATTTTTATTACATATTTCCCTCAATTACATTTCCAATGCTATCCCAAAAGTCCCCCATAGCGCCCCCCACTTCCCTACCCACCCATTCCCATTCTTTTGGCCCTGGCATTCCCCTATATTGGGGCATATAAAGTTTGCAAGTCCAATGGGCCTTTCTTTCCATTGATGGCCGACTAGGCCATCTTTCGATACATATGCAGCTAGAGACAAGAGCTCCGGGGTTCTGGTTAGTACATCATGTTGTTCCAACAATAGGGTTGCAGATCCCTTTAGCTCCTTGGTTACTTTCTCTAGCTTCTCCATTGGGAGCCCTGTGATACATCCAATAGCTGACTGTGAACATCCACTCCTGTGTTTTCTAGGCCCCGGCATCGTCTCACAAGAGACAGCTATATTTGGGTCCTTTCAGCAAAATCTTGCTAGTGTATGCAATGGTGTCAGCGTTTAGAAGCTGATTATGGGATGGATCCCTGGATACAGCAGTCTCTAAATGGTCCATCCTTTCATCACAGCTACGAACATTGTCTCTGTAACTCCTTCCCTGGGTGTTTTGTTCCCAATTCTAAGAAGGTGCACAGTGTCCACACTTTGGTCTTCATTCTTCTTGAGTTTCATGCGTTTAGCAAATTGTATCTTATATCTTGGGTATCCTAAGTTTTGGGCTAATATCCACTTATCAGTGAATACATATTGTGTGAGTTCTTTTGTGATTGTGTTACTTCACTCAAGATGATGCCCTCCAGGTCCATCCATTTGGCTAGGAATTTCATAAATTCATTCTTTTTAATAGCTGAGTAGTACTCCATTGTGTAAATGTACCATAATTTCTGTATCCATTCCTCTGTTGAGGGACATCTGGGTTCTTTCCAGCTTCTGGCTATTATAAATAGGGCTGCTATGAACATAGTGGAGCATGTGTCCTTTTTACCGGTTGGGACATCTTCTGGATATATGCCCAGGAGAGGTATTGCTGGATCCTCCGGTAGTACTATGTCCAATATTCTGAGGAACCGCCAGACTGATTTCCAGAGTGGTTGTACAAGCTTGCAATCCCACCAACAATGGAGAAGTGTTCCTCTTTCTCCACATCCTCGCCAGCATCTGCTGTCACCTGAATTTTTGATCTTAGCCATTCTGACTGGTGTGAGGTGGAATCTCAGGGTTGTTTTGATTTGCATTTCCCTGATGTTGAACATTTTTTCAGGTGCTTCTCTGCCATTCGGTATTCCTCAGGTGAGAATTCTTTGTTCAGTTCTGAGCCCCATTTTTTAATGGGGTTATTTGACTTTCTGGAGTCCACCTTCTTGAGTTCTTTATATATATTGGATATTAGTCCCTTATCTGATTTAGGATAGGTGAAGATCCTTTCCCAATCTGTTGGTGGTTTTTTTGTCTTATTGATGGTGTCTTTAGCCTTGCAGAAGCTTTGTAGTTTCATGAGGTCCCACTTGTCAATTCTCGATCTTACAGCACAAGCCATTACTGTTCTATTCAGGAAATTTTCCCCTGTGCCCATATCTTCAAGTCTTTTCCCCACTTTCTCCTCTATAAGTTTCAGTGTCTCTGGTTTTATGTGAAGTTCCTTGATCCACTTAGACTTGACCTTAGTACAAGGAGATAGGAATGGATCGATTCGCATTCTTCTACATGTTAACAACCAGTTGTGCCAGCACCATTTGTTGAAAATGCTGTCTTTCTTCCACTGGATGGTTTTAGCTCCCTTGTTGAAGATCAAGTGACCGAAGGTGTGTGGGTTCATTTCTGGGTCTTCGATTCTATTCCATTGGTCTATTTGTCTGTCACTATACCAGTACCATGCAGTTTTTATCACAATTGCTCTGTAGTAGAGCTTTAGGTCCGGCATGGTGATTCCACCAGAGGTTCTTTTATGCTTGAGAAGAGTTTTTGCTATCCTAGGTTTTTTGTTATTCCAGATGAATTTGCAGATTGCACTTTCTAATTCGTTGAAGAATTGATTTGGAATTTTGATGGGGATTGCATTGAATATGTAGATTGCTTTTGGCAAGATAGCCATTTTTACAATGTTGATCCTGCCAATCCATGAGCATGGGAGATCTTTCCATCTTCTGAGATCTTCTATAATTTCTTTCTTCAGAGACTTGAAGTTTTTATTATACAGATCTTTCACTTCCTTGGTTAGAGTCACGCCAAGATATTTTATATTATTTGTGACTATTGAGAAGGGTGTTGTTTCCCTAATTTCTTTCTCAGCCTGTTTATTCTTTGTGTAGAGAAAGGCCATTGGTTTGTTTGAGTTAATTTTATATCCAGCTACTTCACCGAAGCTGTTTATCAGGCTTAGGAGTTCTCTGGTGGAATTTTTAGGGTCACTTATATATACTATCATATCATCTGCAAAGAGTGATATTTTGACTTCATCTTTTCCAATTTGTATCCCTTTGACCTCCTTTTGTTGTCGAATTGCTCTGGCTAGGACTTCAAGAACAATGTTGAATAGGTATGGAGAAAGTGGACAGCCTTGTCTAGTCCCTGATTTTAGAGGGATTGCTTCAAGCTTCTGACCATTTACTTTGATGTTGGCTACTGGTTTGCTGTAGATTGCTTTTATCATGTTTAGGTATGGGCCTTGAATTCCTGATCTTTCCAAGACTTTTATCATGAATGGGTGTTGGATCTTGTCAAATGCTTTTTCCGCATCTAACGAGATGACCATGTGGTTTTTGTCTTTGAGTTTGTTTATATACTGGATTACGTTGATGGATTTCCGTATATTGAACCATCCCTGCATCCCTGGGATGAAACCTACTTGGTCAGGATGGATGATTGTTTTGATGTGTTCTTGGATTCGGTTAGCAAGAACTTTATTGAGGATTTTTGCATCAATATTCATAAGGGATATTGGTCTGAAGTTTTCTATCTTTGTTGGGTCTTTTTGTGGTTTAGGTATCAGAGTAATTGTGGCTTCATAGAATGAGTTGGGTAGAGTACCTTCTGTTTCTATTTTGTGGAATAGTTTGTGAAGAACTGGGATTAGATCTTCTTTGAAGGTCTGATAGAACTCTGCACTAAACCCATCTGGTCCTGGGCTTTTTTTAGTTGGGAGACTATTAATGACTGCTTCTATTTCTTTGGGGGATATAGGGCTGTTTAGATCATTAACCTGATCTTGATTCAACTTTGGTACCTGGTATCTGTCTAGGAACTTCTCCATTTCATCCAGGTTTTCCAGTTATGTTGAGTATAGCCTTTGGTAGAAGGATCTGATGGTGTTTTGGATGTCTTCAGGATCTGTTGTTATGTCTCCTTTTTCATTTCTGATTTTGTTAATTAGGATGCTTTCCCTGTGCCCTCTAGTGAGTCTGGCTAAGGGTTTATCTATCTTGTTGATTTTCTCAAAGAACCAGCTCCTTGATTGGTTGATTCTTTGAATAGTTTTTCTTGTTTCCACTTGGTTGATTTCGCCCCTGAGTTTGATTATTTCCTGCCGTCTACTCCTCTTGGGTGAATTTGCTTCCTTTTGTTCTAGTGCTTTTAGGTATGTTGTCAAGCTGCTAATGTGTGCTCTCTCTAGTTTCCTTTTGGAGGCACTCAGAGCTATGAGTTTTCCTCTTAGAAATGCTTTCATTGTGTCCCATAAGTTTGGGTATGTTGTGGCTTCATTTTCATTGAACTCTAAAAAGTTCTTAATTTCTTTCTTTATTCCTTCCTTGACCAAGGTATCATTGAGAAGAGTGTTGTTCAGTTTCCATGTGAAGGTTGGCTTTCTATTATTTATTTTGTTATTGAAGATCAGCCTTAGTCCATGGTGATCTGATAGGATGCATGGGACAATTTCAATATTTTTGTATCTGTTGAGGCCTGTTTTGTGACCAATTATGTGGTCAATTTTAGAGAAGGTACCATGAGGTGCTGAGAAGAAGGTATATCCTTTTGTTTTAGGATAGAATGTTCTGTAGATATCTGCCAAATCCATTTGATTCATAATTTCTGTTAGTTTCACTGTGTCCCTGTTTAGTTTCTGTTTCCATGATCTGTCCATTGGTAAAAGTGGTGTGTTGAAGTCTCCCACTATTATTGTATGAGGTGCAATGTGTGCTTTGAGATTTACTAAAGTTTCTTTAATGAATGTGGCTGCCTTTGTATTTGGAGCATAGATATTCAGGATTGATAGTTCCTCTTGGAGGATTTTACCTTTGATGAGTATGAAGTGTCCCTCCCTGTCTTTTTTGATGACTTTGGTTTGGAAGTCAATCTTATCGGATATTAGAATGGCTACTCCAGCTTGTTTCTTCATACCATTTGCTTGGAAAATTGTTTTCCAGCCTTTCATTCTGAGGTAGTGTCTATCTTTTTCTCTGAGATGAGTTTCCTGTAAGCAGCAAAATGTTGGGTCTTGTTTGTGTAGCCAGTTTGTTAGTCTATGTCTTTTTATCGGGGAGTTGAGTCCATTGATATTAAGAGATATTAAGGAAAAGTAATTGTTGTTTCCTGTTATTTTTGTTGTTAAAGTTGGCATTCTGTTCTTGTGGCTGTCTTCTTTTAGGTTTGTTGAGGGATTACCTTCTTGTTGTTTCTAGGGCGTGGTTCCTGTCCTTGTATTGGTTTTTTTTTTCTGTTATTATCCTTTGAAGGGCTGGATTCGTGGAGAGATAATGTGTGAATTTGGTTTTGTCGTGGAATACTTTGGTTTCTCCATCTATGTTAATTGAGAGTTTGGCTGGGTATAGTAGCCTGGGCTGGAATTTGTGTTCTTTTAGTGTCTGTATAACATCCGTCCAGGATCTTCTGGCTCTCATAGTCTCTGGTGAAAAATCTGGTGTAATTCTGATAGGCTTGCCTTTATATGTTACTTGGCCTTTTTCTCTTACTGCTTTTAGTATTCTATCTTTATTTAGAGCATTTGTTGTTCTGATTATTATGTGTCAGGAGGTATTTCTTTTCTGGTCCAGTCTATTTGGAGTTCTGTAGGCTTCTTGTATGTTCATGGGCATCTCTTTCTTTAGATTTGGGAAGTTTTCTTCTATAATTTTGTTGAAGATGTTTGCTGGTCCTTTGAGTTGAAAATCTTCATTCTCATCCACTCCTATTATCCGTAGGTTTGGTCTTCTCATTGTGTCCTGTATTTCTTGGATGTTTTGAGTTAGGATCTTTTTGCATTTTACATTTTCCTTGATTGTTGTGCCGATGTTCTCTATGAAATCTTCTGCACCTGAGATTCTCTCTTCCATCTCTTGTATTCTGTTGCTGATGCTGGTACCTATGGTTCCAGATTTCTTTCCTAGGGTTTCTATCTCCAGTGTTGCCTCATTTTGGGTTTTCTTTATTGTGTCTACTTCCCTTTTTAGGTCTAGTATGGTTTTGTTCATTTCCATCATCTGTTTGGATGTGTTTTCCTGTTTTTCTGTAATGACTTCTACCTGTTTGATTATGTTATCCTGTTTTTCTTTAAGGATTTGTAACTCTTTAGCAGTGTTCTCCTGCAATTCTTTAAGGGATTTTTGTGCTTCCTCTTTATTGTCTTCTACCTGTTTACCAGTGTTCCTTTGTATTTCTTTAAGTGTGTTATTAAAGTCCTTCTTGAAGTCCTCTATCATCATCAGGAGATATGCTTTTAGATCCGTGTCTAGCTTTTCCGGTGTGTTGGGGTGCCCTGGACTGGGCGAAGTGGGAGTGCTGGGTTCTGATGATGGTGAGTGGTCTTGGTTTCTGTTAGTAAGATTCTTACGTTTACCTTTCGCCATCTGATAATCTCTGGGGTTAGTTGTTGTCGTTGTCACTGTTTAAAGATTGGAGCAGAAGCTGTGTTCCACTCACCAGCAGTCTCAAAATCCTGTGGCTGGGGTCATGGGTAGCTGGTGGTACCCCGGTGCTGGTCCAGCAGGAAGAGGCCTGTGGTCCTACTCAGGCCGGTTTTCTGCTTCCCTAACTAATGCAGTCTCAGGTCCCGCGCGCAATTGGATTGGAGCAGAAGCTGTGTTCCACTCTCCAGAAGTCTTAAGATCCTGTGGAGGGTGTTGTGGGTAGCTGGCGAGTGTCTGCCGACCCTGCGCCCTAGCTTCCCAGGTGCTTTTCTGACCGGAAGAGGCTTGTGGCCCTATGTAGGCCGGATTTCTGCCTCCCCAACCAGAGCAGTCTCAGGTCCCGCGCGATTGGACTGGAGCAGAAGCTGTGTTCCACTCACCAGCAGTCTCAAAATCCTGTGGCGGGGTTCGTGGGTAGCTGGCGGGTGTCAGCTGACCCTGCGCTCTAGCTCCCCTGGTGCTGATCCCGCTGGATGAGGCCTGTGGCCCTACTCAGGCCGGTTTCTGGTTCCCTAACTAATGCAGTCTCAGGTCCCCCGCGCAATTGGATTGGAGCAGAAGCTGTGTTCCACTCACCAGAAGTCTTAAGATCCTGTGGCGGGTGTTGTGGGTAGCTGGCGGGTGTCTTTATTAATTTCTTGACATGTCTCAAGACTTTGGAGAAACTGGAACTCACACACTCCCCCACCTCCTGAAAAGCTTTTTCGGGTTTCCCTTCACTCTGGGCTCTGAAAGGAATCACAGCTGTAGGAACTACTAGTAAATCTCCCTTCAGGTAGTATGAAATTTTTCTAAAGAAATCAATTTATAAGTTCTATGTCACAGTAGTAATATTATTGGAAATTAAAACTACATCCAAACAGTATAATAACATTGGATTGTATCAAACAAGGGAAACATACATGCAAGAGTATTCTAACTCCTGGGTTATTGTCTGTTATCTCTGAGATTCAGTCACTAACAGGGAGGGTAGGAAGTAATATTATCATGCAGTTCATACAACATTTTTACTATGTCAAAACACAAACACTGGTGAGTTACAGATGAATTGTGAGAATATTAAATTGAGAAGAATAACTTTGATGTTTGCTATGGTTCTACTAATGGAAGACGGGTTGGATATGTGGAAGACATAACTCTGTGTAGACTAAAACACTGTATCAGAAGACTGTGTGTCATTCCAGGGAAAGAATCACATTTGACTCAGGAGGAGGGAACTGGGCCTCTGAGAAAATGATTTCACTCTAAGAGATCATTTTATCAGGTTTGTAAACTTCTGTAGTCAAGAAAATCATAATTTCACAATTTAAAAAGTCACAAAATTGTGAGTAGATTAACACAAATATTTTGGATAAACAGACCATTGAAAAAGCATTCGTTGTATTCAGTGCTGTGGAGGAACAAAATGCATTAAAAATGTTTTGTTAGCATGACTGCGCACATGCCGTCCTGTTTGAGTCTGTGATAGTGTCTCCTCTAGCATCATACATTACCAAGTACACGTTCTCTCATTACAGAAAGTGCTCGGCTTGCCCGTTCAGGCTAAATGTCCTAGAAATGGATGGTCAAAAGCGAACCCTTCTAGTGATTGAAAACATTCCTAAAGCTCATACTGATACCATCCCTACATGTTCCTTCTCTTGGTCTCTGTCCAGGCTACAGTCAGCTGTGCAGCCTCTCAGAGGTAAAATTCTGACTCTGGCCACTAGGTGGCATCACAGCTGAATCCTGTAAGTTGTTTCCAGTTAAATATCTAAAAAAATGGTTTGTTGACTGTAACAGCAGTTCTGAGCAGTAAATCTCCGGGCACATTACCACAGATCTGTTTGCTGATGATCCCCAAACCTGCATTCCGTTCCCTGGTTCAGGCGCAGAGTGAGCTCTGCACAGGACAGAGATTTCTCCCTGGCAGTAGAGTGCTTGTTCTCCAACATCCCACCCTTTCACAGGTTGCTCCAAATTTCTGCAATCATTCCGAGTCTCTTCCTCTCTAGTATATTCTGCACACAGCTGCCAGGTCCCGAGTGAGCATCTCTATCTGCTCTCACTCTCCTCCTGTGTTCCCTGACACAGGCTGCCTTTTCCCAAGGGTCTCCAGGAACACCTAGCCTTTTGTAATGTGGACACTCAGCATAAACAACTCTAGCATATATATGGGATTGAACCTTGGATATTCTCCAATGATCTATTTGTTGAATCTCTGTTGTCAAGGTAACACTTCTGGAAGAAGGTAAACAAGGTATCCTTACTTGTCATAGACAAGGCCTTGCCAGAGCCCTATGACATCAGACGTGTGCTTTTGAAGGGAAGGGCGTAGGGACCCTGTCCTGCCTCTTTTAGCCTATGCTCCCTAACCATGAGAGAGAGTTTTGCTCTATTGTGCACTCAAACCAAATGGTGCAAAACCAAAAGCCACAGAGTCAAACATTTCAGGACTGGAGGTTTGCACACTAGGAGCAAAGGTGTCTCTTTTCTCCTTATAAGCAATTAGTATTAGATAATTCTTACTGCAGTGGAGACCTGACCGAATGGTCTTGCCTTACACCTATTGGGGTTTTGAGAATAATTAAATTTTGCACTAAGGTTTATAAACTGAATTTTTAGACAGAGTCTTACTATGCCCTCAGTGGCCTGGAATTTGCTATAGACAAAAGGCTGCCCTCAGGTTCTTCAAAGATCTGCCTACTTATGTATCATGAGTGTTTCAATTAAAAGTGTGCAGTACCATGCCCGGTTAACTTGGGTTTTTAAGGAATCATTATATGTTCATGTCTGGGGTGTGGACAACATAAAACCTCAACAAAGTCTATGCTACATAGGGACACTCCTATGCCAGAACATTTTTGCTGTTACTGAGTCCATACAAGAAGAGAATTCTGCCACCCAGTACATACATCCCCAACACCTAGATTATTCTTTAGATCTTTATGAACACTAAGCTTCTTGTGTCTTAGTGCCACCTTGTGGTACAGCCCTGATGTGCACCAGAAGACAACAGCAATACTGGATGGAAGGAAGGGACCTTGTTCAAAACATTGAGAGAGGGGTGCATGGTGGCCTCTGGGGAGAACTTAAGGTCATTTTCTGTATTGAATAAAACTTTCTATACTACTGGAAGTCAAAGAGTTTCCTGGTTATTGTTGCTGTTGTTATCATTACTTTAAAGCAAACACAGGTCTCACCTTAAAGGGATTAAAGAGTATTTAGTGCTGGAGAATTATGCATGACCATGGCATGGAAACACATATCTACCTTATCTCAAATTCCGTGTTCTGGAGAAGAAACAGTGTCATGTGTGTATTGTGTGTGTGTATGTTGTGTGTGTGTGTCTGTCTGTCTGTCTGTCTGTATATGATTACAGCTTGGGGGGAGCGTGTGTGTGTGTGTGTGTGTGTGTGTGTGTGTGTGTGTGTGTGTGTGTGTGTGTGTGTGTGCATGCTTACAACACAAAGAAATAAAGTCATAAATCAAGGCAAGTTTAAACTACATTGGTGGGTAACCACAGAAACAGATACATAGAGGTGGGAGAAGGTTTATATGTGTCTAAATCATTATCTGATGACATCCTAAGCTGGTGTTCTGGTGACAACTAGTAGTCTGCTATGTTGATAGCTTCTAGGGGGGTTTTGTTTCTTATTCCAAGATGTTAGTTCAAAGTTAATAGCTTCTACAAAGCTTTTATTCTAAGAGGCAAGTTCAGATGCAGCGTGTGGCAAGGAATGGCTGTTTCTGAGGTTGAAAACCTGCCCATGAGAGCTGGCCTCTGAACCTAGGACGTTCCAATCTCTGTAGAACTGACATTCCAACCTGTCCTCCAGACTGTGAACATGGAGGCTCCTTGCAGGAGTCTTGTGCTTAAGGCCACAGGAGACTGTGTATTTATGGCTTCTTATCTGGGGTTTTCTTTCACACAGTTGATAAGCTGTGTCAGCTCTTTACTTGACCACACTTACATGAGACTGGGTTTGTACCGCACCATTTTAAATGCTGTCAAATTTTCCTGTTTGAGTTTTATGTCAACAAAGAGATCCAGGACATCCCACCAGAGCTCAAAGTATGGGAATTTAGTTCCATTGCCATGCTTTCTATTTCTACAGCGGTACACCGTGTAAACAATTGTCTATAATAGAACATTTAAGGTGTTCTTTCCAAATCATAAAAATCTGTATTTTATATTAATAGTTTGCATCATAGAGCACACTGAAAAGTTATATTCCCTACAAGACAATATGGAAGTGTCTGCTCTCTCACACTTTGGAAAGCATGCGAAACTCTGATACCTTGACTGGTTAAAACTCATCTTCAGTTAGTTTTTATTATAATGTGTTTTCAAACCATGACTAGAAGTCAATAACATTAGGCATGATACCAGGTTATTTAGACTATTCTAACAATTCCACTAAGAATAGCATTCGGCTAGCATCCTTTCCACCTGTGTACCCTCCTAAAGAGCAGCGTTCATGCCAGCATTTACACCTGTGGGGACCCTTGTGTTGGATATCAATTGGTACTGAGGAAATCGGAGTTCCCTGTTTTGAGATCTCAGACTTGTTAATAAATTAACTGAGAAATGGAGTCAGAAGGAAGCTCAACGACATATTTTATTCAATTTAGAGGGGCAAACTCCAGGGGAGGCAGGCAGTGGATCTTGGCAGCTGTCAAGGGTGGGTTTTCTGAGAGCAACAGACACAACATCACGTTAGAGGGTAACTGTTCTTATGTCCTCAGCATGGCTTCAGGAAAATGAGCCTGCTGGAAGGTTTGTCCCATTGCCAGGTGACTGACAGGCCCAGCTGAACTAACTCTTAGGGACAGTAAGTAACATTCCTTCATAGAGCTGTTCACAAGGTCCTGTTGCAAGCCACACCCAGAGGCTGATTCCATTCCCATAATCATACAGAAATAGCTTTCCCTTAAACCACACAGACACACACAGAGACACACACACACACAGACACACACACACAAACAACGTACAGCCTCTAAAATTCTTTAAGAAAAGGTGTAAAATAGGGAGTGGATACATGCCCATTTTACCATGAAATCCCAGATCAGTTTCAGAGGTTATCCCTGCAGGTCAGTGTCTCCACAGGAGCCTCAGTCATGCCTTCCTTCCCTTACATATCCTTCAAGGAGGAGTGCTCACTTAGAAGGAGGGGAACATCCTGAGTTTCGCTCTGACATCCCTGGTCAGTAGGACAAGGAAATTTCCTACTTGGAAAGGAGTAGGTTTATTTTCATTCACAACTGGCAGGTCACTGGACATTAGGGCAGGAACTCCAGCAGGGCAGTCACCAGAAAGTGAACCCTGAAGCAGAGCTCATGGAGGAACCCAGATTCCTCCTCATAAAGTGCTCATTCTGGTGTAACACCACAGAGAACCACCTGTCCAAGGATGGCCTCTTCCAGAGTGAGTAAGACACCCCCACATCAACTGTCAATCATGAAAATGCCTCCAGAGACTTGCCTACAGTTGGACAGGGACATTTTCTCAATTGCAGTTGGACTTCAAAGACAAATATAGCTCATGGCAAGATGACAGATCAAAACCAGATCATGTACAGAGAACATGATCTTATTCAAAGTCATTTTTCTTACACTTGTTTAGCTGTGCTTGTGCTGCATGCTCAAACACGGGAGGTAAAGGTCACCGTGCAGGGAGTGGTGCCAACTTAACAACATATGGGTGCAGGGTATTGAACTCAGGTTTTCAGCCTCAGGGCAGTGACTTTACACATTGATCCAACCCTGGCCAGTTTCTAGTAGGGTATAAGAAGTGAAGACATAGCATCCAAAGACAGTATAGACAGACCTGGTGAGAGAAAAGTTAGTAAAATCCTAATTCTGTCTGTTGGAATGAGATAATCAGCTTCTGTTTTCATTTGCTAGCATTCATGTGGTTCCCTGCTTTGGAAACCCAGAGTGACTCTGGATTTTAGCTCTCAGCCTAAACTTCCAGGTTTAACCTTTGAAAGTGCTAAACCTGGGTACACCATGAGGGGGCTCAAGGTATTTTGGTGTTCACTTTTCAGTTTGACCTGACCAAGACAATGACCTTGGAGAGGAAAAACAAACACCACCAACAACAAGAGGACAGAGTAGCAGTATTCCTGGAATTCCACTTAGCATTGTCTTGAACAGACATGTCAGGAATAATCTAAGTAGGCATGTCAGAGTAATTTTAGAGTGGTGGTAACTTTAAACAGTCAGTAGAAACTAAGAGCACTGGCTGTTCTTCCAGGGGACTTGGGTTTGATGCTTAGCACACACATGGACCTCATACCCATCTCAAACCCTACTTGTAGGGATCTAACACCAGACCCTGGCCTCTGAGGGAAAGGGCAGGGGTGACATGGTACATAAACATGCATGTAGGCAAACACCTATGCAAATAAAATAAATAAATCTAGAATAATGCACTAAAATGGCCAGGGTGTACAGACATTCGTGATTTTGGAGATTTCTAGAGACACATAAAGGTCAGCGGGTCATTTTGGTGGCTTAAGCAAAAGTTAATGGTAATGTGACCTATTACAGAAAAGCATCACATGATGATTGATGGGGATTCCATTCCAGAAGGCCACCATTGGGTAAGACCTTCCTTCTTGTGTTCCTTAGGAAGTCCTTGAAGCCGGAGGTATGGAGTATCTCAGTGACTAAACTTTATGTGCATCTCCCAAGTGAACTGTTGGAGATCATATCCAGACATGATGTTTGTGTAGCATTCTGATGTGATTCTCTATGATATCCTGGGGCCAGACCACTCCTGACAGTACTGTTAAATCTCTGCTCATTACAGTCTCCCATAGTGGGCTGAAAAGAGAAGTTATCTCTTCTCCTTGGTGTCCAGGGAATGCACATATGGATCAGTCTCCAATAGGAAGATTGCTTCAAACATCAGCATAGCAGTCAGCATCAAGTCAGTTAACACAGACAGCTTAATACACAAATGTCACATAAAAGAGTTAAATTCATTCAGAGCACACTCTCAAACAATAAAAGGAGAAATTAACAGGACTGTTCCCTGGGGGGTGCCAGTATAGCATAGAGTGTTTTTCATGCCTTCAAACTTACAAGAGAATTTCCCAAAAGGAATTAGCTCCAATTAACATGTAAGAAAAAATGTTAGTCATCATCGCACAATAAACCCAGGACCCCAGTGTTTTGTCAAGCAGCACACAGCAGAAATACCATCAGCTGGCGCATGAGTGACTCAAGATGAATACAAACAGCTTGCATACTACAAACACGGACTTGACGATTAAATTACCCGCAGAGAGTTGCCAGACCATGCTATGGTGAAAAGCAATCAGATGGAGCGTGCTGCCTACAAAATCAAAACTGTCCTGTCACATGAACATGTGCCCAACAACTGGAAAAAGGATTCAAAGGGACCAACATTGCAGAATCTTCACACATGGATACGGAGAACACAAGAGAGTCCAGGGTCCAGATGGCAAGAGAGTGGGGACTGGAGTACACAGTATCAAGAGAAGCAGTGGGGGATCCACGGGGCAGAGGAACTGAAAAGGCTGCCTCACCTGTACATCAAGGGGAACTTGTGCAGGAATGAGAAGGAAATACAAATGGGAGAGGGATGATATACCCATCACTGAAAGGGGACCAGAATCTTTGAACATTTGATGTCTCCCTGCTCACTAGCTCACTCGCACAGAGTGTTTTCTTCATAACAAACTGTCTCTATTTCTATTTCTAACCAGGGGTCCCTGGTCCACTTCTTTAGCCTAGGACATGTGAAAACATCACCAGGTGTCTTCCAAAGTCATCTACAACTATAACAGCCAATACAGGATTAATAGCAGCTCTCCAGATCATAAAGACACAAACCTGCATCACATGTCACAAGTGAATCCAAATCAGTCCCAGTAGCATGGTCCTTTCCCCAGCTCAACCCGATATATCTGAGAGAGACACGGTTTTTACTAAGGAATTAAGAGTGGAATGGACATTAATTCCAGTCAGAGAACGGCTGCTTTTTTCCACCATTTTTTATTCCCGTGTTGCACAAAGACAGGGTACTGTTTTAGATTTCATGATTTAGAGATGGACTGGTACTTGCATTTCTCCTCTGGTAGAGAGCAGAGTACTTATGGTGAACACTAACAGTACAGGTAAAGGCTCCAGTTAGACACTTGCTGGACTTAACTGTTTGAGCCTTAGTAGTATCAGATTGTGGAGAACAATGAGTAGCTTTGACAATAGCCTAGGTTGTTTTTCATGCCCATGGAATATTTTGGCTAAAACTTAGCTAGATATACTCCATTCCCAGTACTGCAGGTTTCTTTTGATGTAAGATAACTAGTTAAGACATGGCCTCTTCCATTATTTTGATGACTCCACTTAAATTTGATTCATGTCTTATACATTTTCAGAAACTTCTACAGTAGTAAGTTTCCAAGGGAACCCTCAAATGACGCTTAATGCTAGTTTTCCCTACCATAGGGCCTTCACTCCCCTCCCTCTTTAATCGTTGTGCTCCAGTCTCATCCTGTCTCTCCATAAACATACAATTCATTTTTCCTTCCTTGGGACATTGGCAGGATATCATTGCATCAATGTTAAACTCTATGTGTGTATTTCTGACAATTCTGATAAAGTTGTATGCTGATCTCTGTTATAAAACATACACAACTGGGTTCAAACCACACCAGTGCCCACCATGGTTGTCAGTGAAAACCTTTGGAATTTAATCTCCAAATTACCATGTCGCCAAATCATTATGTTTGTGGTGATCACATGTTAGTCATCGGAGCTAGCAGACTGAACAGGTACCCAATTTTACCTTTTTTTCTTTGCAACCGATCCACCCTTAGATGGTCTTGCAGAAACTTAATTCTATCTGTCTCCTTACATAGCATTGATTTTTAAGGTCTGAAAGAGTATGCAAACTTTTTCAGGAGCAGCCAGACCAACTCCTTGCCCAACACCTCAAATGATTTTAGGGACTTAACTACTATAGGGAATTGTATGGTATTCATGTATTAGGGCAGATTTGAAAGTAGTCAAGTATGAATTCCTCCCACATAATCAGCACTTTGCAAAACCAAAAACTGAAAGGCTGGACTTTAATTACTCATAGAGAAAAACCCAGGTGTAGTGATCTAAAAAATATTTCTGGTCCTGGGACAGGTGGAGTCAGTGATGTATGGAATTCTGAACTGGCTAAAACATCACAAGGTAATTATCTAGCAGATGATTTGAGGTAGAGCAAAAATATTGTCCTATCCTGCAAACATTATTTTAAATGGGCTCATAGATTATGGTGTCATGACAATGCCCTTCATGGAAATCTACAAGTCCTGGAGATTCCAAAGATACTGCAAAATCTGCCTGAAATGTACATCGACCCACTGGCTACTTTGGCCATTAAATCTATGTGGCATCTTCCCATCTAGGAAAGCCTTGGTGGCACCACCATACTGATAAGGTCATTCTCTTTGGCCCATATACTATTCCAGATGTACACCCATGCTTCACTTGACCTTCCAGTTGAGTCTCCTTCATGATCTTACATATGGCCAAGATCTCAAGTCTGTGCGATGTCTCTATGGTTTTCTGGGCTGTACTTTAACATTCCCCACTCAGAAGACAGACCCTTTCCCATTCAAGGGTGTTGTTTCTCCTCTCTGCTCTCAAAGGAGCTGTTGTTCCCCACTGCCACATCTGTTTATTCTATTCACCATCAATTTGCTCTGTCAGGGGCCAAGATGCTAATAATTAGCAGATGATCTTCCCTAAATGTCTTTGTCTTAGATTAATATCTAAAACAAGACTATGATAGGCAAGATCTAGAAGAAAATTATTTTAGGAAAGATTCCTGCTATCAATATGTTTTCCTGTTATTATTACCTATTCCTATTATTATTATCTATATAACATCCACTAGGTATTAGCTCACCATTTTGAGCAAATCTCTGCAGAACTACGAAGATGTACAGTCATGTATTGATGCTATATAGACAAATAGATGACTTCATAATTCTTCACGATGATCCTATAAAAAATCCTAAAATTATATCAGTATTTATTAAGCTCTTTTTTAGTGGGACTGCTATTACATGGTCTTCTGATAGTCAAAACAGCAATGAGCATTCTGTCACCAGTTTATTGCTCTTAAATGGTGTAGTGGCTATTGCTGTTTGTCAATGTGACTATATTTGGAATGAACTACAATCCAGATTGGAAGGCTCACCAGTGACCCTTATCTGGAGACTTGGAGATAGACATTTAAGATTAAATCTCCGAGTTCAAGGTCATCTGGGATTAAAGGTGTGGTGGAACACACCATTAATCTGGGCTACACCTTCTGCTGGAGACATTATAAGGACATTAGATGAAGGAAGTCTTGCTCTTGCTACCTTGCCTGCTTGTTGTGTGGGACTGAGTAACTGTTAGATCCTTGAACTTTCATTCACAGCTACTACTGAACCATTGTTGGGCATTGGACTTCATCAATAAATTCCTTTACTGAACCATTGTTGGGAAATGGACTGTACACTGTCAGTCATCAATAAATTCCTTTACTATATAGAGACTATCCATAAGTTCTGTGACTCTAGAGAACCCTAACTAATACAAATGGCAACCAGATTTTCTCCTACTCAGCTCACATTCCAAGAGGTTGTAAAACCATTAAGAAGAGATCATAAAAATGGAAGTAACATTTATAGGTGTTATGACAGAAGATAAAATATTGACTGAATTTATCTATACAAAACTTCACTAATAACTTAGATTTGGTTTTTAACTCTCAGTGAACCTGTGGAGCTGCAACAGGTGATGAATATTTATTCCTAATCCAATGCATATGCATGTAACATTCAGTGCTGTGAACTTCTATTTCAATTTATGATTAGAATTTCATGTCTGAACTTGTGATGAACTTTTACCATGTGATCATGTATTCTGAAAGATGTCTATGTACTCAGGACAACGATAGGAGTGCGAAGAAGAATTTTCCCTTAACCCCGTTTTCATTCATTCCGTTTTAGCCCCCTTCTCTTAGAGAGCTTTCATGGGAAACATTTAACAGCTTAGTAATTAATGCTCAATCACTTGTCAATGTGTCCCTTTTTCTTCCAGCCACTTCTACTAGCAGGTTGAATGTTAGAGCTGTGCAGTTCTGCAGAGATTGAACAAAGGCTGCATTAGTCAATCTTCCTATGTCAGGCTACAGGTTTTAATCACCTAAACCAGCAGCCTTTTACCCTCAGAAAGAGCAAGGAAGTTTGTAGCACTTTTTAGAAGTTATCATTAGCATTTCAGTATAGTTAGAGAGCCAGAGCATCTGGAGACCCTCAGACTTTAAAGCAACCCTAGAGTCCTCTTCTGTGTCCTGTTTCAACCAGCTCCAGTCCCAGAAGCTCCCAGCATTGCTCTACAAAGGAATTCTCTTACTTATATTCATCCAGGGTCACAGAGAATTCTCTTTACCCTTAACTCAATACAAGTGAATTGCCAGCAGGATCCTGTATAAGGCCAGCTGTCTTGAAGGGATAAAAAGAGGTCTAGAAGGAACTGTGCCCCTTCACAGAGCCCTCAGCATGCACTATGAGAAATTGCTAAAGAAAAAGCAATGACATTTCACTGGAGACATTGAAGTCTTGTCACTTTCCAAAAGATGTAGTGTGCAAAAAATCAGCAGAGGACTGTACTGTATGCATGTGTTCATGTGTGTTCACGTGTGTGTACATATGTATGTGTACATGTATTTGTGTGTCTGTGTGTATACATGTATGTGATCATATTTAAATGTTTGTGTGGAGGCACTGTTTTCCAAAACACACTAGTTCATGGGAGTCTCTCAAATGGGAAGGCTTCTTTCTTCAGGTGTGAGTCAAGAGAAAGAGAAGCCAGTATACAAAGTGTTGTGAGTGGACTCCCAAGATCCTCCTACAGGTCATTCACATCATGGCAGGCATTCAGATGCCAGGAGCTGAGGCACATACTGTGGTCTAGTCAGGGACGAAATTATCCTTCTTGGCTCAGCAGCAGCTGGAGGGACTCCCTGGAGACATATTCAATTCACCATGTGACAGCCTACACAGTTGTTGGGCTGAGAGTATGTATGCATCACAGGGTCCATGAATGTCACTCTGCATGGTTGTTTTAGGGAGGAGGCTGGCACATTAGGGAGTGACTTTCTTAAGGACTTTGAGGATGCCTGACTATGTTCCAGATGTAAGGAAGTCAGTGCATGTAGTGTGGGGCTGGAGATTTGGCACATGGTCCTCTGGGTGCTAATCAAACAGCACAGCACCAGGTGCTTGCCTCTCAGGTCTCCAGATGTCTCCCTGTAAAGACTATGCCAGGGCTATATGGCCAAGAAGGAAGAGATCAGACAGGAATTTGACCTGTGATTGACACCCCTCTGAGATCTCTTGTGCCAGATCTGGCTCGCTCTGACTTCAGCATGTAGCATTTCTTACATCTGGAATCTTCTCATTAAGATGACCTTGGTACCACGTGGCTGTCATAGTGCCCATGCTGTATAGTGTGAACTGAATCTCCTGCTGAGACCATCTTCTGTATAGTGTGAAGTGAATCTCCTGCTGAGAGCATCTTCTGTATAATGTGAAGTAAATCTCCTGCTGAGAGCATCTTCTGTATAGTGTGAACTGAATCTCCTGCTGAGAGTATCTTCTGTATAGTGTGAAGTGAATCTCCTGCTGACACCATCTTCTGTATAGTGTGAAGTGAATCTCCTGCTGAGAGTGTCTTCTGTATAGTGTGAAGTGAATCTCCTGCTGAGACCATCTTCTGAAACTGGAATAGGTGGCCACTTCCCACTCCCAAATTGCTTTAGCTCTATAGAAACTCCAAATCATTACTGCCTGTACTCTGCCTGGGACAGTCTCTGACTGTGTGCACTCACGTAAATGTCTGGCAGCTCAGGTGGACCTGCCTCATACCTGTTTACTGTCTTTGGCTATCAGGGTCAGCAGAGCATCTGGAGCTGCATGGGTCATTGTGGTGCTCGAGAACTCCCATTTGTGCATGTTTACAGCCTGAAATAGCCTGAAAAGCATGTCAGATTTAACTTTATTCTTTTCCAATGTGACCTCCTGGTGATGTTTCCTTTACAGCTGAGACTCCATGCACTCTGGATGTGAGATTCCCTTCTGCAGCTAATCTTCCAGGTGAGGCTTCCTAGGGCCATCAACACCTCTGTCCAGGTTTCATCAGCATATTTAAACTTCCATGTGAGAGTCCCTGGGGCATCTTCATGCCCAGATGAGACTGCCTAGGAAATGCACTTGGACTTGGACCTGATCAATCTGGCTGCTGTTTATGCATATAAAGGGTGATGATTGTTCTGATCAAGACCCGTCCCTAGCTACACATGAAGGACTGTGCTTGTGACTCTCAGTGCAGACCTTCACATAAATGAAGGGAGTGCTTGAACAATTCACAGGCCTATTGTTCTATCAGTACAAGTGCTCCCCCTGTGGCCTGGGGAAAAAAAGACCTCACTAATGTTCTACAAGGCTCTGGTGGCAAAGTGCCAGGGCAAGCTGTCTTGAAAGAGCATTTGCTGTGGCATTGCCTTCTAATGGCAGAGCTGTGTTATGACAACAATCAGCTCTATTTACTGTGTAATGAGCTCAGGGTGTTTGCAGTGTTCAGTAGAATCCATGCTGACATGAAGACAGTCTAGCTGGCTGCTTGGCTGAGTTCCCTTCACTGAAGACAGGCAGGACATGAGGAGGAAATCTCACAGCTATTTATTAAGAAGCTAAATTTCCATGCTCTCTTATATATTGGTAAATTTAAAGGAAATGGGAACAATTCTTAAAGAAATTGTTTACCTTTAATCCCAGCACTTGGGAGGCAGTGGCCGGTGGATTTCTGAGTTTGAGGCCAGATTCGTCAACAAAGTGAATTCCAGGACAGTCAGGGCTATACAAAGAAACCCTGTCTAAAAAAACCAAAAACCAAAAACCAAAAGCCAAACAAAAACAAATAAACAAACAAACAAAAACCCAAAAACCTATCATTGTCATGAGCAGCAATTTATACATTCTGTTAACTCCTGTACCACTGCCCTCAAGTAATTGGTCCTTTCAAATATTTGAATGTTAATAGGACACTGGTAGCATCGTTATTTTAACACACACCCACACACACATACACACATACACACACACACACACACACACACATATATATATATATATATATATATATATATATATATATTCATACAACAAAATTCACCTATCTTTCCATAGTACATTCCTGAGAGTATTACATACAATTCCAAGTGCTAATGCATCAATAGCCAACGTGGTTTTATTTTGGTCTTTATGGTGCTGATAACCTTATATGAGTCATGGGGTTAGGATGCTGATCTGCTGCTGTCATTGTTTATAGTTGGTAACAGACTGGGATACCCTACCCTCCTGCCTAGCCCAGTGAGAACATAGTATGAGGATGGTCATTTGCAAGCCAGGAAGACAGATCTCATGTGTGTGTGTGTGTGTGTGTGTGTTATATCAGCATAATTTTGTATTTTTTAAGATGTGTGTATTGTGTGTGGAGGTTGTATGTCCTGTGCCGATTATTCTGTCTTCTTGCATGTCCTATTTTGGATGTTATTGCCTGAAGCAGAGGTTTTTCCTTTGTGGCATTCCTCAGTAATGTTCAAGGAGAGAGTGACCACTGCCTGCAGATCTATGAAACCTCAGCCTTTTCCACCAACATCCAAGTTCCTGAAATAATCACTATGAGACTGCATTATTTATGAATAGCTACCTATGCCCAAAGCTTGACTTTGTTTCTGCTATCTCTTCACTCAAATATCCTGTTTATTATATACTGTACAGAGATGGTACACACCATTAATCCTGTTTCTTATATTCTAAACTCTGCCACGAGGTTAGTTACCTCTCCTTAGTCTCCTAAAACCATTATCTGCAGAGTGTGAAATGAATCTCCTGCTGACACCATCTTCTATATAGTGTGAAGTGAATCTCCTGCTGAGAGTATCTTCTGTATAATGTGAAGTGAATCTCCTGCTGAGAGCATCTTCTGTATAGTGTGAAGTGAATCTCCTGCTGAGAGTATCTTCTGTATAGTGTGAAGTGAATCTCCTGCTGACACCATCTTCTATATAGTGTGAAGTGAATCTCCTGCTGAGAGTGTCTTCTGTATAGTGTGAAGTGAACCTCCTGCTGAGACCATCTTCTGTATAGTGTGAAGTGAATCTCCTGCTGAGACCATCTTCTGTATAGTGTGAAGTGAATCTCCTGCTGAGACCATCTTCTGTATAATGTGAAGTGAATCTCCTGCTGAGAGCATCTTCTGTATAGTGTGAAGTGAATCTCCTGCTGAGAGTATCTTCTGTATAGTGTGAAGTGAATCTCCTGCTGACACCATCTTCTGTATAGTGTGAAGTGAATCTCCTGCTGAGAGTGTCTTCTGTATAGTGTGAAGTGAATCTCCTGCTGAGACCATCTTCTGTATAGTGTGAAGTGAATCTCCTGCTGAGAGCATTTTCTGTATAGTGTGAAGTGAATCTCCTGCTGAGAGCATCTTCTGTATGGTGTGAAGTGAATCTCCTGCTGAGAACATCTTCTGTAAAGTGTGAAGTGAATCTCCTGCTGAGAACATCTTCTGTATAGTGTGAAGGGAATCTACTGCTGAGAGCATCTTTTGTATAGTGTGAAGAGAATCTCCTGCTGAGAGCATCTTTTGTATAGTGTGAAGAGAATCTCCTGCTGAGAGCATCTTTTGTATAGTGTGAAGTGAATCTCCTGCTGAGAACATCTTCTGTATAGTGTGAAGGGAATCTACTGCTGACACCATCTTCTGTATAGTATGAAGTGAATCTCCTGCTGAGAGCATCTTTTGTATAGTGTGAAGTGAATCTCCTGCTGACACCATCTTCTGTATAGTATGAAGTGAATCTCCTGCTGAGAGCATCTTCTGTATAGTGTGAAGTGAATCTCCTGGTGAGAGCATCTTCTGTATAGTGTGAAGTGAATCTCCTGCTGAGAGTGTCTTCTGTATAGTGTGAAGTGAATCTCCTGCTGAGTGTATCTTCTGTATAGTGTGAAGTGAATCTCCTGCTGAGAGCATCTTTTGTATAGTGTGAAGTGAATCTCCTGCTGAGAGCATCTTTTGTATAGTGTGAAGTGAATCTCCTGCTGAGAGTATCTTCTGTATAGTGTGAAGTGAATCTCCTGCTGAGAGTGTCTTCTGTATAGTGTGAAGTGAATCTCCTGCTGAGAGTATCTTCTGTATAGTGTGAAGTGAATCTCCTGCTGAGAGCATCTTTTGTATAGTGTGAAGTGAATCTCCTGCTGAGACCATCTTTTGTATAGTGTGAAGGGAATCTCCTGCTGAGAGCATCTTCTGTATAGTGTGAAGTGAATCTCCTGCTGACACCATCTTCTGTATAGTGTGAAGTGAATCCCCTGCTGAGAGCATATTCTGTATAGTGTGAAGTGAATCTCCTGCTGAGAGCATCTTCTGTATAGTGTGAAGTGAATCTCCTGCTGAGAGCATCTTCTGTATAGTGTGAAGTGAATCTCCTGCTGAGAGCATCTTCTGTATAGTGTGAAGTGAATCTCCTGCTGAGAGTATCTTCTGTATAGTGTGAAGTGAATCTCCTGCTGAGAGCATCTTTTGTATAGTGGGAAGTGAATCTCCTGCTGAGAGCATCTTCTGTATAGTGTGATGTGAATCTCCTGCTGAGAGCATCTTCTGTATAGTGTGAAGTGAATCTCCTGCTGAGAGCATCTTCTGTATAGTGTGAAGTGAATCTCCTGCTGAGAGCATCTTCTGTATAGTGTGAAGTGAATCTACTGCTGAGAGCATCTTCTGTATAGTGTGAAGTGAATCTCCTGCTGAGAGCATCTTCTGTATAGTGTGAGGTGAATCTCCTGCTGAGAGCATCTTCTGTATAGTGTGAAGGGAATCTCCTGCTGAGAGCATCTTCTGTATAGTGTGAGGTGAATCTCCTGCTGAGAGCATCTTATGTATAGTGTGACGGGAATCTCCTGCTGAGAGCGTCTTCTGTATAGTGTGAAGTGAATCTCCTGCTGAGACCATCTTATGTATAGTGTGAAGGGAATCTCCTGCTGAGAGCATCTTCTGTATAGTGTGAAGTGAATCTCCTGCTGAGAGCATCTTCTGTATAGTGTGAAGTGAATCTCCTGCTGAGAGCATCTTCTGTATAGTGTGAAGTGAATCTCCTGTTGTTACACAGATGCCTTCAGATTAAACTGAAGGAGGTGTGGCTTTGTAATATACAATATGTGTGGCCTTGTTGGAGGAAGTATGTCACCATGTAGGTAGGCTTCGAGGTCTCCTGCTGCTCAGACTCCACCCAGGATAGAATGGGAACCTCCCCCTGTCTGCCTCTTGCAGAAGACAGTTTCCTTTAGATCAAGATGTAGAACTCTTGGCTCCTCCCGCACCAGGTCTGCCTGCATGCAGCCGTGCTTCCTATCATGAGGGTAATGGACTAAACCTCTGAAACTGTAAGACAGCTACAGTTAAATGCTTTCTTTACAACAGTTGCCTTGGTCATAGTGTGTGTACACAGTAATAGAAACCAAACTACAGTAAGTATTCTTGGAGCATCTGAATTTCCAAGTTCTCCTCTCTAGTTCACTTGCATTCACAAAGGAATGTCCCTGGTGCAGCTCCATCCCATATGATCACCACTGGTGCATCTGCCCTTGCAGCTGAGCCTATCTCCTGCTCCTGTGCTCCCAAGCAAGTCACCCTGGAGCACCTAACAAGTAATGTCAATCATGTTGCTGCATCTGCAATTGCAAATGACACTCCTTGAAATGCCTGCACGTGTGATGAGGACGGCTGGTGCTTACATATCCAAGCACTGCTGCATGGGGCACCTGCACTTCTGGATACAACATCCTGGTGTATCTTCCCTCTGATGTCTGAGCTGATGGGACACATGCCCTCCAGGTGAGACAGCCTTATGGATACGTATTCATTCACTGGAGTCCTGCACTTGCACAAGACTGCAGGGCCCTGAAGTGTGCATTTCTGGGTGACTTCTTCTGTACCCTGAGACTCTTATGCACCATTCTGAAAGCAGCAGCAGGACACTATCTTCTGCAGGCAGCCAGGAGGGGACTCTCACTCAACACTGAGTGAAACCTGAGCACTAGGAATCCTCAAAGCCCACCTACAAGGTGACACACTTCCTGCAACATGGCCACAACTCCTGTGTTACCCAAGTAATGATTGTTTGCCTGCACTTGTAGCTGAGTCTCCTCACTGAACC
This sequence comes from Mus caroli, assembly GCF_978045245.1. Taxonomy (NCBI): domain Eukaryota; kingdom Metazoa; phylum Chordata; class Mammalia; order Rodentia; family Muridae; genus Mus; species Mus caroli. The sequence continues at coordinate 35,643,052 of NW_028227260.1, read as the reverse complement.
TGAATGCCCCACTTAGACTCTCTGGAAAAGATGAGCCCCGAGAAGAACAACTGTCATAGGTACCAACAGCGAGTCTCCATTGCTTCCTATTTAAGTTTTAAGTGCAGTTAAGTTACTGTGTTATTTTCTTTTACCTTCTTCTATTCCATTTCCCATGAATCCTTTCCTTGTTGAGACCTAAGTTTCTATTTAATATCCCTTCTGCCTAGAGAACTGATCCCGATAATCTTGAAGAGGGCCTTCTCCAATGTTCTAGTTTGCTTTTTGGTGCTGTGAGGAGACACTGACCAAAACCAGCCTGGGGAGGAAAATGTCCATTTCATCCTAAAGGCCAAGGCCACAATTCCTCATGGAGGGAGGTCAAGGCAGGTCTCAAGGCAGGAGGTAGGAAGTGAAGCAGACAGTATGGATAATACTGCTCACCAGCTTGCAGATTGCTTCTCCAGCTGCTGTGTTTGATGCAGCGCAGAACCACCTGCTGGTGATGGAACCTTTCATAGTGGACAGGCTCTGCCACACCAATCAGTAATCAAGATCATTTCTCACAGACATGGCTACAGGGCAATCTGATCTGGGCACTTCCACAGTGAGACACTCTCAAATGACTAGACTAAGTTAAATCTACAGCAGTAACTAAGTGGAATACCTGGTAAAGAGTTCTCCAACTCCTGCTTGAGAAAGAGTCTCATTCTCCATATATATGTATATGTGAAATTTGTGTACATGTTTATAAATATTTGTATGTTGTATTTATATATCCTTTTGACTGTGATGAGAAATTATTGGAAATTGTCATCATGGAAAAGATTTTAGGCACAATCACATGATTATAAATGGCCTAGGTATCCTCCCCCTATCAGAATTCAGGCCATGTGCCCCCTATAGCATAGAGCATAGTGCTGCTCCTCTTTCTTTCTCTTTCTCTCTCTCTCTCTCTCTCTCTCTCTCTGTCTCTCTCTCTCTCTCTCTCTCTCTCTCTCCTTCCCTCCCTGCCTCCCTCAGACAGTTAATAAGGAAACATGCTGTGTTCTGAAACCCCTTCCTTATATTTGTTTCTGCAAAATACACACACACACACACACCTAACATATGCATGCACACACACACCTATGTATGCATACACACACCTAACATATGAATGCATACACACACACACCTAACATATGCACACACAACACACACACTCACTCCTAACATATGCATGCATACACACACACCCCTAACATATGCATGCATTTACACATACACCCCTACATATGCATGCGTACACACCTAACATATACATGCATACATACATATACCTAACATCTGAATGCATACACACAAATGCACACACCCCTAACATATGTATGCATACACACACACCTAACATATGCATGTGTACACACCTAACATATACATGCATACATACACACACCTAACATATGAATGCATACACACACCTAACGTATGCATGCATACACACACACCTAACATATGCATGCATACACAACTAACATATACATGTATACATACACAAACCTAACACATGCATGCACACACACACACCTAACATATGCATACACACACACACACACACACCTAACATACGCATGCTTTCCTGGTAGTTTTTCTCTTCTCCACTCCAGGACTGCAGTGGTGAACACAGTGCTCTATGACTTGTTCACCAGGCTTCTTGATTCCACCCCCAAGAATCTCTAATTTTCCTCCTTTCCTCCTCTGATGCAAATGGAGCGATTTAGAATACTCTTTACCTATTAAGTCCAGTAGCTCTTTCCTTTTCCTTGGTGGAGGCGGATATACAACTCTTGGCTTCTTGCGTGGAGAGAAACCACATCATCACAAGCCACCCACCAGCCTCTGTGATTCTTGGATTTGGAGTCTGATCAGCAGCTCATAAAGAGACCTTGAGAATTCAGTGAAATTCTCATTTTGTTCCTTTTAGGATAATGTGTGTGTCTGCTGACAGTCTCCATCCAGTCATGCACTGTGGTCATCTAACACTTGGTTTTCTATCGAATCTATTGGTAGCTGTTTCTTCTCTGTGGTTTTCTTGGTTCCCACATCTCTAGTGTGTATCTGTTGACAGACAGATCCCTTCCTTAGTATGGCTCACGGTATGCTGAATCTCTACATACAAACTTTTTCTCACTATAAGCAATGGCTGCTACTCTGTCTCACACAGTTTGTTGAAGTGAGCCCAGGCTGCTGAATGAGCTTGGCTCTCCACAAGTCCAGTTCAAGCCTGGTTGGCATGTATATGTGGTGTCCCTTGCTCTGGAGGCTAGAGGTCTCCTCTTCCTGCCTCACCTTCTGGTTGAGTGCCCACAACTCCCAGCATGTATTTATACACTTTGCTGCCTGAGTGGGAGGCAATTCTCAGCACTGAGGGACATCAGGGGTGTTCTCTGGAGACCCCAAGATGGCTTCCATTACACAGAGAGAGCTTGGAGGTCTCAAGGCATTGTGTATTTCTGTATCTCTATTCTGTGTAGGCTCTCTCCTCTGATTCTCTGCCCCCAAGGTATCCAGCTACCCCAGTCTCCCCAAGAAACCCAAGGGAGAGACCTCTTGGCTCCATCTGGTGGAATTGAAACTCTTGCATGCAGAAACAGTGGAGAATGTGTGGCTCTTTGGAATAACCCCATGCTTCCTGTCAGCTGCTGCCTGCCCTGTGCTTCTTGGGTTTGTCCCTTGCTAACAGCTAGTTCTGGTGGGGATGGCCATTGCTTGTGACTGGCAGAAGTCACAATGTAAGTGTGTATTTTCTATTGCACACAAGGTTGTGTTCTCTAGGTCTGGCCCTGCTGCTTGTACTTAGGTCTTTAAATTCGTTTAATTAAAGGAGAATTGCACCATCCCCCACTCCTCTCTCCAACCCCTGTCCTGTCATCTCTATTCCCTCTTACCTGCTGTGTGTTTTTAGTGTTGCCATGGGTGTAGCTTCCCTGACATGGATAGAAGGCCCAATCTTGCACCAGACCTTCCTGGTATCTTATAATTTCTGCCTCCTCTCCCACTATGGTCTCTGTGCCTAGCATATTAGGGCTGTGTTGTATGTGGATGTATCAGTTTGGCCTGAGCAACCACAAAAAGATTTTCTCTGAGGTAGGAGTACTACAGATTTCAGCAATGGTCTCTGTGTGAAAGAAAAACAAGTTTCATTTTAAAATTAGTTTAGGTTTTGTTTTATTTTATGTTTTTGTGTGCATAGGTGTTAGGCCTGGACCAAGGTCTCTGTACTCTGTGCATGGGCATGCAGTTCCCTAAAGATCCAGTAGAGGGAGACAGACCCCCCTGTTCCTGAAATCGCACAGAGATATTTGCCAACATATTGGAGCTCAGGCATTGAATGCAGGTCTTCTGGAAGAGCTGCAGTGCACTGACCTGCTGGGCCATGTCTTTGGCTGCCATCACCTGAAGAGAGGATATATTTAATGAGTAGCCATATCAACACTTGTCTGTGGCTATAAGTATTTGGAAAGCAGTGAGGAATTACCCTGGTTCAAGAAGGTGCCTGTAGCACGTTCTCCTGTATGGGGCCTAACTTCACTAGACACAAGTAGTTGGCTAGGTCTGTAGTCCCACATGTGATCTGTCTCCTATTGACCAAGCTGTCAGTCCAATTGCTGCTTCTCCCCATGATTTAAATGCCACCATTGCACATTTAGGACAATGCTGTTTAAATGCCACTATTGCACATTTAGGACAATGCTGGTCATTGTTAAGATTCACAGGCAACAAGGCTGGCGTGATTGCTTTCTACACGTGGATACTTGCACGGCACCTTCTGATACTTTGTCAGCTAGACCCACAGGAGGATGCTTTTAGTCAGACCTAGCTTTGGTCCTCAAAGTCCTATGTCCAAAGTGCCAGGTGTCTTCAACAATATGGGCTTTGCTTAAATTCTGGGAGGCAAAAAAGGGGAGTGATGATCAACCATATTGTCTGTGGCCGTCTCCTGGTCTCCTCTGAGCAAACACTCAAGAGGAGATTATTCATGCCTGGTACTGTGCATTTATTTTTCAACAGTCTATGGCTCTTGGAGGAAGAATTTTATTTAAAAATGAATGTGTATGTTCATGTGTACATGAAATGTTTTGTAAATATAAAATAATAAGAGCACTGTGTATATCTCAAGTGTCCTTATTGCTATTTATGTCTGCTCCGTCTTTAAGCGCGCCCTAATTTTTTTCTAGTTTCCTTTTCATATCTCATGTTCAGCACTATGGTCCTTTCTGCTTTCATGGTTTCTCTAACTCCAGACATATACTCACATCCGAGGCTCTAGAGTTAGGAACCACAGACGATTGGGAACCTGTGGCTTTCATGTTTCTGGGTCTGGGCTACCTCACCCAATGCCTTTCTTTTCTAGTTCAGACCATTTGGCTGCAGAGTTCATGATTTCATTTTTCTCTCCAGCTGAACAGTATTCAGTACTAGCGTGCAAGGACCAAATCATCATTGTCTGTGGATCTTCTGAAGGACATTAAAGTTGTTACCATGCCTTAGATAGTGTGAATCAAGTGGTAAGGAATATGGCTGAGCAAATATCTGTGGGGTAGGATGTCGGATCTTTTGGACATGTGCCTGCCAAGGAGTGGAATAGCTGGACCAAGGTCACACAGTATATTCATAGGTAGGTTGCTAAGAATTCTGACACCGCACTATCTCCTAGGCACAACACAAAGAGACATAGCCAGCTTCCTGGTGCTTTATGACTATCCAGTGACACATTGTGTGCCTGACTCTTGGTTAAATCAGCTGGTGCCTGGAGACACTGACATTTTACTATCACTAGTGACACCAGTGGGGACACTCTTGGTCTCCTGTTCTTCCCATTTCTGTAAAGTCATGATCCCCCTGCCTCGGTTTTCAAAGTGTTGGGATTACATCTCTACCTCAGGGAAACTTGAGAGGACATGGCCAAAGAACATTACACATGCCCTTTGGTTACCTCTTGGACACTCTGCCCTTTGGTTACCTTTTGAAGACTTCCCTTTGGTTATACCTTGAACACTCCCTGTAGCAGAATACTGTCTTCAAGGGGAGCTCGGCCATTATTCCATATTCTGTCTGCATGAGTGAAAGGAGAGTCCTCTGCAAAGATAGGCAGAGTGAGCAGCCTTGGGGTAGAAGGGACCACATGGCAAGGAAGAATGCCATATTTCAGCAGCTGGAACACATGCTTTTGTCTTCCTAGAGACTGGGTTTGGTCTATTGGAAACATTCCTTGGCCACCAGCTTTTCCAAGTTTCTCTTGCTGAACTGGGCTGCTTGCCTGTTCCTTTGGCCTAGGACTTTCGTTTCACAGAAGGTCACACCATCATCCAAGCTAGCCAGCAGCTCTTGATCTTCCTGCCTTTCTTGGTTTTCAAGTGTTGCTGTTATCGGCGTCCATCACCGCAGCTCACCATCAGATTGCATGTCATACACAGCTCCGTTCATTGTATGTCAGAAACATCATGATATGAACAATACACACTGTCTCTTTGCCCGGTGCTTCTCTTGGCTTTTCAATTTCCTTTCTGCTACTTTCTCAGAGTTCTGTGTACTAATATAAATTCATCTGTCATTACTCCCACCAGCTTCCTTTATGGGTTCTGGTTTTGCTGACATATATAGAAACCTTTCCCCCTGGCAGCTTACAAGGGACTCCCCAATTAGGAATTATCAAGTCAGTGTGTGGTTTCATTTGCTATGAACAATCTGTAACCTGTTGCTATTTGTTTGAGATAAACCAGGAAGTACAGATCCATTCTTCACCTTCAAATGTCTATGCCTTTTTCCCAGTACATTTGTCTTAACCTTCACCTAAGACGCCTAGGAAAACAGGAGAGGCTACACTCACCCTTCCCTGTGTTCTGCAGGCAAATGACTACAAAGACTCTGTCAGTGTGACTTACAGCACACTGCTAACCCTTCCCACCTGGCACCATAGTAGACTCAGACCCTACAAGTAAAAATACTTAGATTCCCTGAAGATGAACTGAAGCTCTCCTTCCCAATGCTTCATCAGAGGAAAACGGCTATGAGCTCAACTCTGAGCCATCTCTCCTTCCAGGTCTTAAGAAGGGGCTCACTGGATCCTGAGAGCTACACACACAACGCCACCTGAGAAGAGGCTTCCCGAGGGAAACGTATCCTTCTTCCATACTCTCCTGAGATCCCTGATGCCAGGGTCCCCACACTCTTCCTTTAAATACCTATCTATATAGGACAATGGCCTCCAGCTGGCAACCCCAGGGAGCTCAGAGTCACAGCACTGTTCTAGGCCACTGACCCCACCTTACACAAGCCCTGCCCACTGCAATGGACCTCTTCTTCTACAGTGCTCCTTCCACACTTCAGCGTCTCTTCCCACTTCCTTACTTGCCCGTCCAATAAGCTACAACCTGTCCCCACTACAAGGATCCCTCCTTGCTCCCTTTAAATAATCCTCTCAAATGAATTCCCTCCTGTTAGCCCAGATAGCTTTAGTTGAGTGTAGTGCCATTTATTAAAGTTCTCTCCCCAGGAACCAAAGTGCCCTCCACAGAATGTATACAATTACCACACCCAAGGATTTGTTCTCATGTGGGCTCACCTGAATCAATATAGTTTATGTACAGCGCGTATCCACAGCAGCACACGCTCCACCTTCTGCAGCAGGGTTTCTGGTACATTCTTTGTTTCTCCACCAGATGTAACCTGTCTGTTGTAGCTGGTCGATGGTCGCACATGCCTTTAATTCCAGCACTTGGGAGGTAGAGGCAGTCAGATTTCTGAGTTCGAGGCCAGCCTGGTCTACAGAGTGAATTCTAGGACATACAGGGCTATATAGAGAAACCCTGTCTCAAAACAAAGCAAAACAAAAGAAAACAAAACAAAACAACAACAAAACAACAACAACAACAACAAAATCAACCAAACAAAAAAGAGTCTATTGAAAAGTTATAATCAAAGGTGTGTGTTGACTTGTACTGTTAGTTGAGGGTGAACTTAGAAGGTAGAATGGAGTTTAATTGTTCAGAGTTGTGTGGGCACCTCCTCTAAGAGTTTTCCTCTGTTAAAGAGTTTCCTAGAAGGCCAGAATTTGGGGGTGAAGCCCTATAGAAGGCCACAGGATATCCCTAGCTGCATCCTGCCTGGGGTGGTCTGCTGTGATCTCCTTACCCCCTCAAGAGGAAGCCCCATATTAGACTGTCTCTGGAAGCAACAGCTGCACCTCTCATCAGAAGGCAGGTAAGGGGTAGCTGCCCCCTCGTCCCCAACTGCTCCCCAGGAACTTGAGATGATTCTCCAAGGAAAAGGAGCCAGTGCTTGCTCAGTCTCTGTCCGGGAAAAGGGGTGGTGAGAGTTTTCAATCAGTGCTGTGAGTCGCCCATGCCTTTGAAATGTGGGTTTCCTTGATAAGCATTGAGCAGTTTCGTGGCTTTGTTCACCAGCCTGAGGCAAGCATGCAGATGGACTCTGAGGAGGAACTGTTTGCTGAGTGTGGGCCTGCAGATCCTCGGAGACAGTCATTGTTGGGCTATCTGAAGGGCTTTGGGGGTTCTGGGTCATGAAGACTAAAAGGCTTTGCTGCCAATGTTCTCCAGAATTGCAGTGAGTGTGGTAAGTGAAGCCACTTTCCCTGGTTGTGGGCAATCTCTAGGGAGGTGGCTGTGCTGTGTGTGGAGTATCTGACCCAGTGCAGTTCTTGCTCAGCCCCTTTGCAGACCTCGCCTCCTGTGGCATTCTTGCTCTGCCCCTTTGCAGACCATGCCTCCTGTGGCAGTGTACCTCAGCCCCTTTGCAGACCACGCCTCCTGTGGTAGTCTTGCTCTGCCCCTTTGCAGACCAACCACTCCTCCTGTGGCAGTCTAGCTCAGCCCCTTGGCAGACCAGGACTCCTGTGGCAGTCTTGCTCTGCCCCTTTGCAGACCACGCCTCCTGTGGCAGTGTATCTCAGCCCCTTTGCAGACCAACCACTCCTCATGTGGCAGTCTAGCCCAGCCCCTTGGCAGACCACGCCTCCTGTGGCAGTCTTGCTCTGCCCCTTTGCAGACCAACCACTCCTCATTTGGCAGTCTAGCTCAGCCCCTTGGCAGACCAGGACTCCTGTGGCAGTCTTGCTCTGCCCCTTTGCAGACCACGCCTCCTGTGGCAGTCTTGCTCTGCCCCTTTGCAGACCACGCCTCCTGTGGCAGGAGTGCTTTCAGGAGAAGCTGAAGCTTCTTGTCTATCTTGCCTCCACAGCCCCTTTTATCCCCCTCCTCCTTACAGGTCACTTTCCCACATTCATGCATTCACATCTTTTTTATTTCAAGACAAAACCTCTGTTTTTGACCAGATCTCTCTGTGTGGTCAGAGGTTTGGCACTGTCCATTAATACCTGAGCGCGCATTTTCTGGTACACAACCCAAGCAACGAGTGTCCAGTCCCGGAATCTTTCAGTTGGCCAACATTCACCCAGGAGGGGCAGAGCCCCCTGGAGCCGTTCCTCATTCTCTGCCCTGCTGCTGGCAGGCCCAGCTTTGTACCTAACCAGTGAAGGCAACCGCCAGAGCTGCTGTGAGTGAGAGCATGCTCAAAATGGCTGTGTGATAGTCTGAAGATAACATTTCACATCCCTTGCATTCTTTCCACTCCTTCTGCAGTGCTCTGTAAGCCTTAGGCTAGGGCTGATCTGTGAACCACTTCACATAAGGAAAAACATACCTGCTACTTTAAACACAGTCTGAAACCCAGGGGGAAACTCCCATATGTAGAAGAGATTTAAAATTTCAAATATTTTTGAGAAAATAACATGGAGTACAGTGGATGGTAACCACAGGCAGCTGATGGTCTGATAAGCACTCTCCTTGCCTCCTTCTCCGAAGACTGGCTTATCTGCCCAGTCCTGAAGCTGTTCTTTGTTGGTTCTGCCTTTCCTTTTGATGCATTATCTCAAGAAACCACAAAATCACCCTGGAAGCACAGGAGATTTTCAGTCCTGGGAAACTACTGCTCAGTGAGGTTGAATTTGAATCCCAAGGATACCCAGCAACAGAACTGTGGTGTTGGTGTGAGTTTCTCTACTTCGTGCTTCATCTCAGGTGTCTCTGATCAAGAAAGGTGGGACTCTTCCAGGACCAGGAAGTGGGAGTCCGTGGGTTGCGGAGCAGGATGGGGGAGGGTATAGGGGGATTTGGAGATACCATTTGAAATGTAAATGAAGAAAATATCTAATAAAAATCAAAAAAGAGAAAGGAAGACAAAAATAACTAGAGCTCAAGTACTAACACACACATACTCACACACACACAAAGACTTGCACCTCCATGCAAGAGGTATCATGGGAAGTGACCATGAGCATTGAAGGAAGTTGCAACATGTTAATAAAGATGACATACTTGGACCTAGCCAAGAAGAGTCATCCTTGGGGCTCTGGGGGGGGGGAGGGGAGCAAAGCAACTTCTTATTGAATCTGCAGCCCTTGGAAACTCTGAGATTCCTTCCCACATTGCCCCAGTCTTCCCTCATAGGAATCAGGCCAACTGTGCCTGGGCTGTATGTGAGGAGTAGCCCTTCCTTGTGGGCAGAAGACTCAGGAAGCATCTGCTAGTGCCAAGTCTCATGGTCTACCAGTTACCCAGGGATACCGTCCCTGCCTCACCTAGCCACCTTTAAGAATGCTCTGCGCATCCATCTCTCACTCACTAGGCACCTTTCAGATGATTCTGCACAGCTGGAATGCTCTGCGCATCCATCCCTCACTCACTAGCCTCCTTTCAAATCCTTCTGCACAGCTGGAGTGCTCTGCACATCCATCCCTCACTCACTAGCCCACTTCCAGATAGTTCTGCACAGCTGGAGTGCTCTGTGCATCCATCCCTCACTCACTAGCCTCCTTTCAGATAGTTCTGCACAGCTGGAACGCTCTATTTATCCATCCCTCACTCACTAGCCTCCTTTCAGATAGTTCTGCACAGCTGGAATGCTCTGCGCATCCATCCCTCACTCACTAGCCTCCTTTCAGATAGTTCTGCACAGCTGGAGTGCTCTGTGCATCCATCCCTCACTCACTAGCCTCCTTTCAGATCCTTCTACACAGCTGGTGTGCTCTGCGCATCCATCCCTCACTCACTAGCCCACTTTCAGATAGTTCTGCACAGCTGGAGTGCTCTGCACATCCATTCCTCAATCACTAGCCTCCTTTCAGATCCTTCTGCACAGCTGGAGTGCTCTGCACATCCATCCCTCACTCACTAGCCTCCTTTCAGATAGTTCTGCACAGCTGGAACGCTCTGTGCATCCATCCCTCACTCACTAGCCTCCTTTCAGATAGTTCTGCACAGCTGGAACGCTCTGTGCATCCATCCCTCACTCACTAGCCTCCTTTCAGATAGTTCTACACAGCTGGAATGCTCTATTTATCCATCCCTCACTCACTAGCCTCCTTTCAGATAGTTCTGCACAGCTGGAATGCTCTGCGCATCCATCCCTCACTCACTAGCCTCCTTTCAGATAGTTCTGCACAGCTGGAGTGCTCTGTGCATCCATCCCTCACTCACTAGCCTCCTTTCAGATCCTTCTACACAGCTGGTGTGCTCTGCGCATCCATCCCTCACTCACTAGCCCACTTCCAGATAGTTCTGCACAGCTGGAGTGCTCTGCACATCCATCCCTCACTCACTAGCCTCCTTTCAGATAGTTCTGCACAGCTGGAACGCTCTGTGCATCCATACCTCACTCACTAGCCTCCTTTCAGATAGTTCTGCACAGCTGGAATGCTCTGCGCATCCATCCCTCACTCACTAGCCTCCTTTCAGATAGTTCTGCACAGCTGGAGAATGCAAATCCAAATCCCTGTGCAGGATCTGAACTCAGAAGTCCAAAATGGGGTCCTTCATGCATTTCCTCAACTCCTTTCTGGTAAGAGGCTTGAGCCAGCAGATCATGTCTGAGGAATGTGAAAATCAGTCTGTAGGAAGTGATGGGATTAAGGAATCTGGTGGATCTATGCTCAGGAGCAAGACATGCCCTGCTCTGTACTCTCGTTTTCTATGTGTGTGTGTGTGTGGGGGGGTCAGTCTGAGCATTTGTAGGTTAAACAACAGATAGCTCAGAGTCTAACTGTGCTGCCCCCTCCACTATCCTCTACCCCCACTTCCTTCTAGGTCTCCCATTTCCCATTGACCTTCCTGGACAGAAGTCAGGACTTCTTGGCTTCCATGGATCTTGAAGCCTCATTTAAATGAGACTCTAAGTCGGTCCACCACGATTACAGTTTGTGAATCACACAGATCTTCCAAAATGATATAAAGCCAAGAGACTCCTAGGATGGAAGTGCCTAGCATCTGTGGGATCCAACCACTACTCCATATATCACCAGATTACCATTACTACAGGGAACGAATGGTCAGGCAAGTCCCCGACATTTCTATACTCTCAGAGCGGTGGGGCTCCCTTTGACCTCCTGATATACCCATTGCCTGGGACACTCTGTTTGTTGGTCATAAGAACTTGGCCTTAGAGTATCAGCCTTCCTTTTTAGGTCATAGTCCCATTCCCTGTTTTCCTTAGCTCCAAGAGAGGCTCCAGGCTCTCTGACTATTTCCTGCCTGTCTGCAGGCCTCTGGGGTACAGAGTCCAGCAGAGCCTCAGGATCTAGGTCGGCATGCAGGTCAGTTGAATCACTGTACATGAATTTGTGAGGTGACATCACCCGGCAACATCATCTTCTCCTTGGAATCAGGATATGGAGCACAGGAAATGGGTAGTTAAAGGGTCTCTAGTGTCCCTGAGACACATGTGAATGAAAGCAGTGGTCTGAAAGGTGGAGAGAGTGGTCACCCCACCCAGATGGGAGTGCCCTCTGAGCATGCCTATAAGAGATGCCTCCATTGAGTTTAGCCACCCCTGGGATTCTCTCTCACCTGTCTTTGTCTAAAGGCTCCTGCCTAAGCATATCAGTGTACTTTCCAGCATCCTCTGCAATGATCAAGAAATGAGTCTGGCTACAGTACATTTATTGAATGAGCTGAATGTATTGTGTTAATGGGTGGGTATGAGTAAGTAAGGGGTGAGTGTCTGCATACGTAAGTTAGTCCCACAACATCGAAGTTTGTAAGGACACGGCACATTTGGATCCTCTGCCCAGTCATTATCCTGGCTGGTCCCTGAGTTTCAGTGAATAATGTGATGTCACTCTAACCAAACTAAGCCCATACTCTATAGGCGAAAGTCACTGTTTGTGGAGAACAAAGCCATGAATGAGGCTTTGGTTTTTACCTGCTATGGTGTCCTGGGCAGGTTACTTCACCTCTGTCCTTAAAGTGGGCATGGAAGGCGGGGATTTGATGACTGTATGTTGTTTGATGTTTGGGAGGACAATGCTTGTCATCTTTGCAAGCATACACACGAAGGAATTTTTGTGTTCCAGGAACCACTAGTAGCTTCTTGAAATATCTGAGTTCTCCAGATCAGTCCACAAGGCTGTTGCTAGAAGCCTGTCTTGTTCTGAGCATGGCTTCTGCAGCACCCTCCTCCATCCCAGAGTAACTACACTGACTCTCTGAAGACCCTGCAGTAAAGTGCTACCTCCTCAGTGCCTGTATACTTGCTGCCCAGCTGATAATCTTCTCAGTGGGGTCTCTTTGCCTCTACTATTTACCTGACTGTCCCCTGGAAGCACTAGCAACTTGCCAAAATGGCCTTTTCTGGCTCTACTCCTCACCCTTCCTCATCTATATATGACCTGCCCGTTGTCTCCTTCGTCTGTGTGTCTTTGTCACAGGGTATTATTCCTGTGTGCAGAGGTTGCCATCTTCTACGTTAACATTTCCTGCATATTCAAGGATAAAGGAAATAGCATAGGACTGAAAACTATTTTACCCAGGCATGAACTGATGGGTCAAGTTGGCCAGTCTTGTCTTCCAATGGACAGGAAGTTCCCTGTGGTTGCAGAGTCTTCCTTGGAAGGGATTGGGGGTCTGGGCAGTGACAAGACACCCAGAGTAGGCCTGGGACAGAAGTTGAGTATTCTGTCCATTTTCCTGAAGATAGCAGGGAGCCATGAATGTCTTATGCAGAGCCATTTTGAGACCATGTCTCTTCAAGATGGGGTGGCTGCCTAGGACGTTAGTGTTGGATAGGGCAGATGACAGGGAGCTGGCCCAGGGCAAATGGTTATAAGGCCAGTTAACATACATAGGCAGGTCTATCATAATTCCATCCAATATCTCTACAGAGACTCTGAAAGCTATAAGGGTCTAGTAAGATATTTTGTAACCTATAAAAAACCGTAGGTGTCAACCTAGACTAATATACCCTGGAATACTCTCCACCATCATACCTTGAGACAGCGAGATATAGATATTTCAAGATGACCTAGATTACTATACCCAACAAAAATCTCCATCACCATACATGGATAAAACACGATATTTCAAGACCAATCCAAATTCAAACAATATCCACCCACAAATCCAAGCAAATGGACGCAGGAAATAAGCTGGAAGTTAAACATGAACAACCCAAATAGCCCAATTTAAAAATGGTGCACAGTACTCAACAGAGGAATCTCAAATGGCCAAGAAGCACTTAAAGAAGTGTTCAAAGTCCTTAGTCATCAGGGCAATGCAAATGAAACATCTCTGAGATTCCTGTTATACCCATTAAAATGGCTAATATAGAAAAAACAAGAGATAGCACATGCTGGAAAGGATGTGGAGCAAGCAGAACACTCTTTCACTGCTGGTGGGAGGGAAAAATGGCACAACAACTCTGGAAATCATTTTGGTGGTTCCTCAGAAAATTGGGCATAGTACTACCTTAAGAACCAGCAATACCACTCCTGGGCATATACCCAGAAGATGTTCCAACTTGTAATGAGGACACATGTTCCACTATGTTCATAGCAGCCTTATTTATAATAGCCAGAAGCTGGAAAGAACACAGATGTCCCTCAACAGAAGAATGGATACAGAAAATGTGGTACATTTACACAATGGAGTACTACTCAGCTATTAAAAATCAATTAATTTATGAAATCCTTAGGGAAAGGGAAGTATCTGGAGGATATCATCCTGAGTGAAGTAACTCATTCACAAAAAATACACATGATATTCACTCACTGATAAGGGGATATTTGCCCAGAAATTTAGAATACCCAGGACACAATTTACAAAACACATTAAACTCAAGTAGAAGGAAGATCAAAGGTAGGATACTTCATTCCTTCTTAGAGTGGGGAACAAAATACCCATGGATCCAGTTACAGAGGCAAAGTTCAGAGCAGACCCTGAAGGAATGACCACCCATACTCTGCTCCACTTGGGGATCCACCCCATAAACAACCAACAAACCCAGACACTAGGCAGATGCCAACAAGAGTCTGCTGACAGGAGCCTGATATAGCTTCTCCTGTGAGGCTCTGCCAGTGCCTGGCAAATACAGAAGTGGATGCTCACAGTCATCCATTGGACTAAGTACAAGGTCTCCAATAAAGGAGCCAGAGAAATACCCATGGTGCTGAAGGGGACTGAAGCCCCATAGAAGGAACATCAATATGATCTAACTAGTACCCTCAGAGCTCCTTGGAACTATACCACCAATCAATGAAAATACATGGTAGAACTTGTTGCTCTAGCTATATCTGTAGCAGAGGATGGCCCAGTAGGTCATCAATACGAGGAGAGGTCCTTGGTCCTGTGAAGGTTCTGTGCCCCAGTATAGGGGAATGCCAGGACCAGGAATGGTTCTGGGTGGGTTGCAGAACAGGGGGAAGGGAGAAGAGATGGGGATATTCAGTGGGGAATCTAGGAAAATGGATAACATTTAAATGTAAATAAAATTATCTAATAAAAAAGAATTAATTAAAAATAATTTACAAATATACATTATTTACTAACTGTGGTAGTTTGAATAACAATGGCTTCCATAGGCTCATATATTTGAATGTTTGGTCACCAGGAAATGGCAGTATTTGAGAGGAGTAGGAGGTGTGCTCTTATTAGAGAAAGTGTGTACTTTGGGCTCTCAAAAGCCCAAGCCCGTCCCAGTCTCTCTCTATCTTTTTACTGACTGAAGGTCTGAATGTAAAACTCTCAGCAACTTCTCCAAAACCATGTCTGCCAGCATGCAGCCAAAGCACCCCACAATGACAATGCCTAAACCACTGAAACTGTATGTAAGTCCCAATTAATATGTGTCCGTTATGATGTCTTTTCACAGCAATATAACATTATCAACCAAGGTACCAATTAAAATTATTTTGTAAGAATGTCTATGAACGTAGAGATCATGAATTCATACACACACTTAACATAATAAAAGCAATATATACAATACCAACAGCCAGCATCAACTTAAACGGAGAGAAACTAGAAGCAATCCCACTAAAATCCAGGACAAGACAAGGTTGCCCATACTCTATCTATTCAATATAGTACTTGAAGATCGAGCTAGAGCAATTACAAAACAAAAGGAGATCAAGGAGATACAAATTGGAAAGGAAGAAGTCAAAGTATCACTATTTGCACATAATATGAGAGTATACATAATAGAGCTCCAAAATTTTCCCAGACAACTCCTAGAGCTGATAAACAACTTTAGCAAAGTGCTAGGACATAAAATTAACTTAAACTAATCAATATCCTCATTTTATACGAATGAGAAGCAGGCAGAGAAAGAAATTAGAGAAACAACACCCTTAACAATAGACAAAAATAGTATAAAGTATCTTGCCAAATTTAGCAGGCAAGTAAAAGATCTATATGATAAGAACTTCCAATCCCTGAAAAAAGAAATTGAAGAAGACCTCAGAAGACGGAAAGATCTCCCATGTTCATGGATAGGTAGGATTTAGATAGTAAAAATAACCATCTTACCAAAAGCAATCTACAGATTCAATGCAATCCTCACCAAAATTCCAACACAATTCTTCACAAACATGGAAAAAGAAATTCTCAACTTCATAGGAAAAAAACAAAACAAAACAGGATAGCCAAAACAATTCTCAACAATAAAAGAACTTCCAGGGGGAAATTACAATAGCTGAACTCAAGCTGAACTATAAAGCAATAGTGATTAAGAAAAAATAAACCATGGTTATTGGTACAGAGACAGACAGGACAAAAAATTAAATATAATCGAAGAACCAGAAGTAACCCACACACCTATGGACACTTGAAGTTTGACAAAGAAGCCTAAAACCTATAGTGAACCAAAGAAAGCATCTTCAATAAATGTTGCTGGTCTAACTGGCTGTATGTAGGCTGAATATATATATATATATATATATATATATATATATATACATATATATATTCATGAATGAATATATATATATATTCATTCATAGGCTGAATATATATATTCATTCATAGGCTGAATATATATATATATATATATATATATATATATATATATATATACACATCACCTTGCACAAAGGTAAAGTCCAAGTGGATCAGGGAACCTAAATATAAAATCAGATACACTAAAAGTAATAGAATAGAAATAGGGAAACAACCTGGAACTCATTGGCTAAGGCAAAAGACAAAGTCAATAGGACAAATGAGCAACCTTCAGACTGGGAAAAAAATCTTCACTAACCCTACTTCTGTTAAAGAGCTAATATTCAAATATATAAATTACTCAAGAAGGTAATCTCCAAAAAATGTAAAATGGGGTACAGTGCTAAACAGAAAATTCACAACAGAGAAATCTCCAATGGCAGAGAAGCACAAAAAGAAATGTTAAAAATTTTTAGTCAACAGAGAAATGCAAATGCAAACGACCCTGAGATTCCATCTCCTACCAATTAGAATGCTAAGATGAAAAACTCAACTGACAGCAGATGCTGGCAAGGATGTGGATAAAGAACATTTCTTCACTGATAGTGGAATTGCAAACTGGAACAACCAGCCTGGAAATCAATCTGGAAGTTCTTCAGAAAATTGGAAATTTTCTCTGAAGACTGGGCTATACCACTCTTAAGTATATATACTTAAAATACTCCCCACCATACCCAAGGACACATGCTCTACCATGCTCATAGCAGCCTTATTTATAATAGCCAGAACTGGAAACAACCCAGATGTCCCTCGGCCAAAGAATGGATACAGAAAATGTGGTTTATTTATACAATGGAATACTACTCAGCTACTAAAAACAAGGACATCATGAATTTTGCAAGAAATGGATGGAACTAGAAAATGTCATCCTGAATGAAGTAACTCAGACTCAAATGGAAATGCATGGTATGTACTCACTGAGAAATGGATACTAGGAAATATGTAGAAAGTGTTTAGGATACAACCTACAGATCATAAGAAATGTAACAAGCAGAATGGCTCAAGTGAGGATGCTTCAATCCTACTTAGAAGGGAGAAGGAAATAATCAGAGAAGGCAGAGGGAGGGAGGGACCTGGGTGTGAGAGTGGAGGGAAAGGGAAAGGAGGAACAGAAACAGGTAATGGAGAAGGGGTGTGTGGCAATAGAGAAGCCCAGAGGTCCAGGCGAAAGGGTGTAAGTTAGGGGGACTTTCTAGAAATTACCAAAGGGTCAGAAAGTGAGAGACTCTCAGGACTCAGTGAGAGTAACCTTAGCCAAAATGCCCAACACAGGGGACAGGGAACTCAAAGAATCCACCACCAGTACATAGAGATGGCATCAATAGGATGGGCTGGATTACTAACCCAGAGTCAAAATTTCTGACCCAGAATTTACTGCAGGGACAAAAATGGAGAAGAGACAGGAGGAAAGATGGAGCAATAACTGACCCATCTTGGGATCCATCTCATGTCCGGGGCAGGGAGGGGCACTAAGGACCAAAACTATTACTGATGATACTATGGTGTGCTTACAGACAGGAGTCTACGTGGCTGTTCTGAGTGGCCCTTCCTGTAGCTGACTGAGACAGACTTACACCCAACCCTTGGACTGAAGTCAGGACCACTATGGTTGAATTAGGAGTAGGCTTGAAGAAGCTGAAGGGAAGGGAGACCCAATAGAAAGACTGGCAGTCTCCACTAACCCAGATCCCAGGAAGTTCCCAGAGACTGAACCACCAAATAGGAGCATAAAGGGCCCGGGCCAAGTCCTCTGGCACATATATAGCAACAGGCTGCCTGGTCTGACCTCATTGGTAGATATGCTTAATCCCCCAGAGACTTGAGGCCCCAGTGAAGCGGGACATCTGGTGGGATGAACATCGGGGGATGAGGAACTGTGGGTGGAGATGGGAGGGCAATGACTAGAATATAAATAAATAAAATAATGAATATTAAATGACTATGGACTACTATGCATAGTCAACTCAATGAAAGCACTATGGCTTCTTTCAATCCTCTCTTCCACGCCCCTTCCAGATAATCAGCTCTTCAGCTGATAATGTTTTATGAACATCCAAGTCACACTTGGAACAACACCACAAGGAATAAAGGCCAGAGTTCTTAAGTCTGAACAATGTTTCTGTTAACCATTATTAACCAAATGTTTTTTGTACTACTACATACCGAGGTGGTCCTTGGCTTTGCAGAACTTGGTACTTTTCCAACGTGCTCTTCCCTCTTGAATCTTAACCTCTTATATGTAAGTCTTCATAGAAAGTTATAATCATTGTGAAATGTATGAGAACCAGTTCTCTTCAACCCCTGCCAGTGAACCACATTCTTCAATAAGCATAAAATTCCTTGGCTTTTGAAAGATACATTGTAACCCGTCTGACTGCTAACAGGAATTTTAATTTAGGTGAATGCACAGTAGAGTTAGCATGCAAATAATAAGATTCAGACATAGATATTACTGACTCTGAAGTTCAGTGAGATCTTGGTAATCTACTGAGTTCTGAATTCATAGATGACTTTTAGGATTTGTGACAATAGAAAATCTAGGAGAACGAAACAGATCGATATGTTGGGTATTAGTTATCTTAACTAATAGTTACTATCTGCATTACCTCCCATTCTATTCCTTATCAGTACAGTGTGGCAAATTCATCCTCAAAGCCTTAATTGCAGAGTCAGTGGATTCAGGTCTATCAGGTATAATAGGTAGATTCTCTAGGGATCTGTTATAAATTAGGCCCTCATGCCCTCCCAGTAGCTCCACATGAAAATATATAATCACTTGAAATGCTACTCAAAAATTTGCACACATCTTAAACTTAGTAGTACCTAAGATTGAAACTGAACAGATAGGGAAATTTGCTCCTGATCCCTTATCTACCACTCTACCCAGTATGCCAAACACAGTTGAACCAGAACATTGGGTAGGAGCTCTGGGTCAGTTCATTTGTCCATGTCATACACCCCATCTACCATAGGGCCTCACAAGATTAACTCAATCCAGAATTGTAATTAAAGATCCCTCAACCCCACTTCCCTGCCCAATGCTCACCCAACCACCAGTAATGGGCCCTGACAATGCATGGATCCTGGCCCAGAACTATATAGAGAGACCCCTGAGCCAAGTTCCTTCCTACTCACCTGATCATCTGTCAGTCATCCCATTTATCTCATGAAGTTGCATTAGGATAGCTGTGAGTCAGACTTAAAATCTAAACAAAAACTTCAGGTCAGAATCCAAGGGCAAGTCAGCACCTTCCCTTCCTGAACTGTCAGCCATTTCACTCAACTAATCTGGAACAGCATGAAATAAAAACCTGGAGTCAATGTTGGACCTCCAGGAAGGAATCCCCTGATCCAGATTCCGATGATACCATGCAGTGTCTGGGCCCTGGAGATGCCTGGAGCCCAACCCAGGAGCTCAGTTGGAGACACTCAAAGCCACCCCACTCTGTTTCCTTGTTTATCTATTAGGTTTGAATGAGAATCATCCTCTCTAGTCACAAATACTTGATCCCAAGCTGGTGCTACTCTTTGTCAGAGGCTTAGTGGGTATAATTTCAATGGAGGAGGTGTTCTGGAGATTTGGGGTACTTACTGGTAGATCACGTGTGCACCCATCCAGGAGGTATCTGGACACTCAAATGGAACACACAGACACACATAAACATACACACACACACACACACACACAGACACAGACACACACACACACACACACACACACAGACACACACACACAAACACACACAGACACACAGACACACACACAGAGAAGCCTGTTAATTTTAAAATGCCTTGGCTACTTCAAACCTGGGCATTCCAAAACTGTCCCCTGCTACCCCAGGCACAATTGGGGACATTGCCATTGGTCACTTATCCAATTTTTTACATAGCTCATTGGCTTTATTTCCTGCAGCTCCTACATCCATCCATATCCCACCACTTCATGGAAATTTCTCCTTCTCCTCCTCTCTGCTCCCTTTTCATTCAACTCTAAGGGTCCCATCCCATCTCCTTTGCCCAGTCATTGGCCACTGGCAAATATACTGATTGATCAAAAACCAATTGAGGACAAGGACCTTTAGCATTTGGACACACAGATTCCTGATTGAATCAAAGCATCAGAACCACTCTCCAACAGGAGGTATGCCACTAGAGTTATGATGAATGAGTTTAAGAACTTGTACCATTCAGAATCCACTCTGTTTCATGTATGCAGTTCAAGATGTGAACTTTCACCTGCCATCCCTTCATTCTCCAACCAGGAATTCATGTACCTCTGGAATGATAAGTCCAAATAATCTATATTTACAAGTTGCAGTTTTCACAGTGTTTTATCATAGCAATATAAAAATAAGTAATACATAGATAATAACACAATACAAAGCAGAAATCACGTGTAGTCTGAAACGAGAGCCCTAGAGTAGCTCAGTGATGAAAACCAAGGGTCATTCAGCTAGATGATAAACTGACAAGTGGGATAACAGTAAGTATCCAAACACACTCACCCCCAAAATTGAGACAAGAAATATACACCAAGAAATACCATAAGCATCCTAACTCTAAATGAGTAGATCCTGTCGCAAAACAGAAACTGCATGAATAGCCAAGACAATATACATTTTTCTCAAATCAACACTTAACAGACTAATATTCTAAGCAACATAGCTGGTATATAAGAATTTCAAAATGGCAATTTTCAATATTTCCAAGGAACTCAAAGATGATAGGAACCAATGTCTGAATGAAGACAATGAAAAAAAAAACAGTTAAATAAGGTAATGAAAAAGTTCAATGCATGAAAAAAAAATTGAGATAGAAACTGAGATGTAAACTCAACCTAAAATAATAATTTGTGTGTGTATGTGTGTTTGTATGTGTGTGTGTCTATGTGTGTCTGAAAGTAACAAAACATCTCATAGTGAAGAATATATTAGGGTAGAAAAAAATCATTACTTAATCAAACAAAATTACTTAAACACACACACACACACACACACCAAAATCAAACAAAACAAACAACAACAAAAAACCCACCAGAACACAAGGAACAAAGCAACCAGTAAATCTGGAACACAATGAAAACACCGTGGCTCTGGAAAATAATTATTAAGGAGGAAAGAAAACATGGTAAAAGAAATAGAAAATATGTTCCACAAAATTGTGGATGAATAGATAACTGGTCTTAAGAAACCTCAGAGACACTGATAAGTGGATATTAGGAAATAAAGCTAGGAATACCCATGGTAAAATTCACAGACCACACCAAGCTCAGGAAGAAGGAAGACCAGAGTGTTAGAAGGGGGAACAAAATACCAATGGGAAGACTTACAGAGACAAAGTGTGGAGCAGAGACTGAAGGAAAGGCCATCCAGAGACTGCCCCACCTGGGGATCCATCCCATAAAGAACCAACAAAACCATACATTATTGTGAATGCCTACAAGTGTTTGCTGACAGGAGACTGATATAGCTGTGTCCTGAGAGGCTATGCCAGTGCCTGACAAATACAGAAGTGGATGCTCAGAGACATCCATTAGACAGAGCACAGGGTTCCCAATGAAGGAGTTAGACAAAGGACCCAAGGAGCTGAAGGGGTCTGAGGCCCCATAGGAGGAACATCAATATTAACTAACCAGTACCCCCAGAAGTTCCAGGGATTAAGCCACCAACCAAAGAATACACATGGAGGGACCCATGGCTCCAGCTGCATATGTAGCAGAGGATGACCTTGTGGGACGTCATGGGATAAGAGGCTAATATGACCTTCAGACCATTTTAAAAGTCTAAAGTACAAAGATTCTTCTGAGATTCAAAAAAAAAAATCTCCTCATATTATGTCCCCACAAAATAAACAGAAAACTATATACTTAATACATACAATGGTACAGAATATTCATTACTAAAATATAACTAGAAGGGCCTCTAACTCGGTTGCTCAAATGATTACTCTCTCAAACCTCTTGAGCTGAAACTCAATATTCTACAATGCTCAGAGCATTTTTTCTTTCATTTTGGACATTTGTAATAAAGTAGATAGTAGGATATGAGTAAATTGCATGATAATGTGAAAAAGAAAAAATAGAGAAGAGTAAAATCAGCATTCTAGGGTAAAAATTGGATATTACGTAATTAGGGGTTTTTATCTTTATTGATAGCAATATTTTAACATGAGTAGATATTCTCTCCTTGAGATATCAATATAAATATTATAATGGCGGGGAGCAAGGGGAAGGGGAAGTGAATAGGGGGGTTTCTGAGGAGAAACTAGGAAAGAGGATAACATTTGAAATGTAAATAAAGAAAATATCTTAAAAAATAAAAATATTATAATGGTTTCTCTGTACAGAGATCAAAACATGTATTTTTAATCCTTGTTTATTTCTACTGTCTGTTGTCATTCTTCGTGGTTTTCCTTTGGTAAATATTTTGTCTCTTTGCTGCTTAGTTTTGTTTCAAATAAGAAGAGATCATCTCTCCAGCATCCCAAATTGTGTGACTGCAGGCACCTTGGCAAGTTTTTGTTAAGAGAAAATAGTATGCTAAGGTAGAATTCTGTTTTTCCAATAAGTGATCCATGAGTTCAAAAGAAAAACTTAGTGGCCACTAATTCTGATGGTGCGTTATCTGAACTTGACTCCTGGAATAATCCGTGGCTAGGTGGTGGTTATGCCTCACTCATAGATTTATTTAAGTTTGAGGGGAAACTGTTTTTGGTTGTTTGGTTGGTTGGTTTTAAATCTAAGACTATCTTGGCAGGTGGACGGACACATACTCTGAATGTGCTGTCAATGCGGCCCATGGTGAGGCTTAGCGGAAGGATCTAGAGACGAGTCAGCTGACGCTGAGTAGCCAATGAGAATTCTCCAGTTGCTTCTTTAAATTACAGCCGTGGCAGTTACAGGAGCAGTTGCCATTAAGACAATGGTGCCCCTGCTATGGGGAAAGCCTCGCGGATAACGAGGGGCTGCCAAAGTGGAGGACATGGGAAGTCAGAGGACTTAACTGCTTGGGTAAACTACAATAGTCTCTTTAAATAAGTTAAACGTGTTTGGGGGCTGAATGGCCAGAGTAGAAGGATTAATCTGTGATCCGAATGGATCGCTCAATGGTTCTGAATCTGCTCTCATTTGTTTTGAGGAAACGGTTTCTCTGAACTTCACTCATGGGACTAATCCTTTCCTACTGCCCGTTTAAGGTTCTCCATATAGCCTTCACGAATTTATATTCCTGAGAAGGACTTGGTGACACTTCAACGACTGTGGCACGAGGTATTGAAGTTCAACCTCAACCTACATTAACGTGGTAGGATGGATTTTATGACTTGGTCCTTTAGAACAGTAAGGACTGAACTGTGTAGATATGGAATACTTTTGTACAGTATTAATTAATTAATTAATTTATTTATTTATTTCTTGTTGCTTTGATTTGTTTTGGTTTTTCCAATCTGTCAGTTCATGCTATTTTCTGAGCTGATTAGACACCAAGGGTCCCGGTTTAGAAAGGCTTTAATATGCTGATATCTTAAACTTTTCCCTCATGTAGTGTTACAGAGGTTTCAGTACATCTCATCCTGCATTAGGGTCTCTCGGCTTCTTTATCCACTTTAACCAGCTCTGTTTGTTGAAACAGTTTTCTTCAATATAAATTTTTGGCATACTTAAAAAAAAACATAAGTGGCCGTGGCTGTATAGTTTTATTTCTGAGTCATCTATTCTATTGACGGGGGTCCACATAGCTCTGTCTCTTGTAATAACATTCATTTTTGTTTCTATGGCTCTGCAGCCTGAGAGCAGGTGCTGTGGTTGCTCCAGCATTGCCTTTGCAGGGGGATGACTTGGCTCCCTACAGTCTTTTGTTCTTGTCTACTTATTTTGAGCCGTTGTGTTCCTTTGAGCTAAATATAATTGGGATTTTGCAAGGCATTGCATTGCTTCTGTAGGTAACTTTCAGTAACACGGTCGTTTTGCTGTTCTATGTAGTGGGAAGCCTTTCACTCTGCCAATGTCTTTTTGAGTTTCTTCAGTGTTTTAAAGTTTACACTGTTCAAGTACTTAGCTCCCTTAGTTTGGATTCTTTATAAGTGTTTTAAGTTTTTGAAAACACTGCATGGGATTGCATTTCTGCTTAATTTCTAGTACCAAAGTTTCTGGTGAATATGAACTGGACAGACTTTTATGTTGCTGTGCATACTGCTTTTCTTGGTGAAAGTGTTAAAGCACATCTTAGTGCTTGTGCTCAACTGTTGGTACTCTTCTTAACTGTAGTAGCTTATCATTTACCCATAGAGAGATTATTTAACCTTCTCCTTTATGTTTATAGCCCATTTACTTCCTCATTTTGCATTACTGCTGTAGGCAAAACCTTCAAGCAGAATACAGGGGTTTAGAGAGCTGATCCTAGTCTCTTATCCATTGACTTTAGATAAAATGGTTTCTGCTTTCACAGTTCAGTATAATGTGCTTTACAAGTTTGTTATGTAGAACCATTTTATGTTGAGGTGTGCTCTGAGACACTTCAGGACTGCTGTCACAAGCAGAACGCTAGCTTTTCTCAAGCCCTTTTCTGTGTATCCTTCCATTTTGGGGAATGTGACCTTTTAAAGCAAGCATACTTTTTTCCACTGTTTCATTTTTCATATAATCCTTCAATCTCTCCTCTAAATATGTCTAAGGACTGAATTACATCTATTGATTTCTGTATCCTGAAGCTCCTCTTGGCACTGATAGGAAACTAGTTTGATCATAATAATTTTGCTGAAGGCTGTGAGCATGCTGTGAGCAAGTCCTAACCTGAGCTAAGTTTTCTCAGAGTTTCACATTATTATTTATTTCTTTGTATGATAGTAATGTTTAAATGGAGAGTTTCCTTGGATCTTTATTCCAGCCCCAATATTCATTAGATTAAGTGGTGCAGTTTGCTGGTGAACTTTTCCACCTGCTTTTTCTTTGATTTTTTTAGTTCTAATATTTTTATTCTTTGTTTTCAAATTCAGTTTCTTGCTGATGTTCTCATTTATGTTTCTAGTTTGCATCTCTATTTCCTTAGCTACATTCCTTCACCTGCTACTTTGTACCTTCTTTGAAACAACTGAATCTTATTTTGTACAGAGTTTGAATTCTCAGTGCAGCTTTCCAGTCACTTCATTGTCTCAAGTTTCAGCAGTTACATTTTAGGGGTTATGATCATTTCCAGGATTTCATAGTAATTGTGCTTCTGTGCTCTCATTTCTACATCACTCGCTATTGGTATTTCTTCTAGTTTTATTTGGAAATGTTACTGAAGAGCTTCCTCTTGCAGGCTAAATCTTCATTACTGTCCAGAGGACAGAAATAACCACTATAACAGCTGCAACACCAATACAGACCATGACTGTAATAGACAGGAAGTTGATTAAATCTAACTACCACAGCTCAAATGAGAATATAGCAGAAAGTAAAAAAACTAGTGTGCGGTGAGCCATAAAGTTAAAACTGAATGTGGGTCAAAGTGGAAATAGTAAATGAATGAAGTTAATTAGGTGGGTGGAGGAACCTAAGAAGAAGCAATGCTGAATTAGGGAAAGGAAAGTGTAGAAGGAAAATGGAAGCATGTTAGAAAGAGGAGGGGAAAGAGGGAAAGACTGCATGAATCAGAAGATATGTGTGAACAAAACTAGGTAAATGTAAAGACAGAAATAAAAACTAGAAGGTTTAAAATGCCAGACACTCTTACTGAGGCTATGGAGTGCTAACAAAAAGGGGCCTATCATGACTGCCATTAAGAAGACCCAACAAGCAGCTGAAAGAGTCAGATGCAGTTATTTGCACCCAACCAATAGACAGAAGCGGCCTAACCCTGTTGTTGAATTAGAGAAGACTGAAAGAAGCTGAGTAGAAGGGCGACCCTGCAGGAGGACACTCAGTCTCAATTAATCTGGAACCCTGAGATCTCCCAAGCACTGGACCACCAAACACACAGATAATATGAGGCCCCCAACACTCATAGAGTAGAGGACTTCTGGTTTTGTGTCCATTCAGAGATGATGCACCTAACCCTCAAGAGCCTGGAGGCCCCAGGGAATTTAGAGGTCAGGTGGGGTAGGGGCAGGGGCATCCACATGGAGAAGTGGTGGAGTGGGGTGGATGTATGTGATGTAGGGCAGTCAGAGGGTGGATGAGGGGCAGGGAATGTAATATGGGGTGTAGAAAACAAATTAAAAATAAATAAATTTGAAAAAAATGTACATTTTAGACGATATAAATGGATAGCAGAAAGAAAAGAATAAAATACAATGGGCAAAATATTTTCTAAAGGGTCTATCACATAGAGATGCTTATTTCTAGGTTGGAGTGTTCCAACTGAAGATTTACAGTGGTTTATCTCATCTTTATTAACTTTTGCATTCGTGCTGATCCCTGACCACTCATAGATCAGTTGTTTAACACAGTTCCTTTTAGGGGCTTTCATTATGCTCTCTCTCTCTCTCTCTCTCTCTCTCTCTCTCTCTCTCTCTCTCTCTCTCTCTCTCTCTCTCTCTCTCTCTCTGTGTGTGTGTGTGTGTGTGTGTGTGTGTGTGTGTGTGCGTGTTTGTCTGATGTGTGTGTATGTGTCCCATGAATCTCTGCTAAGTATTCATAGTTTTTATACCTGTAGGGGTGGCAGGTTCTCCCTCTCCCCAGAGGCTCTCCATGCTCGGGGATGAAGATCATGCATGTGTTTTTAAGAGTTGAGTTTGGAAGGAGGGGCACTGAGTTTAGTGTTGGGGGTTTCATCTTAGTGTGTTCTTATCCTACCCAGCAGGAGACAGTCTGTGTGAGAGAAGAAGTTAATGAAAACTTAAGGTCTTTTCTTAACGTGACATTTCAGTTTTATATGTTCCTATGATACTGATTTATTTTTAAAAAACAGTTTGTGTGTTTGCATGGTATGTGTTTCAGCACAAGTTGGGTGTATGTCAAAGAGCTCTGTGGAGGTCTCTGGACAACTCTTTACAGTAAGTTCGTTGTTTTGGTATCAAAGGGAAAAGTGGTGAATATTTTGATTATGTGTTTCATTTTGCTTTCTCAGAATCACAGGTAACTTAATGTTTTAGTATTTTCTATTTGCAAGGTAATGATGGCATCACTTTTGTCTGGATTTGCCCATCAACGACTTTTGTGATGGCTTGTGTACTTTTGAGATAAACTATCAGAAGTCAGGTAACAAAGTGAACAAAATTGTCTTCTGATAACCTAATGATCATTTCTATTGGCATTTTATTACACACACACTTATTTATGTATACATACATATGAAAAAGGGTTGTATGTATATTCATGGACAAATAGACCTTAATATACTCACAAACCAATTTCTATGCCCTACAAGTAGACGTCTCTAGAAGTAGATGTTTTATTGCCTATATATTATACAGATAGTTATCTATGTTGCTAACAATGGTTGCAAAGAAAATACTGTGGATATTTGTCATGTTTTCTAAATGTTTCTCACTGAAAATGTAGGTTCCTTAAGATGGACACCAAGGACCCACCCACACTATTGGATCTTGCTACACAGAGTTTAATGAGTAATGAGCATGCAGCAATCCAAGCCCTGGAGGAGATCCCAGGGGAGCTTTTTGTCCCTTTGTTCACTGCTGCCTTCACGGGTAGACACAAGAATATACTGACAGCAATTGTGAAGGCTTGGCCCTTTGCCTGTCTCCACATTGGGGCACTAAGTGTGCAGGAACCCCAGTGTGAACTCCTGGAAGCCTTGGTTGAGAGTCTTCAATTCCTCCCTGCCCTGAACTCAGCTACTAGGTAAGACCTGGTATAATAGAGAGATAGTAAGACACAGAAGAATATGCCTCTATCTGCTATCCTCTCAGATGTAGTATATGCAAATAGTGAAAAAGTTTACAGGACGGTTAGTCCAGCACGTGAGGTCACCTTAACACAACTGTCTTATAGTGTTGAATATGGCATGTAAGTGATTGAGGGAACTATTGGTGGGTTTGAAGTATGCTATTATTTGCATTAAACAAAGATATGAATATTAAGATTGCTGAGGATTTGCGAAGAAAAATGGAAAAAACAGTGTTCTTTACTTTTCATGGGAAGGAGTTATTGGCAGTAAGTCTATGTAAAAAGTGTAGACGAAGAGCTACAGAGATAGTTTAGCACTTAAGAGCAATAGCTCTTATTACAGAGAAGTCCAATTTCCAGGACCCATAATGCGGCTCAAAACTGTAACTTCAGTTCTACAGGATCTGATACCCACATACAGGATAAACTCCAATGCACATGGAAGAGAAATACAAATAAAAACTGAAGTGTAGACCAAGAATACAGTGATTTGATTTTTGTGAACCCACAGTAATCCATGAAATTTAGGAAATCCCAAGGTCAGTTTTGTTCTGCTCACTGCTGCCTCCATGGATGGGATTTCTGAGACCCTGAGAGCAATTTAAAGGTTTGGCCCTTTTCTGTCTCCACATGAGAACATTAAGTACACAAAGGGGTCTTCAGATGTTTCTTCCAAGAACTCAGCACTTCAGTAAGAATGTGTGTATTTCACACATGGTAAGATAGCAAAACCTTATAAAGGAGCCTGTTACAAGAGAACAGCAGTTAGTTATGCTGTTCTATCGTCCACAGTTAGTAATAGCAACTGCTGAAAATGCATGTGAGGTGGCTGGTCTGTCAGTTGAGATTACCTTAGAAACTCTGATGTCTTACGTAGGGTTTTAATTGTGTAATAGAGGTGAGCGAGGCTACTATTGATAGCTGTACAAAATGGAGACATTGCAAAGAAACAGGTGAGCAAGATTTGTGAGCATTAGATGCTATAGAAAATAGGAAAGGATAAAGTATTTGCATAGGAAAGTTGTGCTGGTACGTTGTATATGAAATGATAGAGGAAAATATTATTTTGTCACGACATTATACTACTATTGTTCCTGCTTGGTTATATTGATGTTTGCCACCCCTCAGATCCTCTGTTTTTTGTCTGTTTTTGCTTTGTTTTGTTTTGTTCTTTTTTCTTTTTAACCTACAGGAGCCCTAAGCTGAGGATCCTAGATTTAAGGCAGGATGCTGGCTGCAAGACCGTATGTCCTGAGATCACTACTAAATCGACAATTTGCTTTCATTCTTGTGCTCACTCTGAGCACTCTATCTTCAAAATTGAAGGCCAGGAGGGTCTTTCAAGTTCCAAGTCTGAGGCTCAGCCCTCTAAGTTCCCTATGGAATTAATAGTGGACATTTCCCTTGATGGTACTTTGAGGGAAAGGGAGTTTTTTGCTTTGCTTCTGAATAAAGTAGAGCAGAGCCTAGGCTCTCTGCATCTGTGCTGCAGAGATTTGCAAATTAATAATTTGTGTGAATGCAGACATGCATTAAGCCATCTGGATCTGAAATGTGTTCATCACCTGGCAATTGATGGATCTCCTCTTACTGAAGTCACCAACCTATTATCTCGTGTAGTACAACTGGACAAACTTAGCCTGTCTGAAATCGCTTGT
This sequence comes from Mus caroli, assembly GCF_978045245.1. Taxonomy (NCBI): domain Eukaryota; kingdom Metazoa; phylum Chordata; class Mammalia; order Rodentia; family Muridae; genus Mus; species Mus caroli. The sequence continues at coordinate 35,613,266 of NW_028227260.1, read as the reverse complement.
AGATCTTTGAATGGGAGAACGTTTAGAAATTTTATCACCCAATTGAGTCGTATGGATCACCTGAAGGAGCTCAGCTTGTCTTCATTCTGCCTCACAGATCATCTTGAAAATGTCCTGAGGTAAGGGCTTGGGATAGATACTGGGTTTCAATTAATATCCAGTTTTTATAAGAGAAATAATTCTTAGATACTCTTAAGCTTTCCATAACCATGTCTCCTACCTCAGCATGGGTAATGCTGGGAGTTTAAAAACAACCAGGAAAGGCCATCTTTCTATACTTGAAGAGAAAAACAGGCTTTCAAAAACCTTAGCCACCTAAGCATGGACAGGCACTGTGCTCAATCCAGAAATATAAAGGAGAAAATATGCATGCAGTCCTTCTCTAGCAGTCAAGAGAGGAGGAACTGAAAGCAAGACTTTATGTTGTGGCACTGGTGCATGTACTCTAGCCATATACCCATAGGCTGATGTCAGATGATTTTCCTAATCTGCTATCTCCAAGGTTCAGACTGTGAAGGTGGAGGCTGCCATTTATGGACTGGCGAAAGGGAGCTTCCAGTTGGTTGCTCCTTCTGTCCTATCTGTTCCAAGCAGGCGAACTAGTTCCACAATTTATCGTGCTGTAATTACAAAGTAGATAATGTTTTCACTAAGTCTTCACAGGACCCTATAACAACATATTTTACACCTTGTAAAGGTTAAAATATTACAAGTGAGAGTGTTAAATTGTCTTTTACAGACTCACAAGTCTATTAAGTGTGTGAAAGATCACATCATTACGTGCTAATACACTATAAGCTTAAAACAGTTTGTTCTAGGTTCATGAATATTGTTCTCCTCACCTGGTCCTCATTTTTCAGAATAACTTTTGTGTTTCCTCCCTACAGAGTACTCTCTGCTGCTTTGGAATTCTTGTATCTGCCATTCTGTGGACTTTCTTACAGTGACTTCAAGTTCCTCTCTGAGTGCCCTCAAGCCAATCATTTAAAGTTGCTGAATATCAGCAACAATCCAATATATTGGGAAGATTGTGAGCCATTCTATTATCTCCTGCAGAATGTTTCTACCACCTTGCAGCATCTGGAAATTAATCATTGCTTTTTAACAGATTCTACAATCTCTGTTCTTATCCCAGCCCTGACCAGCTGTTCTCAACTTCGAGTGTTTCGCTTTTCTTCAAATCCAATTACCATGGGAATGCTCATGAGAATTCTGGAGCTATTAACACCATTGAAGGAGCTTAAATATGTGATTTATCCCATCCCTGTCCATTGCTATGGGAGGAGGTATTTTCAAGGCAGTTTAGATAGACAGAAGGTTGAAGATGTGAAGACACAATTGAGATTAATGCTACAGGAGGCAGAAAGGAGTGATATGAATTGGATCACTTACTCTGATTAAATTATGCAGTCGAACACAATTTCAACCTGATATGTTTCCTTTAAGTGTTAACTTTTTTCTTAATCCCATAGTCAGAATATAAAAGGTTCTTATGTTGTAGGAAAATACAGTTAAGAAGTATAGGTATGTAACAGATTTCTATAGAGAATAATTTACAAGAAGATAGAGAACTTTGAGAGTACCTATGTGTCTCTCAGCTATTGCTGTGGATAGCATTTCATCTTACCAACTAAAATTTTAAGTAGAGGATATGGGAAAGTTTTGTTATAAAATACTAACAACACCCTGTCCTCACTGAGATTTACCTGTGTGCGTACTTAGTGCCAGTTGTGACAATAGAACTTTACCTGGATGTGATTTTGGAGACAGGTGGCTATTGAAACCAACACTTTTTATTGCATAAGTTGTTTTAAGCTTCTATCTTTCAGCTGTTTTCAGTTGTTTAAAGGAAACCACCTGGATTTAACAGTGACAAAAAAATATCTGTAACTACTACCATTAAATGGTTCAATTTTTATTTCATATTGATTGAGTGAGGATTATTTTGGGATATTATTGTAGACAGCAAGAATGAAAAGACAAGTTTCTGCCTCAAATCACTCATAGACTGAATATTTCTCTGGTTTTTCAGTTGTTAAAGCCACTAGGAAGATGTTTTACACACTTAGACCCCAAGCTTCATCTTCCCTGCTCTTAATACATATTCTCTTCAATGCAAAACGGACTTTATGATGTTGGATCTCGTCAGCAGGATTCAGGGATTCAATATTACCATCTTGGAGGCATGCTCTCACATCTGTTTGATGTCTACCATCTGGCCTGGTGCAAAATGCCTGGTATAACAGACTGGAAGGGAAGAGAACTTTGTTTCTTTGTTTTAGACATCTCACTAAGGTTGTTTGACTCCACTCCTTTGGAACTTTGGCGAGACCGCATATGATTAGGAGTTTTGACAGAGGGAGTTCCTTTCAACTCATGAGGCCAGAGAGGAGAGAGAGAGCTCTGAGTCCCCACACAGCCATCAGGAGTGTGATTACATAGACTTGCATCCTTGAACTAGCCTGCTCAAAGATTTCAACTGCCTGCCATGGAACCATCAGCTTGAGACCAATATGAACTTGGAAAGACAGTTAGGAGTCCAGCCACAAGTCTGACTATTACTTCTTTAGATATTTTTTCTTTGACCACTAGTTCCTTCGTGGTATACCTGACTCAGTTTGATATTCTGATTTTTTTCTACTGAACTTTACACATTTGCCATAATATTGTGTAACAAATGCATTATGCATGGAGCTGTTTATAGTTGAAATACGATTACCATAAATAGAAAAGTGTAGTTTGCTCAAGATGTAGTGTGAAAAAAACATATAAACCTATTAATTAGTATGCTATTTTTGTTAATGTATTGAAAAGTTAATACACTACATTGCTAAAACTTAGAAAAAGTGTATAAAATTTAGTTTGTTCCTGTCAATCCTGATATGTCAACATCACTGCATTTAAATGACATAAAAGTTTATTGAAAAAAATCATTTATGCAGTGTTTTTATGAATAAACCTTTCTGCATTTAAAAATCTAATAAGAAAAACAGAAGCAATAGTGTGTCTATATTGCTTTAAGTTTGAAATTATACTGGATTTCAGATCAACTAAATAAAACTGTGTTTAAAAAGCTACAGAATTTTGTTAACAGTTCTCACATGTCAAGATGATACTGAACTATATTTTAGAGATACAGAGCACTAAAATTTATCTGGAAAATTAACATTTGTGTTGATTACATTTATGTGTTAAAAGATTATCAAGTTCAAGAAGAAATTTAAACAAAAGCCACATACAAAATTCTGGCATATGATTTGTTAACAAAGCTTTTGAAAGACTCAAAACAAGAATGGAGAATTAATTACATTCATCTCTTTCATATTGCTTATATATTAAAATGTAGAATTTTAAAATTTATTCAAATATCAATGTAACAAGCAAATGTTTTATAATGTTGTCTTCTTAACATCACATTATTTTGTCATCTTTGATTAAGTAAAATGTTACTAACATTTAAGTCCATGGGATTCATTTAATATTTTTTTTTAGGTTTTCTTCTTTCCAATGTGATTCTATACATTTTCTGGGCATAACATATGTTTTTCTCAATTCCTTGCTTTCATTTAATTTGAAGATAATCTATCCTCAGGGATGATTAAAACATTTCTGAAACCTTTTCTTGGTTCTTTGTGAATTTCACATCATGCAATGCAATCCCACTCATCTCCCCTTCCCCACAGACCCACATTCCAGACTTGCAACCTCTCTCCAACATATTAAAAAAAAATCTCCGTTTGGAAGCCAGAGTGTATCAATGTGTTCCACAGTATACACTTTTGTCCATGCAACTTTGCTTGCAAATATTAATTGCAATGACTTGTTGGTCTCATATGAGTCCTCTGATTTCTGCTACTCTGTTGATATGGGACCTCATTGGGACTCTTGGATATCCTGTTGTAGCCTTGTGTCATGGAGATCTTCTAGTTTTGGATCTGTAGGACTAGCTACTTTGTGCACTTCAGAAGTTCAGTGATGTAGTAGTTGTTGAGGTAGGCCACCTCAAAGCCCTGGATCTGGGCTTGAGAGGTATCTGAGCTGGCTGTTGCAGCCAGCTGGAGTGTTGCAGCCAGTGAGGGCTAAGGCCAGTTCTACCACTCATGACCTCGGGGCCATAGGTGCCAAGGAACTAGGAACAGGAGGAGGGCTGACTCTCCCACACTCATACCCTGGGGGCCAGCTCACCCACAATCCTCACATCAAGGGCCAGCTCTACTGTGCTGCACAGTTGAGGTGCAGGGCCGGCTCTACTGAATGATGCAGCTGCTGAGGGACAGGGTAAGGAGGAAGGAGTGTATCTCTCCTTCATCCATGCCACTGCATGGGAGACAAGTGGTAGGGCCTGCTTTCACTCCTGTCTATCCTTGAGGCCTGTCTCACCTACAACTTCAGCAATGTGCACAGCCATTCGAGTACTGTAGCTGGCTAGGGGTTAGTTCTTCTGCTCTTCTACAACCAGGGTCAGCTCTTCTAGAATGCCCAGGTGAGGGCTTGGGCCTGTTCTGCAAATGCCTCAGACATCAGTATTTCCCCCGGTGACAGCACAGATCAGGGACATCCATCTGGACTTTGGTGGTAACAGACCCCTACTGCTTCAGGGTACAGACTGAGGTGTGGTTCTCAGTGGAAGCACTGGCCCAGGACCCCACCATGGTCCCAGGTGGAATTGCTGGCACTCATATCAAACCATTCCTCACCATTTTCATGTCTCCAGTTCTGCCTCTCTTCATTATGGCCACATCCTTCTATTTCTCTTCCATTTCTCCACCACTTACTTGATCCTCTGAGAAGCACCCGAGGTCCTAGTGTCTGGTGTTGTCTAGGGAGTGGCCAGCAGTGCTATATCTTGCTCCCGAATTGTGGCATCAGACACGGGTCATTTGGGACCTGGTCTACCCATCCGCAGGCCTGGGTTGTGCAGAACTGGAGGTGATCTGCTTGCTCCTCTACTGGCCCACCAGAGTGCCCCAAGGCAAGGGTCATCTGTCTCACGCTCACTCCTACTCAGGACCCTCAGATTCAGGGGAGGCTCTTCTAGTCTCAGGTTTGCTCCCAATACTGGAAAACCGACAGGGCCTGCATGGTGCCAGACTGGTGGTCAGCTCAACCTCACTTTTTTCAGGGATTGTTAGGCTACTAATCATTCAGATATTCATAAGTGAGAAAACTGAACCTCTCTTCTGCGGTCTCTGACATATGTGACAGAGCAGCCACACATGCAGTGCTTCTAGGGGCAAGTAGAAAGGAATTAGTAAGAATATCCCACCTCAGAATTAAGTGCTAATCTACATCCAAGGTCTTCTATGTCAAAGAAACACAGAGTGATGTTGATTCTAGTACATTTTCCCCACAAGGCTTGATTCTGCAGGGTTTGCTTGTTTATTGAATGCATGGATGGATGGATGTATGGATGGATGTATGGATGGATGGATGGATGGATGGATGGATGAATGGATTGATGGATGGATGGATCATACACACATACACACACTTGCGTCATGGAAGAGATCACCTCAAGGTCTATTTCTCAGTCATTCTCCACTCTATTGCATGAGACAGAGTTGCTTGCTGAGTCTAGAACAGACCACTTAGCTAGACTCGTTGGACCATAGACCCCCTGATCATTTTGTCTCTGCCTTCAAGTTCTGCTATTTCAGGAATTCACTGCCAAGCTAGGTTTTTACATGAAAGCAGGGGATGCCAACTCAGATCTTCATACTTATGCTACAAGTACTTAATTCACTGTGACATTTCTCCAGCCCTCTCCACGAGATTATTTTTTAATTGTTTTTTTAAGCCAGAGTTGGAGTTTATTAAAAATAAGCACTTGGGAATGAGTAAAGCATAACTAAAGACATGGATGCTTCAACGAAGTAACTTACCTTAGTGGTTTTTTATTATGTGGACATATTCATACATGTATATGTGAGTGTGTATGTGTGTGTGTGTGTGTGTGTGTGTGTGTGTGTGTGTGTGTACTTGGGACCTGGGATTGACATGGACTGTCTTCATTTATGGTTATTTATCCTTAAAATCTTTCATAAATTAAGCTTTTAGCAATACCACACATGTAAGCAATCATAGTAACCACTTTCACCCCAGCTCCTCTCTCCTCCCTTCCTTGCCCTGATCTCATTTTCATATCCATGACTATTTCATTCTGTGAACTCTTGAAATCAGTCTGAATCATCTGAGGGTCATGGCTTTAAAGGTTTGCAGAGGAGTCTTGTGGGTTCAGCAGTGGGTAAACAACTGAAGACAATAATTCTCCTTTGCCCAAATCACCTGCACTTCAGAAATAGAGCAGAGGCTCCATGAACTCATCCTCTGCTCTGGACTGACTGATGGCTGACTGCTGAACTGTGTGCAGTCAGCTATAGTTTCAGTGAGTTCACCACTGTAGTGGCTGTATGGAGGCTAGAGAATCACGTGCTCTAATTTTATTTTACACACACACACATACACAAATTCTTTTGAATTGTTTTCTCTTTCCTTGAAAATAAATTTCTTATTTCAAATAGTATATTCTGTATTTCCCTCCTTCACCTCCTTACATATCCTTCCCTACCTTCCCTCCCATCCAGATCCCTTTCTGTCTCCCTTTACAAACCAAACAGGCTTCTAAAGGATAATAAAATAAGATAAAAGAAATCCTAACATATTGGAATTGGATAAAGCAAGTAAACAGAAAGAAAATCGTTTGAGAAAAGGCATAAGAACCAGTGAACCACTTGGTCACACACTCAGGAATCCTTTAAAAAACACTAAACTGAAAGTCATAATATATACACAGGGGACCTGGTCCAGACTGTGCAGTATCTTTGTATATTGTCCCAGTCTCCGTAAGTTCATATGTGCATTGATATTGATATTATCGATTTTTGAAGGCTTTGATTTCATGTGTCCTCATCCCCTCTGGTTCTTCCATTCTTTCTACCTCTTTACACACACACACACACACACACACACACACACACACACACGTGTGTATATATATATATATATATATATATATATATATATATATATATATATATAGAGAGAGAGAGAGAGAGAGAGAGAGAGAGAGACAGAGACAGAGACAGAGAGACAGAGGGGAGAGGGAGGAAAAAGAAAGAGAGAAAGAGAGAGGGAGAGAGGAGAGACAGAGAGAGACAGAGAGAGAGAGAGACAGACAGACAGACACAGAGAGAGAAGAGATATTCATTCTACACCTTCTATTATTCTAGAGAACCCAGAGGAAAACAGTTACTGAGAGTATAGCTATGAAACTACTTCAGGCAATCGTGTCCTTATTAGAGAAAGACAACATGGGACAAAAATCCACCTAAAGGACTCTGAGCAAGTTTTGTCAGTGTGTAAGCAATACAGATTATTTTTGTCAATGTTATCCATGACAACATGTACCATATTTTCTTTATATACTTTTCAGCTGTGAGACATCTAGGTTGTTTCTAATTTTAGCTATTATGAATAAAACTGCTATGAACTGTGCTGAGCAAGTGTTCTTGTACGGTGATTGGTTTTCTGGGAGAGATTTGAACATGTTTTCATTGGCCAGCATGAGCTCAGAATCAGCCACTGGCTCCTCTCTATTACAACCTTGTGGAGAACATTAAGAGACAAAATTAATGTGAAAATTTGTTAACATTAGTTTTGTTTAGTAAGATGAAATGTAATTGTACAAGTAGCAGAACCAGGCTTCATCTGGAATCACTGGGGAAATCTTCCCTCTGTGTTGCCTCTCCTCTTTGTAGATTGGATACTGGTTAGGATTCATTGTATGGGGTATCCAGTGTGTCTTTTAAAGAGACAACAAGTGACTTTCCACGATTACAGAACTTTTCTAGGGATGGTTGACAGTCCCCTAGGACCTGATTGGCCTTAGAGGGCAAGGGAGAAACTATTCTTTTAGTCTCCTTGACCATATTAGTATAGGTCTCCCAATATGGTTTTTAAAAGCCCAATTTAGGTTACATCAGTCTGGAATTTTAACTACTGTACAACATTTTAATGGGTAGGCATTTCTAAATAAACTTTGGTTAGACACACATTATACCCAATTAGTGTAATTGTAGATCTTTGAGCTTAGAAATTTTAAATATATACACATCATCCCTAAGGTTTATCCTTTTTATGAGTTGAATAAGTATTCTAATTTTCTTTTCCATTCTAGAGACATCAACTATCTTAATCTTTACACATATGAATACTTCTTTATTAAAGTAACATCCATTTTTACATACTTATAAAATTTTTAGAAAAATGTATTAATCCCATACAACACAATAGCATTAACAGATGAGAAGTTTTTTCCCAAGGAACTGAGGATACTAATACCTATCCCCTGGTCATAAGATCCCAATGGCAGACAAAAGTTCAAATTCATTGAAATTCATCCTGGAGAACAAATGGGTTTATTGAGGCTTACTTTTAGAGAATTGGTAAGGTATTACTGCTGAAGAGGGAGACTCTGACACAGTCACACTCAAGAGCTATTACTCTCTATGCATGAGGATGTGTTATAGCCATGTAGAAAAGTCTTCCCTTTTAAGCCTTTTTTATGTATAACACTAGCTAAGATGTCTTGTTCGTCTCCTTTTGGAAAGAAGTATTTTATTTAATAAGTCTCACTGTGATCATTTTAGGTTAACACAGCTGAAGGAGGCCCTTTATTGGATTTTGAAACATCTATTTGTTCATTTGTTTGTTTTTATACAAGCCATAGTTGTAAGATACTCTTAAAAGTCTCAAAATATTTTTATTTCCGTATGTTTATGCATACATAAATAGCCTTTAAAAGCACAGACATAAGTTATTCTTATCCAAAGGTGGAGCAATTGTTCAATAGGAAAAATGTATCCTGGACTAGGAGCAACCATATCTTTTTTTTCCTAAACAGAAACAAGATTTTATTTTATATTTTGCAGTAAGGGAGATTACTAAGACATAGTATTAACTTTTGCAAATGCAGGACAGGCCTTCAACTTGAATTATGTCTCCCCATGGGAATACTTCTTCCCAAGATTAAATGATGATATCCCAACTAGCTGCTGCAGATGTCCCTGAAGTAGATTATTCCATTCGGATTTTTTAGCTGCTCATGATTTATTTATTTATTTATTTATTTATTTATTTATTTATTTACTTATTTATTATTTTTATAATTTCCTTTGATGACAATGCCTCAGATACTATATGGGAAACAGCCATCTCTTTCCACTGTGTGAGTTCCCTGGGGAATTACTCAAGTTATAAGGATTGGATAGTCATTTCTTTTAAGTGCATAAAAAAACTCATGAGCTGAGAGATGTTGATATTAGAGGTAAAATGATGTATTGACTTTCTACTGGCACTGTCACAAAAATACTAAGAATGACTTATCAATCCTATATCCAAAGGAGGGCTAGTGTCCAATATATACAAAGAACTCAAGAAGTTTGACTCCAGAGAATTAAATGACCCTATCAAAAATGCTGTACAGGGGCTGGCAAGATGACCCAGTGGGTAAGAGCACTGACTACTCTTCCAAAGATCCTGAATTCAATTCCCAGTAACCACATGATGGCTCACAACCACCCGTAATGAGATCTGATGCCATCTTCTGCCATGTCTGGAGACAGCTAAAGTGTACTGATGTATAATAATAAATAAACCTTTTTTAAAAAACTAAAAACTGTTACATGGATGCAGATGTGTTCACTTTTAAAAAAAAATGGGGTACAGAACAAAACAAAGAATTTCCAGTTGAGGAAACTTGAATGACCGAGAAGTACCTAAAGAAATGTTCAAAATCCTTAGTCATCAGGGAAATGGAAACCAAAACAACCCGAGATTCCACCTCACACCAGTCAGAATAGCCAAGATAAAAAAAAAAAAAATTCAGGTGACAGCAGATGCTGGTGAGGATGTGGAGAAAGAGGAACATTCCTCCTTTTTTGGTGGGATTGTAAACTTGTACAACAACTCTGGGAATCAGGAACAACCATCTCTTAAAGTTAGTGTATGCCCTCAAAAATTATGGACCAGGTTGTTAAATTAGAAGTGGAATGAGGACAAATAAGATGACATTATGAACAAAAACTGGATACTAATGCATGTCTTGTCCTTAAGATCAGATTTAAAATTCTAAATTTAAAAACTTATAGTAATTGTCCCAAAGGAAAATATTGGACCATTAGTCATCTCTATTTATTTTACCTATGCAGTTACATTTGTTAGATAATTTTTTATTGTTTTGGTTTTTAAACATTTTAATTTATTTAACTTATATCCTGCTCACTGCCACCTCAGGTCACCCATCCCACCATCCTTCCAACAGCCCCCTCCCCTTCTCCTCTGAGAGAGTAGCAGCACCTTTGGGTATCCCACCACTACCACCACCCTGGCACATCAAGTCTCTGTGGGGCTAGACACATCCTTTTCCACAAAGGCCTGACAAGACAGCCCCTCTAGAAGAACATATCCCACATACAGGCAACAGCTTTTGGGATAACCCCGGCTCCAGTTGTTCAGGACCCACATGAAGACCAAGCTGCACTTCTGATACATATGTTGTAGGGAGGACTAGGTCCAGCCTGTGTATGTCCTTTGGTTGGTGGTTCAGACTCTGAGAGCCCCAAAGTTCCAGGTTAGCTGACTCTGTTGGTCTTCCTGTATAGTTTCTATCCTCTTAGAGACCTCAATTCTTCCTCCTTTAATTTCCTAAGGGTTTCCAAGCTTAATCCACTGTCTGGCTATAGATGACTGAGTCATTCTGAGTCAGCTGCTGGGTGGAGTCTCTCAGAGGATAGTTATGTTAGACTCCTCTCTGAAAGCTTAACGGAGTATCATCAATAGTGTGGGATTGGTGCTTGCCCATGCGATGGGTCTTAAGTTAGGCTGGTTATTGACTGACCACTCACTCAGTCTCTACTCTATCCCCTGTGCCTGCATTTATTATAGACAAGATAATTTTTGTTGATTTTATTATTATTATTTATTTATTTCATTTACATTTCCAATGCTATCCCAAAAGTCCCCCACACCCTCCCATAACGACACCTCCACCTACCCACTCCCACTTCTTGGCCCTGGCTTTCCCATGTACTGAGGCATATGAAGTTTGCACAACCAATGGGCCTCTCTTTCCACTGATGGCCAACTAGGCCATCTTCTGCTACATATGCAGCTAGAGACATGAGCTCTGGGGGGGTGGGGTGGGTACTGGTTTGTTCATATTGTTGTTCCACCTTATAGAATTGCAGATCCCCCCAGCTCCTTGGGTACTTTCTCTAGCTTCTCCATTGGGGGCCCTGTGATCCATCCAATAGGTGACTGTGAGCAACCACTTCTGTTTTTGCTAGGCCCCGGCATAGTCTCACAAGAGACAGCTATATCAGGGTCCTGTCAGCAAAATCTTGCCAGTGTGTGCAATGTTGTCAGCGTTTGGAGGCTGATTATGGGATGGATCCCCGGGTATGGCAGTCTCTAGATGGTCCTTCCTTTTGTCTCAGCTCCAAACTTTGTCTCTGAAACTCCTTCCATGGGTGTTTTGTTCCCAATTCTAAGAAGGGGCAAAGTATCCACACTTTGGTCTTCTTTCTTCTTGAGTTTCACATGTTTCACAAATTGTCTTATATCTCGGGTATTCTATGTTTCTGGGCTAATATCCACTTATCAGTGAGTACATATCATGTGAGTTCTTTTGCGTTTGAGTTACCTCACTCACGATGATGCCCTCCAGGTCCATCCATTTGCCTAGGATTTCATAAATTCATTCTTTATAATAGCTGAGTAGAACTCCATTGTGTAAAGTACCACACTTTCTGTAACCATTCCTTTGTTGAGGGGCATCTGGGTACTTTCCAGCTTCTGGCTATTATGAATAAGGCTGCTATGAACATATTAGAGCATGTGTCCTTCTTACTGGTTGGAACATCTTCTGGATATATGCCCAGGAGAGGTATTGCGGGATCCTCTGATAGTACTATGTACAATTTTTTGAGGAACCGTCCAGACTGATTTCCAGAGTGGTTGTACCAGCTTGCAATCCCACCAACAATGGAGGAGTGTTCCTCTTTCTCCATATCCTCGCCAGCATCTACTGTCACCTGAATTTTTGATTTTAGACATTCTGACTGGTGTGAGGTGGAATCTCAGGGTTGTTTTGATTTTCATTTCCCTGATGATTAAGGATGCTGAACATTTTTTCAGCTGCTTCTCAGCCATATGGTATTTCTCAGGTGAGAAATCTTTGTTTAGCACTGAGCCCCATTTTTTGACTGGGGTTATTTGTTTTTCTGGAGTCCACCTTCTTGAGTTCTTTATATATATTGGATATTAATCCCCTATCTGATTTAGAATAGGTAAAGATCCTTTCCCAATCTGTTGGTGACCTTTTTGTCTTATTGACAGTTTTTTTTCCCTTACACAAGCTTTGCAAGTTTATGAGGTCCCATTTGTCGATTCTTGATCTTACAGCACAAGCCATTGCTGATCTATTCAGGAATTGTTCCCCTATGCCCATATCTTCGAGGCTTTTCTCCACTTTCTCTGCCCATCTCTTTAGATGGGAAGAAAGCATTTGACAAAATCCAACACGCATTCATGATAAAAGTCTTGGAAAGATCAGGAATTCAAGGCCCATACCTAAACGTGATAAAAGCAATCTACAGCAAACCAGTAGCCAACATCAAAGTAAATGTTGAGAAGCTGGAAGCAATCCCCCTAAAATTGGGGACTAGACAAGGCTGCCCACTATCTCCCTACCTATTCAACATTGGACTTGAAGTCCTAGCCAGAACAATTAGACAACAAAAGGAGATCAAGGGGATACAAATTGGAAAGGAAGAAGTCAAAATATCACTTTTTGCAGATGATATGATAGTATATATAAGTGACCCTAAAAATTCCACCAGAGATCTCCTAAACCTGATAAACAGGTTCAGTGAAGTATCTGGATATAAAATTAACTCGAACAAGTCAATGACCGTTCTGTACACAAAGGATAAACAGACTGAGAAAGAAATTAGGGAAACAACACGCTTCTCAATAGTCACAAATAATATAGACACCTTTATCCCCAGCAGTATTTTTTATTAGATATTCTCGTTATTTACAGTTCAAATGCTATCCCAAGTTTTCTCTATACCCTCCCGCCCGCTCCTCTACCCACCCACTCCCACTTCTTGGCCCTGGCATTTTTCTGTACTGAGGCATATAAAGTTTGCAAGACCAATGGGCCTCTATTCCCAGTGATGGCCTACTAGGCCATCTTCTAATACATATGCAGCTAGAGACACGAGCTCCAGGGGTACTGGTTAGTTCATATTGCAGATCCCTTCAGCTCCTTGGGTGTTTTCTCTAGCTCCTCCATTGGGGACCCTGTGTGCCATCCTATAGATGACTATGAGCATCCACTTCTGTATTTGCTTCACAATGGCATAGCCTCACTCGAGACAGCTAAATCAGGGTCCTTTCAGCAAAATCCTGCTGGCATGTGCAATAGTGTCTGGGTTTGGTGGCTGATTATGGGATGGATTTTGTTTTTTATTCCCAACAGTATTTCTTTTTTTTTAATTGGGTTATATTTCATTTACATTTCCAATGCTATCCCAAAAGTACCCCACACGCTCCCCCACCCACTCCCCCACCCACCCACTCCCACTTCTTGGCCCTGACGTTCCCCTGTACTGAGGCATATAAAGTTTCCATGACCAATGGGCCTCTCTTTCCACTGATGATCGCCTAGGCAATCTTCTGATTCATATGCAGCTAGAGACACGAGCTCTGAGGGGGTACTGGTTAGTTCATATTGTTGTTCCACCTATAGGATTGCAGGTCCCTTTAGCTCCTTGGGTACTTTCTCCACCTCCTCTATTGGGGGCCCTGTGATCCATCCAATAGCTGACTGTGAGCATCCACTTTTGGTTTTGCTAGGCCCCAGCATAGTCTCACAAGAGACAGCTCTATCTGGGTCCTTTCAGGAAAATCTTGCTAGTGTATACAATGGTGTCAGCGTTTGGAAGCTGATTATGGGATGGATCCCCTGATATGGCAGTCTCTAGATAGTCCATCCTTTCGTCTCAGCTCCAAACTTTGTCTCTGTGACTCCTTCCATGAGTGTTTTCTAAAGCATATCTCATTAGCAGCCTGCAGTTGGCAGATAGCTCAGTAGATAAAAATGACTTAAATCTTGACAGGCTTTATGAGATGAGTTCAACCTCTGGATCTCTCTTGGTAGAACAGAACAAATTCCTCCAAGTTGTCCTTTGACCTCCACATATGCAGAATGGCATACATACTTACCACATGCATATAAATAAATGATAAACATGTTAGCAACCCGGTGCTGCTATACTTCCCCCATAAGATAATCTCATGGATAAGAAACTTCTAAAATAAAGACTTGTGTCCACAATATTGTTAAATAGAAAAACAAATTGCTCACTGTATCAAGGCAGCCAGGACAAACTATACAATCATAATGTTTCTCAAATTCCCCAAATAGCTGGAAGAGACTGAATCTCATTGATGGCCCAGCTAGCTTTTCCAGGTGAAGCCTGTATATATAGACCTGTGTATAACACAAAAAATAATGAATACTAGACAAGTGAGTTAGGATAGATTAACTGAGTATTTTAATTTTTAAAGAATGATCTACTATGGCTACATATGTATATATGTACACACACACACACACACACACACACACACACACACACACACACACAAAATCAGAATCTCCAGAAACATAGGAGGCCCCATTTATTTTCTGGATGTTTATCAAGTGACCTCTACTAGATGATCATAATAGAATTGGGGAAGAAATTGGGAGATCAGAAGGAGATTAACTGATACAAGCCTGCAGGAAGAAATGTGGCATTTCTGCCGAAAAGTCAGTGAGTGCTCATCTCTTGTCCTTAATATTTGCATTTAAAAATCAAATATATTTGGTAAATTTTATCACCTCAAAACCACAAGTTTCTATTCATTACCTGAGAAAGTGAGTAAAACTATGAATGGAAAACTATGAAAGTGTCATGTCTACATATCCTTTAGCAGTAGAAGAGGTAGAAAAGGCAATTCTCTCACATACAATCACAAATTTATAGCAATATTTGGATGCCTTGTGGAACTGGGCAAGAAAACTTAGAGCACTCACTGTCTGGAAACCACTACACACACACACACACACACACACACACACACAGAGAGAGAGAGAGAGAGAGAGAGAGAGAGAGAGAGAGAGAGAGAGAGAGAGAGAGAGAGAGAGAGAGAGATTACTTAAAATGAAGCCTAGTAGGAAATTAGGGGAAATGCCACCCAACATCATCATACTAGTAAGCATCCAATAAAAGAGAGTTTACAAATGGGAGAGGCATGAAGGTGCAGCAACTGATCCTGCTTGTAGGAAAAACATGTCCATGTGACTCCCAGCAGGAACTCTTGACAGAGAAAACTTTTCGGGTGGGGATGGTTGAGATACCTATCATCTTCCTCTCTGTAGGCTAAGTCAAGAGGATCTGGAGGTGGGAATCTTTTCACCATAAACCTAAAATTCCTCCACATATTTTCTCATAAATCTATTTTCAAGATAGTTTTTTCCACAGTCAACAGTCTCAGAAACACCAGATAGTCCTTTGTGTATATTCTGTCAGAATCTATGATACCACAGCAGACAAACTTTAAAGGTAGAATAAAGCAATGTACACGGTATAGTTTATGATGGGATTTGAAAATATATTTTGATATTCTGAAATTGAAATATAATTTTTTTTATCTTGCCATCTCTTCCATGTACTCTCATTGCACTCTCTTTCAAATTCTGCCGTCTATTTCTGTACTGGATAGCTTTTATGTTGGAGATGAGATGTTGATCAGGACCCTGTTCTGAAACAGGGCAGCATGACACTATTAACATAGGTTAGGACATGTGTGGTGGCTCCCCAGGAATTCAGCTGTGAATTTTCTCACCCAAGTGGTAAATGATGGCTAATTAAGTGTCCCTTGAGGTCTTATCTGTCATTATAAACATAATTGTTTAGTGACAGGGCTAGAAGGACACATAGTACAAGGAGTGCTTAATTATTTTTCTGATCACTTTATTGCTAGAATGAGGAAGAAGGAATGTTATGACAAAGGGAACCATAGATCCCTTAAAGCTCCATTCAAAAATCAAAATGACTGTACCCTATCAGTCTAGGTAGCCTTCCAAAGGAGGACAGAAGAGCATTGGCTGTATCCAAGAAATGTTAGAAGTGGTAAGTGTGGGCCCCCACAGCTGAATTAAAATAAAAATGAATGCAAAGCCTTACCTACAATTGGGGTGCTTCTGTCCTTTTTTTCCTCCCATCATTCTAGTTCCCTCCTTTCCTCAAGTGATATATCATTTCTTCAGCGAAAATTTTGTACTGAGACCTGAGTTGGAGAGTACTACACCTTTTTCTAGCATAGTAAAGATATCATTACATAAAATTTATAATGTCATCCATTTTTAATTTACAGTTCAGTGGCACTAAAAGAATTTATATTATTATGAAAAGTGAGTAAAAATCAACCTTCACAGCTTTTTTTTTTCATTTCCAAGTGTTGCTTTGCCATTGACCATCAATTTCACATTCTCCTGTCTGCTAAAATTCTAGTGACTATGATTCTATATCAATTAATTTACTATTTTAACTATATCCTATGAATGGAACAGTGCATTTGTATTTTTGTGTCATATTATTTCTCTAGCACAAAATTTCAAGTTTTATTCATTTTGTATTTACTATGCTGTCACTCCATTTTAGGACAAACAGCATTCTCCTAATAGAACATGTCATTGTTTGCTTATCCACTCATATGTACGGTGAAAATTGACTTAGTTCCATGTTTGTATTATTATGAATAATATTGACATGCCTATTGCCTTGCAAATACTTGTTCAAGTTTCTTCTTCCAATACCTTTGAGGATGTACATATGAAATTACTAGATATATAAGAAAGTAAAGTTTATTTATTATTTATTGTATTTGTGAAATTATAATTACATCATTTTCTCATTTCGTTTCCTTCCTCCAAATTGTTCCATATGCCTCTCTTTGCGGCCTTCAAAATTCAACAGTCATTTTTAAATTAGATTTTGTTATATGAGTATATGTATTTCCTAAATATATTTCTTTATTAAATGACACAAGTTGATCCAGGGTGAATATGTAATTTTAAAGTCCCACTCTTAGGAAAGGGTAATAGTCATCAATGAATGTGAAGACTTTGGGTTCTTTGTCATTTTCATTTGCATTTCCCTGATAGTTACAAATATTGAGCACATGATATGCTTTTTCATTGTCTTTGAAGAAATATCCTTTCAAGTTTGGCCCTTTTAAACTACTCATTGCCTCCTTATTTTGTTGTATGATATATTTATATATTTCCTATCAATAATGTCAAATATGTTCTCAAATGTACTTTATAAGATGTTGGTTATTTTAACAGTGGTTTTGTTATTAATAGTGGTTTCATGTGAAAACTAGACACACCTGACAATTCTTTGAAAGATACAATCAATAACCATGAAAGAATGGAAATTTTTATTAGATTTCAAGCAATTAAATATAATAATAGTTTAAAAGCTGTTCAAAGCAATAGTGATAATTTCTGGGTTCATAGTAATAAACGTGGGTGAATTCCAACAAAATTTAAAGATGAAATAAATCTACATTGCATAGCATTTTCAAGGATATAAATATGATCCACTTTCTATTTTATTTTGACAACCCAGACAACACTGTCAGAAAAAAAAAAGAAAGAAAAAGGAAGTGTTTTTGTACATAGTTGTAAAACTCCTCAATAAAACATTAGCAAATTGAATCTATCAACACATAGTATAATAAAACACCCCGTTTTGTTTGACTATATTAACAAATTTAAGATAAATAAAATGACTGTGTTTCCAGCCATGAAAAAATGCTGTAAATAAAAACCATTTGCCAAAATTTTAGAAATAAGGATAACTTTTTTGTCTGTGTTTTAAAACTTTTTAGACATATTTATTTTACATATATGAGTGTTTTGCCTGGTGTTCATGGAGGTCAGAAGAAGGCACTGAGTTCCCAGGAACTAGTGTTCTGAACCATCTCTCCTTCAATGGCCTGGTTTTTAAGTCAAAAACGTATTCTCATTCTCTCTGTCTCTCTCTTTTTTTTTTTTATTTTTTGTTTTTGAGACAGGGTTTCTCTGTATAGCCCTGGCTGTCCTGGAGCTCACGCTGTAGACCAGACTGGCCTCGAACTCAGAAATCCTCCTGCCTCTGCCTCCCCAGTGCTGGGATTAATGGCGTGAGCCACCACCAGCTAAAAACTTCTGCTCTTTTGTCCTCTAGATGTGACCTTAGTTCTCAGAGTTTGAAATCTCGCTTGGGAGAAAGTCAGGCAGTGCTTAAGTCATACTCATATATTCCATGTAACTTTTCTTGAAAAAAGATGTAGGCAGATGCGTAGGTACCTAAACGTGATTTGCCAGTCAGGACAGGGCCTCGTAGCCTGGAGAACCGCACGGAGCTGAGGTGGAGAGAGGTCAGCTGACCCAAGCTAAGCCAATAGGAATCCCCCAGTCAGAGCGCTAAGTTTGAAAAGGAACCCTTGGGGTCCTCAGAGGGGCTTTTGAGGACCCGCGCCCTTGGGCTTGCGCGTGCTTTCTCACTCTCCGCTTTTGAGGATCTCTTGACTAGAAATAAGCTGCTGCCGTGCGACAAAGGTGCCGGAAAAGTCAGAAGATTCTCCCGACCCTCTCACTGAGGTAAATGACAGACATTTCTTTTTAAATTGAACTTATTTGGGATGAAGGACATAGACACGGGGTTTTTGGGACTTATCAATCTTACGGGTTTTTACGGGTTCCGCCTTGGATGCTCGAAGGTCAATTTTGTGTTACTGTGTAGAGGTATTGGTTCCTGAGGTGTGCGTCACTTCATTTTGTGACCAATCTCTTCACATTCTCTATTTAAAATATTCCACACATCGTTTCACCTCTTCTTCAAAGATTTATTTTAGTCCAGGTGTGATGGTGTACTGGTGGCTGAAGCAAGTGGATTTCGCGTTTTGGCACAGCCTGGGTAGAGAGTTAGGCCTTGTTTCAAAAACAAACAAACAAAAAAACCAAAAAACTATTTTTTTCATCCTTTACTTGAGTCTATTTCCACAGTGAAGCCTTAGGGGGCCTGGTGGTGGTGGAGGGGGAGAAAAAGAAAAACCGCAGCCAAATAAATAAATAAAACCAAAACCTACAGAACACCATTTTTTTTTTAAATACAGAACACCTTTTTTTTTTTTTAATTTTTTTTAATGCTTTGCATCAGCCTGGGTTTATGGTAAGACCTTGTGTTCCTGCCCTGATTAACTTGTAAATTAAAATAAACTCTTTCCTCCAAGAGGAAAAACTAACCAAGAAACAAATTAAAAACTCACAAACTCCACTATTTTTTTTTCCATTGAGTCAGTATGGGTACATGGTGAAGCCTTATCACTAAGACAAAGGAAGAAACAAAAAACATTTTTTTTTCTTCCTTTGCCTCTTAGTCTTACTAGTTTTATATGACATGCTTTTTAAAATAGTAGAAAAGTGAGCAGTGGAGATAATTTATTCATTTCCCTTTTAGTTTATTTAATTTATATTTAAAAATACTTTTGTGTCTAGTACAAACATCTGTTCATTTACCTGTTGGAGATAAGTGTGATTTCATTTCCAAGGCATTTTGAATTTTTTTCAGTGCCCTGTGCTGTGACTGGTCATCAACTTTGTGATATTTTATCTCTGCATTCTGAGAGTAAGTGTTGCAGGTATTTTCTTCCATGCCTGACTTTTATCTTTAAAGCTTTTAAAAATAATTTTAGGGTTCTAAAATATGTTCTCTCAGATATCTCTACTATGGACATTTTACAAATACCAAATCTAGGAGATTAGCATTGAAGTACAACTTATTATAGATTTCATTTTAATTTTTCAGTGTTTTTTATTTTATTATAAATTTTCCCTATGGAGAATTTTATATATGCATGCAATGAAATATGATCATATTCACCCCACATTTCTTCTCTCCAATTCCTCTCACATTCCCTCTCTAGCATGTCCTCTTCCAAACTTTGTCTGCATGTCTTTTTTTTTCTTTTGATACCCCACTGACTCCAATTAGTGCTGCATATATGTTATTCTAATCGATTCCCTTTTCATTTCAGAACGCCATTCACAAGACTTGGCTGAATTTAGTTGTCATTTCTCCATAGTCCCATTCTGCCATATAAGCCTGAAACATTTGAAGAGGATTGGTAAGAATTTTTTTCAAGTTGCTGTGGGTTCATCCTTTTTAAAAATTATACAATGTGTTGTTATAGTATTACATTTCCAGTATGTATATTCTGCTCCTTTGCTCCTGTTCTCTCTCAGTGCCCACTCCTTCTTTATTCTCCTTACTTCAAACAGACTCTGTGTTGCTCTCATTGCATATTTTTGTGTAAGTATGAATATATATTAAGTCTAAGTTTTTCCTTAGAGAAAGTATGTAATATTTATCTCCTAAATCTGGAGGATTTTTGAGTAACCTGATGATTCTTTGTTGTTGTTGTTCTTTTTTTTTTTCTTTTTTTCTTTTTTTTTTGAGACAGGTTTCTCTGTATACCCTTGGCTGTCCTGGAACTCACTTTGTAGACCAGGCTGGCCTCAAACTCAGAAATCTGCCTGCCTCTGCCTCCCGAGTGCTGGGATTAAAGGCGTGAGCCACCACACCAGGCTGGTTCTTACTCCTATGTATTTTCCTACAAATGCCACCATTTTGTTTCTCTTTCTCACTTGGTCTTAACTCCAGTGCATGCATACACCTTACTTCTAGAATCTGTTCACAGTTGATAGAGTTCTAGGATGAATTCACTCCTGGATTATTGTAAAAAGCAACATCAGAAAATTGAATGTGCAGGAATTTCTATGGTGTGTTCTTTTAGATTTCTTTGGATGCTATGCGTGGGCAGTAAAATACTTCTAGATTTCCTTTTCTTCAGGAGCCTCAATAAGGATTTCCATATTTTCACCAGCATTATATAAGAGTTCCTTTCTCCCACATCATCACTAGCATTTTTTGTTATTTAGCATCACAAATGTACTTTTGATTATCAGTTTTATTAGGGCTAAGGAAGTTAAGCATTTATGAGTACATTTATTAACTATTTATATTTCTTCTCTCGAGCCAAGTTTAGTTAATTTGTTATTTACCAGTGTGGCAGCTTCTATATTTGATACTGAATGTTTTCGGTTCTTTAAAGTGTATATGAATTCTCTATAAAATGTTTATAGCTAGAAAATAATATTCCCGTCCTGTTGCTTGTCACATTGTTGTTTCTATTGCTCTTCAAAGATTTTTCATTTCATCCAATTTAATTTGTCAGTTCCTGTTTTGTTTCCTGAGCTGTTTCCAGAATGTATCTTAGGGAAGCTTTACTATGCCTGTGCCTTAAAACTGTTTGTCTTGTACTTATTCTTTAAAAAGTTTCAAGATGTTGCATCTTACATTAGGACTTTCATTCATTCTAAATTGATTTTTGTAAATAGAGACAGGGATATGAGTTTATCTCTCCACATTTACTTAGCTAGTTTCATTAGCTCCTTTTGTTTAAAAAGGTTTTCTTTTCTGTCATTGTATATTTGGGCACTTTTTCCCACAAATCAGGTGATTGTGGATGTATAGTATTATTTCTGGGATATTTATTCTCTTCTAGCAACTTGGACATCTCCTTTTTTGGCACTAACATGCTATTTTTGTTTCTATTGTTCTAGGATCTAATTTGGACAGTCTAATTTTTATTCCAGTGAAGAAATTGAAGAAGACAATTAAGAGGGAAAGACCTTCTACACACAAGAACCAGTGAGTAAATATTAGCTGCTTTCAAATTATATCATAGAAGGATAGCAACAAAACAGCATGCTATCACCATGATAAGAGCTGTGTTCATCTGCATAAGAGAGATCACTAATAACATGACAGAAAATACTGGGTTGTCTTGAAATCTCCTCTGTCAACACTACTAGTCTAACACTCCTCAATTTAGCCTCCGGCAGGTTATTTGGACAAGAGCAAAAAGCAGCCACATTCTTTGCCAAAACATCTTAAGTGTGGTCTCTAGGCCAGTTGCTATTGTTACCCTCTCAAACCTCTCCAGCTGAGACTATTTTTCTCTTTCAAGTTTCTACTAAGATTCCCATTGATCCTCACATAAAGAGTTTAACCACTTTCCTAATTGAAAACACCAAGGTACAAGTTCTATCCATAAATAGCATGGTCAGTCCTGTCACAGCAGTATAGCATTCTCTGGTACCCACTTCTTAGTTTCTTTTCTATTGTTATGACGAGACCCTATGATCAAGACAGTATAAAAGAAAATCACTTAATTGGGGCCTTGCTTATAGTTTCAAAGGGTTAGTTTATGATCATCATAGTAAGGAGTGTGGCAGCAGTAGGCAGAAAGACAGGCATGGAGCTGGAGGATTATCTGATAGCTCACATCTGAAATTTGCAGGCAGAGAGAGGGGGAAAGAAGAGACAGAGACTGAGACTGGGTATGGCATGGGGTTTTGAATCCTCAAAGCCAATGACATGCCAAGAAGGGCAAACCTCTTAATCTTTCCCAAATAGTTCTACTAATTATAGACCAGTATTAAAATTTATGATTCTATAGGAGGCCATTCTTATTAAAAACACCATTTTATTTTAGTCTACAACTTATGAATATTGGTTCCTACAATTTTTACCCTTTTCATTTGAGATATGAGTTTGGTTGACAGATAACAATTAAGCTATGGCAGCAAGACAAGTCAGCAGGGCTTTTGTTGTCTTCTGTAGCCAGGGCATACTATCAGAAACTGTTAGTAAGTCACAGCTTATGCAAATGTAAGTCATGGAGAGGGCAGATTTTAGCCCAACCAAGCAGTAGTTGTTAGCTTAAGCCATGTGGATGCGGTTTTATGAAGGAAAATATGAGCAGAAAGAAGGTTTGGAAGCTTACTGCATCCTTAAGGAAAGCTGATGATGTAGTCAACAACATGTGGAATTGTGGGATATAAAAGATCCATCCATCTAATAAGCCCTTTAACATCAGACACAGAGATAGCAAATTTTTACTGCTAAGTTTCATTCTTTCTTTGAGCCAGTATTTCCTCACCATGTCCCATTCCTCCTCTCTTTTGGAATAGTAATGTATATTTTGTGGCATTTTATGTTAGAAGTATGTGATTTGAGTTTTGGGTTTTGAATTTACAATGGTTACTGTTCAGAGATCGCTTTGAGTCTCAGGAAAAATAAAACCTTTAGGCCCTCTCCTCTACCTTTAAGCAGTCTTTAGATTGTGGAGGCTTTTGAAGTTTGACTGAATGTATTTTGCATTATGATATGGCTCCAGGCCTATGGGAGCCAGGGAATGGAATGTAGGGGTTAGAATGAGAAGAGCCCCCATGGACTCAAGTATATGAGTATTTGGTTCCCTGTTGGTAGAATGTTTAGGAAGGATTAGGAGGTGCGGCCTTGTTAAAGGAGACTTGTGTCACTGGGGAGTGAGTTTTGAGGTTTCAAAAGCCAGTGCCAGTCATGTTCTCACTTTCTATCTTCCTCCTGCCTGCAGATCAGGAAGTAAGCTTTCAGCTACTCCTCCAACAACCATACCTGCCTGCCTGTCACCATACTCCTCCCCTTAATGGTTATGGACTAAACCTCGGAACTCTAAGCAAACCCCTTATTAAATGGTCTTATATTTTTCCTTGGCCATGGTGCCTCTTCTCAGCAATAGAAGTGTAACTAACACAATAAGCCTAAGGCTAATTCTGACTATTGATTGCTTTTCTCCCTCACATTGTGTACAACATTGAATGAGAACTCATCCTTAGGGAAGTGAGCTGAAGGCTGTTTCAAGCTCAGTTCCTCTAATTCCTGTGCCTGAAATGTGTGGTGTCTTCCAAAATAGGGTCATAACTTTAAGTCCCGGTAGTCAGCTGTGGGTAATGGCAATAGCATATATTGCTTGTGGAATTCCTTATACTCCCCTAAACTGATAGCAGGAATTTTCAAAATCCTCCCTGATTTCTTCACAGAGCTATTGATCTTTAGGGTGTAATGTTTAATTTTATTTAAATTGTTTCATTTCTGCAATTTTTCTTTATGGGGATTTATAGTTTTACTGCTTTCTGATCAAAAGAGATCAAAAATATATTTTTTTAATTTTAAATATATTTTACCTGCTTATTGACCTAAATTATCATCTATATCATGGAATATCCCATGAGCTGTTGAGAAGCTGTGTATTATGTAGCTATTGAGTATTCTATAGAGATTTTTTTTCTGGTTTGCTGTCTTGTGATGAACACCACAACCAAAAGGAATATGAGGAGGAAAGCGTTTATTTCACCTTCTAGCTTTTAAGTCCATCATCCAGGGAAGTCAAGGTGGGAACCTGGAGTCAAGAACCATGAAGAAAGGATGCTTACTGGCTTGTTTCTCCTGGCTTACTCAAATGCCTTTTTATACAATCCAGGACTACCTGCCCAAGAGTGGCTTCTCCATCAGAGAGCTGGGCAGGCCCTCACACATCAATCACTCATCAAAAACATGTTCCAAAGCCTTGCCTATAGGCAGTGTGATGGAGGCAACTCCTGAGTTCCTTCTTCTCACATTACCCTAGCTTTTGTTAATTTGACAAAAACTAAACCAGCATAATATCTAACTCTATTTGATCAATAGTGAATTGTGTCTACAGTATACTGTCAAATTTATGTTTGGCTTATTTATCATTTTACAAGATTTGGATATTTTCATCACCCACAGAGTAGCTACAGGATTGTTTGTTTTATATTATATACATCAATATTCAGTGCTTACATATTTATATTGATAATAGCATATTGGTTGGTTCTTTTCTTTATTAATATTTATTGGCAGTCTGTGTGTTCTGAAAAATTTGTTTTGACTTGACATCTACTTTATCAGATGGGAGCATAGTCCTGGTTGTTTCCTGCTTCCAATAACCTAGTATTTTAACTTCAGCCCTTTCATTTTCTGTTTTTACTTTTTTGACCAAAAAGGTTGATTTCCTCCAGCCAGCAACCATCTATGCATATCTGAAATGCAGTCAGCGAGTTTATATCTTAAATTCATTATTTAGAACTGTTGTATTTAAGATTATTATTGAGAGCCTTTTTCATTCAGGGAAATCTTTTGTTTATTTCATGGTTTATTCAATTGTCCTTGCTATCCCACCACCCCCATTGTACTGGACACATGATGGTTTACAGAATTGTAGAGCTTTTTCTACAGTCTTTATCTTATATGATCATGAAATTTGAGGAGTCTCTTGTTTCCTCACAATTAACACTGTATTTATTCCTCTCTTGTATGTATTTCTTTAAATGCATTTCTTATATGCTGGCTTAGTAGCATATATAGCTTATGCTATCAGGAAAATCTTTATTTGTTCATTGGTTTTAGGATATAACTCCTAGTTATAATGGCTCTTGACATTTATTTACTTTAATGCTTAAATTACATCATTTGCTATTTTCTTTTTTTTTTACCCCCCCCCAAAAAAAAGGTTTACATATAAGCATCCTGCTCCAAAGGTTTTTGTCCAAAATTGAATGGCATTATCCTTAGGATTTAAATTCTCTTTAAGCCTAATAACAGTAATATATATATACAGCTGTCACTAGGTGGCAGGGAGTTGCTAGTACAGGAATTTCTGCTGAGAAGTCAGGCCTAAGACTCAAAAGAACCACCTAGGAGAAGTAAAATTTACTCTATAAAAAAGTTTGAATTAATATATGTGTAAGTGTTGTATGTGTGTATATATATATATACTGAATATTCATATCATTCAGTTTAAATAATATTGCATTTATATAAAACACGACCTACTCCCCCACCCCACCCCACCCCACCCCCCGCAAGGCTCTACTTCTTCAGGTTCCACAGCTTCTAAAGCTACTACACTCTCAGGAAAACCATGTTCAGAGCATAAGAGCTCAGCGCCGACTCAGGCTTGTACCTTTGCTATCATCTGGTCCAATCTTAAATGTAAATACAAATCTATGTGCACACACACATTTTTTTCTTTCTTTTCTTGAGATAGGTCTCACTCTGCAACCTTAAATGACAAGGACTAACCCTGTGGTGCAGGCTGGCCTCGAACTCATGGCAATCCTCCTACCTTAGCCTCCTGAGTACTGGATTTACAGGCATCAGTGCTGGCATATGGTTTTATTATTTTATTGGGTTCTTATAACTACCTCCCTTCTAACCCGATCCCTTCCAACCGCCAACACTAGTTAGGAGAGAAATGTTAGAAAGGGGTTATAGACCTCTTTAGGCTCCTTCTTGTTAATTAGGGTTCTTGGGTTTCTCGAGGCACGTCTAATTTCATTGTCCGGGTCCTCAGAATTAAACTATTTGCAGCTGTCAAAAATCACCGACACCACTCACCCAACATGAGAAAAATCACAGATAAAGGCTGTGGACAAACTGAAGCAGCCCCGTATCCCACACCTGAGATTAAAACACAAACATATTCCTATAACATAACTGGGTGTTTAAAGAAACCAAAATCCTCACTACACATTTGTCACTAGGTCTGATAAACTCGTGTCTGTGTATATGTGGGTGCATGTACCTGTATTCATGGAGATGCCAGAAGATGCTGTTGGGATTCTTTTTTTTTTTTTTTTTTTTTATTACATATTTTCCTCAATTACATTTCCAATACTATCCCAAAAGTCCCCCATAGCGCCCCCCACTTCCCTACCCACCCATTCCCATTCTTTTGGCCCTGGCATTCCCCTATATTGGGGCATATAAAGTTTGCAAGTCCAATGGGCCTCTCTTTCCATTGATGGCCAACTAGGCCATCTTTCGATACATATGCAGCTAGAGACAAGAGCTCCAGGGTTCTGGTTAGTACATCATGTTTTTCCAACAATAGGGTTGCAGATCCCTTTAGCTCCTTGGGTACTTTCTCTAGCTTCTCCATTGGGAGCCCTGTGATACATCCAATAGCTGACTGTGAACATCCACTCCTGTGTTTGCTAGGCCCCGGCATCGTCTCACAAGAGACAGCTATATTTGGGTCCTTTCAGCAAAATCTTGCTAGTGTATGCAATGGTGTCAGCGTTTAGAAGCTGATTATGGGACAGATCCCTGGATACAGCAGTCTCTAAATGGTCCATCCTTTCATCACAGCTACGAACTTTGTCTCTGTAACTCCTTCCCTGGGTGTTTTGTTCCCAATTCTAAGAAGGTGCACAGTGTCCACACTTTGGTCTTCATTCTTCTTGAGTTTCATGCGTTTATCAAATTGTATCTTATATCTTGGGTATCCTAAGTTTTGGGCTAATATCCACTTATCAATGAATACATATTGTGTGAGTTCTTT
Organism: Mus caroli; assembly: GCF_978045245.1. Taxonomy (NCBI): domain Eukaryota; kingdom Metazoa; phylum Chordata; class Mammalia; order Rodentia; family Muridae; genus Mus; species Mus caroli. The sequence goes on along the minus strand of NW_028227260.1, from coordinate 35,585,849 downwards.
TGTGATTGTGTTACTTCACTCAAGATGATGCCCTCCAGGTCCATCCATTTGGCTAGGAATTTCATAAATTCATTCTTTTTAATAGCTGAGTAGTACTCCATTGTGTAAATGTACCATAATTTCTGTATCCATTCCTCTGTTGAGGGACATCTGGGTTCTTTCCAGCTTCTGGCTATTATAAATAGGGCTGCTATGAACATAGTGGAGCATGTGTCCTTTTTACCGGTTGGGACATCTTCTGGATATATGCCCAGGAGAGGTATTGCTGGATCCTCCGGTAGTACTATGTCCAATTTTCTGAGGAACCGCCAGACTGATTTCCAGAGTGGTTGTACAAGCTTGCAATCCCACCAACAATGGAGGAGTGTTCCTCTTTCTCCACATCCTCGCCAGCATCTGCTGTCAACTGAATTTTTGATCTTAGCCATTCTGACTGGTGTGAGGTGGAATCTCAGGGTTGTTTTGATTTGCATTTCCCTGATGATTAAGGATGTTGAACATTTTTTCAGGTGCTTCTCTGCCATTCGGTATTCCTCAGGTGAGAATTCTTTGTTCAGTTCTGAGCCCCATTTTTTAATGGGGTTATTTGACTTTCTGGAGTCCACCTTCTTGAGTTCTTTATATATATTGGATATTAGTCCCTTATCTGATTTAGGATAGGTGAAGATCCTTTCCCAATCTGTTGGTGGTTTTTTTGTCTTATTGATGGTGTCTTTAGCCTTGCAGAAGCTTTGTAGTTTCATGAGGTCCCACTTGTCAATTCTCGATCTTACAGCACAAGCCATTACTGTTCTATTCAGGAATTTTTCCCCTGTGCCCATATCTTCAAGGCTTTTCCCCACTTTCTCCTCTATAAGTTTCAGTGTCTCTGGTTTTATGTGAAGTTCCTTGATCCACTTAGACTTGACCTTAGTGCAAGGAGATAGGAATGGATCGATTCGCATTCTTCTACATGTTAACAACCAGTTGTGCCAGCACCATTTGTTGAAAATGCTGTCTTTCTTCCACTGGATGTTTTTAGCTCCCTTGTCGAAGATCAAGTGACCGTAGGTGTGTGGGTTCATTTCTGGGTCTTCAATTCTATTCCATTGGTCTATTTGTCTGTCACTATACCAGTACCATGCAGTTTTTATCACAATTGCTCTGTAGTAGAGCTTTAGGTCCGGCATGGTGATTCCACCAGAGGTTCTTTTATCCTTGAGAAGAGTTTTTGCTATCCTAGGTTTTTTGTTATTCCAGATGAATTTGCAGATTGCACTTTCTAATTCGTTGAAGAATTGATTTGGAATTTTGATGGGGATTGCATTGAATCTGTAGATTGCTTTTGGCAAGATAGCCATTTTTACAATGTTGATCCTGCCAATCCATGAGCATGGGAGATCTTTCCATCTTCTGAGATCTTCTATAATTTCTTTCTTCAGAGACTTGAAGTTTTTATTATACAGATCTTTCACTTCCTTAGTTAGAGTCACGCCAAGATATTTTATATTATTTGTGACTATTGAGAAGGGTGTTGTTTCCCTAATTTCTTTCTCAGCCTGTTTATTCTTTGTGTAGAGAAAGGCCATTGATTTGTTTGAGTTAATTTTATATCCAGCTACTTCACCGAAGCTGTTTATCAGGCTTAGGAGTTCTCTGGTGGAATTTTTAGGGTCACTTATATATACTATCATATCATCTGCAAAAAGTGATATTTTGACTTCGTCTTTTCCAATTTGTATCCCTTTGATCTCCTTTTGTTGTCGAATTGCTCTGGCTAGGACTTCAAGTACAATGTTGAATAGGTATGGAGAAAGTGGACAGCCTTGTCTAGTCCCTGATTTTAGAGGGATTGCTTCAAGCTTCTGACCATTTACTTTGATGTTGGCTACTGGTTTGCTGTAGATTGCTTTTATCATGTTTAGGTATGGGCCTTGAATTCCTGATCTTTCCAAGACTTTTATCATGAATGGGTGTTGGATCTTGTCAAATGCTTTTTCCGCATCTAACGAGATGACCATGTGGTTTTTGTCTTTGAGTTTGTTTATATACTGGATTACGTTGATGGATTTCCGTATATTGAACCATCCCTGCATCCCTGGGATGAAACCTACTTGGTCAGGATGGATGATTGTTTTGATGTGTTCTTGGATTCGGTTAGCAAGAACTTTATTGAGGATTTTTGCATCAATATTCATAAGGGATATTGGTCTGAAGTTTTCTATCTTTGTTGGGTCTTTTTGTGGTTTAGGTATCAGAGTAATTGTGGCTTCATAGAATGAGTTGGGTAGAGTACCTTCTGTTTCTATTTTGTGGAATAGTTTGTGAAGAACTGGGATTAGATCTTCTTTGAAGGTCTGATAGAACTCTGCACTAAACCCATCTGGTCCTAGGCTTTTTTTAGTTGGGAGACTATTAATGACTGCTTCTATTTCTTTGGGGGATATAGGGCTGTTTAGATCATTAACCTGATCTTGATTCAACTTTGGTACCTGGTATCTGTCTAGGAACTTCTCCATTTCATCCAGGTTCTCCAGTTTTGTTGAGTATAGCCTTTGGTAGAAGGATCTGATGGTGTTTTGGATGTCTTCAGGATCTGTTGTTATGTCTCCTTTTTCATTTCTGATTTTGTTAATTAGGATGCTTTCCCTGTGCCCTCTAGTGAGTCTGGCTAAGGGTTTATCTATCTTGTTGATTTTCTCAAAGAACCAGCTCCTTGATTGGTTGATTCTTTGAATAGTTTTTCTTGTTTCCACTTGGTTGATTTCACCCCTGAGTTTGATTATTTCCTGCTGTCTACTCCTCTTGGGTGAATTTGCTTCCTTTTGTTCTAGTGCTTTTAGGTGTGTTGTCAAGCTGCTAATGTGTGCTCTCTCTAGTTTCCTTTTGGAGGCACTCAGAGCTATGAGTTTTCCTCTTAGAAATGCTTTCATTGCGTCCCATAAGTTTGGGTATGTTGTGGCTTCATTTTCATTGAACTCTAAAAAGTCCTTAATTTCTTTCTTTATTCCTTCCTTGACCAAGGTATCATTGAGAAGAGTGTTGTTCAGTTTCCACGTGAAGGTTGGCTTTCTATTATTTATTTTGTTATTGAAGATCAGCCTTAGGCCATGGTGATCTGATAGGATGCATGGGACAATTTCAATATTTTTATATCTGTTGAGGCCTGCTTTGTGACCAATTATGTGGTCAATTTTGGAGAAGGTACCATGAGGTGCTGAGAAGAAGGTATATCCTTTTGTTTTAGGATAGAATGTTCTGTAGATATCTGCCAGATCCATTTGATTCATAATTTCTCTTAGTTTCACTGTGTCCCTGTTTAGTTTCTGTTTCCATGATCTGTCCATTGGTGAAAGTGGTGTGTTGAAGTCTCCCACTATTATTGTATGAGGTGCAATGTGTGCTTTGAGATTTACTAAAGTTTCTTTAATGAATGTGGCTGCCTTTGTATTTGGAGCATAGATATTCAGGATTGATAGTTCCTCTTGGAGGATTTTACCTTTGATGAGTATGAAGTGTCCCTCCCTGTCTTTTTTAATGACTTTGGGTTGGAAGTCAATCTTATCGGATATTAGAATGGCTACTCCAGCTTGTTTCTTCATGCCATTTGCTTGGAAAATTGTTTTCCAGCCTTTCATTCTGAGGTAGTGTCTATCCTTTTCTCTGAGATGAGTTTCCTGTAAGCAGCAAAATGTTGGGTCTTGTTTGTGTAGCCAGTTTGTTAGTCTATGTCTTTTTATCGGGGAGTTGAGTCCATTGATATTAAGAGATATTAAGGAAAAGTAATTGTTGTTTCCTGTTATTTTTGTTGTTAAAGTTGGCATTTTGTTCTTGTGGCTGTCTTCTTTTAGGTTTGTTGAGGGATTACCTTCTTGTTGTTTCTAGGGCGTGGTTCCCGTCCTTGTATTGGTTTTTTTCTGTTATTATCCTTTGAAGGGCTGGATTCGTGGAGAGATAATGTGTGAATTTGGTTTTGTCGTGGAATACTTTGGTTTCTTCATCTATGTTAATTGAGAGTTTGGCTGGGTATAGTAGCCTGGGCTGGAATTTGTGTTCTTTTAGTGTCTGTATAACATCCGTCCAGGATCTTCTGGCTTTCATAGTCTCTGGTGAAAAATCTGGTGTAATTCTGATAGGCTTGCCTTTATATGTTACTTGGCCTTTTTCTCTTACTGCTTTTAGTATTCTATCTTTATTTAGAGCATTTGTTGCTCTGATTATTATGTGTCGGGAGGTATTTCTTTTCTGGTCCAGTCTATTTGGAGTTCTGTAGGCTTCTTGTATGTTCATGGGCATCTCTTTCTTTAGATTTGGGAAGTTTTCTTCTATAATTTTGTTGAAGATGTTTGCTGTTCCTTTGAGTTGAAAATCTTCATTCTCATCCACTCCTATTATCCGTAGGTTTGGTCTTCTCATTGTGTCCTGTATTTCTTGGATGTTTTGAGTTAGGATCTTTTTGCATTTTACATTTTCCTTGATTGTTGTGCTGATGTTCTCTATGGAATCTTCTGCACCTGAGATTCTCTCTTCCATCTCTTGTATTCTGTTGCTGATGCTCGTATCTATGGTTCCAGATTTCTTTCCTAGGGTTTCTATCTCCAGTGTTGCCTCATTTTGGGTTTTCTTTATTGTGTCTACTTCCCTTTTTAGGTCTAGTATGGTTTTGTTCATTTCCATCATCTGTTTGGATGTGTTTTCCTGTTTTTCATTAAGGACTTCTACCTGTTTGATTATGTTATCGTGTTTTTCTTTAAGGATTTGTAACTCTTTAGCAGTGTTCTCCTGCAATTCTTTAAGGGATTTTTGTGCTTCCTCTTTATTGTCTTCTGCCTGTTTAGCAGTGTTCTCCTGCATTTCTTTAAGTGTGTTATTAAAGTCCTTCTTGAAGTCCTCTATCATCATCAGGAGATATGCTTTTAAATCCGTGTCTAGCTTTTCCGGTGTGTTGGGGTGCCCTGGACTGGGCGAAGTGGGGGTGCTGGGTTCTGATGATGGTGAGTGGTCTTGGTTTCTGTTAGTAAGATTATTACGTTTACCTTTCGCCATCTGGTAATCTCTGGGGTTAGTTGTTATCGTTGTCACTGTTTAAAGATTGGAGCAGAAGCTGTGTTCCACTCACCAGCAGTCTCTAAATCCTGCGGCGGGGGTCGTGGGTAGCTGAAGGTACCCCGGTGCTGGTCCAGCCGGAAGAGGCCTGTGGTCCTACACAGGCCGTTTTTCTGCTTCCCTAACTAATGCAGTCTCTGGTCCCGCGTGCAATTGGATTGGAGCAGAAGCTGTGTTTCACTCTCCAGAAGTCTTAAGATCCTGTGGTGGGTGTTGTGGGTAGCTGGTGAGTGTCAGCCGACCCTGCGCCCCAGCTGCCCCAGTGCTTTTCTGACCGGAAGAGGGTTGTGGCCCTATGTAGGCCAGATTTCTCTCTCCCCAACCAGAGCAGTCTCAGGTCCCGCGTGATTGGACTGGAACAGAAGCTGTGTTCCACTCACCAGCAGTCCCAAAATCCTGTGGCGGGGGTCGTGGGTAGCTGGCGGGTGTCAGGCAACCCTGCGCTCCCGCTACCCCGGCGCTGATCTGGCCGGATGAGGCCTGTGGCCCTACTCAGGCAGGTTTCTGCTTCCCTAACTAATGCAGTCTCAGGTCCCGCGCAATTGGATTGGAGCAGAAGCTGTGTTCCACTCACCAGCAGTCCCAAAATCCTGAGGCGGGGGTCGTGGGTAGCTGGCGGGTGTCAGGCAACCCTGTGCTCCTGCTACCCAGGTGCTGATCTGGCCGGACGAGGCCTGTGGCCCTACTCAGGCCGGTTTCTGCTTCCCTAACTAATGCAGTCTCAGGTCCCGCGCAATTGGATTGGAGCAGAAGCTGTGTTCCACTCACCAGCAGTCCCAAAATCCTGTGGCGGGGGTCGTGGGTAGCTGGAGGGTGTCAGGCAACCCTGTGCTCCCGCTACCGGCGCTGATCCGGCCGGATGTGGCCTGTGGCCCTACTCAGGCCGGTTTCTGCTTCCCTAACTAATGCAGTCTCAGGTCCCGCGCAATTGGATTGGAGCTGAAGCTGTGTTCCACTCACCAGCAGTCCCAAAATCCTGCGGCGGGGGTCGTGGGTAGCTGGCGGGTGTCAGGCAACCCTGCGCTCCCGCTACCCCGGCGCTGATCCAGCCGGATGAGGCCTGTGGTCCTACTCAGGCAGGTTTCTGCTTCCCTAACTAATGCAGTCTCAGGTCCAGCGCAATTGGCCATTTGCTATTTTCAAGGCTTTTCCGTTTCTGCCAAGAAGACTGCTGTTATTAGGTTTGGTCTTCATTTTTAAGTGAAATAGATGGCTTTTTTTCAGCTTTTAATGTTGTGTCTTTGTTCTTTAAACTTAGTATAATATCCATGGTTATATAGCCTTACATTTTATTCCTAATACATAGTACAAAAATTATTTTCTTGTCATGCCTGTTTTACAGTTTAAGTGCCTCTTGTGATTAAAGTTCATTTCTTTCTGTAGCATCAGGAAATTTTCTGGTATAATTTAAGCGACTATATTTTCTATACCTTCAGGTTACATTTTGTCTTCTGGTCATATTCCAGAGCCTTGTGCTAAAGAGGTTTTTTTTCTTTATTCATTTGTAATTGTGAAATTTCTTTCAACTTTTCTTCAAAGCTTAACTTATTAGTGACAGGCTCTGTGGTTTTTATCGATTGGAATTTCAGAATTTCTGCTTGTTTTCTTTTAAACCCATCATGACTTTCTCATCTATGTTTCTCCCCTATACACACATGTTCTGAGTTGATTTCTTCATTTCCTTCATATGTGTGAACGTTCCTGAATTTTTTCAAGTATACTTTGCTTTTTAATAATTGATGTAATTTTATTTATGTGCATTTGGTGTTTTGCGTGCATGTGCACCTGTATGGGGGTGTCAGATACCCTGGGAGTAGAGTTTCAGACAGTTCTACAGTACTGCTATGTAGGTGCTGGGAGTTGAACCAATTTCTTCTAGAGGAGCAGCCAGTGATTTTAACTGCTGAGCCATCCCTCTAGCCCCCTCAAGTATTCCGTCAAACTATTTGTTCAGCATTTTAAACACTTCAGTATTTTTTTAAATGGTGTATGAGTATTTGTATTCATTTGCCCAGTTTTCATAATTGTTATATTTTTGTGTTATGACTTCTATACTATTTTGGATGTGGATATCTTCAAGTTTACCTTTCTCACAGTGGAGGGCTCATTCTCAAATCCAAAAAAGAAGAAAAGAGGCCACTGTAGTATCTAACTAAACTATATAAAGAAACACAGAGAAAGAATTAAAGCCAGCGAATGTGCCCCAACAAATATGAAGCAGATACTGACAGAAATTATTATTATTGTACAGTAAACTGTGAAGTTTAAACTCAATTTGGTTAAAAGTAGAAGTTTTAATTGTACCCAATGGCTAAGAAAAGGAGCACATAGAGTTGCGAGGAGTTTAGAGGTGGGGTATATCTAAGATTTGTGGGCAGGACTGGTGTCAAATATGAACAGAATAGATTGCATGCATGTATGAAATTTTCAAGTAATTAATAAAAGTTTTCTATTTTAAAAGTAAAAGTAATATTGAACTATAAAATAAAAGAGTACAGACTAGGGGAAGGAAAGAGAGCACCGAGATTCGTGTTGGAATTTGGGTCTCACTGAACTCATATCTCACCCAACAGTAGAGCATCTGTGAGAGGAAGGAGGCTGCTGCAGCCTAAGGCCTTCGTGGGTCTGGAACTCGAGAATCTCAAGTTTCTGCAATCTTGACCCTTACTGAAGGTAAGTGGCACTACACGTAGAGCTGCTGCGTGGTCTCAAGCATGGGATTATATGAGTCCTAAGGTGTTACCTGGTGGTGGGGTTTACTCATTGACACACTGGTGATATGGCATCTGAGCTGTGGCTCATGAGGGTCTGCTGCTGGCAATGATTTCAGCGTGTCCTTGTCTGTCATTCTCCAAACCTCATCACTGCCTTCTACAGGTGTCTCCCACAAAGCCAGTCTGGCAGCCTCTCTCGAGTCCTCATTTTGCAATTGTTCTTGGTTTCTTATTTACCAGAGTGTTTTGCCCCAAACAATTAGCCTCTCTCAAGATTGCACCTCTGAAACACTAAAAACAGGAAACATAAGTTTTTTTTTCTTTATTTTGACTAGTGCCAACTGCAGCTTCACTGTCCCTACATTTCTGAGATTGAGTTAATGCTTATGAGAATCATGGGCTTAACTTTGGGGCCAGAGTGTCCATCTTGTTCTGTTTTGTTTTTATCAGAAGCACATTATATTTGGAAGTGAATTTTCCTCAAACCAACTACCCCCACCATGGAACTAGTTTTGGAGTTTTGAGAGCTTGCTACTCTTGGATGAATCACCTTTCTGTGTCTCAATGACTTTTACTTGTCCTACCCCTTCCTGGTGTTTTAATGCTTGTCCATTTCAATAGTCTAATTTTCCTTACCCTGATTTCTCTTTTATTTGTTTATATAGATTTGTAATTTTAAAGGTATGATAGCCTGCAGCAAAGTGAATTTTTAACATACTGTATGGTTGTGAACACCTTGAACTTCTTAGTCCATCTGCTTCTCTAAGACTCTGATAAGCCTTAGCTTACCAGGGATGCCCAGAGTGAACAACATGGAACCAGGGATTGATACAAAAGCAAGAGGAATTTTTTTTTGTTTCAGCATGCTGGGGTCGTCATCCTGCAGAGAAAGACAGGTGGTGACCCCAAGCAGCATTTTTGGCAAGTTTTTATATCGTTTCCAGGGCAAAATAGAGCATCAGCAACTAGGCACAGTACGATTGGTGGAACAGTGTACCCTTTAAACTGATTGGTCTTTAGGGAATGACATAGTAGGGGTTAATTACCTCTTCATTCTTGCCTACATGCTCTCTGACCTGCCTCTTCCAGGAGGAAAGGGGTATCTGTGTGCTCTCTGTCCTGTCTGTTCTAGGAGGGGAGGGGTGTGATAAATTTTTCCATCTGCTGTGAGCTGACCTCTTCATTTTCCACTTTTTCTTGTGCTTGCTTTAATCCTGAAGCTATTGTGGATAGCCATGCAGCTCATATCCCTGTCCTCTGTACTGCTCTTGATATTTTTGTTTCAGGACCATCAACTGTACTTACCTATACGATCTTTAATGAAAGAAGCTAAGAGATTTAGAGTGTAAAGGGCAAAGGTCAGAATCAGAAACAAAATGATCAGGGGGTCCTAACAAAGCAGAAATCCATGTAATAAACCAGGGGGAGCTGTTAAACCAAGACTCAAACCATCCTTGGGCTCCTTCCCTTTCTCTCATTCTCTTGAATAGTCCCTCTTTGTCCTTTGCCATAGAATCTTTAACAACCCCCAATGGCAACACTCCTCAGCTGAGTCAGCAAGCACCTAGCCCTCCTTGCTGGAGGAAAAGTAGAGCCTAATCCCCTCCTATTCTGTAGTACTACTTCTGATAATGAAGACAATGATTCTTTAATGTGACCGCTGAAAGTTTCTATTCTCTCTATATCTAAATCAATGGCTGCCCTCAGACTGTAAGACCAAAGTGGAGGTCCTGGTAGCTTCCCTGGCTGCCCTCAATCCCAAGAGAATGGAGACAATGAGTGCTCTAACAGGTTTGGCGGAAGGGCACATAGGATAGGGTAAGCAAACAGAATCCACAGGAACCACAAGGCTGTCGTGATCAAGATCAAGTTATCTTGAGCTTGAGCATATTGTCCATCTTCTGTACCATCCAGCAGGGGTCTCTCTCTAAGGTGCAGGGTGTTTGCAGGTTTCACATAGGAAGCATTCACCCAGGCAGAAATACTGTCCACATTGAGGGCTGTGGAAGTGGTTAGCAGTGCCAGGAAGGGTCCCTTCAACTGGGGTCCCAGTGACTGTACCCAATGCCTCCTTATATAAATCCAGTCACCAGTCTGGCAGTCTTGAGGGTTCTGGCATCCCTGGAGGATTTAAGGCAGTCATTTTGGGCCGAATCTCATGCTGTATTGGAGCTTCAAGAAGAGGTTCCTATCAGTGAGTTGGGATAACTCCAGGGAGGGCCCAGTGGACACCAAAGGAGCTGGGGTATGAAACAGGATCTCAAAAGGGGTCAGATTAAAATGCAAGAGGGTGTTCAGTGCTTGGAACAGGGACAAGGGAAGGAAGTACCACCAAGTCTGAGCCAGTCTCTAAGGTCAAATTAGTCAAGGTCTCTGTTAAGGTTCAATTTATTCTCTCTACCTGCTTTGAGTTCTGGGGATGTTATGCACAACAGAGCTTCCAAATAGTCCTCAATATCTCTGTCAATCCCTGTCTTACCTTAGAAACAAAAGCAGGACTGTTGTCCTATTCAATTACCTTGGGCACTCTGAACCTCTGGAAAATTTCCTCTAATATCTTCTTAGCTGCCATAGTAGCTGTTTCCTGCTTGATGGGGAAATCCTCAAGCCATCCAGAGAAAGTATCTACAAACACTAGAAGGTATTTGTAACCATATTTTCCTAGCTTAAAATCTGTAAAATTGTCCTGCCAATATACTCTAGGCTGTTGTCCCTTAGGTCTTTTGCCCTTTTTACTCTTGGCTGCATAAGCATTCATCTGCTGGCATATTTCTCTGTCCCAATATCTGAGGTCTATGACATATATGTGTGTGTGTGTGTGTGTGTGTGTGTGTGTGTGTGTGTGTGTACTGTCAATTTTTCCCCTGTGCCCATATCTTCAATGCTTTTCCCGACTTTCTCTTCTATAAGTTTCAGTGTCTCTGTTTTTATGTGGAGTTCCTTGCTCCACTTAGATTTGACCTTAGTACAAGGAGATAGGAATTGATCAGTTCGCATTCTTCTAGATGATAACCACCAGTTGTGCCAGTACCATTTGTTAAAAATGCTGTATTTTTTCCACTGGATGGTTTTAGTTCCCTTGTCTTAGAGCAAGTGACCATAGGAGTGTGGGTTTCATGTCTGTGTCTTCAATTCTATTCCATTGATCTACGTGTCTGTCGCTGTACCACTACCATGCAATTTTTATCACAATGCTCTGTAGTACAGCTTGATGTAAGGCATAGTGATTCCACCAGAAGTTCTTTTATTGTTGAGAATAGTTTTTTGCTATCTTAGGATTTTTGTTATTCCAGATGAATTTGCAAATTGCCCTTTCTAACTCTGTGAAGAATTGAGTTGGAATTTTAATGGGGATTGCATTGAATCTGTAGATTGCTTTTGGCAAGATACCCATTTTAACTATGTTAACCCTGCCAATCCATGATCATGGGAGATCTTTCCATCTTCTGAGATTTTCTTAGATTTCTTTCTTCAGAGACCTGAAGTTCTTATCATACAGATCTTTCCCTTCCTTAGAGTCACACCAAGATATATTATATTATTTGTGACTAGTGTGAACGGTGTTGTTTCCCTAATTTCTTTCTCAGCCTCTTTATCCTTTGTTTAGAGAAAGACCACTGATTTGTTTGAATTAATTTTATATCCAGCAACTGTACTGAAGCTGTTTATCAGGTTTAAGGGTTCTCTGGTAGAATTTTTGGGGTCACTTATATATATACTATCATATCATCTGCAAATAGTGATATTTTAACTTCTTCCTTTCCAGTTTATATTCTTTTGATCTCCTTTTGTTTTCTAACTGTTCTGGCTAGGATTTCAAGTACTATGTTGAATAGGAAGGGAGAGAGTGGGAAGCCTTGTGTAGTCACTGATTTTCGTGGGATTGATTCAAGTTTCTCTCCATTTAGTTTGATGTTGGCTATGGGTTTGCTGCATATTTCTTTTATTATGTTTAGGTATGGACCTTAAATTCCTGGTCTTTCCAAGACTTTTATCATGAATGAGTGTTTGATTTTATCAAATGCTTTCTCAGCAGCTAAGGAGATGATCCTGTGGTTTTTGTCTTTAAGTTTGTTTATATAGTGGAATACGTTGTGGTCTCCTTAGGAGAAACAATAAGAAATGGACGTCACGTGGTCAGCAGGACTTCAAGTCAGTACTAGTTAAGATTATCAGAATGAGGTGCTGATTTGGGGCAAATTTAACACGTTAGAAAAATGTGGGTTTTTTGATACCTTATTAACATAAGATTCTGGACTTTTTACTCTTCTCCATTTAAATTGTGGTTTTTATTAATTTCTTGACATGTCTCAAGACTTTGGAGAAACTGGAGCTCACCCACACCCCCACCTCCTGTAAAGCTTTTTCGGGTTTCCCTTCACTCTGGGCTCTGAAAGGAATCACAGCTGTAGGAACTACTAGTAAATCTCCCTTCAGGTAGTATGAAATTTTTCTAAAGAAATCAATTTATAAGTTCTATGTCACAGTAGTAATATTATTGGAAATTAAAACTACATCCAAACAGTATAATAACATTGGATTGAATCTAACAAGGGAAACATACATGCAAGAGTATTCTAACTCCTGGGTTATTGTCTGTTATCTGTGAGATTCACTCACTAACAGGGAGGATAGGAAGTAATATTATCATGCAGTTCATACAACATTTTTACTATGTCAAAACACAAACACTGGTGAGTTACAGATGAATTGTGAGAATATTAAATGGAAAAGAATAACTTTGATGTTTGCTATGGTTCTACTAATGGAAGACAGGTTGGATATGTGGAAGACATAACTCTGTGTAGACTACAACACTGTATCAGAAGACTGTGTGTCATTCCAGGGAAAGAATCACATTTGACTCAGGAGGAGGGAACTGGGACTCTGAGAAAATGACTTCACTCTAAGAGATCATTTTATCAGGGTTTTAAACTTCTGTAGTCAAGAATATCATAATTTCTCAATTTTCAATAAGTCACAAAATTGTGAGCAGATTAACACAAATATTTTGGATAAACAGACCATTGAAAAAGCATTCGTTGTATTCAGTGCTGTGGAGGAACAAAATGCATTAAAAATGTTTTGTTAGCATGACTGCGCACATGCCCTCCTATTTGAGCCTGTGATAGTGTCTCCTCTAGCATCATACATTACCAAGTACACGTTCTCTCATTACAGAAAGTGCTCGGCTTGCCCATTCAAGCTAAATGTCCTAGAAATGGATGGTCAAAAGCGAACCCTTCTAGTGATTGAAAACATTCCTAAAGCTCATACTGATACCATCCCTACATGTTCCTTCTCTTGGTCTCTGTCCAGGCTACAGTCAGCTGTGCAGCCTCTCAGAGGTAAAATTCTGACTCTGGCCACTAGGTGGCATCACAGCTGAGTCCTGTAAGTTGTTTCCAGTTAAATATCTAAAAAAAATGGTTTGTTCACTGTAACAGCGGTTCTGAGCAGTAAATCTCCGGGCACATTACCACAGATCTGTTTGCTGATGATCCCCAAACCTGCATTCCGTTCTCTGGTTCAGGCGCAGAGTGAGCTCTGCACACGACAGAGATTTCTCTCTGGCAGTAGAGTGCTTGTTCTCCAACATCCCACCCTTTCACAGGTTGCTCCAAATTTCTGCAATGATTCCGAGTCTCTTCCTCTCTAGTATATTCTGCACACAGCTGCCAGGTCCCGAGTGAGTATCTCTATCTGCTCTCACTCTCCTCCTGTGTTCCCTGACACAGGCTGCCTTTTCCCAAGGGTCTCCAGGAACACCTAGCCTTTTGTAATGTGGACACTCAGCATAAACAACTCTAGCATATGTATGGGATTGAACCTTGGATATTCTCAAATGATCTATTTGTTGAATCTCTGTTGTCAAGGTAACACTTCTGGAAGAAGGTAAACAAGGTATCTTTACTTGTCATAGGCAAGGCTTTGCCAGAGCCCTTTGACATCAGACCTGTGCTTTTAAAGGGAAAGGGGTAGGGACCCTTTCCTGCCTCTTTTAGCCTATGCTTCCTAACCATGAGAGAGAGTTTTGCTCTATTGTGCACTCAAACCAAATGGTGCAAAACCAAAAGCCACAGAGTCAAACATTTCAGGACTGGAGGTTTGCACACTAGGAGCAAAGGTGTTTCTTTTCTCCTTATAAGCAATTAGTATTAGATACTTCTTACTGCAGTGGAGACCTGACCGAATGGTCTTGCCTTACACCTATTGGGGTTTTGAGAATAATTAAATTTTGCACTAAGGTTTAAAACCTGAATTTTTAGACAGAGTCTTACTATGCCCGCAGTGGCCCGGAATTTGCTATAGACGAAAGGCTGGCCTCAGATTCTCCAAAAATCTGCCTACTTATGCATAGTGAGTGTTTCAATTAAAAGTGTGCAGTACCATGCCCGGTTAACTTGGGTTTTTAAGGAATCATTATACGTTCATGTCTGGGGTGTGGACAACATAAAACCTCAACAAAGTCTATGCTACATAGGGACACTCCTATGCCAGAACATTTTTGCTGTTACAGAGTCCATGCAAGAAGAGAATTCTGCCACCCAGTTCATACATCCCCAACACCTAGATTATTCTTTAGATCTTTATGAACACTAAGCTTCTTGTGTCTTAGTGCTATCTTGTGGCACAGCCCTGATGTGCACCAGAAGACAACAGCAATACTGGATGGAAGGAAGGGACCTTGATCAAAACATTGAGAGAGGAGCACATGGTGGCCTCTAGGGAGAACTTAAGGTCATTTTCTGTATTGGATAAAACTTTCTATACTACTGGAAGTGAAAGATTTTCCTGGTTATTGTTGCTGTTGTTATCATTACTTTAAAGCAAACACAGGTCTCACCTTAAAGGGATTAAAGAGTATTTAGTGCTGGAGCATTATGCATGACCATGGCATGGAAACACATATCTACCTTATCTCAAATTCTGTGTTCTGGAGAAGAAACAGTGTCATGTGTGTATTGTGTGTGTGTATCTGTCTGTATATGATTACAGCGTGTGTGTGTGTGCTTGCTTACAGCACAAAGAAATAAAGTCATAAATCAAGGCAAGTTTAAACTACATTGGTGTGTAACCACAGAAACAGATACATAGAGGTGAGAGAAGGTTTATATGTGTCTAAATCATTATCTGATGACATCCTAAGGTGGTGTTCTGGTGACAACTAGTAGTCTGCTATGTTGATAGCTTCTAGGGGGGTTTTGTTTCTTATTCCAAGATGTTAGTTCAAAGTTAATAGCTTCTACGAACCTTTTATTCTAAGAGGCAAGTTCAGATGCAGCGTGTGGCAAGGAATGGCTGTTTCTGAGGTTGAAAACCTGCCCATGAGAGCTGGCCTCTGAACCTAGGAAGTTCCAATCTCTGCAGAACTAACATTCCAACCTGTCCTCCAGCCTGTGAACATGGAGGCTCCTTGCAGGAGTCTTGTGTTTAAGGCCACAGGAGACTCTGTATTTATGGCTTCTTATCTGGGGTTTTCTTTCGCACAGTTGATAAGCTGTGTCAGACCTTTACTTGACCACACTTACATGAGACTGGGTTTGTACCGCACCATTTTAAATGCTGTCAAAATTTCCTGTTTGAGTTTTATGTCAACAAAGAGATCCAGGACATCCCACCAGAGCTCAAAGTATGGGAATTTAGTTCCATTGCTATGCTTTCTATTGCTACAGCGGTACACCGTGTAAACAATTGTCTATAATAGAACATTTAAGGTGTTCTCTCCAAATCATAAACATCTGTATTTTATATTAATAGTTTGCATCATAGAGCACACTGAAAAGTTATATTCCCTACAAGACAATATGGAAGTGTCTGCTTTCTCACACTTTGGAAAGCATGTGAAACTCTGATACCTTGACTGGTTAAAACTCATCTTCAGTTAGTTTTTATTATAATGTGTTTTCAAACCATGACTAGAAGTCAATAACATTAGGCATGATACCAGGTTATTTAGACTATTCTAACAATTCCACTAAGAATAGCATTCGGCTAGCATCCTTTCCACCTGTGTACCCTCCTAAAGAGCAGCGTTCATGCCAGCATTTACACCTGTGGGGACCCTTGTGTTGGATATCAATTGGTACTGAGGAAATCGGAGTTCCCTGTTTTGAGATCTCAGACTTGTTAATAAATTAACTGAGAAATGGAGTCAGAAGGAAGCTCAACGACATATTTTATTCAATTTAGAGGGGCAAACTCCAGGGGAGGCAGGCAGTGGATCTTGGCAGCTGTCAAGGGTGGGTTTTCTGAGAGCAACAGACACAACATCATGTTAGAGGGTAACTGTTCTTATGTCCTCAGCATGGCTTCAGGAAAATGAGCCTGCTGGAAGGTTTGTCCCATTGCCATGTGACTGACAGGCCCAGCTGAACTAACTCTTAGGGACAGTAAGTAACATTCCTTCTTAGAACTGTTCACAAGGTCCTGTTGCAAGCCACACCCAGAGGCAGATTTCATTCCCATAATTATACAGAAATAGCTTTCCTTTAAACCACACAGACACACACACAGACACACACACACAACATACAGCCTCTAAAATTCTTTAAGAAAGGTGTAAAATAGGGAGTGGATACATGCCCATTTTACCATGAAATCCCAGATCAGTTTCAGAGGTTATCCCTGCAGGTCAGTGTCTCCACAGGAGCCTCAGTCATGCCTTCCTTCCCTTACATATCCTTCAAGGAGGAGTGCTCACTTAGAAGGAGGGGAACATCCCGAGTTTCGCTCTGACATCCCTGGTCAGTAGGACAAGGAAATTTCCTACTTGGAAAGGAGTAGGTTTATTTTCATTCACAACTGGGAGGTCACTGGACATTAGGGCAGGAACTCCAGCAGGGCAGTCACCAGAAAGTGAACCCTGAAGCAGAGCCCATGGAGGAACCCAGATTCCTCCTCATAAAGTGCTCATTCTGGTGTAACACCACAGAGAACCACCTGTCCAAGGATGGCCTCTTCCAGAGTGAGTAAGACACCCCCACATCAACTGTCAATCACGAAAATGCCTCCAGAGACTTGCCTACAGTTGGACAGGGACATTTTCTCAATTGCTGTTGGACTTCAAAGACAAATATAGCTCATGGCAAGATGACAGATCAAAACCAGATCATGTACAGAGAACATGATCTTATTCAAAGTCATTTTTCTTACACTTGTTTAGCTGTGCTTGTGCTGCATGCTCAAACACGGGAGGTAAAGGTCACCGTGCAGGGAGTGGTGCCAACTTAACAACATGTGGGTGCAGGGTATTGAACTCAGGTTTTCAGCCTCAGGGCAGTGACTTTACACATTGATCCAACCCTGGCCAGTTTCTAGTAGGGTATAAGAAGTGAAGACATAGCATCCAAAGACAGTATAGACAGACCTGGTGAGAGAAAGGTTAGTAAAATCCTAATTCTGTCTGTTGGAATGAGATAATCAGCTTCTGTTTTCATTTGCTAGCATTCATGTGGTTCCCTGCTTTGGAAACCCAGAGTGACTCTGGATTTTAGCTCTCAGCCTAAACTTCCAGGTTTAACCTTTGAAAGTGCTAAACCTGGGTACACCATGAGGGGGCTCAAGCTATTTTGGTGTTCACTTTTCAGTTTGACCTGACCAAGACAATGACCTTGGAGAGGAAAAACAAACACCACCACCAACAACAGGACAGAGTAGCAGTATTCCTGGAATTCCACTTAGCATTGTCTTGAACAGACATGTCAGGAATAATCTAAGTAGGCATGTCAGAGTAAATTTAGAGTGGTGGTAACTTTAAACAGTCAGTAGAAACTAAGAGCACTGGCTGTTCTTCCAGGGGACTTGGGTTTGATGCTTAGCACACACATGGACCTCATACCCATCTCAAACCCTACTTGTAGGGATCTAACACCAGACCCTGGCCTCTGAGGGAAAGGGCAGGGGTGACATGGTACATAAACATGCATGTAGGCAAACACCTATGAAAATAAAATAAATAAATCTAGAATAATGCACTAAAATGGCCAGGGTGTACATACATTCGTGATTTTGGAGATTTCTAGAGACACATAAAGGTCAGCGGGTCATTTTGGTGGCTTAAGCAAAAGTTAATGGTAATGTGACCTATTACAGAAAAGCATCACATGATGATTGATGGGGATTCCATTCCAGAAGGCCACCATTGGGCAAGACCTTCCTTCTTGTGTTCCTTAGGAAGTCCTTGAAGCTGGAGGTATGGAGTATCTCAGTGACTAAACTTTATGTGCATCTACCAAGTGAACTGTTGGAGATCATATCCAGACATGATGTTTGTGTAGCATTCTGATGTGATTCTCTATGATATCCTGGGGCCAGACCACTCCTGACAGTACTGTTAAATCTCTGCTCATTACAGTCTCCCATAGTGGGCTGAAAAGAGAAGTTATCTCTTCTTCTTGGTGTCCAGGGAATGCACATAGGATTAGTCTCCAATAAGAAGATTGCTTCAAACATCAGCATAGCAGTCAGCATCAAGTCAGTTAACACAGACAGCTTAATACACAAATGTCACATAAAAGAGTTAAATTCATTCAGAGCACACTCTCAAACAATAAAAGGAGAAATTAACAGGACTGTTCCCTGGGGGGTGCCAGTATAGCATAGAATGTTTTTCATGCCTTCAAACTTACAAGAGAATTCCCCAAAAGGAATTAGCTCCAATTAACATGTAAGAAAAAATGTTAGTCATCATCGCACAATAAACCCAGGACCCCAGTGTTTTGTCAAGCAGCACACAGCAGAAATACCATCAGCTGGCGCATGAGTGACTCAAGATGAATACAAACAGCTTGCATACTACAAACACGGACTTGACGATTAAATTACCCGCAGAGAGTTGCCAGACCATGCTATGGTGAAAAGCAATCAGATGGAGCGTGCCTCCTACAAAATCAAAACTGTCCTGTCACATGAACATGTGCCCAATAACTGGAAAAAGGATTCAAAGGGACCAACGTTGCAGAATCTTCACACATGGATACGGAGAACACAAGAGAGTCCAGGGTCCAGATGGCAAGAGAGTGGGGACTGGAGTACACAGTATCAAGAGAAGCAGTGGGGGATCCACGGGGCAGAGGAACTGAAAAGGCTGCCTCACCTGTACATCAAGGGGAACTTGTGCAGGAATGAGAAGGAAATACAAATGGGAGAGGGATGATATACCCGTCACTGAAAGGGGACCAGAATCTTTGAACATTTGATGTCTCCCTGCTCACTAGCTCACTCGCACAGAGTGTTTTCTTCATAACAAACTGTCTCTATTTGTATTTCTAACCAGGGGTCCCTGGTCCACTTCTTTAGCCTAGGACACGTGAAAACATCACCAGGTGTCTTCCAAAGTCATCTACAACTATACCAGCCAATATAGGATTAATAGCAGCTCTCCAGATCATAAAGACACAAACCTGCATCACATGTCACAAGTGAATCCAAATCAGTCCCAGTAGCATGGTCCTTTCCCCAGCTCAACCCGATATATCTGAGAGAGACACGGTTTTACTAAGGAATTAAGAGTGAGAGAGTGGGAGCAGAAGGGGAGGGGAGGAGAGAAGGAGACAAGAAAGTGGAGAGAAAGTGAAAAGGAAGGAAAGGAACAGGAAACAAAAGGACAACCTTGGCCTGCCAGCCAGAGCAACTCAAGAACTACTGCATCCAGTTTCCAGAGCTGTGAAATGCATCCCTCCTCAGCCAGGCATTTGCTCTCTACCTGCCAAGGCAACTCTGCAATTAGGGAAGCAGACTCTCCTTCATAGGGTGTGGGATGACAATGGGACACCCTGGCTATTAAGCCATGATTTTTTGAGTTTTGTTCCAGATGAGTAACTCCCCTTTGCATCCTGTTGATCCACTGAGCAGAACCATCTCTCAGAACTGGGACCCATGAACCTGAAAAGCAGGGAAGGAAGACTGGCCAGAGAGGTTGTTACTTTTTCTACTTTGGTGTAAGTGGCTGAGCAAAAGTTCAAAGTAAAAGGCCCAGATTCATGTGCGGAGCACAAGTTCACAATTGAAATCATATGCTAGATTCAATCAATAATGAGAAAGGAGCAATCAGGGAAGTGATAAAAAGCTCTAGTACTTTTGAGAGTACCCTAAAAGACTATACAAACATATTCTCTGGCTGACATTAATATCTCTGAACGTAAAATCCTTTAATGCCATAGGAAGCATCTCTGATGAAGAATGAGCGAGACTCTGGTCTACAGGGAAAACAGAATGTCGTTAGGACTCATGTTATTGCTGTGTTACTTTAGGAGAACTGTAGTAATTGGGTTTCCTCTTGGCCTATGGCCATTCTAGTTGCAGATTCTGGGACACTCAGGCAGTGTCATTCACGACTTCTGTCTTAGTTAGGGTTTTACTGCTGTGAACAGACACCATGACCAAGGCAACTCTTATAAGGAGAACATTTAATTGGGGCTGGCTTACAGGTTTAGAGGTTCAGTCCATTATCATCAAGGTAGGAACACAGCAGTGTCCAGGCAGGCATGGTGCAGGAGGAGCTGAGAGTTCTACATCTTCATCTGAAGGCTGCCAGCAGATTATTGGCTTCCAGGCAGCTAGGATGAGGGATTTCAAGCCAATGCCCACAGTGGCACATCTACTCCAACAGGGCCATACCTCCTAATACTGCCAATCAAAGGATCAAGCATATACAAGCCAACACAGCTTGCATCTTGTGGAATGGACATTAATTCCAGTTAGAGAACGGCTGCTTTTTTCCACCATTTTTTATTCCCGTGTTGCACAAAGGCAGGGTACTGTTTTAGATTTCATGATTTAGAGATGGACTGGTACTTGCATTTCTCCTCTGGTAGAGAGCAGAGTACTTATGGTGAACACTAACAGTACAGGTAAAGGCTCCAGTTAGACACTTGCTGGACTTAACTGTTTGGGACTTAGTAGTATCAGATCGTGGAGGACAATGAGTAGCTTTGACAATCGCCTTGGTTGTTTTTCATGCACATGGAATATTTTGACTAAAACTTAGCTAGTTATACTCCATTCCCAGTACTGCAGTTTTCTTTTGACGTAAGATAACTAGTTAAGACATTGCCTCTTCCATTATTTTGATGACTCCACTTAAATTTGTTTCATGTCTTATACATTTTCAGAAACTTCTACAGTAGTAAGTTTCCATGGGAACCCTCAAATGACGCTTAATGCTAGTTTTCCCTACCATAGGGCCTTCACTCCCCTCCCTCTTTAATCGTTTTGCTCCAGTCTCATCCTGTCTCTCCATAAACATACAATTCATTTTTCCTTCCTTGGGACATTGGCAGGATATCATTGCATCAATGTTAAACTCTATGTGTGTATTTCTGACAATTCTGATAAAGTTGCATGCTGATCTCTGTTATAAAACATACACAACTGGGTTCAAACCACACCAGTGCCCACCATGGTTGTCAGTGAAAACCTTTGGAATTTAATCTCCAAATTACCATGTCGCCAAATCATTGTTTGTGGTGATCACATGTTAGTCATCGGAGCTAGCAGACTGAACAGGTACCCAATTTTACCTTTTTTTCTTTGCAACCGATCCACCCTTAGATGGTCTTGCAGAAACTTAATTCTATCTGTCTCCTTACATAGCATTGATTTTTAAGGTCTGAAAGAGTATGCAAACTTTTTCAGGAGCAGCCAGACCAACTCCTTGCCCAACACCTCAAATGATTTTAGGGACTTAACTACTAGAGGGAATTGTCTGGTATTCATGTATTAGGGCAGATTTGAAAGTAGTCAAGTATGAATTCCTCCCACATAATCGGCACTTTGCAAAACCAAAAACTGAAAGGCTGGACTTTAATTACTCATAGAGAAAAACCCAGGTGTAGTGATCTAAAAAATATTTCTGGTCCTGGGACAGGTGGAGTCAGTAATGTATGGAATTCTGAACTGGCTAAAACATCACAAGGTAATTATCTAGCAGATGATTTGAGGTAGAGCAAAAATATTGTCCTATCCTGCAAACATTATTTTAAATGGGCTCATAGATTATGGTGGCATGAAAATGCCCTTCATGGAAATCTACAAGTCCTGGAGATTCCAAAGATACTGCAAAATCTGCCTGAAATGTACATCGACCCACTGGCTACTTTGGCCATTAAATCTATGTGGCATCTTCCCATCTAGGAAAGCCTTGGTGGCACCACCATACTGATAAGGTCATTCTCTTTGGCCCATATACTATTCCAGATGTACACCCATGCTTCACTTGACCTTCCAGTTGAGTCTCCTTCATGATCTTACATATGGCCAAGATCTCAAGTCTGTGCGATGTCTCTATGGTTTTCTGGGCTGTACTTTAACATTCCCCACCCAGAAGACAGACCCTTTCCCATTCAAGGGTGTTGTTTCTCCTCTCTGCTCTCAAAGGACCTGTTGTTCCCCACTGCCACATCTGTTTATTCTATTCACCATCAATTTGCTCTGTCAGGAGCCAAGATGCTAATAATTAGCAGATGATCTTCCCTAAATGTCTTTGTCTTAGATTAATATCTAAAACAAGACTATGATAGGCAAGATCTAGGAGAAAATTATTTTAGGAAAGATTCCTGCTATCAATATGTTTTCCTGTTATTATTACCTATTCCTATTATTATTATCTATATAACAACCACTAGGTATTAGCTCACCATTTTGAGCAAATCTCTGCAGAACTACGAACATGTACAGTCATGTATTGATGCTATATAGACAAATAGATGACTTCATAATTCTTCACGATGATCCTATAAGAAATCCTAAAATTATATCAGTATTTATTAAGCTCTTTTTTAGTGGGACTGCTATTACATGGTCTTCTGATAGTCAAAACAGCAATGAGCATTCTGTCACCAGTTTATTGCTCTTAGATGGTGTAGTGGCTATTGCTGGTTGTCAATGTGACTATATTTGGAATGAACTACAATCCAAATTGGAAGGCTCACCAGTGACCCTTATCTGGAGACTTGGAGATAGACATTTAAGATTAAATCTCCGAGTTCAAGGTCATCGGGGATTAAAGGTGTGGTGGAACACGCCATTAATCTGGGCTACACCTTCTGCTGGAGACATTATAAGGACATTAGATGAAGGAAGTCTTGCTCTTGCTACCTTGCCTGCTTGTTGTGTGGGACTGAGTAACTGTTAGATCCTTGAACTTTCATTCACAGCTACTACTGAACCATTGTTGGGCATTGGACTACATCAATAAATTCATTTACTGAACCATTGTTGGGAAATGGACTGTACACTATAAGTCATCAATAAATTCCTTTACTATATAGAGACTATCCATAAGTTCTGTGACTCTAGAGAACCCTAACTAATACAAATGGCAACCAGATTTTCTCCTACTCAGCTCACATTCCAAGAGGTTGTAAAACCATTAAGAAGAGATCATAAAAATGGAAGTAACATTTATAGGTGTTATGACAAAAGATAAAATATTGACTGAATTTATCTATACAAAACTTCACTGATAACTTAGATTTGGTTTTTAACTCTCAGTGAACCTGTGGAGCTGCAACAGGTGATGAATATTTATTCCTAATCCAATGCATATGCATGTAACATTCAGTGCTGTGAACTTCTATTTCAATTTATGATTAGAATTTCATGTCTGAACTTGTGATGAACTTTTACCATGTGATCATGTATTCTGAAAGATGTCTATGTATTCAGGACAAAGATAGGAGTGCGAAGAAGAATTTTCTCTTAACCCCGTTTTCATTCATTCCGTTTTAGCCCCCTTCTCTTAGAGAGCTTTCATGGGAAACCTTTAACAGCTTAGTAATTAATGCTCAATCACTTGTCAATGTGTCCCTTTTTCTTCCAGCCACTTCTAATAGCAGGCTGAATGTTAGAGCTGTGCAGTTCCTGCAGACATAGAACAAAGGCTGCATTAGTCAATCTCCCTATGTCAGGCTACAGGTTTTAATCACCTAAACCAGCAGCCTTTTACCCTCAGAAAGAGCAAGGAAGTTTGTAGCACTTTTTAGAAGTTATCATTAGCATTTCAGTATAGTTAGAGAGCCAGAGCATCTGGAGACCCTCAGACTTTAAAGCAACCCTAGAGTCCTCCTCTGTGTCCTGTTTCAACCAGCTCCAGTCCCAGAAGCTCCCAGCATTGCTCTACAAAGGAATTCTCTTACTTATATTCATCCAGGGTCACAGAGAATTCTCTTTACCCTTAACTCAATACAAGTGAATTGCCAGCAGGATCCTGTATAAGGCCAGCTGTGCACATAGCAGAAATCCTGGCCACTGCAGCTGCTGGAAACAACTCTAAGATTTGGTCTTTTACATGTTGAGAGATCTGACCACATATCTGGGCAGCAGAAATTGGTCTTGAAGGGATAAAAAGAGGTCTAGAAGGAACTGTGCCCCTTCACAGAGCCCTCAGCATGCACTATGAGAAATTGCTAAAGAAAAAGCAATGACATTTCACTGGAGACATTGAAGTCTTGTTACTTTCCAAAAGACGTAGTGTGCAAAAAATCAGGAGAGGACTGTACTGTATGCATGTGTTCATGTGTGTTCACCTGTGTGTACATATGTATGTGTACATGTATTTGTGTGTCTGTGCATATACATGTATGTGATCATGTTTAAATGTTTGTGTGGAGGCACTGTTTTCCAAAACACACTAGTTCGTGGGAGTCTCTCGAATGGGAAGGCTTCTTTCTTCAGGTGTGAGTCAAGAGAAAGAGAAGCCAGTATGCAAAGTGTTGTGAGTGGACTCCCAAGAACCTCCTACAGGTCATTCACATCATGGCAGGCATTCAGATGCAAGGAGCTGAGGCACATACTGTGGTCTAGTCAGGGACGAAATTATCCTTCTTGGCTCAGCAGCAGCTGGAGGGCCTCCCTGGAGACATATTCAATTCACCATGTGACAGCCTACACAGTTGTTGGGCTGAGAGTATGTATGCATCACAGGGTCCATGAATGTCACTCTGCATGGTTGTTTTAGGAAGGAGGCTGACACATATGGGGAGTGACTTTCTTAAGGACTTTGAGGATGCCTGACTATGTTCCAGATGTAAGGAAGTCAGTGCATGTAGTGTGGGGCTGGAGATTTGGCACATGGTCCTCTGGGTGCTAATCAAACAGCACAGCACCACTAAGGCCCTTGCCTCTCAGGTCTCCAGATGTCTCCCTGTAAAGACTATGCCAGGGCTATATGGCCAAGAAGGAAGAGATCAGACAGGAATTTGACCTGTGATTGACACCCCTCTGAGATCTCTTGTGCCAGATCTGGCTCGCTCTGACTTCAGCATGTAGCATTTCTTACATCTGGAATCTTCTCATTAAGATGACCCTGGTACCACGTGGCTGTCATAGTGCCCATGCTGGGCTGAAACTGGAATAGGTGGCCACTCCCCACTCCCAAATTGCTTTAGCTCTATAGAAATTCCAAATCATTACTGCCTGTACTCTGCCTGGGACAGTCTCTGACTGTGTGCACTCACGTAAATGTCTGGCAGCTCAGGTGGACCTGCCTCATACCTGTTTACTGTCTTTGGCTATCAGGGTCAGCAGAGCATCTGGAGCTGCATGGGTCATTGTGGTGCTCGAGAACTCCCATTTGTGCATGTTTACAGCCTGAAATAGCCTGAAAAGCATGTCAGATTTAACTTTACTCTTTTCCAATGTGACCTCCTGGTGATGTTTCCTTTACAGCTGAGACTCCATGCACTCTGGATGTGAGATTCCCTTCTGCAGCTGATCTTCCAGGTGAGGCTTCCTAGGGCCATCAACACCTCTGTCCAGGTTTCATCAGCATATTTAAACTTCCATGTGAGAGTCCCTGGGGCATCTTCATGCCCAGATGAGACTCCCTAGGAAATGCACTTGGAGTTGGACCTGATCAATCTGGCTGCTGTTTATGCATATGAAGGGTGATGATTGTTCTGATCAAGACCCCTGTCCCTAGCTACACATGAAGGACTGTGCTTGTGACTCTCAGTGCAGACCTTCACATAAATGAAGGGAGTGCTTGAACAATTCACAGGCCTATTGTTCTATCAGTACAAGTGCTCCCCCTGTGGCCTGGGGGAAAAAAGACCTCACTAATGTTCTACAAGGCTCTGGTGGCAAAGTGCCAGGGCAAGCTGTCTTGAAAGAGCCTTTGCTGTGGCATTGCCTTCTAATGGCAGAGCTGTGTTATGACAACAATCAGCTCTATTTACTGTGTAATGAGCTCAGGGTGTTTGCAGTGTTCAGTAGAATCCATGGTGACATGAAGACAGGCTAGCTGGCTGCTTGGCTGAGTTCCCTTCACTGAAGACAGGCAGGACATGAGGAGGAAATCTCACAGCTATTAATTAAGAAGCTAAATTTCCATGCTCTCTTATATATTGGTAAATTTAAAGGAAATGGGAACAATTCTTAAAGAAATTGTTTACCTTTAATCCCAGCACTTGGGAGGCAGAGGCAGGTGGATTTCTGAGTTTGAGGCCAGATTCGTCTACAAAGTGAATTCCAGGACAGTCAGGGCTATACAAAGAAACCCTGTCTAAAAAAACCAAAAACCAAAAACCAAAAGCCAAACAAAAACAAACAAACAAACAAACAAACAAAACCCAAAAACCTATCATTGTCATGAGCAGCAATTTATACATTCTGTTAACTCCTGTACCACTGCCCTCACGTAATTGGTCCTTTCATATATTTGAATGTTAATAGAACACTGGTAGCATCGTTATTTTAACACACACATACACACACACACACACACACACACATATATATATATATATATATATATATATTCATACAACAAAATTCACCTATCTTTCCATAGTACATTCCTGAGAGTATTACATACAATTCCAAGTGCTAATGCATCAATAGCCAACGTGGTTTTATTTTGGTCTTTATGGTGCTGATAACCTTATATGAGTCATGGGGTTAGGATGCTGATCTGCTGCTGTCATTGTTTATAGTTGGTAACAGACTGGGATACCCTACCCTCCTGCCTATCCCAGTGAGAACATAGTATGAGGATGGTCATTTGCAAGCCAGGAAGACAGATCTCGTGTGTGGTGTGTGTGTGGTGTGTGTGTGTGTGTGTGTGTGTGTGTGTGTTATATCAGCATAATTTTGTATTTTTTAAGATGTGTGTATGTGTGTGTGGAGGTTGTATGTCCTGTGCCGATTGTTCTGTCTTCTTGCATGTCCTATTTTGGATGTTATTGCCTGAAGCAGAGGTTTTTCCTTTGTGGCATTCCTCAGTAATGTTCAAGGAGAGAGTGACCACTGCCTGCAGATCTATGAAACCTCAGCCTTTTCCACCAACATCCAAGTTCCTGAAATAATCACTATGAGACTGCATTATTTATGAATAGCTACCTATGCCCAAAGCTTGACTTTGTTTCTGCTATCTCTTAACTCAAGTATCCTGTTTATTATATACTGGACAGAGATGGTACACACCATTAATCCTGTTTATTATATTCTAAGCTCTGCCACATGGTTAGTTACCTATCCTTAGTCTCCTAAGACCATTATCTGCAGAGTGTGAAGTGAATCTCCTGCTGACACCATCTTTTGTATAGTGTGAAGTGAATCTCCTGCTGAGAGCATCTTCTGTATAGTGTGAAGTGAATCTACTGCTGAGAGCATCTTCTGTATAGTGTGAAGTGAATCTCCTGCTGACACAATATTTGTATAGTGTGAAGTGAATCTCCTGCTGAGAGCATCTTCTGTATAGTGTGAAGTGAATCTCCTGCCTACACCATCTTTTGTATAGTGTGAAGTGAATCTCCTGCTGACACCATCTTCTGTATAGTGTGAAGTGAATCTCCTGCTGACACCATCTTCTGTATAGTGTGAAGTGAATCTCCTGCTGACACCATCTTCTGTACAGTGTGAAGTGAATCTCCTGCTGACACCATCTTTTGTATAGTGTGAAGTGAATCTCCTGCTGAGAGCATCTTCTGTATAGTGTGAAGTGAATCTACTGCTGAGAGCATCTTCTGTATAGTGTGAAGTGAATCTCCTGCTGACACAATATTTGTATAGTGTGAAGTGAATCTCCTGCTGAGAGCATCTTCTGTATAGTGTGAAGTGAATCTCCTGCCTACACCATCTTTTGTATAGTGTGAAGTGAATCTCCTGCTGACACCATCTTCTGTATAGTGTGAAGTGAATCTCCTGCTGACACCATCTTCTGTATAGTGTGAAGTGAATCTCCTGCTGACACCATCTTCTGTACAGTGTGAAGTGAATCTCCTGCTGACACCATCTTTTGTATAGTGTGAAGTGAATCTCCTTCTGAGAGCATCTTCTGTATAGTGTGAAGTGAATCTCCTGCTGAGAGCATGTTCTGTAAACCTCATCTCATTAAATACATAGAGAATTAAAAGAAAGAAAAGACAAACAGGCTTCATCACTTTGGGGACAATGAGAGTGTCACAAAACAGTGAGTGTGGTAAGGATGTCACATACACCTGGGCATACCCCTCTGATATTTGTACACGAGCAGATCTTTTCTCCGATAAGAATGTGCACTGCTAGATGGAACACATAAGATGTATGTAGCACAGTCCTAACTCCCCCAAGATTTCAGGAAAGGACAGGTCCCCAGAAACAATGAGTCCCACTCCTTACTGTTTGGAGGACACCTGGCACTGTGTCCTGTCCTCCTCCTTCAAATGCATAGATTCTGGGGCCATAGGTTGCACTAACAGGCAGGGAATATATGATGCTTCCCTGCAGGAGGCCCTCACAGGTAGTGACATTGGTATCAGTGGCTGACCCTCTCCTGCCCTTCCCCATGTCCCACGTGAACAGGATTTCTTTGTGCAACAGAGTCCCCTGTCTCTCTTGCTCATGTGCCCGCACTTCTACTACTGAATCTTGGTACCCAGGACTATAAGTGAGTGACCTTGACCCGCCTCAGATTTCTAGGGGAAATTGTCTGGTGGATACACACTTCCAGGTGAGGTCATGTGGTACAACTGTACTTCCATGTGAGATTTCCTGGTGCACATAAGCTCTGAGGTGTGGCAGGACTCTTTATTGTGTCTGCCCTTCTAGGCCAGGCATGTTTTTATACCTTTGCTCTATGAGTCTGCCTATAAATCTTAACTTTTAGATCAAATGCCCTCACAGAGCTGCTCTTCTAGATGAGGTTTACTCTCATTCATACACGCCTAAGTGGGTACCTGAAATTCACACACACACACACACACACACACACATCTCAGCATCACCCCTTGTGCTCTGAAATCAGACTCTCCTTGGCACCTGCATCTGCACATGGCGTCCCTAGTTGCCTTGTACTTGCAAAAGAATCCTGCAATACCCATATCTGTGTGGCTATTGAACTTTCAGATGAGACTGGTGCACCTTCAATTCTGGGTGATGACCCCTGGTAGATGCAGACTTCAAAGTGACAGGTAACCTTTGTGCTGGTGACTCTCAGATGAATTCCCATGCTGCAGCTTAATACACAAGAGAGACTTGTCTGGTGCAAATGTAGTTCACTCTGTTATACCTGCTATTTAGAGAATGGGTCACCTGGGTAGACCTCCAGTTCCTGCCATGTCTGACACTGACGGCTTTTTCATCTGAGTTTCTCTAAGCTTCTTCAGATCAATTTGATATTCTCAGACATGCAATCACTTTCCAGATGTGACTCTGTGTGTTGCATGCAAACATCGAGTCCATGGGGTGCTTGGACTATCAGGTTAGGCACCTGATACACAGATGCCTTCAGATGAAACTTCCTGCTGTACTCGCATGCAGAGACAAGAAGAGCTGATGTACTGGTTTTCTCAATTGAGGACTGTGGTGGTTTGAATATGCTTGACCCAGGGTGTGGAATTATTAGGAGGTGTGGCTTTGTTATAATAGGTGTGGCCTTGTTGGAGGAAGTATGTCACCATGTAGGTAGGCTTCGAGGTCGCCTGCTGCTCAGACTCCACCCAGGATAGAATGGGAACCTCCCCCTGTCTGCCTCTTGCAGAAGACAGTTTCCTTTAGATCAAGATGTAGAACTCTTGGCTCCTCCCGCAACAGGTCTGCCTGCATGCAGCCCTGCTTCCTATCATGAGGGTAATGGACTGAACCTCTGAAACTGTAAGACAGCTACAGTTAAATGCTTTCTTTACAACAGTTGCCTTGTTCATAGTGTGTGTTCACAGTAATAGAAACCAAACTACAGTAAGTATTCTTGGAGCATCTCAATTTCCAAGTAGCTCCTCTCTAGTTCACCTGCATTCACAAAGGAATGTCCCTGGTGCAGCTCCATCCCATATGATCACCACTGGTGCATCTGCCCTTGCAGCTGAGCCTGTCTCCTGCTCCTGTGCTCCCAAGCAAGTCACCCTGGAGCACCTAACAAGTAATGACAATCATGTTGCTGCATCTGCAATTGCAAATGACACTCCTTGATATGCCTGCACATGTGATGAGGACGGCTGGCGCTTACATATCCAAGCACTGCTGCATGGGGCACCTGCATTTCTGGATACCACATCCTGGTGTATCTTCCCTCTGATGTCCGAGCTGATGGGACACATGCCCTCCAGGTGAGACAACCTTATGGATACGTATTCATTCACTGGAGTCCTGCACTTGCACAAGCCTGCAGGGCCCTGAAGTGTGCATTTCTGGGTGACTTCTTCTGTACCCTGAGACTCTTATGCACCATTCTGAAAGCAGCAGCAGGACACTATCTTCTGCAGGCAGCCAGGAGGGGACTTTCACTCAACACAGAGTGAAACCTGAGCACTAGGAATCCTCAAAGCCCACCTACAAGGTGACACACTTCCTGCAACAAGGCCACACCTCCTGTGTTACCCAAGTAATGATTATTTGCCTGCACTTATAGCTGAGTCTCCTCACTGAACCTGAATGCCCCACTTAGACTCTCTGGAAAAGATGAGCCCCGAGAAGAACAACTGTCATAGGTACCAACAGCGAGTCACCATTGCTTCCTATTTAAGTTTTAACTAGCCTTCAGTGCAGTTAAGTTACTGTGTTATTTTCTTTTACCTTCTTCTATTCCATTTCCCATGAATCCTTTCCTTGTTGAGATCTAAGTTTCTATTTAATATCCCTTCTGCCTAGAGAACTGTTCCCGATAATCTTGAAGAGGGCCTTCTCTAATGTTCTAGTTTGCTTTTTGGTGCTGTGAGGAGACACTGACCAAAACCAGCCTGGGGAGGAAAATGTCCATTTCATCCTAAAGGCCCAGGCCACAATTCCTCATGGAGGGAAGTCAAGGCAGGTCTCAGCGCAGGAGGTAGGAAGTGAAGCAGACAGTATGGATAATACTGCTCACCAGCTTGCAGATTGCTTCTCCAGCTGCTGTGTTTGATGCAGCGCAGAACCACCTGCTGGTGATGGAACCTTTCATAGTGGACAGGCTCTGCCACACCAATCAGTAATCAAGATCATTTCTCACAGACATGGCTACAGGGCAATCTGATCTGGGCACTTCCACAGTGAGACACTCTCAAATGACTAGACTAAGTTAAATCTACAGCAGTAACTAAGTGGAATACCTGGTAAAGAGTTCTCCAACTCCTGCTTGAGAAAGAGTCTCATTCTCCATATATATGTATATGTGAAATTTGTGTACATGTTTATAAATATTTGTGTGTTGTATTTACATATCCTTTTGACTGTGATGAGAAATTATTGGAAACTGTCATCATGGAAAAGATTTTAGGCACAATCACATGATTATAAATGGCCTAGGTATCCTCCCCCTATCAGAATTCAGTCCATGTGCCCCCTATAGCATAGAGCATAGTGCTGCTCCTCTTTCTTTCTCTCTCTCTCTCTCTCTCTCTCTCTCTCTCTCTCTCTCTCTCTCTCTCTCTCTCTCTCTCTCTCCCTCCCTCCCTGCCTCCCTCAGAGAGTTAATAATGAAACATGCTGTGTTCTGAAACCCCTTCCTTATATTTGTTTCTGCAAAATACACACACACACACACACCTAACATATGCATGCACACACACACCTATGTATGCATACACACACACCTAACATATGAATGCATACACACACACCTAACATATGCACACACAACACACACACTCACTCCTAACATATGCATGCATACACACACACCCCTAACATATGCATGCATTTACACATACACCCCAACATATGCATGCGTACACACCTAACATATACATGCGAACATACATATACCTAACATATGAATGCATACACTCAAATGCACACACCCCTAACATATGTATGCATACACACACACCTAACATATGCATGTGTACACACCTAACATATACATGCATACATACACACACCTAACATATGAATGCATACACACACCTAACATATGCATACATACAAACACACCTAACATATGCATGCATACACAACTAACATATACATGTATACATACACAAACCTAACACATGCATGCACACACACACACCTAACATATGCATACACACACACACACACACACCTAACATACGCATGCTTTCCTGGTAGTTTTTCTCTTCTCCACTCCAGGACTGCAGTGGTGAACACAGTGCTCTATGACTTGTTCACCAGGCTTCTTGATTCCACCCCCAAGAATCTCTAATTTTCCTCCTTTCCTCCTCTGATGCAAATGGAGCGATTTAGAATACTCTTTACCTATTAAGTCCAGTAGCTCTTTCCTTTTCCTTGGTGGAGGCGGATATACAACTCTTGGCTTCTTGCGTGGAGAGAAACCACATCATCACAAGCCACCCACCAGCCTCTGTGATTCTTGGATTTGGAGTCTGATCAGCAGCTCATAAAGAGACCTTGAGAATTCAGTGAAATTCTCATTTTGTTCCTTTTAGGATAATGTGTGTGTCTGCTGACAGTCTCCATCCAGTCATGCACTGTGGTCATCTAACACTTGGTTTTCTATCAAATCTATTGGTAGCTGTTTCTTCTCTGTGGTTTTCTTGGTTCCCACATCTCTAGTGTGTATCTGTTGACAGACAGATCCCTTCCTTAGTATGGCTCACGGTATGCTGAATCTCTACATACAAACATTTTCTCACTATAAGCAATGGCTGCTACTCTGTCTCACACAGTTTGTTGAAGTGAGCCCAGGCTGCTGAATGAGCTTGGCTCTCCACAAGTCCAGTTCAAGCCTGGTTGGCATGTATATGTGGTGTCCCTTGCTCTGGAGGCTAGAGGTCTCCTCTTCCTGCCTCACCTTCTGGTTGAGTGCCCACAACTCCCAGAATGTATTTATACACTTTGCTGCCTGAGTGGGAGGCAATTCTCAGCACTGAGGGACATCCGGGGTGTTCTCTGGAGACCCCAAGATGGCTTCCATTACACAGAGAGAGCTTGGAGGTCTCAAGGCATTGTGTATTTCTGTATCTCTATTCTGTGTAGGCTCTCTCCTCTGATTCTCTGCCCCCAAGGTATCCAGCTACCCCAATCTCCCCAAGAAACCCAAGGGAGAGACCTCTTGGCTCCATCTGGTGGAATTGAAACTCTTGCATGCAGAAACAGTGGAGAATGTGTGGCTCTTTGGAATAACCCCATGCTTCCTGTCAGCTGCTACCTGCCCTGTGCTTCTTGGGTTTGTCCCTTGCTAACAGCTAGTTCTGGTGGGGATGGCCATTGCTTGTGACTGGCAGAAGTCACAATGTAAGTGTGTATTTTCTATTGCACAAAAGGTTGTGTTCTCTAGGTCTGGCCCTGCTGCTTGTACTTAGGTCTTTAAATTCGTTTAATTAAAGGAGAGTTGCACCATCCCCCACTCCTCTCTCCAACCCCTGTCCTGTCATCTCTGTTCCCTCTTACCTGCTGTGTGTTTTTAGTGTTGCCATGGGTGTAGCTTCCCTGACATGGATAGAAGGCCCAATCTTGCACCAGACCTTCCTGGTATCTTACACTTTCTGCCTCCTCTGCCACTATGGTCTCTGTGCCTAGCATATTAGGGCTCTGTTGTATGTGGATGTATCAGTTTGGCCTGAGCAACCACAAAAAGATTTTCTCTGAGGTAGGAGTACTACAGATTTCAGCAATGGTCTCTGTGTGAAAGAAAAACAAGTTTCATTTTAAAATTAGTTTAGGTTTTGTTTTATTTTATCTTTTTGTGTGCATAGGTGTTAGGCCTGGACCAAGGTCTCTGTACACTGTGCATGGGCATGCAGTTCCCTAAAAGTCCAGTAGAGGGAGACAGACCCCCCTGTTCCTGCAATCGCACAGAGATGTTTGCCAACATATTGGAGCTCAGGCATTGAATGCAGGTCTTCTGGAAGAGCTGCAGTGCACTGACCTGCTGGGCCATGTCTTTGGCTGCCATCACCTGAAGAGAGGATATATTTTATGAGTAGCCATATCAACACTTGTCTGTGGCTATAAGTATTTGGAAAGCAGTGAGGAATTACCCTGGTTCAAGAAGGTGCCTGTAGCATGTTCTCCTGTATGGGGCCTAACTTCACTAGACACAAGTAGTTGGCTAGGTCTGTAGTCCCACATGTGATCTGTCTCCTATTGACCAAGCTGTCAGTCCAATTGCTGCTTCTCCCCATGATTTAAATGCCACCATTGCACATTTAGGACAATGCTGTTTAAATGCCACTATTGCACATTTAGGACAATGCTGGTCATTGTTAAGATTCACAGGAAACAAGGCTGGGGTGATTGCTTTCTACACGTGGCTACTTGCACGGCACCTTCTGATACTGTGTCAGCTAGACCCACAGGAGGATGCTTTTAGTCAGACCTAGCTTTAGTCCTCGAAGTCCTATGTCCAAAGTGCCAGGTGTCTTCAACAATATGGGCTTTGCTTAAATTCTGGGAGGCAAAAAAGGGGAGTGATGATCAACCATATTGTCTGTGGCCGTCTCCTGGTCTCCTCTGAGCAAACACTCAAGAGGATATTATTCATGCCTGGTACTGTGCAGTTATTTTTCAACAGTCTATGGCTCTTGGAGGAAGAATTTTATTTAAAAATGAATGTGTATGTTCATGTGTACATGCAATGTTTTGTAAATATAAAATAATAAGAGCACTGTGTATATCTCAAATGTCCTTATTGCTATTTATGTCTGCTCCCTCTTTAAGCGCGCCCTAATTTTTTTCTAGTTTCCTTTTCATATCTGATGTTCAGCACTATGGTTCTTTCTGCTTTCATGGTTTCTCTAACTCCAGACATATGCTCACATCCGAGGCTCTAGAGTTAGGAACCACAGACGATTGGGAACCTGTGGCTTTCATGTTTCTAGGTCTGGGCTACCTCACCCAATGCCTTTCTTTTCTAGTTCAGACCATTTGGCTGCAGAGTTTATGATTTCATTTTTCTTTCCAGCTGAACAGTATTCAGTACTAGCATGCAAGGACCAAATCATCATTGTCTGTGGATCTTCTGAAGGACATTAAAGTTGTTACCATGCCTTAGATAGTGTGAATCAAGTGGTAAGGAATATGGCTGAGCAAATATCTGTGGGGTAGGATGTCGGATCTTTTGGACATGTGCCTGCCAAGGAGTGGAATAGCTGGACCAAGGTCACACAGTATATTCATAGGTAGGTTGCTGAGAATTCTGACACCGCACTCTCTCCTAGGCACAACACAAAGGGACATAGCAAGCTTCCTGGTGCTTTATGACTATCCAGTGACACGTTGTGTGCCTGACTCTTGCTTAAATCAGCTGGTGCCTGGAGACACTGACATTTTACTATCACTAGTGACACCACTGGGGACACTCTTGGTGTCCTGTTCTTCCCATTTCTGTAAAGTCATGATCCCCCTGCCTCGGTTTTCAAAGTGTTAGGATTACATCTCTACCTCAGGGAAACTTGAGAGGACTTGGCCAAAGAACATTACACATGCCCTTTGGTTACCTCTTGGACACTCTGCCCTTTGGTTACCTTTTGAAGACTTCCCTTTGGTTATACCTTGAACACTCCCTGTAGCAGAATACTGTCTTCAAGGGGAGCTCGGCCATTATTCCATATTCTGTCTGCATGAGTGAGAGGAGAGTCCTCTGCAAAGATAGGCAGAGTGAGCAGCCTTGGGGTAGAAGGGACCACATGGCAAGGAAGAATGCCATATTTCAGCAGCTGGAACACATGCTTTTGTCTTCCTAGAGACTGGGTTTGGTCTATTGGAAACATTCCTTGGCCACCAGCTTTTCCAAGTTTCTCTTGCTGAATTGGGCTGCTTGCCTGTTCCTTTGGCCTCGCACTTTCCTTTCACAGAAGGTCACACCATCATCCAAGCTAGCCAGCAGCTCTTGATCTTCCTGCCTTTCTTGGTTTTCAAGTGTTGCTGTTATCGGCGTCCATCACCGCAGCTCAACATCAGATTGCATGTCATACACAGCTCCGTTCATTGTATGTCAGAAACATCATGATATGAACAATACACACTGTCTCTTTGCCCGGTGCTTCTCTTGGCTTTTCAATTTCCTTTCTGCTACTTTCTCAGACTTCTGTGTATGAATATAAATTCATCTGTCATTACTCCCACCAGCTTCCTTTATGGGTTCTGGTTTTGCTGACATATATAGAAACCTTTCCCCCCTGGCAGCTTACAAGGGACTCCCCAATTAGGAATTATCAAGTCAGCGTGTGGTTTCATTTGCTATGTACAATCTGTAACCTGTTGCTATTTGTTTGAGATACACCAGGAAGTTCAGATCCATTCTTCACCTTCAAATGTCTATGCTGTTTTCCCAGTACATTGGTCTTAACCTTCACCTAAGACGCCTAGGAAAACAGGAGAGGCTACACTCACCCTTTCCTGTGTTCTGCAGGCAAATGACTACAAAGACTCCCTCAGTGTGACTTACAGCACACTGCTAACCCTTCCCACCTGACACCATAGTAGACTCAGACCCTACAAGTAAAAATACTTAGATTCCCTGAAGATGAAATGAAGCTCTCCTTCCCAATGCTTCATTAGAGGAAAACGGCTATGAGCTCAACTCTGAGCCATCTCTCCTTCCAGGTCTTAAGAAGGGGCTCACTGGATCCTGAGAGCTACACACACAACGCCACCTGAGAAGAGGCTTCCCGAGGGAAATGTGTCCTTCTTCCATACTCTCCTGAGATCCCTGATGCCAGTGTCCCCACACTCTTCCTTTAAATACCTATCTATATAGGACAATGGCCTCCAGCTGGCAACCCCAGGGAGCTTAGAGTCACAGCACTGTTCTAGGCCACTGACCCCACCTTACACAAGCCCTGCCCACTGCAATGGACCTCTTCTTCTACAGTGCTCCTTCCACACTTCAGCGTCTCTTCCCACTTCCTTACCTGCCCGTCCAATAAGCTACCACCTGTCCCCACTACAAGGATCCCTCCTTGCTCCCTTTAAATAATCCTCTCAAATGAATTCCCTCCTGTTAGCTCAGATAGCTTTAGTTGAGTGTAGTGCCATTTATTAAAGTTCTCTCCCCAGGAACCCACGTGCCCTCCACAGATTGTATACAATTACCACACCCAAGGATTTGTTCTCATGTGGGCTCACCTGAATCAATATAGTTTATGTACAGCGCGTATCCACAGCAGCACACGCTAGACCTTCTGCAGCAGGGTTTCTGGTACATTCTTTTTTTCTCCACCAGATGTAACCTGTCTGTTGTAGCTGGTCGGTGGTGGCACATGCCTTTAATTCCAGCACTTGGGAGGTAGAGGCAGGCAGATTTCTGAGTTCCAGGCCAGCCTGGTCTACAGAGTGAATTCTAGGACATACAGGGCTATATAGAGAAACCCTGTCTCAAAACAAAGCAAAACAAAAAACAAAACAAAACAACAACAAAACAACCACAACAACAAAAACAACCAAACAAAAAAGAGTCTATTGAAAAGTTATAATCAAAGGTGTATGTTGATTTGTACTGTTAGTTGAGGGTGAACTTAGAAGGTAGAATGGAGTTTAATTATTCAGAGTTGTGTGGGCATCTCCTCTAATAGTTTTCCTCTGTTAAAGAGTTTCCTAGAAGGCCAGCATTTGGGGGTGAAGCCCTATAGAAGGCCACAGGATATCCCTAGCTGCATCCTGCCTGGGGTGGTCTGCTGTGATCTCCTTACCCCCTCAAGAGGAAGCCCCATATTAGACTGTCTCTGGAAGCAACAGCTGCACCTCTCATCAGAATGCAGGTAAGGGGTAGCTGCCCCCTCGTCCCCAACTGCTCCCCAGGAACTTGAGATGATTCTCCAAGGAAAAGGAGCCAGTGCTTGCTCAGTCTTTGTCCAGGAAAGGGGGTGGTGAGAGTCTTCAATCAGTGCTGTGAGTCGCCCATGCCTTTGAAATGTGGGTTTCCTTGATAAGCATTGAGCAGTTTCCTTGCTTTGTTCACCAGCCTGAGGCAAGCATGCGGGTAGACTCTGAGGAGGAACTGTTTGCTGAGTGTGGGCCTGCAGATCCTCGTGACAGTCATTGTTGGGCTATATGAAGGGCTTTGGGGGTTCTGGGTCATGGAGACTAAAAGGCTTTGCTGCCAATGTTCTCCAGAATTGCAGTGAGTGTGGTAAGTGAAGCCACTTTCCCTGGTTGTGGGCAATCTCTAGGGAGGTGGCTGTGCTGTGTGTGGAGTGAGTAGCCTGACCCAGTGCAGTTCTTGCTCAGCTCCTTTGCAGACCACGCTTCCTGTGGCATTCTTGCTCTGCCCCTTTGCAGACCATGCCTCCTGTGGCAGTGTAGCTCAGCCCCTTTGCAGACCACGCCTCCTGTGGCAGTCTTGCTCTGCCCCTTTGCAGACCACGCCTCCTGTGGCAGTCTTGCCCTGCCCCTTTGCAGACTAAGCCTCCTGTGGCAGTGTAGCTCAGCCCCTTTGCAGACCACGCCTCCTGTGGCAGTCTTGCTCTGCCCCTTTGCAGACCATGCCTCCTGTGGCAGTGTAGCTCAGCCCCTTTGCAGACCACGCCTCCTGTGGCAGTCTTGCCCTGCCCCTTTGCAGACTAAGCCTCCTGTGGCAGTGTAGCTCAGCCCCTTTGCAGACCACGCTTCCTGTGGCATTCTTGCTCTGCCCCTTTGCAGACCATGCCTCCTGTGGCAGTGTAGCTCAGCCCCTTTGCAGACCACGCCTCCTGTGGCATTCTTGCCCTGCCCCTTTGCAGACTTAGCCTCCTGTGGCAGTGTATCTCAGCCCCTTTGCAGACCACGCCTCCTGTGGCAGTCTTGCCCTGCCCCTTTGCAGACTAAGCCTCCTGTGGCAGTGTAGCTCAGCCCCTTTGCAGACCATGCTTCCTGTGGCATTCTTGCTCTGCCCCTTTGCAGACCATGCCTCCTGTGGCAGTGTAGCTCAGCCCCTTTGCAGACCACGCCTCCTGTGGCATTCTTGCCCTGCCCCTTTGCAGACTTAGCCTCCTGTGGCAGTGTAGCTCAGCCCCTTTGCAGACCACGCCTCCTGTGGCAGTGTATCTCAGCCCCTTTGCAGACCAACCACAACGCCACCTGAGAAGAGGTTTCCCGAGGGAAACGTGTCCTTCTTCCATACTCTCCTGAGATCCCTGATGCCAGTGTCCCCACACTCTTCCTTTAAATACCTATCTATATAGGACAATGGCCTCCAGCTGGCAACCCCAGGGAGCTCAGAGTCACAGCACTGTTCTAGGCCACTGACCCCACCTTACACAAGCCCTGCCCACGGCAATGGACCTTTTCTTCTACAGTGCTCCCTCCACACTTCAGCGTCTCTTCCCACTTCCTTACTTGCCCGTCCAATAAGCTACCACCTGTCCCCACTACAAGGATCCCTCCTTGCTCCCTTTAAATAATCCTCTCAAATGAATTCCCTCCTGTTAGCCCAGATAGCTTTAGTTGAGTGTAGTGCCATTTATTAAAGTTCTCTCCCCAGGAACCAAAGTGCCCTCCACAGAATGTATACAATTACCACACCCAAGGATTTGTTCTCATGTGGGCTCACCTGAATCAATATAGTTTATGTACAGCGCGTATCCACAGCAGCACACGCTCCACCTTCTGCAGCAGGGTTTCTGGTACATTCTTTGTTTCTCCACCAGATGTAACCTGTCTGTTGTAGCTGGTCGATGGTGGCACATGCCTTTAATTCCAGCACTTGGGAGGTAGAGGCAGGCAGATTTCTGAGTTCCAGGCCAGCCTGGTCTACAGAGTGAATTCTAGGACATACAGGGCTATATAGAGAAACCCTGTCTCAAAACAAAGCAAAACAAAAGAAAACAAAACAAAACAACAACAAAACAACAACAACAACAACAACAACAAAAACAACCAAACAAAAAAGAGTCTATTGAAAAGTTATAATCAAAGGTGTGTGTTGATTTGTACTGTTAGTTGAGGGTGAACTTAGAAGGTAGAATGGAGTTTAATTGTTCAGAGTTGTGTGGGCACCTCCTCTAAGAGTTTTCCTCTGTAAAAGAGTTTCCTAGAAGGCCAGCATTTGGGGGTGAAGCCCTATAGAAGGCCACAGGATATCCCTAGCTGCATCCTGCCTGGGGTGGTCTGCTGTGATCTCCTTACCCCCTCAAGAGGAAGCCCCATATTAGACTGTCTCTGGAAGCAACAGCTGCACCTCTCATCAGAAGGCAGGTAAGGGGTAGCTGCCCCCTCGTCCCCAACTGCTCCCCAGGAACTTGAGATGATTCTCCAAGGAAAAGGAGCCAGTGCTTGCTCAGTCTCTGTCCGGGAAAGGGGG
The DNA here is from genome assembly GCF_978045245.1 of Mus caroli. NCBI lineage: Eukaryota > Metazoa > Chordata > Mammalia > Rodentia > Muridae > Mus > Mus caroli. The sequence goes on along the minus strand of NW_028227260.1, from coordinate 35,545,454 downwards.
TGGTGAGAGTCTTCAATCAGTGCTGTGAGTCGCCCATGCCTTTGAAATGTGGGTTTCCTTGATAAGCATTGAGCAGTTTCATGGCTTTGTTCACCAGCCTGAGGCAAGCATGCAGATGGACTCTGAGGAGGAACTGTTTGCTGAGTGTGGGCCTGCAGATCCTCGGTGACAGTCATTGTTGGGCTATCTGAAGGGCTTTGGGGGTTCTGGGTCATGAAGACTAAAAGGCTTTGCTGCCAATGTTCTCCAGAATTGCAGTGAGTGTGGTAAGTGAAGCCACTTTCCCTGGTTGTGGGCAATCTCTAGGGAGGTGGCTGTGCTGTGTGTGGAGTGAGTATCTGACCAAGTGCAGTTCTTGCTCAGCCCCTTTGCAGACCCCGCCTCCTGTGGCATTCTTGCTCTGCCCCTTTGCAGACCATGCCTCCTGTGGCAGTGTAGCTCAGCCCCTTTGCAGACCACGCCTCCTGTGGCAGTCTTGCCCTGCCCCTTTGCAGACTAAGCCTCCTGTGGCAGTGTATCTCAGCCCCTTTGCAGACCAACCACTCCTCATGTGGCAGTCTAGCTCAGCCCCTTGGCAGACCACGCCTCCTGTGGCAGTCTTGCTCTGCCCCTTTGCATACCAACCACTCCTCATTTGGCAGTCTAGCTCAGCCCCTTGGCAGACCACGCCTCCTGTGGCAGGAGTGCTTTCAGGAGAAGCTGAAGCTTCTTGTCTCTCTTGCCTCCACAGCCCCTTTTATCCCCCTCCTCCTTACAGGTCACTTTCCCACATTCATGCATTCACATCTTTTTTATTTCAAGACAAAACCTCTGTTTTTGACCAGATCTCTCTGTGTGGTCAGAGGTTTGGCACTGTCCATTAATACCTGAGCGCGCATTTTCTGGTACACAACCCAAGCAACGAGTGTCCAGTCCCGGAATCTTTCAGTTGGCCAACGTTCACCCAGGAGGGGCAGAGCCCCCTGGAGCCGTTCCTCATTCTCTGCCCTGCTGCTGGCAGGTCCAGCTTTGTACCTAACCAGTGAAGGCAACCGCCAGAGCTGCTGTGAGTGAGAGCATGCTCAAAATGGCTGAGTGATAGTCTGAAGATAACATTTCACATCCCTCAAATTCTTTCCACTCCTTCTGCAAGTGCTCTGTAAGCCTTAGGCTAGGGCTGATATGTGAACCACTTCACATAAGGAAAAACATACCTGCTACTTTAAACACAGTCTGAAACCCAGGGGGAAACTCCCATATGTAGAAGAGATTTAAAATTTCAAATATTTTTGAGAAAATAACATGGAGTACGGTGGATGGTAACCACAGGCAGCTGATGGTCTGATAAGCACTCTCCTTGCCCCCTTCTCCGAAGACTGGCTTATCTGCCCAGTCCTGAAGCTGTTCTTTGTTGGTTCTGCCTTTCCTTTTGATGCATTAGCTCAAGAAACCACAAAGTCACCCTGGAAGCATAGGAGATTTTCAGTCCTGGGAAACTACTGCTCAGTGAGGTTGAATTTGAATCCCAAGGATACCCAGCAACAGAACTGTGGTGTTGGTGTGAGTTTCTCTACTTCGTGCTTCATCTCAGGTGTCTCTGATCAAGAAAGTTGGGACTCTTCCAGGACCAGTAAGTGGGAGTCCGTGGGTTGCGGAGCAGGATGGGGGAGGGTATAGGGGGATTTGGAGATACCATTTGAAATGTAAATGAAAAAAATATCTAATAAAAATCAAAAAAGAGAAAGGAAGACAAAAATAACTAGAGCTCAAATACTAACACACACATATTCACACACACACAAAGACTTGCACCTCCATGCAAGCGGTATCATGGGAAGTGACCATGAGCATTGAAGGAAGTTGCAACATGTAAATAAAGATGACATACTTGGACCTAGCCAAGAAGAGTCATCCTTGGGGCTCTGGGGCGGGGAGGGGAGCAAAGCAACTTCTTATTGAATCTGCAGCCCTTGGAAACTCTGAGATTCCTTCCCACATTGCCCCTGTCTTCCCTCATAGGAATCAGGCCAACTGTGCCTGGGCTGTATGTGAGGAGTAGCCCTTCCTTGTGGGCAGAAGACTCAGGAAGCATCTGCTAGTGCCAAGTCTCATGGTCTACCAGTTACCCAGGGATACCATCCCTGCCTCACCTAGCCACCTTTAAGAATGCTCTGCGCATCCATCCCTCACTCACTAGCCACCTTTCAGATCATTCTGCACAGCTGGAATGCTCTGCGCATCCATCCCTCACTCACTAGCCTCCTTTCAGATCCTTCTGCACAGCTGGAGTGCTCTGCACATCCATCCCTCACTCACTAGCATCCTTTCAGATAGTTCTGCACAGCTGGAATGCTCTCCACATCCATTACTCATTCACTAGCCACCTTTCAGATAGTTCTGCACAGCTGGAGTGCTCTGCGCATCCATCCCTCACTCACTAGCCTCCTTTCAGATAGTTCTGCACAGCTGGAGTGCTCTGTGCATCCATCCCTCACTCACTAGCCTCCTTTCAGATAGTTCTGCAGAGCTGGAATGCTCTGCACATCCATCCCTCACTCACTAGCCTCCTTTCAGATATTTCTGCACAGCTGGAACGCTCTGTGCATCCATCCCTCACTACTAGCCTCCTCTCAGATAGTTCTGCACAGCTGGAGTGCTCTGTGCATCCATCCCTCACTCACTAGCCTCCTTTCAGATAGTTCTGCACAGCTGGAGTGCTCTGTGCATCCATCCCTCAGTCACTAGCCTCCTTTCAGATAGTTCTGCACAGCTGGAACACTCTGTGCATCCATCCCTCACTCACTAGCCTCCTTTCAGATAGTTCTGCACAGCTGGAGTGCTCTGCGCATCCATCCCTCACTCACTAGCCTCCTTTCAGATAGTTCTGCACAGCTGGAGTGCTCTGTGCATCCATCCCTCACTCACTAGCCTCCTTTCAGATCCCTCTGCACAGCTGGAGTGCTCTGCACATCCATCCCTCACTCACTTGCCTCCTTTCAGATAGTTCTGCACAGCTGGAACGCTCTGTGCATCCATCCCTCACTCACTAGCCTCCTTTCAGATAGTTCTGCACAGGTGGAATGCTCTGCGCATCCATCCCTCACTCACTAGCCTCATTTCAGATAGTTCTGCACAGCCGAAGAATGCAAATCCAAATCCCTGTGTAGGATCTGAACTCAGAAGTCCAAAATGGGGTCCTTGGTGCATTTCCTCAACTCCTTTCTGGTTAGAGGCTTGAGCCAGCAGATCATGTCTGAGGAATGTGAAAATCAGTCTGTAGGAAGTGATGGGATTAAGAAATCTGGTGGATCTATGCTCAGGAGCAAGCCATACCCTGCTCTGCACTCTCGTTTTCTATGTGTGTGTGTGTGGGGGGGGCAGTCTGACCATTTGTAGGTTAAACAACAGATAGCTCAGAGTCTAACTGTGCCGCCCCCTCCACTATCCTCTACCCCCACTTCCTTCTAGGTCTCTCATTTCCCATTGACCTCCCTGGACAGAAGTCAGGACTTCTTGGCTTCCATGGATCTTGAAGCCTCATTTAAATGAGACTCTAGGTCGGTCCACCACGATTACAGTTTGTGAATCACACAGATCTTCCAAAATGATATAAAGCCAAGAGACTCCGAGGATGGAAGTGCCTAGCGTCCGTGGGGTCCAACCACTACTCCATATATCACCAGATTACCATTACTACAGGGAACGAATGGTCAGGCAAGTCCCCGACATTTCTATACTCTCAGAGCGGTGGGGCTCCCTTTGACCTCCTGATACACCCATTGCCTGGGACACTCTGTTTGTTGGTCATAAGAACTTGGCCTTAGAGTATCAGCCTTCCTTTTTAGGTCATAGTCCCATTCCCTGCTTTCCTTAGCTCCAAGAGAGGCTCCAGGCTCTCTGACTATTTCCTGCCAGTCTGTATGCCTCTGGGGTACAGAGTCCAGCAGAGCCTCAGGATCTAGGTCGGCAGGCAAGCCAGTTGAATCACTGTACATGAATTTGTGAGGTGACATCACCCGGCAACATCATCTTCTCCTTGGAATCAGGATATGGAGCACAGGAAATGGGTAGTTAAAGGGTCTCTAGTGTCCCTGAGACACATGTGAATGGAAGCAGTGGTCTCTAGTGTCCCTGAGACACATGTGAATGGAAGCAGTGGTCTGAAAGGTGGAGAGAGTGGTCATCCCACCCAGATGGGAGTGCCCTCTGAGCATGCCTATAAGAGATGCCTCCATTGAGTTTAGCCACCCCTGGGATTCTCTCTCACCTGTCTTTGTCTAAAGGCTCCTGCCTAAGCATATCAGTGATACTTTCCAGCATCTTCTGCAATGCTCAAGAAATGAGTCTGGCTACAGTACATTTATTGAATGAGCTGAATGAATTGTGTTAATGGGAGGGTATGAGTAAGGAAGGGGTGCGTGTCTGCATAGGTAGGTTAGTCCCACAACATCGAAGTTTGTAAGGACATGGCACATTTGGATCCTCTGCCCAGTCAGATCCTGGCTAGTCCCTGAGCTTCAGTGAATACTGTGATGTCACTCTAACCAAACTAAGCCCATACTCTATAGGAGAAAGTCACTGTTTGTGGAGAACAAAGCCATGAATGAGGCTTTGGTTTTTACCTGCTATGGTGTCCTGGGCAGGTTACTTCACCTCTGTCCTTAAAGTGGGCATGGAGGGCGGGGATTTGATGACTGTATGTTGTTTGATGTTTGGGAGGACAATGCTTGTCATCTTTGCAAGCATACACACGAAGGAATTGTTGTGTTTCAGGAACCACTAGTAGCTTTTTGAAATATCTGAGTTCTCCAGATCAGTCCACAAGGCTGTTGCTAGAAGCCTGTCTTGTTCTGAGCATGGCTTCTGCAGCACCCTCCTCCCTCCCAGAGTAACTACACTGACTCTCTGAGACCCTGCAGTAAAGTGCTACCTCCTCAGTGCCTGTATACTTGCTGCCCAGCTCATAATCTTCTCAGTGGGGTCTCTTTGCCTCTACTATTTACCTGACTGTCCCCTGGAAGCACTAGCAACTTGCCAAAATGGCCTTTTCTGGCTCTACTCCTCACTGTTCTCGTCTATATATGACCTTCCTGTTGTCTCCTTCGTCTGTGTGTCTTTGTCACAGGGTATTATTCCTGTGTGCAGAGGTTGCCGTCTTCTACGTTAACATTTCCTGCATATTCAAGGATAAAGGAAATAGCATAGGACTGAAAACTATTTTACCCAGGCATGAACTGATGGGTCAAGTTGGCCAGTCTTGTCTTCCAATGGACAGGAAGTTCCCTGTGGTTGCAGAGTCTGCCTTGGAAGGGATTGGGGGTTTGGGCAGTGACAAGAGACCCAGAGTAGGCCTGGGACAGGAGTTGAGTATTCTGTCCATTTTCCTGAAGATAGCAGGGAGCCATGAATGTCTTATGCAGAGCCATTTTGAGACCATGTCTCTTCAAGATGGGGTGGCTGCCTAGGACGTTAGTGTTGGATAGGGCAGATGACAGGGAGCTGGCCCAGGGCAAATGGTTATAAGGCCAGTTAACATACATAGGCAGGTCTATCATAATTGCATCCAACATCTCTACAGAGACTCTGAAAGCTATAAGGGTCTAATAAGATATTTTGTAACCTATAAAAAACCGTAGGTGTCAACCTAGACTAATATACCCTGGAATACTCTCCACCATCATACCTTGATACAGCGAGATATAGATATTTCAAGATGACCTAGATTACTATACCCAACAAAAATCTCCATCACCATACATGGATAAAACACGATATTTCAAGACCAATCCAAATTCAAACAATATCCACCCACAAATCCAAGCAAATGGATGCAGGAAATAAGCTGGAAGTTAAACATGAACAACCCAAATAACCCAATTTAAAATGGTGCACAGTACTCAACAGAGGAATCTCAAATGGCCAAGAAGCACTTAAAGAAGTGTTCAAAGTCCTTAGTCATCAGGGCAATGCAAATGAAACATCTCTGAGATTCCTGTTATACCCATTAAAATGGCTAATATAGAAAAAACAAGAGATAGCACATGCTGGAAAGGATGTGGAGCAAGCAGAACACTCTTTCACTGCTGGTGGGAGGGCAAACTGGCACAACAACTCTGGAAATCATTTTGTTGGTTCCTCAGAAAATTGGGCATAGTACTACCTTAAGAACCAGCAATACCACTCCTGGGCATATACCCAGAAGATGTTCCAACTTGTAATGAGGACACATGTTCCACTATGTTCATAGCAGCCTTATTTATAATAGCCAGAAGCTGGAAAGAACCCAGATGTCCCTCAACAGAAGAATGGATACAGAAAATGTGGTACATTTACACAATGGAGTACTATTCAGCTATTAAAAATCAATTAATTTATGAAATCCTTAGGGAAAGGGAAGTATCTGGAGGATATCATCCTGAGTGAAGTAACTCATTCACAAAAAATACACATGATATTCACTCACTGATAAGGGGATATTTGCCCAGAAATTGAGAATACCCAGGACACAATTTACAAAACACATTAAACTCAAGTAGAAGGAAGATCAAAGGTAGGATACTTCATTCCTTCTTAGAGTGGGGAACAAAATACCCATGGATCCAGTTACAGAGGCAAAGTTCAGAGCAGACCCTGAAGGAATGACCACCCATACTCTGCTCTACTTGGGGATCCACCCCATAAACAACCAACAAACCCAGACACTAGGCAGATGCCAACAAGAGTCTGCTGACAGGAGCCTGATATAGCTTCTCCTGTGAGGCTCTGCCAGTGCCTGGCAAATACAGAAGTGGATGCTCACAGTCATCCATTGGACTAAGTACAAGGTCTCCAATAAAGGAGCCAGAGAAATACCCATGGTGCTGAAGGGGACTGAAGCCCCATAGAAGGAACATCAATATGATCTAACTAGTACCCTCAGAGCTCCTTGGAACTATACTACCAATCAATGAAAATACATGGTAGAACTTGTTGCTCTAGCTATATCTGTAGCAGAGGATGGCCTAGTAGGTCATCAATACGAGGAGAGGTCCTTGGTACTGTGAAGGTTCTGTGCCCCAGTATAGGGGAATGCCAGGACCAGGAATGGTTCTGGGTGGGTTGCAGAACAGGGGGAAGGGAGAGGAGATGGGGATATTCAGTGGGGAATCTAGGAAAATGGATAATATTTAAATGTAAATAAAATTATCTAATAAAAAAGAATTAATTAAAAATAATTTACAAATATGCATTATTTACTAACTGTGGTAGTTTGAATAACAATGGCTTCCATAGGCTCATATATTTGAATGTGTGGTCACCAGGAAATGGCAGTATTTGAGAGGAGTAGGAGGTGTGCTCTTATTAGAGAAAGTGTGTACTTTGGGCTCTCAAAAGCCCAAGCCCGTCCCAGTCTCTCTCTATCTTTTTACTGACTGAAGGTCTGGATGTAAAACTCTCAGCAACTTCTCCAAAACCATGTCTGCCAGCATGCAGCCAAAGCACCCCACAATGACAATGCCTAAACCACTGAAACTGTATGTAAGTCCCAATTAATATGTGTCCTTTTATAAGAGTTGCTGTGGTTATGATGTCTTTTCACAGCAATATAACATTATCAACCAAGGTACCAATTAAAATTATTTTGTAAGAATGTCTATGAACGTAGAGATCATGAATTCATACACACACTTAACATAATAAAAGCAATATATACAATACCAACAGCCAGCATCAACTTAAATGGAGAGAAACTAGAAGCAATCCCACTAAAATCCAGGACAAGACAAGGTTGCCCATACTCTATCTATTCAATATAGTACTTGAAGATCGAGCTAGAGCAATTACAAAACAAAAGGAGATCAAGGAGATACAAATTGGAAAGGAAGAAGTCAAAGTATCACTATTTGCACATAATATGAGAGTATACATAATAGAGCTCCAAAATTTTCCCAGACAACTCCTAGAGCTCATTAACAACTTTAGCAAAGTGCTAGGACATAAAATTAACTTAAACTAATCAATATCCTCATTTTATACAAATGATAAGCAGGCAGAGAAAGAAATTAGAGTAACAACACCCTTAACAATAGACAAAAATAATATAAAGTATCTTGCCAAATTTAGCAAGCAAGTAAAAGATCTATATGATAAGAACTTCCAATCCCTGAAAAAAGAAATTGAAGAAGACCTCAGAAGACGGAAAGATCTCCCATGTTCATGGATAGGTAGGATTGACATAGTAAAAATAACCATCTTACCAAAAGCAATCTACAGATTCAATGCAATCCTCAACAAAATTCCAACACAATTCTTCACAAACATGGAAAAAGAAATTCTCAACTTCATAGGAAAAAAACAAAACAAAACAGGATAGCCAAAACAATTCTCAACAATAAAAGAACTTCCAGGGGGAAATTGCAATAGCTGAACTCAAGCTGAACTATAAAGCAATAGTGATTAAGAAAAAAAAAACATGGTTATTGGTACAGAGACAGACAGAACAAAAAATTAAATATAATCGAAGAACCAGAAGTAACCCACACACCTATGGACACTTGAACTTTGACAAAGAAGCCTAAAACCTATAGTGGACCAAAGAAAGCATCTTCAATATATGTTGCTGGTCTAACTGGCTGTATGTAGGCTGAATATATATATATATATATATATATATATATATATATATATATTCATTCATAGGCTGAATATATATATTCATGAATGAATATATATATATATTCATTCATAGGCTGAATATATATATATATCTATATCTATCTATCTATCTATCTATATCTATATATATATATATATATATATATATATATATATATATATATCACTTTGCACAAAGGTAAAGTCCAAGTGGATCAGGGAACCTAAATATAAAATCAGATACACTAAAAGTAATAGAATAGAAATAGGGAAACAACCTGGAACTCATTGGCTAAGGCAAAAGACAAAGTCAATAGGACAAATGAGCAACCTACAGACTGGTAAAAAATCTTCACTAACCCTACTTCTGTTAAAGAGCTAATATTCAAATATACAAATTACTCAAGAAGGTAATCTCCAAAAAAATGTAAAATGGGGTACAGTGCTAAACAGAAAATTCACAACAGAGAAATCTCCAATGGCAGAAAAGCACAAAAAGAAATGTTAAAAATTTTTAGACAACAGAGAAATGCAAATGCAAACGACCCTGAGATTCCATCTCCTACCAATTAGAATGCTAAGATGAAAAACTCAACTGACAGCAGATGCTGGCAAGGATGTGGATAAAGAACATTTCTTCACTGATAGTGGAATTGCAAACTGGGACAACCAGCCTGGAAATCAATCTGGAAGTTCTTCAGAAAATTGGAAATTTTCTCTGAAGACTGGGCTATACCACTCTTAAGGATATATACTTAAAAGACTCCAGACCATACCCAAGGACACATGCTCTACCATGTTCATAGGAGCCTTATTTATAATAGCCAGGAACTGGAAACAACACAGATGTCCCTCGGCCAAAGAATGGATACAGAAAATGTGGTTTATTTATACAATGGAATACTACTCAGCTACTAAAAACAAGGACATCATGAATTTTGCAAGAAATGGATGGACCTAGAAAACGGCATCCTGAATGAAGTAACTCAGACTCAAATGGAAATGCATGGTATGTACTCACTGAGAAATGGATACTAGGAAATATGTAGAAAGTGTTTAGGATACAACCTACAGATCAAAAAAATGTAACAAGCAGAATGGCTCAAGTGAGGATGCTTCAATCCTACCTAGAAGGGAGAAGGAAATAATCAGAGAAGGCAGAGGGAGGGAGGGACCTGGGTGTGAGAGTGGAGGGAAAGGGAAAGGAGGAACAGAAACAGGTAATGGAGAAGGGGTGTGTGGCAATAGAGAAGCCCAGAGGTTCAGGCGAATGGATGGAAATAAGGAGCCTTCAGGGTGGAAGGTAGGGGGACTTTCTAGAAACGACCAGAGGGTCAGAAAGTGAGAGACTCTCAGGACTCAGTGAGAGTAACCTTAGCCAAAATGCCCAACACAGGGGACAGGGAACTCAAAGAATCCACCACCAGTACATAGAGATGGCATCAATAGGATGGGCTGGATTACTAACCCAGAGTCAAAATTTCTGACCCAGAATTTACTGCAGGGACAAAAATGGAGAAGAGACAGGAGGAAAGATGGAGCAATAACTGACCCATCTTGGGATCCATCTCATGTCCGGGGCAGGGAGGGGCACTAAGGACCAAAACTATTACTGATGATACTATTGTGTGCTTACAGACAGGAGTCTACGTGGCTGTTCTGAGTGGCCCTTCCTGTAGCTGACTGAGACAGACTTACACCCAACCCTTGGACTGAAGTCAGGACCACTATGGTTGAATTAGGAGTAGGCTTGAAGAAGCTGAAGGGAAGAGAGACCCAATAGGAAGACTGGCAGTCTCCACTAACCCAGATCCCAGGAAGTTCCCAGAGACTGAACCACCAAATAGGAGCATAAAGGGCCCGGGCCAAGTCCTCTGGCACATATATAGCAACAGGCTGCCTGGTCTGACCTCATTGGTAGATGTGCTTAATCCCCCAGAGACTTGAGGCCACAGTGAAGCAGGACATCTGGTGGGATGAACATCGGGGTATGAGGAACTGTGGGAGGAGATGGGAGGGCAATGACTGGAATATAAATAAAATAATAAATATTAAATGACTATGGACTACTATGCATAGTCAACTCAATGAAAGCACTATGGCTTCTTTCAATCCTCTCTTCCACGCCCCTTCCAGATAATCAGCTCTTCAGCTGATAATGTTTTATGAACATCCAAGTCACACTTGGAACAACAACACAAGGAATAAAGGCCAGAGTTCTTAAGTCTGAACAATGTTTCTGTTAACCATTATTAACCAAATGTTTTTTGTACTAATACATACCGAGGTGGTCCTTGGCTTTGCAGAACTTGGTAGTTTTCCAACGTGCTCTTCCCTCTTGAATCTTAACCTCTTATATGTAAGTCTTCATAGAAAGTTATAATCATTATGAAATGTATGAGAGCCAGTTCTCTTCAACAGGTACTTAGGCCCTTGCCAGTGAACCACATTCTTCAATAAGCATAAAATTCCTTGGCTTTTGAAAGATACGTTGTAAACTGTCTGACTGCTAACAGGAATTTTAATTTAGGTGAATGCACAGTAGAGTTAGCATGCAAATAATAAGATTCAGACATAGATATTACTGACTCTGAAGTTCAGTGAGATCTTGGTAATAGACTGAGTTCTGAATTCATAGATGACTTAGGATTTGTGACAATAGAAAATCTAGGAGAACGAAACAGATCGATATGTTGGGTATTAGTTATCTTAACTAATAGTTACTATCTGCATTACCTCCCATTCTATTCCTTATCAGTACAGTGTGGCAAATTCATCCTCAAAGCCTTAATTGCTGAGTCAGTGGATTCAGGTCTATCAGGTATAATAGGTAGATTCTCTAGGGTTCTGTTATAAATTAGGCCCTCATGCCCTCCCAGTAGCTCCACATGAAAATATATAATCACTTGAAATGCTACTCAAAAATTTGCACACATCTTAAACTTAGTAGAACCTAAGATTGAAACTGAACAGATAGGGAAATTTGCTCCTGATCCCTTATCTACCATTCTACCCAGTATGCCAAACACAGTTGAACCAGAACATTGGGTAGGATCTCTGGGTCAGTTCATTTGTCCCTGTCATACACCCCATCTACCATAGGGCCTCACAAGTTTAACTCAATCCAGAATTGTAATTAAAGATCCCTCAACCCCACTTCCCTGCCCAATGCTCACCCAACCACCAGTAATGGGCCCTGACAATGCATGGATCCTGGCCCAGAACTATATAGAGAGACCCCTGAGCCAAGTTCCTTCCTACTCACCTGATCATCTGTCAGTCATCCCATTTATCTCATGAAGTTGCATTAGGATAGCTGTGAGTCAGACTTAAAATCTAAACAAAAACTTCAGGTCAGAATCCAAGGGCAAGTCAGCACCTTCCCTTCCTGAACTGTCAGCCATTTCACTCAACTAATCTGGAACAGCATGAAATAAAAACCTGGAGTCAAAGTTGGACCTCCAGGAAGGAATCCCCTGATCCAGATTCCGATGATACCATGCAGTGTCTGGGCCCTGGAGATGCCTGGAGCCCAACCCAGGAGCTCAGTTGGAGACACTCAAAGCCACCCCACTCTGTTTCCTTGTTTATCTATTAGGTTTGAATGAGAAACATCCTCTCTAGTCACAAATACTTGATCCCAAGCTGGTGCTACTCTTTGTCAGAGGCTTAGTGGGTATAATTTCAATGGAGGAGGTGTTCTGGAGATTTGGGGTACTTACTGGTGGATCACGTGTGCACCCACCCAGGAGGTATCTGGACACTCAAATGGAACACACAGACACACATAAATACACACACACACACAGACACACACACACACACAGACACACACACACACAAACACACACACACACACACACACATACACACACACAGAAGCCAGTTAATTTAAAATGCCTTGGCTACTTCAAACCTGGGCATTCTAAAACTATCCCCTGCTACCCCAGGCACAATTGGGGATGTTGCCATTGGTCACTTATCCAATTTTTTACATAGCTCATTGGCTTTATTTCCTGCAGCTCCTACATCCATCCATATCCCACCACTTCATGGAAATTTCTCCTTCTCCTCCTCTCTGCTCCCTTTTCATTCAACTCTAAGGGTCCCATCCCATCTCCTTTGCCCAGTCATTGGCCATTGGCAAATATACTGATTGATCAAAAACCAATTGAGGACAAGGACCTTTAGCATTTGGACACACAGATTCCTGATTGAATCAAAGCATCAGAACCACTCTCCAACAGGAGGTATGCCACTAGAGTTATGATGAATGAGTTTAAGAACTTGTACCATTCAGAATCCACTCTGTTTCATGTATGCAGTTCAAGATGTGAACTTTCACCTGCCATCCCTTCATTCTCCAATCAGGAATTCATGTACCTCTGGAATGATAAGTCCAAATAATCTATATTTACAAGTTGCAGTTTTCACAGTGTTTTATCATAGCAATATAAAAATAAGTAATACATAGATAATAACACAATACAAAGCAGAAATCACGTGTAGTCTGAAACGAGAGCCCTAGGGTAGCTCAGTGGTGAAAACCAAGGGTCACTCAGCTAGATGATAAACTGACAAGTGGGATAACAGTAAGTATCCAAACACACTCACCCCCAAAATTGAGACAAGACATATACACCAAGAAATACCATAAGCATCCTAACTCTAAATGTGTAGATCCTGTCGCAAAACAGAAACTGCATGAATAGCCAAGACAATATACATTTTTCTCAAATCAACACTTAACAGACTAATATTCTAAGCAACATAGCTGGTATATAAGAATTTCAAAATGGCAATTTTCAATATTTCCAAGGAACTCAAAGATGATAGGAACCAATGTCTGAATGAAGACAATGAAAAAAAAAACAGTTAAATAAGGTAATGAAAAAGTTCAATGCATGAAAAAAAAATTTGAGACAGAAACTGAGATGTAAACTCAACCTGAAATAATAATTTGTGTGTGTATGTGTGTTTGTATGTGTGTGTGTCTATGTGTGTCTGAAAGTAACAAAACATCTCATAGTGAAGAATATATTAGGGTAGAAAAAAATCATTACTTAATCAAACAAAATTACTTAATCACACACAGACACACGCACACACACACCAAAATCAAACATAACAAACAACAACAAAAAAACCACCAGTACACAAGGAACAAAGCAACCAGTAAATCTGGAACACAATGAAAACACCGTGGCTCTGGAAAATAATTATTAAGGAGGAAAGAAAACATGGTAAAAGAAATAGAAAATATGTTCCACAAAATTGTGGATGAATAGATAACTGGTCTTAAGAAACCGCAGAGACACTGATAAGTGGATATTAGGAAATAAAGCTAGGAATACCCATGGTAAAATTCACAGACCACACCAAGCTCAGGAAGAAGGAAGACCAGAGTGTTAGAAGGGGGAACAAAATACCAATGGGAAGACTTACAGAGACAAAGTGTGGAGCAGAGACTGAAGGAAAGGCCATCCAGAGACTGCCCCACCTGGGAATCCATCCCATATACAGTTACCAAACCCAGACACTATTGTGAATGCCTACAAGTGTTTGCTGACAGGAGATTAATATAGCTGTGTCCTGAGAGGCTATGCCAGTGCCTGACAAATACAGAAGTGGATGCTCACAGCCATCCATTAGACAGAGCACAGGGTTCCCAATGAAGGAGTTAGAGAAAAGACCCAAGGAGCTGAAGGGGTGTGAGGCCCGATTGGAGGAACATCAATATTAACTAACCAGTACCCCCCAGAAGTCCCAGGGACAAAGCCACCAACCAAAGAGTACACATGGAGGGACCCATGGCTCCAGCTGCATATGTAGCAGAGGATGACCTTGTCGGACATCAATGGGATAAGAGGCTAATATGACCTTCAGACCATTTTAAAAGTCTAAAGTACAAAGATTCTTCTGGGATTCAAAAAAAAAAAAACTCCTCATATTATGTCCCCACAAAATAAACAGAAAACTATATACTTAATACATACAATGGTACAGAATATTCATTACTAAAATATAACTAGAAGGGCCTCTAACTCGGTTGCTCAAATGATTACTCTCTCAAACCTCTTGAGCTGAAACTCAATATTCTACAATGCTCAGAGCATTTTTTCTTTCATTTTGGACATTTGTAATAAAGTAGATAGTAGGATATGAGTAAATTGGATGATAATGTGAAGAAGAAAAAATAGAGAAGAGTAAAATCAGCATTCTAGGATAAAAATTGGATATTATGTATTTAGGGGTTATTATCTTTATTGATAGCAATATTTTAACATGAGTAGATATTCTCTCCTTGAGATATCAATATAAATATTATAATAGCGGGGAGCAGGGGGAAGGGGAAGTGAATAGGGGGGTTTCAGAGGAGAAACTAGGAAAGAGGATAACATTTGAAATGTAAATAAAGAAAATATCTTAAAAATAAAAATATTATAAAGATTTCTCTGTACAGAGATCAAAACATGTATTTTAATCCTTGTTTATTTCTACTGTCTGTTGTCATTCTTCGTGGTTTTCCTTTGGTAAATATTTTGTCTCTTTGCTGCTTAGTTTTGTTTCAAATAAGAAGAGATCATCTCTCCAGCATCCCAAATTTTGTGACTGTAGGCACCTTGGCAAGCTTTTTGACAAGAGAAAATAGTGTGCTAAGGTAGAATCCTGTTTTTCCAATAAGTGATCCATGAGTTCAAAAGAAAACTTACTGTGGCCACTAATTCTGATGGTGCGTTATCTGAACTTGACACCTGGAATAATCCGTGGCTAGGTGGTGGTTATGCCTCACTCATAGATTTATTTAAGTTTGAGGGGAAACTGTTTTTGGTTGGTTGGTTGGTTGGTTTTAAATCTAAGACTATCTTGGCAGGTGGACGGACACATACTCTGAATGTCCTGGCAATGCGGTCCATGGTGAGGCTTAGCGGAAGGATCTAGAGACGAGTCAGCTGACGCTGAGAAGCCAATGAGAATTCTCCAGTTGCTGCTTTAAATTAGAGCCATGGCAGTTACAGGAGCAGTCGCCATTAACACAATGTTGCCCCTGCTATGGGGAAAGCCTCGCGGATAACGAGGGGCTGCCAAAGTGGAGGACATGGGAAGTCAGAGGCCTTAACTGCTTGGGTAAACTACAATAGTCTCTTTAAATAAGTTAAACGTGTTTGGGGGCTGAAAGGCCAGAGTAGAAGGATTAATCTGTGATCCGAATGGATCGCTCAATGGTTCTGAATCTGCTCTCATTTGTTTTGAGGAAACGGTTTCTCTGAACTTCACTCATGGGACTAATCCTTTCCTACTGCCCGTTTAAGGTTCTCCATATAGCCTTCACGAATTTATATTCCTGAGAAGGACTTGGTGACACTTCAACGACTGTGGCACGAGGTTTTGAAGTTCTACCTCAACCTACATTAACGTGGTAGGATGGATTTTATGACTTGGTCCTTTAGAACAGTAAGGACTGAACTGTGTAGATATGGAGTACCTTTGTAAAGTATTTATTTATTTATTTATTTATTTATTTATTTATTTATTTATTTATTTATTTTCTTGTTGCTTTGTTTTGTTTTGGTTTTTCCCATCTGTCAGTTCATGCTATTTTCTGAGCTGATTAGACACCAAGGGTCCCGGTTTAGAAAGGCTTTAATATGCTGATATCTTAAACTTTTCCCTCATGTAGTGTTACAGAGGTTTCAGTACACCTCATCCTGCATTAGGGTCTTTGATCTATTTTGAATACTTTTGGTGAAGATTCCGGGAGAGGTTGGAATGGATGTCCATCTAGGCTTCTTTATCCACTTTAACCAGCTCTGTTTGTTGAAACAGTTTTCTTCAATATAATTTTTTGGCATATTTAAAAAATGTAAGTGGCCGTGGCTGTATATTTTTATTTCTGAGTCATCTATTCTATTGACAGGGGTCCACATAGCTCTGTCTCTTGTAATAACATTCATTTTTGTTTCTATGGCTCTGCAGCCTGAGAGCAGGTGCTGTGGTTGCTCCAGCATTGCCTTTGCAGGGGGATGACTTGGCTCCCTACAGTCTTTTGTTGTTGTCTCCTTATTTTGAGCCGTTGTGTTCCTTTGAGCTAAATATAATTGGGATTTTGCAAGGCATTGCATTGCTTCTGTAGGTAACTTTCAGTAACATGGTCGTTTTGCTGTTCTATGTAGTGGGAAGCCTTTCACTCTGCCAATGTCTTTTTGAGTTTCTTCAGTGTTTTAAAGTTTACACTGTTCAAGTACTTAGCTCCCTTAGTTTGGATTCTTTATAGGTGTTTTAAGTTTTTGAAAACACTGCATGGGATTGCTTTTCTGCTTAATTTCTCAGTACCAAAGTTTCTGGTGAATATGAACTGGACAGAATTTTTTGTTGCTGTGCATACTGCTTTTCTTGGTGAAAGTGTTAAAGCACACCTTAGTGCTTGTGTTCAACTGTTGGTACTCTTCTTAAGTGTAAGAGCTTATCATTTACCCATAGAGAGATTATTTAACCTTCTCCTTTATGTTTATAGCCCATTTACTTCCTCATTTTGCATTACTGCTGTAGGCAAAACCTTCAAGCAGAATACAGGGGTTTAGAGAGCTGATCCTAGTCTCTTATCCATTGACTTTAGATAAAATGGTTTCTGCTTTCACAGTTCAGTATAATGTGCTTTACAAGTTTGTTATGTAGAACCATTTTATGTTAAGGTGTGCTCTGAGACACTTCAGGGCTGCTGTCACAAGCAGAACGCTAGCTTTTCTCAAGCCCTTTTCTGTGTATCCTTCCATTTTGGGGAATGTGACCTTTTAAAGCAAGCATACTTTTTTCCACTGTTTCATTTTTCATATAATCCTTCAATCTCTCCTCTAAATATGTCTAAGGACTGAATTACATCTATTGATTTCTGTATCCTGAAGCTCCTCTTGGCACTGATAGGAAACTAGTTTGATCATAATAATTTTGCTGAAGGCTGTGAGCATGCTGTGAGCAAATCCTAACCTGAGCTAAGTTTTCTCAGAGTTTCACATTATTATTTATTTCTTTGTATGATAGTAATGTTTAATTGGAGAGTTTCCTTGAATCTTTATTCCAGCCCCAATATTCATTAGATTAAGTGGTGCAGTTTGCTGGTGAACTTTTTCACTGGCTACTTGTTTGATTTTTTTAGTTCTAATATTTTTATTCTTTGTTTTTAAATTCAGTTTCTTGCTGATGTTCTCATTTATGTTTCTAGTTTGCATCTCTATTTCCTTAGCTACATTCCTTCACCTGCTACTTTGTACCTTCTTTGAAACAACTGAATCTTATTTTGTACAGAGTTTGAATTCTCAGTGCAGCTTTCCAGTCACTTCACTGTCTCAAGTTTCAGCAGTTACATTTTAGGGGTTATGATCATTTCCAGGTTTTCATAGTAATTGTGCTTCTGTGCTCTCATTTCTACATCACTTGCTATTGGTATTTCTTCTAGTTTTATTTGGAAATGTTACTGAAGAGCTTCCTCTTGCAGGCTAAATCTTCATTACTGTCCAGAGGACAGAAATAACCACTATAACAGCTGTAACACCAATACAGACCATGACTGCAATAGACAGGAAGTTGATTAAATCTAACTACCACAGCTCAAATGAGAATATAGCAGAAAGTAAAAAAACTAGTGTGCGGTGAGCCATAAAGTTAAAACTGAATGTGGGTCAAAGTGGAAATAGTAAATGAATGAAGTTAACTAGGTGGGTGGAGGAACCTAAGAAGAAGCAATGCTGAATAAGGGAAAGGAAAGTGTAGAAGAAAATGAAAGCATGTTAGAAAGAGGAGGGGAGTGGCTGGTGAGATGGCTCAGTGGGTAAGAGCACCCGACTGCTCTTAGGAAGGTCCAGAGTTCAATTCCCAGCAACCACATGGTGGCTAATAACCATCCGTAACATGATCTGGCGCCCTCGTGTCTGAAGACAGCTACAGTATACTTACATATAATAAATAAATAAATCTTTAAAAAAAAAAAGAAAGAGGAGGGGAAAAAGGGAAAGACTGCATGAATCAGAAGATATGTGTGAACAAAACTAGGTAAATGTAAAGACTGAAATAAAAACTAGAAGGTTTAAAATGCCAGACACTCTTACTGAGGCTATGGAGTGCTAACAAAAAGGGGCCTATCATGACTGCCATTAAGAAGACCCAACAAGCAGCTGAAAGAGTCAGATGCAGTTATTTGCACCCAACCAATGGACAGAAGAGGCCTAACCCTGTTGTTGAATTAGAGAAGACTGAAAGAAGCTGAGTAGAAGGGCAACCCTGCAGGAGGACACTCAGTCTCAATTAATCTGGAACCCTGAGATCTCCCAAGCACTGGACCACCAAACACACAGATAATATGAGGCCC
Source organism: Mus caroli (assembly GCF_978045245.1). Classification (NCBI taxonomy): domain Eukaryota; kingdom Metazoa; phylum Chordata; class Mammalia; order Rodentia; family Muridae; genus Mus; species Mus caroli. Next base: position 35,526,478 of record NW_028227260.1, on the reverse strand, counting down.
CCAACACCCATACATTAGAGGACTTCTGGTTTTGTGTCCACTCAGAGATGATGCACCTAACCCTCAAGAGCCTGTAGGCCCCAGGGAATTTAGAGGTCAGGTGGGGTAGGGGTAAGGGCATCCACGTGGAGATGTGGTGGAGTGGGGTGGATGTATGGGATGTAGGGCAGTCAGAGGGTGGATGAGGGGCAGGGAATGTAATATGGGGTGTAGAAAAATTAAAAATAAATAAATTTGAAAAAAGAAAAAATGTACATTTTAGATGGTATAAATGGATAACAGAAAGAAAAGAATAAAATACAATGGGCAAAATATTTTCTAAAGGATCCATCACTTAGAGATGCTTATTTCTAGGTTGGAGTGTTCCAACTGAAGATTTACAGTGGATCATCTCATCTTTATTAACTTTTGCATTCGTGCTGATCCCTGACCACTCATAGATCAGTTGTTTAACACAGTTCCTTTTAGGGGCTTTCATTATGCTCTCTCTCTCTCTCTCTCTGTGTGTGTGTGTGTGTGTGTGTGTGTGTGTGTGTGCGTGTTTGTCTGATGTGTGTGCATGTGTCCCATGAATCTCTGCTATGTATTCATAGTTTTTATACCTGTAGGGGTGGCAGGTTCTCCCTCTCCCCAGAGGCTCTCCATGCTCGGGGATGAAGATCATGCATGTGTTTTTAAGAGTTGAGTTTGGAAGGAGGGGGCACTGAGTTTAGTGTTGGGGGTTTCATCTTAGTGTGTTCTTATCCTACCCAGCAGGAGACAGTCTGTGTGAGAGAAGAAGTTAATGAAAACTTAAGGTCTTTACTTAACGTGACATTTCAGTTTTATATGTTCCTGTGATACTGATTTATTTTTAAACTACAGTTTGTGTGTTTGCATGGTATGTGTTTCAGCACAAGTTGGGTGTATGTCAAAGAGCTCTGTGGAGGTCGCTGGACAACTCTTTACAGTAAGTTCGTTGTTTTGGTATTAAAGGGAAGAGTGGTGAATATTTTGATTATGTGTTTCATTTTGCTTTCTCAGAATCACAGGTAACTTAAGTTTTAGTATTTTCTATTTGCAAGGTAATGATGGCATCACTTTTGTCTGGATTTGCCCATCAACGACTTTTGTGATGGCTTGTGTACTTTTGAGATAAACTATCAGAAGTCAGGTAACAAAGTGAACAAAATTGTCTTCTGATAACCTAGTGATCATTTCTGTTGGCATTTTATTACACACACACATATTTATGTATACATACATATGAAAAAGGGTTGTATGTATATTCATGGACAAATAGACCTTAATATACTCACAAACCAATTTCTATGCCCTACAAGTAGACGTCTCTAGAAGTAGATGTTTTATTGCCTATATATTATACAGATAGTTATCTATGTTGCTAACAATGGTTGCAAAGAAAATACTGTGGATATTTGTCATGTTTTCTAAATGTTTCTCACTGAAAATGTAGGTTCCTTAAGATGGACACCAAGGACCCACCCACACTATTGGATCTTGCTACACAGAGTTTAATGAGTAATGAGCATGCAGCAATCCAAGCCCTGGAGGAGATCCCAGGGGAGCTTTTTGTCCCTTTGTTCACTGCTGCCTTCACGGGTAGACACAAGAATATACTGACAGCAATTGTGAAGGCTTGGCCCTTTGCCTGTCTCCACATTGGGGCACTAAGTGTGCAGGAACCCCAGTGTGAACTCCTGGAAGCCTTGGTTGAGAGTCTTCAATTCCTCCCTGCCCTGAACTCAGCTACTAGGTAAGACCTGGTATAATAGAGAGATAGTAAGACACAGAAGAATATGCCTCTATCTGCTATCCTCTCAGATGTAGTATATGCAAATAGTGAAAAAGTTTACAGGACGGTTAGTCCAGCACGTGAGGTCACCTTAACACAACTGTCTTATAGTGTTGAATATGGCATGTAAGTGATTGAGGGAACTATTGGTGGGTTTGAAGTATGCTATTATTTGCATTAAACAAAGATATGAATATTAAGATTGCTGAGGATTTGCGAAGAAAAATGGAAAAACCAGTGTTCTTTACTTTTCATGGGAAGGAGTTATTGGCAGTAAGTCTATGTAAAAAGTGTAGACGAAGAGCTACAGAGATAGTTTAGCACTTAAGAGCAATAGCTCTTATTACAGAGAAGTCCAATTTCCAGGACCCCTAATGCAGCTCAAAACTGTAACTTCAGTTCTACAGGATCTGATACCCACATACAGGATAAACTCCAATGCACATGGAAGAGAAATACAAATAAAAACTGAAGTGTAGACCAAGAATACAGTGATTTGATTTTTGTGAACCCACAGTAATCCATGAAGTTTAGGAAATCCCAAGGTCAGTTTTGTTCTGCTCACTGCTGCCTCCATGGATGGGATTTCTGAGACCCTGAGAGCAATTTAAAGGTTTGGCCCTTTTCTGTCTCCACATGAGAACATTAAGTACACAAAGGGGTCTTCAGATGTTTCTTCCAAGAACTCAGCACTTCAGTAAGAATGTGTGTATTTCACACATGGTAAGATAGCAAAACCTTATAAAGGAGCCTGTTACAAGAGAACAGCAGTTAGTTATGCTGTTCTATCGCCCACAGTTAGTAATAGCAACTGCTGAAAATGCATGTGAGGTGGCTGGTCTGTCAGTTGAGATTACCTTAGAAACTCTGATGTCTTACCTAGGGTTTTAATTGTGTAATAGAGGTGAGCGAGGCTACTATTGATAGCTGTACAAAATGGAGACATTGCAAAGAAACAGGTGAGCAAGATTTGTGAGCATTAGATGCTATAGAAAATAGGAAAGGATAAAGTATTTGCATAGGAATGTTGTGCTGGTACGTTGTATATGAAATGATAGAGGAAAATATTATTTTGTCACGACATTATACTACTATTGTTCCTGCTTGGTTATATTGATGTTTGCCACCCCTCAGATCCTCTGGTTTTTGTCTGTTTTGTTTTTGCTTTGTTTTGTTTTGTTTTGTTCTTTTTTCTTTTTCAACCTACAGGAGCCCTAAGCTGAGGATCCTAGATTTAAGGCAGGATGCTGGCTGCAAGACCGTATGTCCTGAGATCACTACTAAATCGACAATTTGCTTTCATTCTTGTGCTCACTCTGAGCACTCTATCTTCAAAATTGAAGGCCAGGAGGGTCTTTCAAGTTCCAAGTCTGAGGCTCAGCCCTCTAAGTTCCCTATGGAATTAATAGTGGACATTTCCCTTGATGGTACTTTGAGGGAAAGGGAGTTTTTTGCTTTGCTTCTGAATAAAGTAGAGCAGAGCCTAGGCTCTCTGCATCTGTGCTGCAGAGATTTGCAAATTAATAATTTGTGTGAATGCAGACATGCATTAAGCCATCTGGATCTGAAATGTGTTCATCACCTGGCAATTGATGGATCTCCTCTTACTGAAGTCACCAACCTATTATCTCGTGTAGTACAACTGGACAAACTTAGCCTGTCTGAAATCGCTTGTAGATCTTTGAATGGGAGAACGTTTAGAAATTTTATCACCCAATTGAGTCGTATGGATCACCTGAAGGAGCTCAGCTTGTCTTCATTCTGCCTCACAGATCATCTTGAAAATGTCCTGAGGTAAGGGCTTGGGATAGATACTGGGTTTCAATTAACATCCAGTTTTTACGATAAGAGAAAGAATTCTTAGATACTCTTCAGCTTTCCATAACCATGTCTCCTACCTCAGCATGGGTAATGCTGGGAGTTTAAAAACAACCAGGAAAGGCCATCTTTCTATACTTGAAGAGAAAAGCAGGCTTTCAAAAACCTTAGCTAGCTAAGCATGGCCAGAAACTGTGCTCAATCCAGAAATATAAAGGAGAAAATATGCATGCAGTCCTTCTCTAGCAGTCAAGAGAGGAGGAACTGAAAGCAAGACTTTATGTTGTGGCACTGGTGCATGTACTATAGCCATATACCCATAGGCTGATGTCAGATGATTTTCCTAATCTGCTATCTCCAAGGTTCAGACTGTGAAGGTGGAGGCTGCCATTTATGGACTGGCGAAAGGGAGCTTCCAGTTGGTTGCTCCTTCTGTCCTATCTGTTCCAAGCAGGCGAACTAGTTCCACAATTTATCGTGCTGTAATTACAAAGTAGATAATGTTTTCACTAAGTCTTCACAGGACCCTATAACAACATATTTTACACCTTGTAAAGGTTAAAATATTACAAGTGAGAGTGTTAAATTGTCTTTTACAGACTCACAAGTCTATTAAGTGTGTGAAAGACCACATCATTACGTGCTAATACACTATAAGCTTAAAACAGTTTGTTCTAGGTTCATGAATATTGTTCTCCTCACCTGGTCCTCATTTTTCAGAATAACTTTTGTGTTTCCTCCCTACAGAGTACTCTCTGCTGCTTTGGAATTCTTGTATCTGCCATTCTGTGGACTTTCTTACAGTGACTTCAAGTTCCTCTCTGAGTGCCCTCAAGCCAATCATTTAAAGTTGCTGAATATCAGCAACAATCCAATATATTGGGAAGATTGTGAGCCATTCTATTATCTCCTGCAGAATGTTTCTAGCACCTTGCAGCATCTGGAAATTAATCATTGCTTTTTAACAGATTCTACAATCTCTGTTCTTATCCCAGCCCTGACCAGCTGTTCTCAACTTCGAGTGTTTCGCTTTTCTTCAAATCCAATTACCATGGGAATGCTCATGAGAATTCTGGAGCTATTAACACCATTGAAGGAGCTTAAATATGTGATTTATCCCATCCCTGTCCATTGCTATGGGAGGAGATATTTTCAAGGCAGTTTAGATAGACAGAAGGTTGAAGATGTGAAGACACAATTGAGATTAATGCTACAGGAGGCAGAAAGGAGTGATATGAATTGGATCACTTACTCTGATTAAATTATGCAGTCGAACACAATTTCAACCTGATATGTTTCCTTTAAGTGTTAACTTTTTTCTTAATCCCATAGTCAGAATATAAAAGGTTCTTATGTTGTAGGAGAATACAGTTAAGAAGTATAGGTATGTAACAGATTTCTATAGAGAATAATTTACAAGAAGATAGAGAACTTTGAGAGTACCTATGTGTCTCTCAGCTATTGCTGTGGATAGCATTTCATCTTACCAACTAAAATTTTAAGTAGAGGATATGGGAAAGTTTTGTTATAAAATACTAACAACACCCTGTCCTCACTGAGATTTACCTGTGTGCGTACTTAGTGCCAGTTGTGACAATAGAACTTTTCCTGGATGTGATTTTGGAGACAGGTGGCTATTGAAACCAACATTTTTATTGCATAAGTTGTTTTAAGCTTCTATCTTTCAGCTGTCTTCAGTTGTTTAAAGGAAACCACCTGGATTTAACAGTGACAAAAAATATCTGTAACTACTACCATTAAGTGGTTCAATTTATATTTCATGTTGATTGAGTGAGGATTATTTTGGGATATTATTGTAGACAGCAAGAATGAAAAGACAAGTTTCTGCCTCAAAAAACTCATAGACTGAATATTTCTCTGGTTTTTCGGTTGATAAAGCCACTTGGAAGGTGTTTTACACACTTAGACCCCAAGCTTCATCTTCCCTGCTCTTAATACATATTCTCTTCAATGCAAAACGGACTTTATAGTGTTGGATCTCGTCAGCAGGATTCAGGGATTCAATATTACCATCTTGGAGGCAAGATCTCACATCTGTTTGATGTCTACCATCTGGCCTGGTGCAAAATGCCTGGTATAACAGACTGGAAGGGAAGAGAACTTTGTTTCTTTGTTTTAGACGTCTCACTAAGGTTGTTTGACTCCACTCCTTTGGAACTTTGGCGAGACAGCATATGATTAGGAGTTTTGACAGAGGGAGTTCCTTTCAACTCAGGAGGCCAGGGAGGAGAGAGAGAGCTCTGAGTCCCCACACAGCCATCAGGAGTGTGATTACATTGACTTGCATCCTTGAACTAGCCTGCTCAAAGATTTCAACTGCCTGCCATGGAACCATCAGCTTGAGACCAATATGAACTTGGAAAGACAGTTAGGAGTCCAGCCACAACTCCGACTATTATTTCTTTAGATATTTTTTCTTTTACCACTAGTTCCTTCGTGGTATACCTGACTCAGTTTGATATTCTGATTTTTTTCTATTGAACTTTACACATTTGCCATAATATTGTGTAGCAAATGCATTATGCATGGAGCTGTTTATAGTTGAAATACGATTACCATAAACAGAAAATTGTAGTTTGCTCAAGATGTAGTGTGAAAAAAACATAAAAACCTATTAATTAGTATGATATTTTTGTTAATGTATTGAAAAGTTAATACACTACATTGCTAAAACGTAGAAAAAGTGTATAAAATTTAGTTTGTTCCTGTCAATCCTGATATGTCAACATCACTGCATTTAAATGACATACAAGTTTAATGAAAAAATCATTTATGCAGTGTTTTTATGAATAAACCTTTCTGCATTTAAATATCTAATAAGAATAACAGAAGCACCAGTGTGTCTATATTGTTTTAAGTTTGAAATTATACTGGATTTCAGATCAACTAAATAAAACTGTGGTTAAAAGCTACAGAATTTTGTTAACAGTTCTCACATGTCAAGATGATACTGAACTATATTTTAGAGATACAGAGCACTAAAATTTATCTGATAATTAACATGTGTGTTGATTACATTTATGTGTTAAAAGATTATCAAGTTCAAGAAGAAATTTAAACAAAAGCCACATACAAAATTCTGGCATATGATTTGTTAACAAAGCTGTTGAAAGACTCAAAACAAGAATGGAGAATTAATTACCTTAATCTCTTTCATATTGCTTTTATATTAAAATGTAGAATTTTAAAATTTATTCAAATATCAATGTAACAAGCAAATGTTTTATAATGTTGTCTTCTTAACATCACATTATTTTGTCATCTTTGATTAAGTAAAATGTTACTAACATTTAAGTCCATGGGATTCATTTAATATTTTTTTTAGGTTTTCTTCTTTCCAATGTAATTCTATACATTTTCTGGTCCTAACATAGGTTATTCTCAATTCCTTGCTTTCATTTAATTTGAAGATAATCTATGCTCAGGGATGATTAAAACATTTCTGAAACCTTTTCTTGGTTCTTTGTGAATTTCACATCATGCAATGCAATCACACTCATCTCCCCTTCCCCACAGACCCACATTCCAGACTTGCAACCTCTCTCCAACATATTAAAAAAAATCTCCGTTTGGAAGCCAGAGTGTATCAATGTGTCCCACAGTATACACTTTTGTCCAGGCAACTTTGTTTGCAAATATTAATTGCAATGACTTGTTGGTCTCATATGAGTCCTCTGATTTCTGCTACTCTGTTGATATGGGACCTCATTGGGACTCTTGGATATCCTGTTGCTGCCTTGTGTCATGGAGATCTTCTAGTTTTGGATCTGTAGGACTAGCTACTTTGTGCACTTCAGAAGTTCAGTGATGTAGTAGTTGTTGAGGTAGGCCACCTCAAAGCCCTGGATCTGGGCTTGAGAGGTATCTGAGCTGGCTGTTGCAGCCAGCTGGAGTGTTGCAGCCAGTGAGGGCTAAGGCCAGTTCTACCACTCATGACCTCGGGGCCATAGGTGCCAAGGAACTAGGAACAGGAGGAGGGCTGACTCTCCCACACTCATACCCTGGGGGCCAGCTCACCCACAATCCTCACATCAAGGGCCAGCTCTACTGTGCTGCACAGTTGAGGTGCAGGGCCGGCTCTACTGAATGATGCAGCTGCTGAGGGACAGGGTAAGGAGGAAGGAGTGTATCTCTCCTTCATCCATGCCACTGCATGGGAGACAAGTGGTAGGGCCAGCTTTCACTCGTGTCTATCCTTGAGGCCTGTCTCACCTACAACTTCAGCAATGTGCACAGCCATTCGAGTACTGTAGCTGGCTAGGGGTTAGTTCTTCTGCTCTTCTACAACCAGGGTCAGCTCTTCTAGAATGCCCAGGTGAGGGCTTGGGCCTGTTCTGCAAATGCCTGAGACATCAGTATTTCCCCCGGTGACAGCACAGATCAGGGACATCCATCTGGACTTTGGTGGTAACAGACCCCTACTCCTTCAGGGTACAGACTGAGGTGTGGTTCTCAGTGGAAGCACTGGCCCAGGACCCCACCATGGTCCCAGGTGGAATTACTGGCACTCATATCAAACCATTCCTCACCATTTTCATGTCTCCAGTTCTGCCTCTCTTCATTATGCCCACATCCTTCTGTTTCTCTTCCATTTCTCCACCACTTACTTGATCCTCTGAGAAGCACCCGAGGTCCTAGTGTCTGGTGTTGTCTAGGGAGTGGCCAGGAGTGCTAAATCTTGCTCCAGAATTGTGGCATCAGACAGGGGTCATTTGGGACCTGGTCTACCCATCCGCAGGTCTGGGTTGTGCAGAACTGGTGGTGATCTGCTTGCTCCTCTACCTGCCCACCAGAGTGTCCCAAGGCAAGGGTCATCTGTCTCAGCCTCACTCCTACTCAGGACCCTCAGATTCAGGGGAGGCTCTTCTAGTCTCAGGTTTGCTCCCAATACTGGAAAACCGACAGGGCCTGCATGGTGCCAGACTGGTGGTCAGCTCAAGCTCACTTTTTTCAGGCATTGTTAGGCTACTAATCATTCAGATATTCATAAGTGAGAAAACTGAACCTCTCTTCTGCGGTCTCTGACATATGTGACAGAGCAGCCACACATGCAGTGCTTCTAGGGGCAAGTAGAAAGGAATTCCTAAGAATATCCCACCTCAGAATTAAGTGCTAATCTACATCCAAGGTCTTCTATCTCAAAGAAACACAGAGTGATGTTGATTCTAGTACATTTTCCCCACAAGGCTTGATTCTGCAGGGTTTGCTTGTTTATTGAATGCATGCATGCATGTATGTATGGATGGATGGATGGATGGATTGGATGGATGGATGGATGGATGGATGGATGGATGGATGGATGGATGATACACAGATACACACACTTGCGTCATGGAAGAGATCACCTCAAGGTCTATTTCTCAGTCATTCTCCTCTCTATTGCATGAGACAGAGTTGCTTGCTGAGTCTAGAACAGACCACTTAGCTAGACTCCTTGGACCATAGGACCCCCTGATCATTTTATCTCTGCCTTCAAGTTCTGCTATTTCAGGCATTCACTGCCAAGCTAGGTTTTTACATGAAAGCAGGGGATGCCAACTCAGATCTTCATACTTATGCTACAAGTACTTAATTCACTGTGACATTTCTCCAGCCCTCTCCACGAGATTATTTTTTAATTGTTTTTTAGCCAGAGTTGGAGTTTATTAAAAATAAGAACTTGGGAATGAGTAAAGCATAACTAAAACATGGATGCTTCAATGAAGAAACTTACCTTAGTGGTTTTTTATTATGTGGACATATTCATACATGTATATGTGAGTGTGTGTGTGTGTGTGTGTACTTGAGACCTGTGTGTGTGTTTGTGTGTGTGTGTGTGTACTTGGACCCTGTGTGTGTGTGTGTACTTGAGACCTGTGTGTGTGTGTGTGTGTGTGTGTGTGTGTGTGTGTGTGTACTTAAGACCTGAGATTGACATGGACTGTCTTCATTTATGGCTATTTACCCTTAAAATCTTTCATGAATTAAGCTTTTAGCAGTACCACACATGTAAGCAATCATAGTAACCACTTTCTCCCCAGCTCCTCTCTCCTCCCTTCCTTGCCCTGATCTCATTTTCATATCCATGACTATTTCATTCTGTGAACTCTTGAAATCAGTCTGAATCATCTGAGGGTCATGGCTTTAATGGTTTGCAGAGGAGTCTTGTGGGTTCAGCAGTGGGTAAACAACTGAAGACAATAATTCTCCTTTGCCCAAATCACCTGCACTTCAGAAATAGAGCGGAAGCAGGGCGTGGTGGCGCATGCTTTTAATCCCAGCACTCGGGAGGCAGAGGCAGGCAGATTTCTGAGTTCGAGGCCTGCCGGGTCTACAAAGTGAGTTCCAGGACAGCCAGGACTATAGAGAAAAACCCTGTCTCGAAAAAACAAAAAAACAAAAAACAAAAAAAACAAAACAAAACAAAAAAAACAGAAATAGAGCGGAGGCTCCATGAACTCATCCTCTGCTCTGGACTGACTAATGGCTGACTGATGGCTGGACTGTGTGCAGTCAGCTATAGTTTCAGTGAGTTCACCACTGTAGTGGCTGTATGGAGGCTAGAGAATGACGTGTTCTAATTTTATTTTACACACACACACACACACAAATTCTTTTGAATTGTTTTCTCTTTCCTTGAAAATAAATTTCTTATTTCAAATAGTATATTCTGTTTTTCCCTCCTTCAACTCCTTACATATCCTTCCCTACCTTCCCTCCCATCCAGATCCCTTTCTGTCTCCCTTTACAAGCCAAACAGGCTTCTAAAGGATAATAAAATAAGATAAAAGAAATCCTAACATATTGGAATTGGATAAAGCAAGTAAACAGAAAGAAAATCGTTTGAGAAAAGGCATAAGAACCAGTGAACCACTTGGTCACACACTCAGGAATCCTTTAAAAAACACTAAACTGAAAGTCATAATATATACACAGGGGACCTGGTCCAGACTGTGCAGAATCTTTGTATATTGTCCCAGTCTCCGTAAGTTCATATGTGCATTGATATTGATATTATCGATTTTTGAAGGCTTTGATTTCATGTGTCCTCATCTCCTCTGGTTCTTCTATTCTTTCTACCTCTTTACACACACACACACACACACACACAGAGAGAGAGAGAGAGAGAGAGAGAGAGAGAGAGAGAGAGAGAGAGAGAGAGAGAGAGATTACTTAAAATGAAGCCTAGTAGGAAATTAGGGGAAATGCCATCCAACATCATCATACTAGTAAGCATCCAATAAAAGAGAGTTTACAAATCGGAGAGGCATGAAGGTGCAGCAACTGATCCTGCTTGTAGGAAAAACATGTCCATGTGACTCCCAGCAGGAACACTTGACAGAGAAAACTTTTCGGTGGGGATGGTTGAGATACCTATCATCTTCCTCTCTGTAGGCTAAGTCAAGAGGATCTGGAGGTGGGAATCTTTTCACCATAAACCTAAAATTCCTCCACATATTTTCTCATAAATCTATTTTCAAGATAGTTTTTTCCACAGTCAACAGTCTCAGAAACACCTGATATTCCTTTGTGTATATTCTGTCAGAATCTATGATACCACAGCAGACAAACTTTAAAGGTAGAATAAAGCAATGTACACGGTATAGTTTATGATGGGATTTGAAAATATATTTTGATATTCTGAAATTGAAATATAATTTTTTTATCTTGCCATCTCTTCCATGTACTCTCATTGCACTCTCTTTCAAATTCTGTCGTCTATTTCTGTACTGGATAGCTTTTTATGTTGGAGATGAGATGTTGATCAGGACCCTGTTCTGAAACAGGGCAGCATGACACTATTAACATAGGTTAGGAGATGTGTGGTGGCTCCCCAGGAATTCAGCAGAGAATGTTCTCACCCAAGTGGTAAATGATGGCTAATTAAGTGTCCCTTGAGGTCTTATCTGTCATTATAAACATAATTGTTTAGTGACAGGGCTAGAAGGACACATAGTACAATGAGTGCTTAATTATTTTTCTGCTCACTTTCCTGCTAGAATGAGGAAGAAGGAATGTTATGACAAAGGGAACCATAGATCCCTTAAAGCTCCATTCAAAAATCAAAATGACTGTACCCTATCAGTCTAGGTAGCCTTCCAAAGGAGGACAGAAGAGCCTTGGCTGTATCCAAGAAATGCTATGTAGGGGTAAGTGTGGGCCCCCACAGCTGAATTAAAATAAAAATGAATGCAAAGCCTTACCTACAATTGGGGTGCTTCTGTCCTTTTTTTCCTCCCATCATTCTAGTTCCCTCCTTTCCTCAAGTGATATATCATTTCTTCAGCGAAAATTTTGTACTGAGACCTGAGTTGGAGAGTACTACACCTTTTTCTAGCATAGTAAAGATATCATTACATAAAATTTATAATGTCATCCATTTTTAATTTACAGTTCAGTGGCACTAAAAGAATTTATATTATTATGAAAAGTGAGTAAAATTCAACCTTCACAGCTTTTTTTTTCATTTCCAAGTATTGCTTTGCCATTGACCATCAATTTCACATTCTCCTGTCTGCTAAAATTCTAGTGACTATGATTCTATATCAATTAATTTACTATTTTAACTATATCCTATGAATGGAACAGTGCATTTGTATTTTTGTGTCATATTATTTCTCTAGCACAAAATTTCAAGTTTTATTCATTTTGTATTTACTATGCTGTCACTCCATTTTAGGACAAACAGCATTCTCCTAATAGAACATGTCATTGTTTGCTTATCCACTCATATGTACAGTGAAAATTGACTTAGTTCCATGTTTGTATTATTATGAATAATATTGACATGCCTATTGCCTTGCAAATACTTGTTCAAGTTTCTTCTTCCAATACCTTTGAGGATGTACATATGAAATTACTAGATATATAAGAAAGTAAAGTTTATTTATTATTTATTGTATTTGTGAAATTATAATTATATCATTTTCTCATTTCGTTTCCTTCCTCCAAATTGTTCCATATGCCTCTCTTTGCGGCCTTCAAAATTCAACAGTCATTTTTAAATTAGATTTTGTTATATGAGTATATGTATTTCCTAAATATATTTCTTTATTAAATGACAAAAGTTGATCCAGGGTGAATATGTAATTTTAAAGTCCCACTCTTAGGAAAGGGTAATAGTCATCAATGAATGTGAAGACTTTGGGTTCTTTGTCATTTTCATTTGCATTTCCCTGATAGTTACAAATATTGAGCACATGATATGCTTTTTCATTGTCTTTGAAGAAATATCCTTTCAAGTTTGGCCCTTTTAAACTACTCATTGCCTCCTTATTTTGTTGTATGTTATATTTATATATTTCCTATCAATAATGTCAAATATGTTCTCAAATGTACTTTATAAGATGTTGGTTATTTTAACAGTGGTTTTGTTATTAATAGTGGTTTCATGTGAAAACTAGACACACCTGACAATTCTTTGAAAGATACAATCAATAACCATGAAAGAATGGAAATTTTTATTAGATTTCAAGCAATAAAAGATAATAATAGTTTAAAAGCTGTTCAAAGCAATAGTGATAATTTCTGGGTTCATAGTAATAAACGTGGGTGAATTCCAACAAAATTTAAAGATGAAATAAATCTACTTTGCATAACATTTTCAAGGATATAAATATGATCCACTTTCTATTTTATTTTGACATCAAGACTGTCTGTGCCAACCCAGACAACACTGTCAGAAAAAAAAAGAAAGAAAAAGGAAGTGTTTTGTATATAGTTGTAAAACTCCTCAATAAAACATTAGCAAATTGAATCTATCAACACAGTATAATAAAACACCCCGTTTTGTTTGACTATATTAACAAATTTAAGATAAATAAAATGACTGTGTTTCCAGCCATGAAAAAAATGCTGTAAATAAAAACCATTTGCCAAAATTTTAGAAATAAGGATAACTTTTTTGTCTGTGTTTTTAAACTTTTTAGACATATTTATTTTACATATATGAGTGTTTTGCCTGGTGTTCATGGAGGTCAGAAGAAGGCACTGAGTTCCCAGGAACTAGTGTTCTCAACCATCTCTCCTGCAATGGCCTGGTTTTTAAGTCAAAAACGTATTCTCATTCTCTCTCTCTCTCTTTTTTTATTTTTTTAATTTTTGTTTTTGAGACAAGGTTTCTCTGTGTAGCTCTGGCTGTCCTGGAGCTCACGCTGTAGACCAGGCTGGCCTGGATCTCAGAAATCCTCCTGCCTCTGCCTCCCAAGTGCTGGGATTAATGGCGTGAGCCACCACCAGCTAAAAACTTCTGCTCTTTTGTCCACTAGATGTGACCTTAGTTCTCAGAGTTTGAAATCTCGCTTGGGAGTAAGTCAGGCAGTGCTTAAGTCATACTCATATATTCCACGTAACTTTTCTTGAAAAAAGATGTAGGCAGATGCGTAGGTACCTAAACGTGATTTGCCAGTCAGGACAGGGCCTCGTAGCCTGGAGAACCGCACGGAGCTGAGGTGGAGAGAGGTCAGCTGACCCAAGCTAAGCCAATAGGAATCCCCCAGTCAGAGCGCTAAGTTTGAAAAGGAACCCTTGGGGTCCTCAGAGGGGCTTTTGAGGACCCGCGCCCTTGCGCTTGCGCGTGCTTTCTCACTCTCCGCTTTTGAGGATCTCTTGACTAGAAATAAGCTGCTGCCGTGCGACAAAGGTGCCGGAAAAGTCAGAAGATTCTCCCGACCCTCTCACTGAGGTAAATGACAGACATTTCTTTTTAAATTGAACTTATTTGGGATGAAGGACATAGACACGGGGTTTTGGGACTTATCAATCTTACGGGTTTTTACGGGTTCCGCCTTGGATGCTCGAAGGTCAATTTCGTGTTACTGTGTAGAGGTATTGGTTCCTGAGGTGTGCGTCACTTCAATTTTGTGACCAATCTCTTCACATTCTCTATTAAAATATTCCACACATCGTTTCACCTCTTCTTCAAAGATTTATTTTAGTCCAGGTGTGATGGTGTACTGGAGGCTGAAACAAGTGGATTTCGCGTTTTGGCACAGCCTGGGTAGAGAGTTAGGCCTTGTCTCAAAAACAAACAACCAAAAAACCAAAAAACTATTTTTTTCATCCTTTACTTGAGTCTATTTCCACAGTGAAGCCTTAGGGGGCCTGGTGGTGGTGGAGGGGGAGAAAAAGAAAAACCGCAGCCAAATAAATAAATAAAACCAAAACCTACAGAACACCATTTTTTTTTTAAAATACAGAACACATTTTTTTTTAAAATTTTTTTTAATGCTTTGCATCAGCCTGGGTTTATGGTAAGACCTTGTGTTCCTGCCCTGATTAACTTGTAAATTAAAATAAACTCTTTCCTCCAAGAGGAAAAACTAACCAAGAAACAAATTAAAAACTCACAAACTCCACTATTTTTTTTTCCATTGAGTCAGTATGGGTACATGGTGAAGCCTTATCACAAAGAAAAAGGAAGAAACAAAAACAAAAAACAATTTTTTTCTTCCTTTGCCTCTTAGTCTTACTAGTTTTATATGACATGCTTTTTAAAATAGTAGAAAAGTGAGCAGTGGAGATAATTTATTCATTTCCCTTTTAGTTTATTTAATTTATATTTTAAAATACTTTTGTGTCTAGTACAAATATCTGTTCATTTACCTGTTGGAGATAAGTGTGATTTCATTTCCAAGGCATTTTGAATTTTTTTCAGTGCCCTGCGCTGTGACTGGTCAGAAACTTTGTGATATTTTATCTCTGCATTCTGAGAGTAAGTGTTGCAGGTATTTTCTTCCATGCCTGACTTTTATCTTTAAAGCTTTTAAAAATAACTTGAGGGTTCTAAAATATGTTCTCTCAGATATCTCTACTATGGACATTTTACAAATACCAAATCTAGGAGATTAGCATTGAAGTACAACTTATTATAGATTTCATTTTAATTTTTCAGTGTTTTTTATTTTATTATAAATTTTCCCTCTGGAGAATTTTATATATGGATGCAATGAAATATGATCATATTCACCCCACATTTCTTCTCTCCAATTCCTCCCACATTCCCTCTCTAGCATGTCCTCTTCCAAACTTTGTCTGCATGTCTTTTTTTTTTCTTTTGATACCCCACTGACTCCAATTAGTGCTGCATATATGTTATTCTAATCGATTCCCTTTTCATTTCAGAACGCCATTCACAAGACTTGGCTGAATTTAGTTGTCATTTCTCCATAGTCCCATTCTGCCATATAAGCCTGAAACATTTGAAGAGGATTGGTAAGAATTTTTTTCAAGTTGCTGTGGGTTCATCCTTTTTAAAAATTATACAATGTGTTGTTATAGTATTACATTTCCAGTATGTATATTCTGCTCCTTTGCTCCTGTTCTCTCTCAATGCCCACTCCTTCTTTATTTTCCTTACTTCAAACAGACTCTGTGTTGCTCTCATTGCATATTTTTGTGTAAGTATGAATATATATTAAGTCTAAGTTTTTCCTTAGAGAAAGTATGTAATATTTATCTCATAAATCTGGAGGATTTTTGAGTAACCTGATGATTCTTTGTTGTTGTTGTTCTTTTTTTTTTTTTTTTTTTTTTTGAGACAGGGTTTCTCTGTGTAGCCCTGGCTGTCCTGGAACTCACTTTGTAGACCAGGCTGGCCTCAAACTCAGAAATCTGCCTGCCTCTGCCTCCCGAGTGCTGGGATTAAAGGCGTGAGCCACCACACCAGGCTGGTTCTTACTCCTATGTATTTTCCTACAAATGCCACCATTTTGTTTCTCTTTCTCACTTGGTCTTAACTCCAGTGCATGCATACACCTTACTTCTAGAATCTGTTCACAGTTGATAGAGTTCTAGGATGAATTCACTCCTGGATTATTGTAAAAAGCAACATCAGAAAAGTGAATGTGCAGGTATTTCTATGGTGTGTTCTTTTAGATTTCTTAGGATGCTATGCCTGGAGAGTAAAATACTTCTAGATTTCCTTTTCTTCAGGAGCCTCAATAAGGATTTCCATATTTTCACCAGCATTATATGAGTTCCTTTCTCCCACATCATCACTAGCATTTTTTGTTATTTAGCATCACAAATGTACTTTTGATTATCAGTTTTATTAGGGCTAAGGAAGTTAAGCATTTATGAGTACATTTATTAACTATTTATATTTCTTCTCTCGAGCCAAGTTTAGTTAATTTGTTATTTACCAGTGTGGCAGCTTCTATATTTGATACTGAATGGTTTAGGTTCTTTAAAGTGTATATTAATTCTCTATAAAATGTTTATAGCTAGAAAATAATATTCCCGTCCTGTTGCTTGTCACATTGTTGTTTCTATTGCTCTGCAAAGATTTTTCATTTCATCCAATTTAATTTGTCAGTTCCTGCTATCGTTTCCTGAGCTGTTTCCAGAATGTATCTTAGGGAAGCTTTACTATGCCTGTGCCTTAAAACTCTTTGTCTTGTACTTATTCTTTAAAAAGTTTCAAGATGTTGCAACTTACATTAGGACTTTCATTCATTCTAAATTGATTTTTGTAAATAGAGACAGGGATATGAGTTTATCTCTCCACATTTACATAGCTAGTTTCATTAGCTCCTTTTGTTTAAAAAGGTTTTCTTTTCTGTCATTGTATATTTGGGCACTTTTTCCCACAAATCAGGTGATTGTGGATGTATCGTATTATTTCTGGGATATTTATTCTCTTCTAGCAACTTGGACATCTCCTTTTGTGGCACTAACATGCTATTTTTGTTTCTATTGCTCTAGGATCTAATTTGGACAGTCTTATTTTTATTCCAGTGAAGAAATTGAAGAAGTCAATTAAGAGGGAACGACCTTCTACAGACAAGAACCAGTGAGTAAATATTAGCTGCTTTCAAATTATATCATAGAACGATAGCAACAAAACAGCATGCTATCGCCATGAAAAGAGCTGTGTTCATCTGCATAAGAGAGATCACTAATAACATGACAGAAAATACTGGGTTGTCTTGAAATCTCCTCTGTCAACACTACTAGTCTAACACTCCTCAATTTAGCCTCTGGCAGGTTATTTGGACAAGAGCAAAAAGCAGCCACATTCTTTGCCAAAACATCTTAAGTGTGGTCTCTAGGCCAGTTGCTATTGTTACCCTCTCAAACCTCTCCAGCTGAGACTAATTTTCTCTTTCAAGTTTCTACTAAGATTCCCATTGATCCTCACATAAAGAGTTTAACCACTTTCCTAATCGAAAACACCAAAGTACACGTTCTATCCATAAATAGCATGGTCAGGCCTGTCACAGCAGTATAGCATTCTCTGGTACCCACTTCTTAGTTGCTTTTCTATTGTTATGACGAGACCCTATGATCAAGACAGTATAAAAGAAAATCACTTAATTGGGGCCTTGCTTATAGTTTCAAAGGGTTAGTTTATGATCATTGTGGTAAGGAGTGTGGCAGCAGTAGGCAGAAAGACAGGCATGGAGCTGGAGGATTATCTGATAGCTCACATCTGAAATTTGCAGGCAGAGAGAGGGGGAAAGAAGAGACAGAAACTGAGACTGGGTCTGGCATGGGGTTTTGAATCCTCAAAGCCAATGACATGCCAAGAAGGGCAAACCTCTTAATCTTTCCCAAATAGTTCTACTAATTATAGACCAAGTATTAAAATTTATGATTCTATAGGAGGCCATTCTTATTAAAAACACCATTTTATTTTAGTCTACAACTTATGAATATTGGTTCCTACAATTTTTACCCTTTTCATTTGAGATATGAGTTTGGTTGACAGATAACAATTATGCTATGGCAGCAAGACAAGTCAGCAGGGCTTTTGTTGTCTTCTGTAGCCAGGGCATACTATCAGAAACTGTTAGTAAGTCACAGCTTATGCAAATGTAAGTCATGGAGAGGGCAGATTTTAGCCCAAGCAAGCAGTAGTTGTTAGCTTAAGCCATGTGGCTGCGGTTTTATGAAGGAAAATATGAGCAGAAAGAAGTTTTGGAAGCTTACTGCATCCTTAAGGAAAGCTGATGATGTAGTCAACAACATGTGGAATTGTGGGATATAAAAGATCCATCCATCTAATAAGCCCTTTAACATCAGACACAGAGATAGCGAATTTTTACTGCTAAGTTTCATTCTTTCTTTGAGCCAGTATTTCCTCACCATGTCCCATTCCTCCTCTCTTTTGGAATAGTAATGTATATTTTGTGGCATTTTATGTTAGAAGTATGTGATTTGAGTTTTGGGTTTTGAATTTACAATGGTTACTGTTCAGAGATCGCTTTGAGTCTCAGGAAAAATAAACCTTTAGGCCCTCTCCTCTACCTTTAAGCAGTCTTTAGATTGTGGAGGCTTTTGAAGTTTGACCGAATGTATTTTGCATTATGATATGGCTCCAGGCCTATGGGAGCCAGGGAATGGAATGTAGGGGTTAGAATGAGAAGAGCCCCCATAGACTCAAGTATATGAGTATTTGGTTCCCTGTTGGTAGAGTGTTTAGGAAGGATTAGGAGGTGCGGCCTTGTTAAAGGAGACTTGTGTCACTGGGGAGTGAGTTTTGAGGTTTCAAAAGCCAGTGCCAGTCATGTTCTCACTTTCTATCTTCCTCCTGCCTGCAGATCAGGAAGTAAGCTTTCAGCTACTCCTCCAACAACCATACCTGCCTGCCTGTCACCATACTCCTCCCCTTAATGGTTATGGACTAAA
This sequence comes from Mus caroli, assembly GCF_978045245.1. NCBI lineage: Eukaryota > Metazoa > Chordata > Mammalia > Rodentia > Muridae > Mus > Mus caroli. Next base: position 35,507,235 of record NW_028227260.1, on the reverse strand, counting down.
CCTCGGAACTCTAAGCAAACCCCTTATTAAATGGTCTTATATTTTTCCTTGGCCATGGTGCCTCTTCTCAGCAATAGAAGTGTAACTAACACAATAAGCCTAAGGCTAATTCTGACTATTGATTGCTTTTCTCCCTTACATTGTGTACAACATTGAATGAGAACTCATCCTTAGGGAAGTGAGCTGAAGGCTGTTTCAAGCTCAGTTCCTCTAATTCCTGTGCCTGAAATGTGTGGTGTCTTCCAAAATAGGGTCATAACTTTAAGTCCCGGTAGTCAGCTGTGGGTAATGGCAATAGCATATATTGCTTGTGGAATTCCTTATACTCCCCTAAACTGATAGCAGGAATTTTCAAAATCCTCCCTGATTTCTTCACAGAGCTATTGATCTCTAGGGTGTAATGTTTAATTTTATTTAAATTGTTTCATTTCTGCAATTTTTCTTTATGGGGATTTATAGTTTTACTGCTTTCTGATCAAACGAGATAAAAAATATATTTTTTTAATTTTAAATATATTTTACCTGCTTATTGACCTAAATTATCATCTATATCATGGAATATCCCATGAGCTGTTGAGAAGCTGTGTATTATGTAGCTATTGAGTATTCTATAGAGATTTTTTTTCTGGTTTGCTGTCTTGTGATGAACACCACAACCAAAAGGAATGTGAGGAGGAAAGCGTTTATTTCACCTTCTAGCTTTTAAGTCCATCATCCAGGGAAGTCAAGGCGGGAACCTGGAGGCAAGACCATGAAGAAAGGATGCTTACTGGCTTGTTTCTCCTGGCTTACTCAAATGCCTTTTTATACAATCCAGGACTACCTGCCCAAGAGTGGCTTCTCCATCAGAGAGCTGGGCAGGCCCTCACACATCAATCACTCATCAAAAACATGTTCCAAAGCCTTGCCTGTAGGCAGTGTGATGGAGGCAACTCCTGAGTTCCTTCTTCTCATATTACCCTAGCTTTTGTTAATTTGACAAAAACTAAACCAGCATAATATCTAACTCTATTTGATCAATAGTGAATTGTGTCTACAGTATACTGTCAAATTTATGTTTGGCTTATTTATCATTTTACAAGATTTGGATATTGTCATCCCACACTGAGTAGCTACAGGATTGTTTGTTTTCTATTATATACATCAATATTCAGTGCTTACATATTTATATTGATAATAGCATATTGGTGGGTTGTTTTCTTTATTAATATTTATTGGCAGTCTGTGTGTTCTGAAAAATTTGTTTTGACTTGACATCTACTTTATCAGATGGGAGCATAGTCCTGGTTGTTTCCTGCTTCCAATAACCTAGTATTTTAACTTCAGCCCTTTCATTTTCAGTTTTTACTTTTTTGACCAAAAAGGTTGATTTCCTCCAGGCAGCAACCATCTATGCATATCTGAAATGCAGTCAGCGAGTTTATATCTTAAATTCATTATTTAGAACTGTTGTATTTAAGATTATTATTGAGAGCCTTTTTCATTCAGGGAAATCTTTTGTTTATTTCATGGTTTATTCAATTGTCCTTGCTATCCCCCCACCCCCATTGTACTGGACACATGATGGTTTACAGAATTGTAGGGCTTTTTCTACAGTCTTTATCTTATATGATCATGAAATTTGAGTCTATTGTTTCCTCACAATTAACACTGTATTTATTCCTCTCTTGTATGTATTTCTTTAAATGCATTTCTTATATGCTGGCTTAGTAGCATATATAGGTTATGCTATCAGGAAAATCTTTATTTGTTCATTGGTTTTAGGATATAACTCCTAGTTATAATGGCTCTTGACTTTTATTTACTTTAATGCTTAAATTACATCATTTGCTATTTTCAAGGCTTTTCCGTTTCTGCCAAGAAGACTGCTGTTATTAGGTTTGGTCTTCATTTTTAAGTGAAATAGATGGCTTTTTTTCAGCTTTTAATGTTGTGTCTTTGTTCTTTAAACTTAGTATAATATCCATGGTTATATAGCCTTACATTTTATTCCTAATACATAGTACAAAAATTATTTTCTTATCATGCCTGTTTTAGAGTTTAAGTGCCTCTTGTGATTAAAGTTCATTTCTTTCTGTAGCATCAGGAAATTTTCTGGTATAATTTAAGCGACTATATTTTCTATACCTTCAGGTTACATTTTGTCTTCTGGTCATATTCCAGAGCCTTGTGCTAAAGAGGTTTTTTTCTTTATTCATTTATAATTGTGAAATTTCTTCCAACTTTTCTTCAAAGCTTAACTTATTAGTGACAGGCTCTGTGGTTTTTATCGATTGGAATTTCAGAATTTCTGCTTGTTTTCTTTTAAACCCATCATGACTTTCTCATCTATGTTTCTCCCCTATACACACATGTTCTGAGTTGATTTCTTCATTTCGTTCATATGTGTGAACGTTCCTGAACTTTTTTCAAGTATACTTTCCTGTTTTAATAATTGATGTAAATTTATTTATGTGCATTTGGTGTTTTGCATTCATGTGCACCTGTATGGGGGTGTCAGACACCCTGGGAGTAGAGTTTCAGACAGTTCTACAGTACTGCTATGTAGGTGCTGGGAGTTGAACCAATTTCTTCTAGAGGAGCAGCCAGTGATTTTAACTGCTGAGCCATCCCTCTAGCCCCCTCAAGTATTCCCTCAAACTATTTGTTCAGCATTTTAAACACTTCAGTATTTTTTAAATGGTGTATGAGTATTTGTATTCATTTTCCCAGTTTTCCATAATTGTTATATTTTTGTGTTATGACTTCTATACTATTTTGGATGTGGATATCTTCAAGTTTACCTTTCTCACAGTGGAGGGCTCATTCTCAAATCCAAAAAAGAAGAAAAGAGGCCACTGTAGTAGCTAACTAAACTATATAAAGAAACACAGAGAAAGAATTAAAGCCAGCGAATGTGCCCCAACAAATATGAAGCAGATACTGACAGAAATTATTATTATTGTACAGTAAACTGTGAAGTTTAAACTCAATTTGGTTAAAAGTAGAAGTTTTAATTGTACCCAATGGCTAAGAAAAGGAGCACATAGAGTTGCGAGGAGTTTAGAGGTGGGGTATATCTAAGATTTGTGGGCAGGACTGGTGTCAAATATGAACAGAATAGATTGCATGCATGTATGAAATTTTCAAGTAATTAATAAAAGTGTTCTATTTTAAAAGTAGAAGTAATATTGAACTATAAAATAAAAGAGTACAGACTAGGGGAAGGAAAGAGAGCACCGAGATTCGTGTTGGAATTTGGGTCTCACTGAACTCATATCTCACCCAACAGTAGAGCATCTGTGAGAGGAAGGAGGCTGCTGCAGCCTAAGGCCTTCGTGGGTCGGGAACTCGAGAATCTCAAGTTTCTGCAATCTTGACCCTTACTGAAGGTAAGTGGCACTACACGTAGAGCTGCTGCGTGGTCTCAAGCATGGGATTATATGAGTCCTAAGGTGTTACCTGGTGGTGGGGTTTACTCATTGACACACTGGTGATATGGCATCTGAGCTGTGGCTCATGAGGGTCTGCTGCTGGCAATGATTTCAGCGTGTCCTTGTCTGTCATTCTCCAAACCTCATCACTGCCTTCTACAGGTGTCTCCCACAAAGCCAGTCTGGCAGGCTCTCTCGAGTCCTCATTTTGCAATTGTTCTTGGTTTCTTATTTACCAGAGTGTTTTGCCCCAAACAATTAGCCTCTCTCAAGATTGCACCTCTGAAACACTAAAAACAGGAAACAAGTTTTTTTCTTTATTTTGACTAGTGCCAACTGCAGCTTCACTGTCCCTACATTCCTGAGATTGAGTTAATGCTTATGAGAATCATGGGCTTACCTTCGGGGCCAGAGTGTCCATCTTGTTCTGTTTTGTTTTTATCAGAAGCACATTATATTTGGAAGTGAATATTCCTCAAACCAACTACCCCCACCATGGAACTAGTTTGGAGTTTTGAGAGCTTGCTACTCTTGGATGAATCACCTTTCTGTGTCTCAATGACTTTTACTTGTCCTACCCCTTCCTGGTGTTTTAATGCTTGTCCATTTCAATAGTCTAATTTTCCTTACCCTGACTTCTCTTTTATTTGTTTATATAGATTTGTAATTTTAAAGGTATGATAGCCTGCAGCAAAGTGAATTTTTAACCCACTGTATGGTTGTGAACACCTTGAACTTCTTAGTCCATCTGCTTCTGTAAGACTCTGATAAGCCTTAGCTTACCAGGGATGCCCAGAGTGAACAACATGGAACCAGGGATTGATACAAAAGCAAGAGGAAATTTTTTTTTGTTTCAGCATGCTGGGGTCGTCATCCTGCAGCGAAAGACAGGTGGTGACCCCAAGCAGCATTTTTGGCAAGTTTTTATATCGTTTCCAGGGCAAAATAGAGCATCAGCAACTAGGCACAGTACGATTGGTGGAACAGTGTACCCTTTAAACTGATTGGTCTTTAGGGAATGACATAGTAGGGGTTAATTACCTCTTCATTCTTGCCTACATGCTCTCTGACCTGCCTCTTCCAGGAGGAAAGGGGTATCTGTGTGCTCTCTGTCCTGTCTCTTCTAGGAGGGGAGGGGTGTGATAAATTTTTCCATCTGCTGTGAGCTGACCTCTTCATTTTCCACTTTTTCTTGTGCTTGCTTTAATCCTGAAGCTATTGTGGATAGCCATGCAGCTCATATCCCTGTCCTCTGTACTGCTCTTGATATTTTTGTTTCAGGACCATCAACTGTACTTACCTATACGATCTTTAATGAAAGAAGCTAAGAGATTTAGAGTGTAAAGGGCAAAGGTCAGAATCAGAAACAAAATGATCAGGGGGTCCTAACAATGCAGAAATCCATGTAATAAACCAGGGGGAGCTGTTAAACCAAGACTCAAAACATCCTTGGGCTCCTTCCCTTTCTCTCATTCTCTTGAATAGTCCCTCTTTGTCCTTTGCCATAGAATCTTTAACAACCCCAGAATGGTCTATATAAAAGCAACACTCCTCAGCTGAGTCAGCAAGCACCTAGCCCTCCTTGCTGGAGGAAAAGTAGAGCCTAATCCCCTCCTATTCTGTAGTACTACTTCTGATAATGAAGACAATGATTCTTTAATGTGACCGCTGAAAGTTTCTATTCTCTCTATATCTAAATCAATGGCTGCCCTCAGACTGTAAGACCAAAGTGGAGGTCCTGGTAGCATCCCTGGCTGCCCTCAATCCCAAGAGAATGGAGACAATGAGTGCTCTAACAGGTTTGGCGGAAGGTCACATAGGATAGGGTAAGCAAACAGAATCCACAGGAACCACAAGGCTGTCGTGATCAAGATCAAGTTATCTTGAGCTTGAGCATATTGTCCATCTTCTGTACCATCCAGCAGGGGTCTCTCTCTAAGGTGCAGGGTGTTTGCAGGTTTCACATAGGAAGCATTCACCCAGGCAGAAATACTGTCCACCTTGAGGGCTGTGGGAGTGGTTAGCAGTGCCAGGAAGGGTCCCTTCAACTGGGGTCCCAGTGACTGTACCCAATGCCTCCTTATATAAATCCAGTCACCAGTCTGGCAATTGTGAGGGGACTGGCATCCCTGGAGGATTTAAGGCAGTCATTTTGGGCCGAATCTCATGCTGTATTGGAGCTTCAAGAAGAGGTTCCTATCAGTGAGTTGGGATACCTCCAGGGAGGGCCCAGTGGACACCAAAGGAGCTGGGGTATGAAACAGGATCTCAAAAGGGGTCAGATTAAAATGCAAGAGGGTGTTCAGTGCTTGGAACAGGGACAAGGGAAGGAAGTACCACCAAGTCTGAGCCAGTCTCTAAGGTCAAATTAGTCAAGGTCTCTGTTAAGGTTCAATTTATTCTCTCTACCTGCTTTGAGTTCTGGGGATGTTATGCACAACAGAGCTTCCAAATAGTCCTCAATATCTCTGTCAATCCCTGTCTTACCTTAGAAACAAAAGCAGGACTGTTGTCCTATTCAATTACCTTGGGCACTCTGAACCTCTGGAAAATTTCCTCTAATATCTTCTTAGCTGCCATAGTAGCTGTTTCCTGCTTGATGGGGAAAGCCTCAAGCCATCCAGAGAAAGTATCTACAAACACTAGAAGGTATTTGTAACCATATTTTCCTAGCTTAAAATCTGTAAAATTGTCCTGCCAATATACTCTAGGCTGTTGTCCCTTAGGTCTTTTGCCCTGTTTACTCTTGGCTGCATAAGCATTCATCTGCTGGCATATTTCTCTGTCCCAATATCTGAGGTCTATGATATATATGTGTGTGTGTGTGTGTGTGTGTGTGTGTGTGTATGTGTACTGTCAATTTTTCCCCTGTGCCCATATCTTCAATGCTTTTCCCGACTTTCTCTTCTATAAGTTTCAGTGTCTCTGGTTTTATGTGGAGTTCCTTGCTCCACTTAGATTTGACCTTAGTACAAGGAGATAGGAATTGATCAGTTCGCATTCTTCTAGATGATAACCACCAGTTGTGCCAGTACCATTTGTTGAAAATGCTGTATTTTTTCCACTGGATGGTTTTAGTTCCCTTGTCTTAGAGCAAGTGACCATAGGAGTGTGGGTTTCATGTCTGTGTCTTCAATTCTATTCCATTGATCTACCTGTCTGTCGCTGTACCACTACCATGCAATTTTTATCACAATGCTCTGTAGTACAGCTTGATGTAAGGCATAGTGATTCCACCAGAAGTTCTTTTATTGTTGAGAATAGTTTTTTGCTATCTTAGGATTTTTGTTATTCCAGATGAATTTGCAAATTGCCCTTTCTAACTCTGTGAAGAATTGAGTTGGAATTTTAATGGGGATTGCATTGAATCTGTAGATTGCTTTTGGCAAGATACCCATTTTAACTATGTTAACCCTGCCAATCCATGATCATGGTAGATCTTTCCATCTTCTGAGATTTTCTTAGATTTCTTTCTTCAGAGACCTGAAGTTCTTATCATACAGATCTTTCCCTTCCTTAGATTCACACCAAGATATATTATATTATTTGTGACTAGTGTGAACGGTGTTGTTTCCCTAATTTCTTTCTCAGCCTCTTTATCCTTTGTTTAGAGAAAGACCACTGATTTGTTTGAATTAATTTTATATCCAGCAACTGTACTGAAGCTGTTTGTCAGGTTTAAGGGTTCTCTGGTAGAATTTTTGGGGTCACTTATATATATACTATCATATCATCTGCAAATAGTGATATTTTAACTTCTTCCTTTCCAGTTTATATTCTTTTGATCTCCTTTTGTTTTCTAACTGTTCTGGCTAGGATTTCAAGTACTATGTTGAATAGGAAGGGAGAGAGTGGGAAGCCTTGTCTAGTCACTGATTTTAGTGGGATTGCTTCAAGTTTCTCTCCATTTAGTTTGATGTTGGCTATGGGTTTGCTGCATATTTCTTTTATTATGTTTAGGTATGGACCTTAAATTCCTGGTCTTTCCAAGACTTTTATCATAAATGGGTGTTTGATTTTATCAAATGCTTTCTCAGCAGCTAAGTAGATGATCCTGTGGTTTTTGTCTTTAAGTTTGTTTATATAGTGGAATACGTTGATGAATATCCATATATTAAACCATCCATGCATCCCTGGGATGAAGCCTACTTGATCATGATGGATGATCATTTTCATGTGTTCTTGGATTCGGTTAGCGAGGATTTTATTGAGTATTTTTGCATTGATATTCATAAGGAAAATTGGTCTGAAGTTCTCATTCTTTGTTGGGTCTTTGTGTGGTTTAGGTATTAGAGTAATCGTGGGTTCATAGAACTTAATGGGTAGAGTACTTTCTGTTTCTATTTGGTGGAATACTTTGAGGAGTATTTGAATTAGGTCTTTTTTGAAGGTCTCATAGAACTCTGCACTAAACCCATATTGTCCTGGCCTTTTTTTTTTTTTTTTGATTGGGAGTCTATTATTGACTGTTCATATTTCTTTAGGGGATATGGGGCTGTTTAGATCGGTAGTCTGATCCTGATTTAACTTTGGTACCTGGTATCTGTCTGGAAATTTGTCCATTTCATCCAGGTTTTCCAGTTTTGTTGAGTATAGCCTTTTGTAGTAGGATTTGATGATTTTTTGAATTTCCTCAGATTCTGTTGTTCTATCTCCCTTTTCATTTCTAATTTTGTTAATTAGGATACTGCCCCTGTTCCCTCTAGTTATACTTGCTAAAGGTTTATCTATCTTGTTGCTTTTCTCAAAGAACCAGCTACTGGTTTGGTTGATTCTTTGTATAGTTCTTTTTGTTTGTACTGGTTTGATTTCAGCCCTGAGTTTGATTATTTTCTGCCCTCTACTCCTCTTGGTTGAGTTGGGTTCCTTTTCTTCTAGAGCTTTTAGGTGTACTGTCAATCTGCTGGTGTATGCTTGCTCCAGTTTCTTTTTGGAGACACTCAGAGCTATGTGTTTTCCACTTAGGAATACATATATTATGTCCCACATGTTTGGGTATGTTGTGATTTCATTATCATTAAACTCTAAAAGGTTTTTAATTTCTTTCATTATTTCTTCCTTGATCAAGTTATCATTGAGTAGAGTTCAGTTTCCACGGGTATGTAGGCTTTCTATTATTTATGTTGTTATTGAAGACCAGCCTTAGTCTGTCTTCATCTGATAGGGTACATGGGATTATTTCAATATTTTTGTGTCTGTTGAGGCCTGTTTTGTGACCGAGTATATGGTCAATTTAGAGAAGGTACCATGAGGTGCTTAAAAGAAGGTATATCCGTTTGTTTTAGGATGAAATGTTCTATAGATATCTGTTAAATCCATTTGTTTTGTAACTTCTGTTAGTTTCAGTGTGTCTCTGTTTAGTTTGTGTTCCCATGATCTGTCCATTGCTGAGAGTGGGGTGTCAAAGTCTTCAATTATTATTGTGTGAGGTGCAATGTGTGCTTTGAGTTTTAGCAAAGTCTCTTTTATGAATGTGAGTGCCCTTCACTTGGAGCATAGATGTTCAGGATTGAGAGTTTTCTTGGTAGATGTGTGCTTTCATAAGAATGAAGTGTCCTTCCTTATCCTTTTTTGATAACTTTTGGTTAAAAGTTGCTTTTATTTGCTATTAAAATGGCTACTCCAGCTTGTTTCTTGGGACCATTTGCTAGGACAATTGTTTTCCAGCCCTTTATTCTAAGGAAGTGTTCTTCTTTGACTTTGAGGTGCGTTTCCTGTATGTAGTATAATGCTGGGTCCTGATTACATATCCAGTCTGCTATTCTATGTCTTTTTATTGGAAAATTGGGTCCATTGATGCTAAGAGGCATTAAGGTATAGTGATTGTTGCTTGCTGTTATTTTGGATGCTATTTTGATGTTTGTGTGGCTATCTTCTTTTGGGTTTGTTGAAAGAAGATTAACTTCTTGTTTTTTTTAGGGAGAAGTTTTCTTCCTTGTATTGGTGTTTTACACTTATTATCCTTGTAGGACTGGATTTGTAGAGAGATATTGTGCATATTTGGTTTTTGTCAAGGAATATCTTGTTTTCTCTGTCTATGGTAGTTGAGAGTTTTGCTGGGTAGAGTAGCCTGAGCTGGCATTTTTGTTCTCTTGGGGTCTGTATGACATCTGCCCAGGATCTTCTGGCTTTCATAGTCTCTGGTGAGAAGTCTGGTGTAATTCTGAAAAGTCTGCCTTTATATGTTAGTTGACCTTCAATTCCTTACTGCTTTTAATATTCTGTCTTTGTTTAATGCATTTGGTGTTTTGATTATTAGGTGACAGGAGGAATTTCTTTTCTGGTCCAAACTATTTGGAGTTCTGTAGGCCTCTTGTATGTTCATGGGCATCTCTTTCTTTATGTTAGGAAAGTATTCTGTAATTTTGTTGAAGATATTACTGACCCTTAACGTTGGGAATCTTCTTCCTCTTCTATACTTGTGATCCGTAGGTTTGGCCTTCTCATTGTGTCCCATATTTCCTGGATGTTTTGAGTTAGCAGCTTTTTGCATTTGGCATTTTCTTCAACTGCTGTGTCAATGTTTTCTATGGCATCTTCTGCACCTGAGATTCTCTCTTCTAGTTTTTGTATTCTGTTGGTTATGCTTGCATCTATAACTCCTGATCTCCTTCCTAGGTTTTCGATTTCCAGAGTGTTCTTCCTTTGTTTCTTTTTCCAATTTTAGATCCTGAATGGTTTTGTTCCATTCCTTCACCTGTTTGGTGTGTTTTCCTGTAATACTTTAAGGGATTTTTTTTTGTTTCCTGTTTAATATAAACTAGCTGTTTACCTGTGTCTCCTGTATTTCTTTAAGGGAGTTATGTCCTTCTAACAGTCCGCTATCATCATCATGACATGAGATTTTGAATCAGATTCTTACTTTTCTCGTGTGTTGGGGTATCCAGGGCTCACTGTGGTGGGAGACCTAGGTTCTGATGATGCCAAGAAGCCTTGGTTTCTCTTGCTTATGATCTTGCCCTTGCCACTCACCATCTGTTTATCTCTGGTGTTACCTGGTCTTGCTGTCTCTGACTGTGGCTTATACCTCTTGCAACCCTGTGTGTCAGTACTCCTGGGAGACAAGTTCTCTCTGGGAGGAATGTGGGTATGGAGAGCTGTGGCACAGGGTCAGCTTCGGGGTGCAAAAGAAAACCTGCTGTTACTTGGTTCCTGTGTTCTGATGGCTATGGGTGGATCCCTCCTGGGCCAGGAATTTGAACAGAAGTGTTGGCCTTACCTGTGCTCACAGGTGTATTGTCTCTCTGGAGATAACAGCTCTCTCCAGGAGGTATCCAATTGGGTATGGAGTGCTGTGGCACAGGATCACAGACAGAAACCAGAAGGATCCAATACTATCTTTTTAAAGCACAAATCATTCCTTTCTTGGCCTTGAAACATGTAGAGCAACGAATTTAAGCTTATTCCCTAATAGCTTATAAATAACCGAGACTCAGACTATGTTATTTAATTTGGATTTGACAATTACTGGGCTGTAATTCCTAATCTATTCTTCTAATTGCTGGCATAGCTACCTCCTCAGTGGAACCCCAGGTACTTACTCTTTCTCCTGGCCATGTGTTCATCATCCATCTTCCCCCATGGAGGCTCCCTCTCTCCTCCTTGTTTGAACTGTTAATCTGTATCTTTTCTTCATTTCTATATCTTTTTGTCCTTTGTTTCCTTAGTTTTTGAATTTTCTGTATAAGAAACATAATTTCCACTGGTCTGTTATGTTACACTACGACATCATTTTAATCTGTAAACTACCTTTTGAAATTCTTGCATTTGATATTTTTTAATACATTGTTTTTTGTTTGGTCAGATTGCATATTGCTTCTTTTCATTACCTCTGAAATTTGAGTGCCATTTAAAAATCCCTTCACTTGATGGACCATGTAGAGACTGCCATATCCAGGGATCCACCCCACAATTAGCCTCCAAACGATGACACCCTTGCATACACTAGCAAGCGTTTGCTGAATGGACCAGGATATAGCTGTCTCTTGTGAGACTAGGCCGGGGCCTAGCAAAAACAGAAGTGGATGCTCACAGTCAGCTATTGGATGTATCACAGGGCTCCCAATGGAGAAGCTAGAGAAAGTACCCAAGGAGCTAAAGGGATCTGCAACCCTATAGGTGGAACAACATTATGAACTAACCAGTACCCCAGAGCTCTTGACTCTAGCTGCATATGTATCAAAAGATGACCTAGTCGGCCATCACTGGAAAGAGAGGCCCATTGGACTTGCAAACTTTATATGCCCCAGTACAGGGGAACGCCAGGGCCAAAAAATGGGAATGGGTAGATAGGGAAGTGGGGGGGAGGGTATGGGGAGACTTTTGGGATAGCATTGGAAATGTAATTGAGGAAAATATGTAATAAAAAATTTAAAAATTTTTCTCAAAAAAAGAAAATATCTAATAATAAAGAAGACTGCAAAAAAAACCAAAAACAAAAAAAACAAAACAAACAAACAAACAAAAAACTTCACTATAGTAAGCTTAAAGAATACCTGTCATGTTTTCTTCAAGAAGCTGTGTAATTCAACATTTTGGTTAAGTCTTTAAATTTTCATCTACTTTTACACATGGCATGTGTCTTGGATTTACAAGTATCATTCTGCACATTGCATGTCTGTCTTTCCTCTAGTGGTTTGTCCATATCACCTTTATTTCTTTCTTTATATTATTTTTTATGTGTATGGGGTATTGCCTGCCTGTATGTCTGTGTAGCACATTTGTGAAATTCTCACAGTAGCCAAAAGAGGGCATCAGATCCTGTGGAATTGGAGTTATGGATGGTTGCAAGGAATTGAATTTGTGCCCTTGAATAGATAGCCAGTACACTAACTACTGCTGAGCCATCTCTTCAGCCCACTGCTTTTATTAAGCATCACTGTCCATTGGTGTGTTGACTTCTATTTCTAGGATTTCTATCCTACTTTATTAAACTATTTGTCGATTCCTGTAACAGTGACAAGATGCTGTAATTACAGTTGTCCACAGAGTTTATGCTTTCTTATTATGGTATCAGAAATCCCTACTCTGGTGTCTTCTTTCTTCTTAGCTATTCTTTTTTATATAAAAATGTTTTTATTTATTTACATCTCAAATGTTGCCCACCTTCCACATCTCTCCCCCCAGTGTTTTTTTTACCCCATCTCCCCTGCCTTTTACCTCGGAGAGGGAGTTCCCCTACCCATGCCATCCACCCACCTCACAACCACCTTACATGTCCCCACCCCTTGCATCACCCTTCCCTGGGACATCAAGGATCTACAGAGTTAGGCACATCCTCTTACACTGAGGCCAGACAAGCTCCTCTTCTGTTGTATACATGCCAGGGTCCACCAACCAGCCCTTGTATGCTCTTTGGTTGGTGGCTTAGTCTCTGGGAGCTCCCTGGGGCCAGGTTAATTGATTCTGTTGATCTCCTTATGCGGTTGTCACTTCACTCCTTCCCTAACTTTTCAATCTCAGTCCATGATTGGCTGTAAGTATCTGTATCTGTGTTAGTCAAATTCTTTCTCTTGTTAGGGCAGACCTCTTGTGTCCCTTGTTCAAGCAATCCTCCTGCAATCCCGTGTCCCTGGCTAGGGCAGACCTCCAGTGAGACGGGATGACTTTGGTGTCCAGGAGCAAGCATATTGATCTGCCAGGGGTTACGTCTGAAAGATGGAGATGCAGACAGGAAGGATGATGGGTCTCAGGCAGAGCAGGATAGACAAGTGGGGAAAGGGAAGCCAAACTGTATGGTTTAGGAGTCTTAAGTCTGATGAGGTAGGGGGAGGGCAGCTAGAGAATAGAGGTCCCCCACTCCAAGATGGCAGGCTGCTCAGGGCAGTTTGGCTTTACCTAGAGAGATCAGGCAGCAGGGAAGATGGGTGGGGGAAGGGAAGCATACCTGTATGATTCAGGAGTCTGGTAGAGGTGGAAGAGAGGCAGGGAGAGAAGGGAGATTGGTGGTCCCCCTAGACTGGCAGGTTGCTCAGGGTGGCTTACCGTGGCCCAGAGGGCTCATCTTCTTAGCTATTCTTATGCACTTTGCCATCAGGCTGTCTAACACCATGAAATTTTGTAGGTATTTTTGAAATTGCATTAAATTTATATGTCAACTTATGCAGAGCAGACTGGTTTTTTTTGTTTGTTTGTTTGTTTTGTTTTTTAATGATGAGTTTCTCAGGGAAAAGTCAAATTTGAATACCATTGCTCCACAATCTTTACAATGGAATCCAGAATCCTTATTAAATTATATCAGACATATCCACAAATAAATTTTAAACCAAAATATTGGAATATTTTCAGATAATCCTGGGAACGCAGTGACCTTGTAATATAGCACCAACAGAAAATTCTTGAATATGTTTTACTAATGTTTATAATGTGTGAAATCAGTCACTTTGCTTCCTGAGACTGCCCAGTTCCTTTGTTTCAAGGCTGTTTGACTTTTCTTTTCGCACATAAGAAAGTTTGTGACTAGTAGGTTGTAATTAAACTCTCTTGCACATTGAGCGCTAACAAAAGCCCATCTTTTTAAAGACATGGAACATATTTTGATAGCTATTTAAATGCTCTCTTCCTGAAATTAGAATCCCTGAAGTCCCAAGAAATATAAAATTTTTGTTCTTAAATATGATAAATTTATCTTAGTCATCAAGTTATTTTATCTAAGAACAGTGACATAATATGTACTGTGGCAAAGTGCCATACAAGGTAGGTGATAAGTAACAATAATCTTATTTTCTGGTGGTTTAATGTTTCTGCCTGGAATTTTCCTTCATTTTCTTATTCACGTAATACTACATTTTTATAGTCTATCTTATGTAATCACGACATTTTCTGTTCTTCAGTATTATCTAGGCCTTTTAGAGGGTTTGTTCTTGCTGTTGTTGTTGTTGTTGTTGTTGCTGTTGCTGTTGCTGTTGTTCCAGGAGTAGAAGTAAAAGGCAGGAGCATTTGGACTCTTTTATGTTATAAAATCCCTCCTTTGGTGTCTTTTCTCATCATTAACAAACTTGAATGTTTTTCATATCCACATTGACTTATTCTTCCCCTCAGTCTGTGTGTTTCAGAGAAAGCAGTTTTAAGCCATCTATATCACGTATTTGATATTAATTTGTTATTTATTATTTGTAATAAGTATTCATAATACAACTTAAAAAGATTCGTTGTGATATGTTCATATTAGCTCTAGCTTACATGAATCATATCTCTCTTTTTCCACCCTAACCCCTGGCACCATTCTCAAGCCCTAGAAGTCAGTATTGTATTATCAGATTGACTATTTCTTACTTTTCAACATATGGCACAAAATATTGAACAGTTCCTTTTAAGTCTTTGCCCTAAACAATATCCCATTCTTTGATTTTTCTGTATTTTTTTTCATCTTTAGGCTTAATTTTGACTAGAGTAGTTTTTCTGAATATGTTTAAGTTAAACTTTAAGTTCTTTCTTTCTTTTAACTTTAAGTTTTTATCCATCTTCTTTCATGTGTATCTTGTGCATTTTTGGTGTATCTTCATCTGCCACAAATATAGTGATACAGATGGGCTAGTGTGTCATTTTTTTCTCTTTAAGCACAATTTGATGTTTTAATATTTCCTATTGTACCACTTTTGTGCAGATTTATCTTTTATTTCATCATGGCCTGTATTCTATGAAGACGAATACTGGGAGCTCTGTACTCAGTGACCAAAACTGATTTCTGCTTATTTATGACCCACTTTTAATGTTATTTTATCGTATACACATGTCCAATACACATGTTAGGGAGTAGATGTTCTCCAAGGGGGTAAAAGAGTAGCACATACTTTGTGCTACTATTACCTTTTATACTCATGAGTCAATTTCTAGTCTGTGTCTACAGTAGAACTATCTAGTAGTGGCCACCTGATTCACCATTTAGTCTTTAAATATTCTATTTTGCTAACACTGTTTGTATTTTCACATAACTTCTACTGTCTCTCATCCTGGTGCAGGTTCACAAAGATGGGTAGAAAGACCCCAAACAGACTGTTGGATCTTGCTATACAGAGTCTGCTCAGCAACGAGTCTGCAGCAATACAAGCTCTGGAGGACATTCCAAGAGAGCTTTTTGTTCCATTGTTCATTGCTGCCTTCAAGGGTGGGCATAAGAATACATTGAGTGCTATGGTGAAAGTTTGGCCCTTTTACTGTCTCCATATTGGGTCATTGAGAATACGGGGGCCTCAACATGCACTCCTAAAAGCCATTATTGAGAATCTTCCAGTATGTCCTGCACAGACTTCTGCTTTTTGGTAAGACTTTTTAGTAAAGACATGATAAGACACAGGAGGATATACCATAGCCTACTACCCTCCCAGAAGTCGTTTCTAGTGAATGTTGAAGATTTATGTGTGAGTCTGTTGTCTCAACACTTAAGTTGAAATCTGGTGTCTACAATGTTTGTTATATAATCTATTCTATTGAGGGTACTCTTGATGGGTTTATGTAACAGGTGTTATTACATAGAGGAAAGACAGGAAATTTAAGACTGGAGACAGTTTGAGGTATATAAAAAAATGGGAGAAAGGAGGTTGGATTGTCATGGGAAAGGAATGTTTGTAATTAGTATAAGAAGTACCAGCTGTGGATACAAGGATTTGTCATCCTTGTGTCATTTTTATATACCATCATTGATACTACTAGGTTTCATTATCATTTGCTATTTCTCATATATTCTATCTCCTCTTATCCTTACAGGAGACCTAAATTGAGGATCCTAGATTTAAGGCAAGACACAAAATGTAGGATCACGTGCCCTCAAGTCAGCACCAAATCACCTTCGTGTTTTCATTCTTGTACTTATTCTGACTCCTCTATCACAAGAATTGAAAGACAGCTTTGTTTCATAAATTCAGGGTGTAAGACTCTCTTACCCAGGCCTGTAGAACTAATATTGGATCTTTTCCTTGATAGCTCCTTAATTGAAAAGGATTTTTGGATTTTGCTTATGCGAAAAATTGAAGAGAGTTTGGGGTTTTTGCACGTGTGCTGTCGAGATTTGCAAATTGAAAAACTGCGTAAATGCAAATACACCCTGAAATTTCTTGATCTCCAATGTGTTGATCAGTTGTCAGTTGATAGAGGCTCACTGAGTGATATCACCAGCATCCTGTGCCAGATGGGCCACCTAGAAAGCCTGACTCTATCTAATGTGACTTTTAGATCTCTGAGAGGGAAAGTCTTTAAAAATTTTCTCAGTCACTTGCAGCGTATGGAACACCTTAAGGAACTCAGCTTCTCTTCATTCCACCTCAAAAATCATCTGAACAGAGTGCTCAGGTAAGAGTTTGGGGTAGGGCTGGAGAGATGGATCAGTGGTTAAGAGCACTGACTGCTCTTCCTAAGGTCCTGAGTTCAAATCCCAGCAAGCCCATTGTGCCTCACAACCATCTGTAAAGAGATCTGACTCTCTATTCTGGTGCATCTGAAGACAGCTACAGTGTACCTAGATATAATAATAAATAAATCAGAAAAAAGAGTTTGGGGTAGGTCCCTGGGCTTCCTGTACAGTCTATTGAGACAGGATAGAAAGCACTCTTGGGTATTTCTAAACAACTCAAAACCTTTTATGCTTTCAACTTCCATCACTGCTGTGAATGTGAAACTGGAGAAAGACAGGATTACAAAAATTAAGCAACCAGCAATGTACAGATACTATTGTTAAGTGCAGAACTATAAAGGTGAAAAAAATCACAAGCACTCTAGACAGGAGGGAGAGGAGAAGGGAGAGGAATTGAGATGTAGAAAGACATTTTATGCCACTGCACTGTTGTACATAATCTACAGATGTCCATAGTTCATAACGTCAGATTACTTTGCTGATCTATAATCTCCAAGGTAAAGACCATGAAAGTAGAATTTGTTAGTTAGGTACTGGCCCAAAGGGAATTTTCAGTTGCCTGCTCTTTCTCATTCCTCCCCACTAAAAAGGAGAACAAAAAATCTACAATGGATATTATTGTAAATACTCCGTGGATTAATTTTTTTAACATTTCTTAGAATCATCTGGTATAATATATTGTACATGTTTTTAAGTTGAAAATAAATTGAATTTCAGTGCTGAAAACTAAACTTTCAACTGGGCCTGCTGGCACATGCTTTTAATCTAAGCACTTGGGAGACAAAGGCAGGCATATTCTGAGTTCAAGGCTATCATGGTCTATATAGATCAAGGATAGCTATAGCTACATAATAATATCCTGTCTCAAAAAAAAAATGAAAGAAAGGAAAAAACAAGAAAACTGTCTTTCTCAGCATCCCCCAAACTATTAAGTGAACTAAACATGGTGACACATTGACAGTTTTATTCTAGATATAACAGTATAGTTTTCCTAATTCAATCATCATTCTCCAGGATGTATTTTTGTTTCTCCCTACAGAGTCTTACCGCCTGGCTTGGATATCTTGTGGCTGCCATTCTGTGGTCTTTCATACAGAGACATCAAATTTATGTCCCAGAGTCCTCATGTCACTCACCTAAAACTATTAAATCTTAGTAACAACCTGATGCATTGGGATGACTTTGGGCCCTTTCACACTGTTCTGTCAAATCTCTCTGGTACTCTTCAGCATCTGGAGATAAATCATTGCCTTATAAATGATTCTGCAATCTCTGCTCTTATCCCTGCCCTGATTAGATGCACCCATCTCCGTGTGCTGGGATTTGCTTCTAACCCCATCACCATGCCTATGCTTGTGAATATCATGCATCATTTAACACCCATGATGGAGCTAAAATATGTGATTTATCCTGTTCCTGTACATTGCTTTGAAAGATGGCATTTTCAGGGCAGTTTAGACAGACAGAAACTTGCCATTGTACAACTACAAGTGAAAGCAATGCTAGAACTTGCACGGAGAGAGGACATGAAGTGGATTACTTACTGTTAGTAAATGTCACAGTCCAATGCATTTTTAAACTGATATGTACCGTTTAAGTACTAAATGTTATTTCCTGGACCCATAGACTCAATCTATAAGGCTCTTACATTGTACAGAATTGCACTTAGGAAGGATAGGTTTGTAGCTGAATCCTATAGAGAATAACTTAGCAAAAACTGAGAGACTTCAAAAGTTTCTTCTGAGTATTTCTTGTCACTATTGCCAGATTACTGACACCAGTGGCATTTATATTTTCAGGACGATCAGGTCCTGCAATGCTATATCCCTGGCCATCCTGTTTGGTTTGCTTGTGGGTACATCACACAAATCAAGACAATGACAGCCTTTCCTGTCTGTGTTTGTGAAAATGGCAGTGGCGTTTGAAGACTGTTATCATCCCATAAGTTAGTTTAGGCTGTTTGGGGTTGCTTATGGAAAACTATCAGGATTTACCAGTGGACCAGGAAAGAAGATAGCACAGGTTCTGAGATTTAGATTAAACCCCCTCAAGAACATAAATACAATGACCTACTTCCTTGATGTAAGCCCATTGTAAAGTTTCCACTCTCACCATGAAGTCTTCAGCTGAATATCCAGCCTTTGTCCCATAAATTTTGTGGAAGTGTTTAGGATCCTGGCCACAATATTTCCCCTATTTCCTCTAGATCTCTTGACACTGTACATTTAACAATATAAATCATTGCACATATATATATATATATATATATATATGTGTGTGTGTGTGTGTGTGTGTGTGAGATATATATATATGTATATATCTATATAGATATATAGATATATATATAGATAGATAGATATCCCTCATTTGATACAATACATACTAGAAACCTGTGGATACTGAGTCCAACATACTTCATTCTCTAAAATATGACATAATTAAGAATTCAGTTTTTCATATCCTAGACTTACTTAGAAATGATGTATGCCACATCAGTAATTAGCAATTTACACAGGGCTAAGGAAATGCCTTATTTATCCAGCTGCTTCCCACACAAGCACACCAGTGCTCTGATGCCTAGCATACTTGTAAAAAGCTGAGCACCAAAGTCTACATTTGTAACTCCAGTACTTAAAGGGTGGAGGAATGAAGAGCCTTACTTACATGACCAGACAGTCTAACAAATTAGTGGATTCAGGGTTCAATGAAAGATCCTGCCTCAGAAAATATGTTTAAGAGTGGTTTAAGAAAATACCAGATAGCCATGCCCTGCTCCCACATGCATATACCGAAGCATATGTATCTTCCCCCTCCCACCAACATGGAAACAAAAAGATCTTACTTGTATTGTTAATTTCTTGAGACAACACACTGCATTGCAAAGGCATGGTAAAGATAACAAATAGCACTTGTCCCTTTCACATATTGAAATGCCAAAATGACCACATTTAAAGTACTGAGTAACAAAAAGAACGGAATTATCAACTTAAACATAATGTTTTTCTGCTGAAATAACTTAGTAAAAACAATCACTTGTATCTTTTTTTTTTTTTTTACTTTTAAAGTGAAGTCATACTCAGTTGCAGTCTGACCATAGACAAAAAGTAATAGAATTTTGTTTTTAGTAGTAATACTGACAGATAAGTCAAACTATATTTTATATGCTTAACACAATAAGAAAACTGTCAAGGCAGTTAACATGTTTTATTAATTTTTCTTTGGTGGAAAGAGATTGTATTTATAAATTAGTAAGGAAAACATATTAAAATATGCTATAATTTTTGTCATATTTCCCTTGTATACAACATTTAATTTTGTTCATGTTTTTTGTAATACTTGCATCATGGGATAGTGCACAAAACTTTAAAGATCCAATAAAATGCCACTGTAATGACCAATTTCCCTTACATTGTTTCCAATTTTAAAATTGCATGGTTTTAGAACTTTGTATTAAATAAAATGTTGTTATTTGAAATTAACCTTATCTGTTTCTTTGAACTTTGGTTTTTCGTTTTTACTTTTTCCCATCTGACTCTTATTATATATTCTCGAATAAGTGGGATTCTTATGCTCTCAGCAGTGCAATCCTCACTTGTGTGATAACAGGATCACAGCACTGGGGAAGATGCAACTCGGTCCATATTGGCACGGTTTTGCCCTGTCCTCCATCCATCCTTGGTGCCATGGTTTTGTCAGGGAATGTACCCTGATGTGAAAAACACACCCCAAAATGAAGAGAAAATTTGTATTCATTGTTGTACTGACAATGTGTATGGTATTCTAGGGAATTCCTATTGTATGACAATGTTCTCGATATGTTGTTTTCAATAGATTTGAAATCTAACCTAAGTGACTGTTATAAAACAGGTCCAGGGAGCAAAAGGTGTGTTTGGCTTACAGTCCCAGTCCCAGCCCATCATTGGAGGAAGGCAGGAACTTGAACAGGAGCAGAGGCAGGAAAAGATGGAAGAAAGCTGTTTAGTGGCCTTTTGTGGCTTGCTTAGCTCCTTGTCTCATACAACTTGGCCCAGTTGCTCATAGTAGCCTGGGCCCTCCTTCACCAACTCTTAACCAAGAAAATGCCCTACAAAGTTGCACACAGGCCAATCTGATGGAGGTAGTTCTTCCTCCATCTCTAATTTGGTGTCAGGTTGATAAAAGACTAGAAGTACAGTTGACCCTTGTCAACTTGACACACATAACTATTAAACTATAACTTTTATTTATCCCCTATATATATATATATATTGATATATATATATCAATCAAACAGAGTATGATTTTTTTAAAATACCAGTCTTTAAGTTTTTCAGTACATTAAAAGTCCGAGGTCTCTAAAAGGTCTGTCTTTTCACTGTGATTTCCTATAAAAATGAAAAATAAGTTTTTGAAAATTCCATAATTAAATCTATTTTTTGAGTGGTGATTTAAGTGTGTGTGTGTGTGTGTGTGTGTGTGTCTGTGATTGTACCATCTATCAAAGCGTTTCAATAATTTGTCACATTTAGTATGCAAGAATGTACCATTTATTTAAAAGATATTTCTTTTAAACTTGTGCATGTGGCACATGTACGTGTGTGGAGTTCAGAAGACAACTTGCAGGAGTTGGTTCTATCTTTCTGCCATGTGACTTTGAGGGATTGACGTCAGGATGTCAGGTGTGGCTGCAGGATGTTGTGAGACTGGCTTCGGAGTTAGCTCCCAAGGACTGGTCAGGACACTGCCCCAGGCCAGCAGGAACCCGTGCCACTGGTCAGGGAGAGTTCCTGGGTGCCTGGGTCCCACTGGTCACAGTTACTTCCGGTGTTGGTGCAGATGTTGTGTCCTCCTTACCTATGATCCTATGATCCTGGGCATGTTTGGGCACCTGGGAGTGCAGCTTCCTCTGGGTGTTGTGGGACTGGCTGTGGAGTTTGAGCCCAAGGTCTGCTCAGGGCACCAGAACAGAAGAAATTCATTCCACTGGTTGGGTGGAGTTTCTGGGTGCATGGGTCCCTGTTTTGACATTTTATTTGGTATGTGTACATGGATATAATATGTTTGAAGTGAATATATCCCCATTACCGTCCCTCCAGTTCTTTTCTCATGGTAGTGTGTCCCTGAGTCTCCAGCGCTGACTGATATGGACAGGTTGACCCCAGGACCCATTTGCTAGGCACTGCAGCAAAAATAGAGAGCTGCAGATTCAGGATGAGACCCTGTCTCAAAATAAGGTGAAGAAGTGATAAAAATGAAACACCTTAGTTTCAGTTTCTAGCACAAACACTCACATGTATACATACAAGTGTATGAGAAAATCTTTTTTACAAGGTAGCCCTCTTATATATTTGCCCTGGGTTCCCAGAGTGAAACCTGCACATAGAGATGTTACCCTTTAGAGTTGCCTAGCCATCAACTCAGCAGAAGTATTTTTTAAAATAGCTTCCTGCAGGGCTTTGTGGCTCAACTTTAATCCCAGTACACAATAGGCAGAGGCAGGCACATCTATGCCAGTTCTCTCTTTCCATGGTTTATATACAGAGTTCCAGGACAGTCAACGAGGTCTCTCTCAAAAAATCTTACCATTGCTCAGGTCAAATCTTTTCCCAAATTTTGTGCCTACCTTAGTATTCCCTGTTTCTGGGTTACAATCACTGTTCGTTTTGGTAGTGCTCTTTGAATCTGTTCTGATTCTTGTGTTCTCTCCTTTTTTCAGCCCCTTTATGCTCTGCCATCTACATCTGCACACTTGGGTCTTTTCTGTCTCTGTCCCTCTTGTACTCACTTTCTCTCATTCTCTCTCACTCTCTTGCTCTTTATCTCTCAGTCACTCTTGCTCATGCCCTCTCATTCTCTGTCTCTCAAAGTCTCTCTCTCTCTGTCTCCCAGTCTCTCGCTGTGTCTCAATGTGTGTGTCTGTCTCTCTGTTTTTCTTTCTGTCTATAAAGATACAAGATCAAAAATGGATTACTTGACTCTCTGTTGAGATTCTAAATATCCCAGGATCTCTCAACTCCACTTCTGTCCCCCAATTGCAAAGGTGTTTTAGATTTGTCTTTTGATGTTGCTGTTTTGTTTTGTTTTTTGTTGTTGTTTTTTCTTCCAAGGGGGCAATCTTGTTTCTCTCTAGCTTTAAATTCAGCCATATACTGACAGTTACTTTTAATGTGCATTCCTTTGTCAACCCATTTTTCAATACTCAGTAAGTTCAGGACATTTTCCCACAGTTCAGAACAGTGGACTGAATACAATCTCAATTTCTTTCCCTCACTGACAGTGTAGTCACGAATTTTAGAGGTCCTTTTGGCCTCCATTTTTCAAGTTTTCACCTGTAAAAAGGCATGGATAGGAAGTTAACTTCACCTGGGTGATGTGAACACAGAGAGTATTTGAAAGGATGAGCACACATTTCAGTACAGGCACTTTTCCTGTTGTTCTGTGCCCTGGTTAGGAATTGCAAGGCAGGCCAGTCACAATGTGTAGCCTGATGGTAATTAATATTCAATCACTGTTTTATTTCTCAGTTTCATTGCTGTATAAAAAATGAGTAGAAATGTATCCTTATAAGTGATGTAGAGAGTTGCTGTGATGTATGTATACCTAGTGAAATGATTATCTCATCAGAGCTACTGACCACATCCATTGAACCATAGAGCTAGCTCTTTGTGACAGGAATATATTCCTGATGTCTTAACAAATTTTGAGTATAATGCAGATCACTTTTTCCAACTGTCACCACCCCTATACTATACATTAGACCTGCAGAACTTATTCACGTTATAATTGAGAACTTCTGTCCTTGGTGACCATACCTTATTCTGTTTGCATAATCTCAACCTTTTAGGTGCTGCACGAATGTTAAAAGGAGCTCTTGGTTTTTATTTTTATTTCTATGTAATAGCAAAATCGGGGTCTGAGGCCAAGCACAGTGCAGTTTGGACATTCACTTCTCTGAATGATACTGTCTTTTCATGTACTTATTGGTCATTTTAATATCTTATAGAAATGTGTAACTGAGTCCTTCATCCATATTTTTAAAATCACGTTGGTGGTCTGGGCCAAATGTGATCACAATGGGGAGGTGGCAGCTCCATAATCTTTGACATCTCTCCCTACATGGATGTCTGATTGCATGAGTCCCTCCAATCCCTCTCTCCACACTCAACCCTCTGGATAAAATGGCTTGAGCCATCCTGTACCCCTCACACCTCCCCCCAAAAAACAACCATAAAATAATTTCTTCACTGTTGATACTTTGTTTACACATTCTGGATATTGACATGAAAAGGGACCTCGGAGCAGACACAACCAGACACAAAATTCTCAGCACAAAGGCCATTCATTGACTAGAAAGGGGGCAAGCAGGGGGAGGAGGGCTGCCTCTGAATTAGGCAAAAATAGCAGGTGTCTCATTGGGAGCAGTTTGTGAGCAGAAAATGGGAAAGTCTGTGCTAAGATAGGTTTGTATGTCCTGACGGGGCATTTTAATCAGTGTACCCAATAATGACATTTGATTGCTAGACCTTAGTGATTGACAGCCAGACCCTAGGGATGAGACTCAGGAATGCATTAGGAATAGGAAGGTGTCCAAATAAGGGAACAGACCTTGGTGCCTATTGATAAGAATGTAATCTAGTGCTGGAGAGATGACTCACTTGTTAAGAGCACTGACTGCCCTTCCAGAGGTCCTGAGTTCAATTCCCAGCAGCACATGGTGTCTTACAACCATCAGTAATGGGATCAGATGCCCTCTTCTGTGTTTGAAGACAGCTGCAGTATACTTATATACATAAAATAAGTAAATAATTCCGTGTACAAACAGATAAACGTTATACTAATAAATAAATGTAATCTAATGATTTAGCCGGGGAGAAGGAGAGTGGAGGACTTGCAGGCACCATGTTTGCAATGGTCTGGGCCTGTTAGAGACCCTGTCAGACACTCACTATATTAGACATACGGTTTACAAACACTTTCTCCCATCCGGTGTTGTAACTTTCACTCTCTGTAGCATCATGTGAGGTACTGAGTGTTCTAATCTATGGAGTTCAGCAGTAGATTGCATGGTTTCATATACAGGAGAAGGCATTACCACATACAATGGGCAACTTCCATTTGTACATAGTAGTTTACTGGTTAAGGTATGCAATGCTTACACTATACAGCTAAAAATATTCTACTATTTTAGGGAGGTTTTTTATAGGAAGTTTTATTACGTTTTATTGTATAAGGGTTGAGAACTTGAGCCTAATTTCATGAAAAGAATGGAAATCTGTGAAGTAGATGATGTCAGTTACACTCTAATGATTTCAGTAGGCAGCAGGTGGCTGAGGTCCTGATGTGATGTTGCTTTGGTACTGAAAGGGCTGAGGAGTCAGGTACTGGGGATTATGGATGTGTTGAATTTACCTCCAGCATCCCATGCTGTGAGGGAGCAGCAATTAAGCAAACCCTGTGTTTTGTTTATCAAGTGTGATCTGTTGCAGAATGTGCCAATCAGGGTCATAGACTCAATCAGCCATGCTCTTATTTTGTGATCTTCACTTTGGTTTCCTCAGAGGCAGTATGTGAAGGAGCCCTTGCCATGAACCCAAGACTCAGAAACTTGGTTCCAAAACACTGAATTCCAGACATCCAATGACATGGTGCTTTAGTGTACCTATCTGTGCTCTCCTTAGGAG
Organism: Mus caroli; assembly: GCF_978045245.1. NCBI lineage: Eukaryota > Metazoa > Chordata > Mammalia > Rodentia > Muridae > Mus > Mus caroli. The sequence continues at coordinate 35,481,814 of NW_028227260.1, read as the reverse complement.
AAACAATAAGAAATGGACGTCACGTGGTCAGCAGGACTTCAAATCAGTACTAGTTAAGATTATCAGAATGAGGTGCTGATTTGGGGCAAATTTAACACGTTAGAAAAAATGTGGGTTTTTGATACCTTATTAACATAAAATTCTGGACTTTTTACTCTTCTCCATTTAAATTGTGGTTTTTATTAATTTCTTGACATGTCTCAAGACTTTGGAGAAACTGGAGCTCACCCACACCCCCACCTCCTGTAAAGCTTTTTGGGGTTTCCCTTCACTCTGGGCTCTGAAAGGAATCACAGCTGTAGGAACTACTAGTAAATCTCCCTTCAGGTAGTATGAAATTTTTCTAAAGAAATCAACTTATAAGTTCTATGTCACAGTAGTAATATTATTGGAAATTAAAACTACATCCAAACAGTATAATGACATTGGATTGTATCAAACAAGGGAAACATACATGCAAGAGTATTCTAACTCCTGGGTTATTGTCTGTTATCTGTGAGATTCACTCACTAACAGGGAGGATAGGAAGTAATTTTATCATGCAGTTCATACAACATTTTTACTATGTCAAAACACAAACACTGGTGAGTTACAGATGAATTGTGGGAATATTAAATGGAAAAGAATAACTTTGATGTTTGCTATGGTTCTACTAATGGAAGACGGGTTGGATATGTGGGAAGACATAACTCTGTGTAGACTACAACTCTGTATCAGAAGACTGTGTGTCATTCCAGGGAAAGAATCTCATTTGACTCAGGGGGAGGGAACTGGGCCACTGAGAAAATGATTTCACTCTAAGAGATCATTTTATCAGGTTTTTAAACTTCTGTAGTCAAGAAAATCATAATTTCACAATTTAAAAAGTCACAAAATTGTGAGTAGATTAACACAAATATTTTGGATAAACAGACCATTGAAAAAGCATTCGTTTTATTCAGTGCTATGGAAGAACAAAATGCATTAAAAATGTTTTGTTAGCATGACTGCGCACATGCCCTCCGGTTTGAGCCTGTGATAGTGTCTCCTCTAGCATCATACATTACCAAGTACACGTTCTCTCATTACAGAAAGTGCTCGGCTTGCCCGTTCAGGCTAAATGTCCTAGAAATGGATGGTCAAAAGCGAACCCTTCTAGTGATTGAAAACATTCCTAAAGCTCATACTGATACCATCCCTACATGTTCCTTCTCTTGGTCTCTGTCCAGGCTACAGTCAGCTGTGCAGCCTCTCAGAGGTAAAATTCTGACTCTGGCCACTAGGTGGCATCACAGCTGAGTCCTGTAAGTTGTTTCCAGTTAAATATCTAAAAAAATGGTTTGTTCACTGTAACAGCGGTTCTGAGCAGTAAATCTCCGGGCACATTACCACAGATCTGTTTGCTGATGATCCCCAAACCTGCATTCCGTTCCCTGGTTCAGGCGCAGAGTGAGCTCTGCACACGACAGAGATTTCTCTCTGGCAGTAGAGTGCTTGTTCTCCAACATCCCACCCTTTCACAGGTTGCTCCAAATTTCTGCAATCATTCCGAGTCTCTTCCTCTCTAGTATATTCTGCACACAGCTGCCAGGTCCCGAGTGAGCATCTCTATCTGCTCTCACTCTCCTCCTGTGTTCCCTGACACAGGCTGCCTTTTCCCAAGGGTCTCCAGAAACACCTAGCCTTTTATAATGTGGACACTCAGCATAAACAACTCTAGCATATGTATGGGATTGAACCTTGGATATTCTCCAATGATCTATTTGTTGAATCTCTGTTGTCAAGGTAACACTTCTGGAAGTAGGTAAGCAAGGTATCCTTACTTGTCATAGACAAGGCCTTGCCAGAGCCCTATGACATCAGACGTGTGCTTTTGAAGGGAAGGGGGTAGGGACCCTGTCCTGCCTCTTTTAGCCTATGCTCCCTAACCATGAGAGAGAGTTTTGCTCTATTGTGCACTCAAACCAAATGGTGCAAAACCAAAAGCCACAGAGTCAAAAATTTCAGGACTGGAGGTTTGCACACTAGGAGCAAAGGTGTCTCTTTTCTCCTTATAAGCAATTAGTATTAGATACTTCTTACTGCAGTGGAGACCTGACCGAATGGTCTTGCCTTACACCTATTGGGGTTTTGAGAATAATTAAATTTTGCACTAAGGTTTATAAACTGAATTTTTAGACAGAGTCTTACTATGCCCTCAGTGGCCTGGAATTTGCTATAGACAAAAGGCTGCCCTCAGGTTCTTCAAAAATCTGCCTACTTATGTATCATGAGTGTTTCAATTAAAAGTGTGCAGTACCATGCCCGGTTAACTTGGGTTTTTAAGGAATCATTATACGTTCATGTCTGGGGTGTGGACAACATAAAACCTCAACAAAGTCTATGCTACATAGGGACACTCCTATGCCAGAACATTTTTGCTGTTACTGAGTCCATGCAAGAAGAGAATTCTGCCACCCAGTACATACATCCCCACCACCTAGATTATTCTTTAGATCTTTATGAACACTAAGCTTCTTGTGTCTTAGTGCCACCTTGTGGTACAGCCCTGATGTGCACCAGAAGAAAACAGCAATACTGGATGGAAGGAAGGGACCTTGTTCAAAACATTGAGAGAGGAGCACATGGTGGCCTCTGGGGAGAACTTAAGGTCATTTTCTGTATTGGATAAAACTTTCTATACTACTGGAAGTGAAAGATTTTCCTGGTTATTGTTGCTGTTGTTATCATTACTTTAAAGCAAACACAGGTCTCACCTTAAAGGGATTAAAGAGTATTTAGTGCTGGAGCATTATGCATGACCATGGCATGGAAACACATATCTACCTTATCTCAAATTCCGTGTTCTGGAGAAGAAACAGTGTCATGTGTGTATTGTGTGTGTGTATGTTTTGTGTGTGTGTGTGTGTGTGTGTGTCTGTCTGTCTGTATATGATTACAGCTTGGGGGGAGCGTGTGTGTGTGTGTGTGTGTGTGTGTGTGTGTGTGTGTGTGCATGCTTACAACACAAAGAAATAAAGTCATAAATCAAGGCAAGTTTAAACTACATTGGTGGGTAACCACAGAAACAGATACATAGAGGTGGGAGAAGGATTATATGTGTCTAAATCATTATCTGATGACATCCTAAGCTGGTGTTCTGGTGACAATTAGTAGTCTGCTATGTTGATAGCTTCTAGGGGGTTGTGTTTATTATTCCAAGATGTTAGTTCAAAGTTAATAGCTTCTACAAAGCTTTTATTCTAAGAGGCAAGTTCAGATGCAGCGTGTGGCAAGGAATGGCTGTTTCTGAGGTTGAAAACCTGCCCATGAGAGCTGGCCTCTGAACCTAGGAAGTTCCAATCTCTGTAGAACTGACATTCCAACCTGTCCTCCAGCCTGTGAACATGGAGGCTCCTTGCAGGAGTCTTGTGCTTAAGGCCACAGGAGACTGTGTATTTATGGCTTCTTATCTGGGGTTTTCTTTCGCACAGTTGATAGGCTGTGTCAGCTCTTTACTTGACCACACTTACATGAGACTGGGTTTGTACCGCACCATTTTAAATGCTGTCAAATTTTCCTGTTTGAGTTTTATGTCAACAAAGAGATCCAGGACATCCCACCAGAGCTCAAAGTATGGGAATTTAGTTCCATTGCCATGCTTTCTATTGCTACAGAGGTACACCGTGTAAACAATTGTCTATAATAGAACATTTAAGGTGTTCTTTCCAAATCATAAAAATCTGTATTTTATATTAATAGTTTGCATCATAGAGCACACTGAAAAGTTATATTCCCTACAAGACAATATGGAAGTGTCTGCTCTCTCACACTTTGGAAAGCATGCGAAACTCTGATACCTTGACTGGTTAAAACTCATCTTCAGTTAGTTTTTATTATAATGTGTTTTCAAACCATGACTAGAAGTCAATAACATTAGGCATGATACCAGGTTATTTAGACTATTCTAACAATTCCACTAAGAATAGCATTCAGCTAGCATCCTTTCCACCTGTGTACCCTCCTAAAGAGCAGCGTTCATGCCAGCATTTACATCTGTGGGGACCCTTGTGTTGGATATCAATTGGTACTGAGGAAATCAGAGTTCCCTATTTTGAGATCTCAGACTTGTTAATAAATTAACTGAGAAATGGAGTCAGAAGGAAGCTCAGCGACATATTTTATTCAATTTAGAGGGGCAAACTCCAGGGGAGGCAGGCAGTGGATCTTGGCAGCTGTCAAGGGTGGGTTTTCTGAGAGCAACAGACACAACATCACATTAGAGGGTAACTGTTCTTATGTCCTCAGCATGGCTTCAGGAAAATGAGCCTGCTGGAAGGTTTGTCCCATTGCCAGGTGACTGACAGGCCCAGCTGAACTAACTCTTAGGGACAGTAAGTAACATTCCTTCATAGAGCTGTTCACAAGGTCCTGTTGCAAGCCACACCCAGAGGCTGATTCCATTCCTATAATCATACAGAAATAGCTTTCCTTTAAACCACACACACACACACACACACACACACACACACACACACACACACACACACACACAACGTACAGCCTCTAAAATTCTTTAAGAAAAGGTGTAAAATAGGGAGTGGATACATGCCCATTTTACCATGAAATCCCAGATCAGTTTCAGAGGTTATCCCTGCAGGTCAGTGTCTCCACAGGAGCCTCAGTCATGCCTTCCTTCCCTTACATATCCTTCAAGGAGGAGTGCTCACTTAGAAGGAGGGGAACATCCCGAGTTTCGCTCTGACATCCCTGGGCAGTAGGACAAGGAAATTTCCTACTTGGAAAGGAGTAGGTTTATTTTCATTCACAACTGGCAGGTCACTGGACATTAGGGCAGGAACTCCAGCAGGGCAGTCACCAGAAAGTGAACCCTGAAGCAGAGCCCATGGAGGAACCCAGATTCCTCCTCATAAAGTGCTCATTCTGGTGTAACACCACAGAGAACCACCTGTCCAAGGATGGCCTCTTCCAGAGTGAGTAAGACACCCCCACATCAACTGTCAATCATGAAAATGCCTCCAGAGACTTGCCTACAGTTGGACGGGGACATTTTCTCAATTGCAGTTGGACTTCAAAGACAAATATAGCTCATGGCAAGATGACAGATCAAAACCAGATCATGTACAGAGAACATGATCTTATTCAAAGTCATTTTTCTTACACTTGTTTAGCTGTGCTTGTGCTGCATGCTCAAACACGGGAGGTAAAGGTCACCGTGCAGGGAGTGGTGCCAACTTAACAACATGTGGGTGCAGGGTATTGAACTCAGGTTTTCAGCCTCAGGGCAGTGACTTTACACATTGATCCAACCCTGGCCAGTTTCTAGTAGGGTATAAGAAGTGAAGACATAGCATCCAAAGACAGTATAGACAGACCTGGTGAGAGAAAGGTTAGTAAAATCCTAATTCTGTCTGTTGGAATGAGATAATCAGCTTCTGTTTTCATTTGCTAGCATTCATGTGGTTCCCTGCTTAGGAAACCCAGAGTGACTCTGGATTTTAGCTCTCAGCCTAAACTTCCAGGTTTAACCTTTGAAAGTGCTAAACCTGGGTACACCATGAGGGGGCTCAAGCTATTCTGGTGTTCACTTTTCAGTTTGACCTGACCAAGACAATGACCTTGGAGAGGAAAAACAAACACCACCAACAACAACAGGACAGAGTAGCAGTATTCCTGGAATTCCACTTAGCATTGTCTTGAACAGACATGTCAGGAATAATCTAAGTAGGCATGTCAGAGTAAATTTAGAGTGGTGGTAACTTTAAACAGTCAGTAGAAACTAAGAGCACTGGCTGTTCTTCCAGGGGACTTGGGTTTGATGCTTAGCACACACATGGACCTCATACCCATCTCAAACCCTACTTGTAGGGATCTAACACCAGACCCTGGCCTCTGAGGGAAAGGGCAGGGGTGACATGGTACATAAACATGCATGTAGGCAAACACCTATGAAAATAAAATGAATAAATCTAGAATAATGCACTAAAATGGCCAGGGTGTACATACATTCGTGATTTTGGAGATTTCTAGAGACACATAAAGGTCAGCGGGTCATTTTGGTGGCTTAAGCAAAAGTTAATGGTAATGTGACCTATTACAGAAAAGCATCACATGATGATTGATGGGGTTTCCATTCCAGAAGGCCACCATTGGGCAAGACCTTCCTTCTTGTGTTCCTTAGGAAGTCCTTGAAGCCGGAGGTATGGAGTATCTCAGTGACTAAACTTTATGTGCATCTCCCAAGTGAACTGTTGGAGATCATATCCAGACATGATGTTTGTGTAGCATTCTGATGTGATTCTCTATGATATCCTGGGGCCAGACCACTCCTGACAGTACTGTTAAATCTCTGCTCATTACAGTCTCCCATAGTGGGCTGAAAAGAGAAGTTATCTCTTCTCCTTGGTGTCCAGGGAATGCACATAAGGATCAGTCTCCAATAGGAAGATTGCTTCAAACATCAGCATAGCAGTCAGCATCAAGTCAGTTAACACAGACAGCTTAATACACAAATGTCACATAAAAGAGTTAAATTCATTCAGAGCACACTCTCAAACAATAAAAGGAGAAATTAACAGGACTGTTCCCTGGGGGGTGCCAGTATAGCATAGAGTGTTTTTCATGCCTTCAAACTTACAAGAGAATTCCCCAAAAGGAATTAGCTCCAATTAACATGTAAGAAAAAATGTTAGTCATCATCGCACAATAAACCCAGGACCCCAGTGTTTTGTCAAGCAGCACACAGCAGAAATACCATCAGCTGGCGCATGAGTGACTCAAGATGAATACAAACATCTTGCATACTACAAACACGGACTTGAGGATTAAATTACCCGCAGAGAGTTGCCAGACCATGCTATGGTGAAAAGCAATCAGATGGAGCGTGCTGCCTACAAAATCAAAACTGTCCTGTCACATGAACATGTGCCCAACAACTGGAAAAAGGATTCAAAGGGACCAACATTGCAGAATCTTCACACATGGATACGGAGAACACAAGAGAGTCCAGGGTCCAGATGGCAAGAGAGTGGGGACTGGAGTGCACAGTATCAAGAGAAGCAGTGGGGGATCCACGGGGCAGAGGAACTGAAAAGGTTGCCTCACCTGTACATCAAGGGGAACTTGTGCAGGAATGAGAAGGAAATACAAATGGGAGAGGGATGATATACCCGTCACTGAAAGGGGACCAGAATCTTTGAACATTTGATGTCTCCCTGCTCACTAGCTCACTCGCACAGAGTGTTTTCTTCATAACAAACTGTCTCTATTTCTATTTCTAACCAGGGGTCCCTGGTCCACTTCTTTAGCCTAGGACATGTGAAAACATCACCAGGTGTCTTCCAAAATCATCTACAACTATACCAGCCAATACAGGATTAATAGCAGCTCTCCAGATCATAAAGACACAAACCTGCATCACATGTCACAAGTGAATCCAAATCAGTCCCAGTAGCATGGTCCTTTCCCCAGCTCAACCCGATATATCTGAGAGAGACATGGTTTTTACTAAGGAATTAAGAGTGGAATGGACATTAATTCCAGTCAGAGAACGGCTGCTTTTTCCAGCCTGTTTTATTCCCGTGTTGCACAAAGACAGGGTACTGTTTTAGATTTCATGATTTAGAGATGGACTGGTACTTGCATTTCTCCTCTGGTAGAGAGCAGAGTACTTATGGTGAACACTAACAGTACAGGTAAAGGCTCCAGTTAGACACTTGCTGGACTTAACTGTTTGGGCCTTAGTAGTATCAGATTGTGGAGAACAATGAGTAGCTTTGACAATAGCCTTGGTTGTTTTTCATGCCCATGGAATATTTTGGCTAAAACTTAGCTAGATATACTCCATTCCCAGTACTGCAGGTTTCTTTTGATGTAAGATAACTAGTTAAGACATGGCCTCTTCCATTATTTTGATGACTCCACTTAAATTTGATTCATGTCTTATACATTTTCAGAAACTTCTACAGTAGTAAGTTTCCAAGGGAACCCTCAAATGATGCTTAATGCTAGTTTTCCCTACCATAGGGCCTTCACTCCCCTACCTCTTTAATCGTTGTGCTCCAGTCTCATCCTGTCTCTCCATAAACATACAATTCATTTTTCCTTCCTTGGGACATTGGCAGGATATCATTGCATCAATGTTAAACTCTTTGTGTGTATTTCTGACAATTCTGATAAAGTTGCATGCTGATCTCTGTTATAAAACATACACAACTGGGTTCAAACCACACCAGTGCCCACCATGGTTGTCAGTGAAAACCTTTGGAATTTAATCTCCAGATTACCATGTCGCCAAATCATTATGTTTGTGGTGATCACATGTTAGTCATCGGAGCTAGCAGACTGAACAGGTACCCAATTTTACCTTTTTTTCTTTGCAACCGATCCACCCTTAGATGGTCTTGCAGAAACTTAATTCTATCTGTCTCCTTACATAGCATTGATTTTTAAGGTCTGAAAGAGTATGCAAACTTTTTCAGGAGCAGCCAGACCAACTCCTTGCCCAACACCTCAAATGATTTTAGGGACTTAACTACTAGAGGGAATTGTATGGTATTCATGTATTAGGGCAGATTTGAAAGTAGTCAAGTATGAATTCCTCCCACATAATCAGCACTTTGCAAAACCAAAAACTGAAAGGCTGGACTTTAATTACTCATAGAGAAAAACCCAGGTGTAGTGATCTAAAAAATATTTCTGGTCCTGGGACAGGTGGAGTCAGTAATGTATGGAATTCTGAACTGGCTAAAACATCACAAGGTAATTATCTAGCAGATGATTTGAGGTAGAGCAAAAATATTGTCCTATCCTGCAAACATTATTTTAAATGGGCTCATAGATTATGGTGGCATGACAATGCCCTTCATGGAAATCTACAAGTCCTGGAGATTCCAAAGATACTGCAAAATCTGCCTGAAATGTACATCAACCCACTGGCTACTTTGGCCATTAAATCTATGTGGCATCTTCCCATCTAGGAAAGCCTTGGTGGCACCACCATACTGATAAGGCCATTCTCTTTGGCCCATATACTATTCCAGATGTACACCCATGCTTCACTTGACCTTCCAGTTGAGTCTCCTTCATGATCTTACATATGGCCAAGATCTCAAGTCTGTGCGATGTCTCTATGGTTTTCTGGGCTGTACTTTAACATTCCCCACTCAGAAGACAGACCCTTTCCCATTCAAGGGTGTTGTTTCTCCTCTCTGCTCTCAAAGGACCTGTTGTTTCCCACTGCCACATCTGTTTATTCTATTCACCATCAATTTGCTCTGTCAGGAGCCAAGATGCTAATAATTAGCAGATGATCTTCCCTAAATGTCTTTGTCTTAGATTAATATCTAAAACAAGACTATGATAGGCAAGATCTAGGAGAAAATTATTTTAGGAAAGATTCCTGCTATCAATATGTTTTCCTGTTATTATTACCTATTCCTATTATTATTATCTATATAACAACCACTAGGTATTAGCTCACCATTTTGAGCAAATCTCTGCAGAACTACGAACATGTACAGTCATGTATTGATGCTATATAGACAAATAGATGACTTCATAATTCTTCACAATGATCCTATAAAAAATCCTAAAATTATATCAGTATTTATTAAGCTCTTTTTTAGTGGGACTGCTATTACATGGTCTTCTGATAGTCAAAACAGCAATGAGCATTCTGTCACCAGTTTATTGCTCTTAAATGATGTAGTGGCTATTGCTGGTTGTCAATGTGACTATATTTGGAATGAACTACAATCCAGATTGGAAGGCTCACCAGTGACCCTTATCTGGAGACTTGGAGATAGACATTTAAGATTAATTCTCTGAGTTCAAGGTCATCTTGGATTAAAGGTGTGGTGGAACACACCATTAATCTGGGCTACTCCTTCTGCTGGATGAAGATGAAGGAAGTCTTGCTCTTGCTACCTTGCCTGCTTGTTGTGTGGGACTGAGTAACTGTTAGATCCTTGAACTTTCATTCACAGCTACTACTGAACCATTGTTGGGCATTGGACTTCATCAATAAATTCCTTTACTGAACCATTGTTGGGAAATGGACTGTACACTGTCAGTCATCAATAAATTCCTTTACTATATAGAGACTATCCATAAGTTCTGTGACTCTAGAGAACCCTAACTAATACAAATGGCAACCAGATTTTCTCCTACTCAGCTCACATTCCAAGAGGTTGTAAAACCATTAAGAAGAGATCATAAAAATGGAAGTAACATTTATAGGTGTTATGACAGAAGATAAAATATTGACTGAATTTATCTATACAAAACTTCACTAATAACTTAGATTTGGTTTTTAACTCTCAGTGAACCTGTGGAGCTGCAACAGGTGATGAATATTTATTCCTAATCCAATGCATATGCATGTAACATTCAGTGCTGTGAACTTCTATTTCAATTTATGATTAGAATTTCATGTCTGAACTTGTGATGAACTTTTACCATGTGATCATGTATTCTGAAAGATGTCTATGTACTCAGGACAACGATAGGAGTGCGAAGAAGGATTTTCTCTTAACCCCGTTTTCATTCATTCCGTTTTAGCCCCCTTCTCTTAGAGAGCTTTCATGGGAAACCTTTAACAGCTTAGTAATTAATGCTCAATCACTTGTCAATGTGTCCCTTTTTCTTCCAGACACTTCTACTAGCAGGCTGAATGTTAGAGCTGTGCAGTTCCTGCAGAGATAGAACAAAGGCTGCATTAGTCAATCTCCCTATGTCAGGCTACAGGTTTTAATCACCTAAACCAGCAGCTTTTTACCCTCAGAAAGAGCAAGGAAGTTTGTAGCACTTTTTAGAAGTTTTCATTAGCATTTCAGTATAGTCAGAGAGCCAGAGCATCTGGAGACCCTCAGACTTTAAAGCAACCCTAGAGTCCTCCTCTGTGTCCTGTTTCAACCAGCTCCAGTCCCAGAAGCTCCCAGCATTGCTCTACAAAGGAATTCTCTTACTTATATTCATCCAGGGTCACAGAGAATTCTCTTTACCCTTAACTCAATACAAGTGAATTGCCAGCAGGATCCTGTATAAGGCCAGCTGTGCACATAGCAGAAATCCTGGCCACTGCAGCTGCTGGAAACAACTCTAAGATTTGGTCTTTTACATGTTGAGAGATCTGACCACATATCTGGGCAGCAGAAATTGGTCTTGAATGGATAAAAAGAGGTCTAGAAGGAACTGTGCCCCTTCACAGAGCCCTCAGTATGCACTATGAGAAATTGTTAAAGAAAAAGCAATGACATTTCACTGGAGACATTGAAGTCTTGTCACTTTCCAAAAGACGTAGTGTGCAAAAAATCAGCAGAGGACTGTACTGTATGCATGTGTTCATGTGTGTTCATGTGTGTGTACATATGTATGTGTACATGTATTTGTGTGTCTGTGCATATACATGTATGTGATCATGTTTAAATGTTTGTGTTGAGGCACTGTTTTCCAAAACACACTAGTTCATGGGAGTCTCTCAAATGGGAAGGCTTCTTTCTTCAGGTGTGAGTCAAGAGAAAGAGAAGCCAGTATACAAAGTGTTTTGAGTGGACTCCCAAGATCCTCCTACAGGTCATTCACATAATGGCAGGCATTCAGATGCCAGGAGCTGAGGCACATACTGTGGTCTAGTCAGGGACGAAATTATCCTTCTTGGCTCAGCAGCAGCTGGAGGGACTCCCTGGAGACATATTCAATTCACCATGTGACAGCCTACACAGTTGTTGGGCTGAGAGTATGTATGCATCACAGGGTCCATGAATGTCACTCTGCATGGTTGTTTTAGGGAGGAGGCTGACACATACGGGGAGTGACTTTCTTAAGGACTTTGAGGATGCCTGACTATGTTCCAGATGTAAGGAAGTCAGTGCATGTAGTGTGGGGCTGGAGATTGGCACATGGTCCTCTGGGTGCTAATCAAAGCAGCACAGCACCACTAAGGCCCTTGCCTCTCAGGTCTCCAGATGTCTCCCTGTAAAGACTATGCCAGGGCTATATGGCCAAGAAGGAAGAGATCAGACAGGAATTTGACCTGTGATTGACACCCCTCTGAGATCTCTTGTGCCAGATCTGGCTCGCTCTGACTTCAGCATGTAGCATTTCTTACATCTGGAATCTTCTCATTAAGATGACCTTGGTACCACGTGGCTGTCATAGTGCCCATGCTGGGCTGAAACTGGAATAGGTGGCCACTCCCCACTCCCAAATTGCTTTAGCTCTATAGAAACTCCAAATCATTACTGCCTGTACTCTGCCTGGGACAGTCTCTGACTGTGTGCACTCACGTAAATGTCTGGCAGCTCAGGTGGACCTGCCTCATACCTGTTTACTGTCTTTGGCTATCAGGGTCAGCAGAGCATCTGGAGCTGCATGGCTCATTGTGGTGCTCGAGAACTCCCATTTGTGCATGTTTACAGCCTGAAATAGCCTGAAAAGCACGTCAGATTTAACTTTATTCTTTTCCAATGTGACCTCCTGGTGATGTTTCCTTTACAGCTGAGACTCCATGCACTCTGGATGTGAGATTCCCTTCTGCAGCTGATCTTCCAGGTGAGGCTTCCTAGGGCCATCAACACCTCTGTCCAGGTTTCATCAGCATATTTAAACTTCCATGTGAGAGTCCCTGGGGCATCTTCATGCCCAGATGAGACTCCCTAGGAAATGCACTTGGAGTTGGACCTGATCAATCTGGCTGCTGTTTATGCATATGAAGGGTGATGATTGTTCTGATCAAGACCCGTCCCTAGCTACACATGAAGGACTGTGCTTGTGACTCTCAGTGCAGACCTTCACATAAATGAAGGGAGTGCTTGAACAATTCACAGGCCTATTGTTCTATCAGTACAAGTGCTCCCCCTGTGGCCTGGGAGAAAAAATACCTCACTAATGTTCTACAAGGCTCTGGTGACAAAGTGCCAGGGCAAGCTGTCTTGAAAGAGCCTTTGCTGTGGCATTGCCTTCTAATGGCAGAGCTGTGTTATGACAACAATCAGCTCTATTTACTGTGTAATGAACTCAGGGTGTTTGCAGTGTTCAGTAGAATCCATGCTGACATGAAGACAGTCTAGCTGGCTGCTTGGCTGAGTTCCCTTCACTGAAGACAGGCAGGACATGAGGAGGAAATCTCACAGCTATTAATTAAGAAGCTAAATTTCCATGCTCTCTTATATATTGGTAAATTTAAAGGAAATGGGAACAATTCTTAAAGAAATTGTTTACCTTTAATCCCAGCACTTGGGAGGCAGCAGCAGGTGGATTTCTGAGTTTGAGGCCAGATTCGTCTACAAAGTGAATTCCAGGACAGTCAGGGCTATACAAAGAAACCCTGTCTAAAAAAGCAAAAACCAAAAACCAAAAGCCAAACAAAAACAAACAAACAAACAAAAACCCAAAAACCTATCATTGTCATGAGCAGCAATTTATACATTCTGTTAACTCCTGTACCACTGCCCTCAAGTAATTGGTCCTTTCAAATATTTGAATGTTAATAGGACACTGGTAGCATCATTATTTTAACACACACACACATATACACACACACATACACACACACACACACACACACACACACGCACACACACACACATATATATATATATATATTCATACAACAAAATTCACCTATCTTTCCATAGTACATTCCTGAGAGTATTACATAAAATTCCAAGTGCTAATGCATCAATAGCCAACGTGGTTTTATTTTGGTCTTTATGGTGCTGATAACCTTATATGAGTCATGGGGTTAGGATGCTGATCTGCTGCTGTCATTGTTTATAGTTGGTAACAGACTGGGATACCCTACCTCCTGCCTAGCCCAGTGAGAACATAGTATGAGGATGGTCATTTGCAAGCCAGGAAGACAGATCTCGTGTGTGTGTGTGTGTGTGTGTGTGTGTGTGTGTGTGTGTGTGTGTGTGTGTGTGTGTTATATCAGCATAATTTTGTATTTTTTAAGATGTGTGTATGTGTGTGTGGAGGTTGTATGTCCTGTGCCGATTATTCTGTCTTCTTGCATGTCCTATTTTGGATGTTATTGCCTGAAGCAGAGGTTTTTCCTTTGTGGCATTCCTCAGTAATGTTCAAGGAGAGAGTGACCACTGCCTGTAGATCTATGAAACCTCAGCCTTTTCCACCAACATCGAAGTTCCTGAAATAATCACTATGAGACTGCATTATTTATGAATAGCTACCTATGCCCAAAGCTTGACTTAGTTTCTGCTATCTCTTCACTCAAGTATCCTGTTTATTATATACTGGACAGAGATGGTACACACCATTAATCCTGTTTATTATATTCTAAACTCTGCCACATGGTTAGTTACCTCTCCTTAGTCTCCTAAGACCATTATCTGCAGAGTGTGAAGTGAATCTCCTGCTGACACCATCTTTTGTATAGTGTGAAGTGAATCTCCTGCTGAGAGCATATTTTGTATAGTGTGAAGTGAATCTCCTGCTGAGAGCATCTTCTGTATAGTGTGAAGTGAATCTCCTGCTGAGAGCATCTTCTGTATAGTGTTAAGTGAATCTCCTGCTGAGAGCATCTTCTGTATAGTGTGAAGTGAATCTCCTGCTGAGAGCATCTTCTGTATAGTGTGAAGTGAATCTCCTGCTGAGAGCATCTTCTGTATAGTGTGAAGTGAATCTCCTGCTGAGAGCATCTTCTGTATAGTGTTAAGTGAATCTCCTGCTGAGAGCATCTTTTGTATAGTGTGAAGTGAATCTCCTGCTGACACCATCTTCTGTATAGTGTGAAGTGAATCTCCTGCTGAGAGCATCTTCTGTATAATGTGAAGTGAATCTCCTGTTGAGAGCATCTTCTGTATAGTGTGAAGTGAATCTCCTGCTGAGAGCATCTTCTGTATAGTGTTAAGTGAATCTCCTGCTGAGAGCATCTTTTGTATAGTGTGAAGTGAATCTCCTGCTGACACCATCTTCTGTATAGTGTGAAGTGAATTTCCTGCTGAGAGCATCTTCTGTATAGTGTGAAGTGAATCTCCTGCTGAGAGCATCTTCTGTAAAGTGTGAAGGGAATCTCCTGCTGACACCATCTTCTGTATAGTGTGAAGTGAATCTCCTGCTGAGAGCATCTTCTGTATAGTGTGAAGTGAATCTCCTGCTGAGAGCATCTTCTGTATAGTGTGAAGTGAATCTCCTGCTGAGAGCATCTTCTGTATAGTGTGAAGTGAATCTACTGCTGAGAGCATCTTCTGTATAGTGTGAAGGGAATCTACTGCTGAGAGTATCTTCTGTATAGTGTG
The DNA here is from genome assembly GCF_978045245.1 of Mus caroli. Taxonomy (NCBI): domain Eukaryota; kingdom Metazoa; phylum Chordata; class Mammalia; order Rodentia; family Muridae; genus Mus; species Mus caroli. The sequence continues at coordinate 35,466,575 of NW_028227260.1, read as the reverse complement.
AAGTGAATCTCCTGCTGAGAGCATCTTCTGTATAGTGTGAAGTGAATCTCCTGTTGACACCATCTTCTGTATATTGTGAAGTGAATCTCCTGCTGAGAGCATCTTCTGTATAGTGTGAAGTGAATCTCCAGCTGACACCATCTTCTGTATAGTGTGAAGGGAATCTCCTGCTGAGAGCATCTTCTGTATAGTGTGAAGTGAATCTCCTGCTGAGAGCATCTTCTGTATAGTGTGAAGTGAATCTCCTGCTGAGACCATCTTCTGTATAGTGTGAAGAGAATCTCCTGCTGAGAGCATCTTCTGTATAGTGTGAAGTGAATCTCCTGCTGAGAGCATCTTCTGTATAGTGTGAAGTGAATCTCCAGCTGAGAGTATCTTCTGTATAGTGTGAAGTGAATCTCCTGCTGAGAGCATCTTCTGTATAGTGTGAAGTGAATCTCCTGCTGAGAGCATCTTCTGTATAGTGTGAAGTGAATCTCCTGTTGTTACACAGATGCCTTCAGATGAAACTTCCTGCTGTACTTTCATGCAGAGACAAGAATAACTGATGTACTGGTTTTCTCAATTGAGGACTGTAGTGGTTTGAATATGCTTGACCCAGGGTGTGGCACTATTAGGAGGTGTGGCTTTGTAATATACAATAGGTGTGGCCTTGTTGGAGGAAGTATGTCACCATGTAGGTAGGCTTCGAGGTCTCCTGCTGCTCAGGCTCCACCCAGGATAGAATGGGAACCTCCCCCTGTCTGCCTCTTGCACAAGACAGTTTCCTTTAGATCAAGATGTAGAACTCGTGGTTCCTCCCGCACCAGGTCTGCCTGCATGCAGCAGTGCTTCCTATCATGAGGGTAATGGACTGAACCTCTGAAACTGTAAGACAGCTACAGTTAAATGCTTTTTTTACAACAGTTGCCTTGGTCATAGTGTGTGTTCACAGTAATAGAAACCAAACTACAGTAAGTATTCTTGGAGCATCTCAATTTCCAAGTAGCTCCTCTCTAGTTCACCTGCATTCACAAAGGAATGTCCCTGGTGTAGCTCCATCCCATATGATCACCACTGGTGCATCTGCCCTTGCAGCTGAGCCTGTCTCCAGCTCCTTTACTCCCAAGCAAGTCACCCTGGAGCACCTAACAAGTAATGACAATCATGTTGCTGCGTCTGCAATTGCAAATGACACTCCTTGAAATGCCTGCATATGTGATGAGGAAGTCTGGTGCTTACATATCCAAGTACTGCTGCATGGGGCACCTGCACTTCTGGATACCACATCCTGGTGTATCTTCCCTCTGATGTCCGAGCTGATGGGACACATGCCCTCCAGGTGAGACAACCTTATGGATACGTATTCATTCACTGGAGTCCTGCACTTGCACAAGCCTGCAGGGCCCTGAAGTGTGCATTTCTGGGTGACTTCTTCTGTACCCTGAGACTCTTATGCACCATTCTGAAAGCAGCAGCAGGACACTATCTTCTGCAGGCAGCCAGGAGGGGACTTTCACTCAACACAGAGTGAAACCTGAGCACTAGGAATCCTCAAAGCCCACCTACAAGGTGACACACTTCCTGCAACATGGCCACACCTCCTGTGTTACCCAAGTAATGATTGTTTGCCTGCACTTGTAGCTGAGTCTCCTCACTGAACCTGAATGCCCCACTTAGACTCTCTGGAAAAGATGAGCCCCGAGAAGAACAACTGTCATAGGTACCAACAGCGAGTCACCATTGCTTCCTATTTAAGTTTTAACTAGCCTTCAGTGCAGTTAAGTTACTGTGTTATTTTCTTTTACCTTCTTCTATTCCATTTCCCATGAATCCTTTCCTTGTTGAGATCTAAGTTTCTATTTAATATCCCTTCTGCCTAGAGAACTGTTCCCGATAATCTTGAAGAGGGCCTTCTCCAATGTTCTAGTTTGCTTTTTGGTGCTGTGAGGAGACACTGACCAAAACCAGCCTGGGGAGGAAAATGTCCATTTCATCCTAAAGGCCCAGGCCACAATTCCTCATGGAGGGAAGTCAAGGCAGGTCTCAGCGCAGGAGGTAGGAAGTGAAGCAGACAGTATGGATAATACTGCTCACCAGCTTGCAGATTGCTTCTCCAGCTGCTGTGTTTGATGCAGCGCAGAACCACCTGCTGGTGATGGAACCTTTCATAGTGGACAGGCTCTGCCACACCAATCAGTAATCAAGATCATTTCTCACAGACATGGCTACAGGGCAATCTGATCTGGGCACTTCCACAGTGAGACACTCTCAAATGACTAGACTAAGTTAAATCTACAGCAGTAACTAAGTGGAATACCTGGTAAAGAGTTCTCCAACTCCTGCTTGAGAAAGAGTCTCATTCTCCACATATATGTATATGTGAAATTTGTGTACATGTTTATAAATATTTGTGTGTTGTATTTACATATCCTTTTGACTGTGATGAGAAATTATTGGAAATTGTCATCATGGAAAAGATTTTAGGCACAATCACATGATTATAAATGGCCGAGGTATCCTCCCCCTATCAGAATTCAGGCCATGTGCCCCCTATAGCATAGAGCATAGTGCTGCTCCTCTCTCTTTCTCTTTCTCTCTCTCTCTCTCTCTCTCTCTCTCTCTCTCTCTCTCTCTCTCTCTCTCTCTCTCTCTCTCTCTCCCTCCCTCAGAGAGTTAATAATGAAACATGCTGTGTTCTGAAACCCCTTCCTTATATTTGTTTCTGCAAAATACACACACACACACACACACACACCCCTAACATATGCATGCACACACACACCTATGTATGCATACACACACACCTAACATATGAATGCATACACACACACCTAACATATGCACACACAACATACACACTCACTCCTAACATATGCATGCATACACACACACCCCTAACATATGCATGCATTTACACATACACCCCAACATATGCATGCGTATACACCTAACATATACATGCATACATACATATACCTAACATATGAATGCATACACACAAATGCACACACCCCTAACATATGTATGCATACACACACACCTAACATATGCATGTGTACACACCTAACATATACATGCATACATACACACACCTAACATATGAATGCATATACACACCTAACATATGCATGCATACACACACACCTAACATATGCATGCATACACAACTAACATATACATGTATACATACACAAACCTAACACATGCATGCACACACACACACCTAACATATGCATACACACACACACACACACACACACCTAACATACGCATGCTTTCCTGGTAGTTTTTCTCTTCTCCACTCCAGGACTGCAGTGGTGAACACAGTGCTCTATGACTTGTTCACCAGGCTTCTTGATTCCACCCCCAAGAATCTCTAATTTTCCTCCTTTCCTCCTCTGATGCAAATGGAGCGATTTAGAATACTCTTTACCTATTAAGTCCAGTAGCTCTTTCCTTTTCCTTGGTGGAGGCGGATATACAACTCTTGGCTTCTTGCGTGGAGAGAAACCACATCATCACAAGCCACCCACCAGCCTCTGTGATTCTTGGATTTGGAGTCTGATCAGCAGCTCATAAAGAGACCTTGAGAATTCAGTGAAATTCTCATTTTGTTCCTTTTAGGATAATGTGTGTGTCTGCTGACAGTCTCCATCCAGTCATGCACTGTGGTCATCTAACACTTGGTTTTCTATCGAATCTATTGGTAGCTGTTTCTTCTCTGTGGTTTTCTTGGTTCCCACATCTCTAGTGTGTATCTGTTGACAGACAGATCCCTTCCTTAGTATGGCTCACGGTATGCTGAATCTCTACATACAAACTTTTTCTCACTATAAGCAATGGCTGCTACTCTGTCTCACACAGTTTGTTGAAGTGAGCCCAGGCTGCTGAATGAGCTTGGCTCTCCACAAGTCCAGTTCAAGCCTGGTTGGCATGTATATGTGGTGTCCCTTGCTCTGGAGGCTAGTGGTCTCCTCTTCCTGCCTCACCTTCTGGTTGAGTGCCCACAACTCCCAGAATGTATTTATACACTTTGCTGCCTGAGTGGGAGGCAATTCTCAGCACTGAGGGACATCAGGGGTGTTCTCTGGAGACCCCAAGATGGCTTCCATTACACAGAGAGAGCTTGGAGGTCTCAAGGCATTGTGTATTTCTGTATCTCTATTCTGTGCAGGCTCTCTCCTCTGATTCTCTGCCCCCAAGGTATCCAGCTACCCCAGTCTCCGCAAGAAACCCAAGGGAGAGACCTCTTGGCTCCATCTGGTGGAATTGAAACTCTTGCATGCAGAAACAGTGGAGAATGTGTGGCTCTTTGGGATAACCCCATGCTTCCTGTCAGCTGCTGCCTGCCCTGTGCTTCTTGGGTTTGTCCCTTGCTAACAGCTCGTTCTGGTGGGGATGGCCATTGCTTGTGACTGGCAGAAGTCACAATGTAAGTGTGTATTTTCTATTGCACAAAAGGTTGTGTTCTCTAGGTCTGGCCCTGCTGCTTGTACTTAGGTCTTTAAATTCGTTCAATTAAAGGAGAGTTGCACCATCCCCCACTCCTCTCTCCAACCCCTGTCCTGTCATCTCTATTCCCTCTTACCTGCTGTGTGTTTTTAGTGTTGCCATGGGTGTAGCTTCCCTGACATGGATAGAAGGCCCAATCTTGCACCAGACCTTCCTGGTATCTTACACTTTCTGCCTCCTCTGCCACTATGGTCTCTGTGCCTAGCATATTAGGGCTGTGTTGTATGTGGATGTATCAGTTTGGCCTGAGCAACCACAAAAAGATTTTCTCTGAGGTAGGAGTACTACAGATTTCAGCAATGGTCTCTGTGTGAAAGAAAAACAAGTTTCATTTTAAAATTAGTTTAGGTTTTGTTTTATTTTATCTTTTTGTGTGCATAGGTGTTAGGCCTGGACCAAGGTCTCTGTACTCTGTGCATGGGCATGCAGTTCCCTAAAAGTCCAGTAGAGGGAGACAGACCCCCCTGTTCCTGCAATCGCACAGAGATGTTTGCCAACATATTGGAGCTCAGGCATTGAATGCAGGTTTTCTGGAAGAGCTGCAGTGCACTGACCTGCTGGGCCATGTCTTTGGCTGCCATCACCTGAAGAGAGGATATATTTAATGAGTAGCCATATCAACACTTGTCTGTGGCTATAAGTATTTGGAAAGCAGTGAGGAATTACCCTGGTTCAAGAAGGTGCCTGTAGCATGTCCTCCTGTATGGGGCCTAACTTCACTAGACACAAGTAGTTGGCTAGGTCTGTAGTCCCACATGTGATCTGTCTCCTATTGACCAAGCTGTCAGTCCAATTGCTGCTTCTCCCCATGATTTAAATGCCACCATTGCACATTTAGGACAATGCTGTTTAAATGCCACTATTGCACATTTAGGACAATGCTGGTCATTGTTAAGATTCACAGGAAACAAGGCTGGGGTGATTGCTTTCTACACGTGGCTACTTGCACGGCACCTTCTGATACTGTGTCAGCTAGACCCACAGGAGGATGCTTTTAGTCAGACCTAGCTTTAGTCCTCGAAGTCCTATGTCCAAAGTGCCAGGTGTCTTCAACAATATGGGCTTTGCTTAAATTCTGGGAGGCAAAAAAGGGGAGTGATGATCAACCATATTGTCTGTGGCCGTCTCCTGGTCTCCTCTGAGCAAACACTCAAGAGGATATTATTCATGCCTGGTACTGTGCAGTTATTTTTCAACAGTCTATGGCTCTTGGAGGAAGAATTTTATTTAAAAATGAATGTGTATGTTCATGTGTACATGCAATGTTTTGTAAATATAAAATAATAAGAGCACTGTGTATATCTCAAGTGTCCTTATTGCTATTTATGTCTGCTCCCTCTTTAAGCGCGCCCTAATTTTTTTCTAGTTTCCTTTTCATATCTCATGTTCAGCACTACGGTCCTTTCTGCTTTCATGGTTTCTATGGTAACTCCAGACATATACTCACATCCAAGGATCTAGAGTTAGGAACCACAGACGATTGGGAACCTGTGGCTTTCATGTTTCTAGGTCTGGGCTACCTCACCCAATGCCTTTCTTTTCTAGTTCAGACCATTTGGCTGCAGAGTTCATGATTTCATTTTTCTTTCCAGCTGAACAGTATTCAGTACTAGCGTGCAAGGACCAAATCATCATTGTCTGTGGATCTTCTGAAGGACATTAAAGTTGTTACCATGCCTTAGATAGTGTGAATCAAGTGGTAAGGAATATGGCTGAACAAATATCTGTGGGGTAGGATGTCGGATCTTTTGGACATGTGCCTGCCAAGGAGTGGAATAGCTGGATCAAGGTCACACAGTATATTCATAGGTAGGATGCTGAGAATTCTGACACTGCACTATCTCCTAGGCACAACACAAAGGGACATAGCAAGCTTCCTGGTGCTTTATGACTATCCAGTGACACGTTGTGTGCCTGATTCTTGGTTAAATCAGCTGTTGCCTGGATACACTGACATTTTACTATCACTAGTGACACCAGTGGGGACACTCTTGGTCTCCTGTTCTTCCCATTTCTGTAAAGTCATGATCCCCCTGCCTCGGTTTTCAAAGTGTTGGGATTACATCTCTACCTCAGGGAAACTTGAGAGGACATGGCCAAAGAACATTACACATGCCCTTTGGTTACCTCTTGGACACTCTGCCCTTTGGTTACCTTTTGAAGACTTCCCTTTGGTTATACCTTGAACACTCCCTGTAGCAGAATACTGTCTTCAAGGGGAGCTCGGCCATTATTCCATATTCTGTCTGCATGAGTGAGAGGAGAGTCCTCTGCAAAGATAGGCAGAGTGAGCAGCCTTGGGGTAGAAGGGACCACATGGCAAGGAAGAATGCCATATTTCAGCAGCTGGAACACATGCTTTTGTCTTCCTAGAGACTGGGTTTGGTCTATTGGACACATTCAGAGGCCACCTGCTTTTCCAAGTTTCTCTTGCTGAACTGGGCTGCTTGCCTGTTCCTTTGGCCTAGCACTTTCCTTTCACTGAAGGTCACACTGCCATCCAAGCTAGCCAGCAGCTCTTGATCTTCCTGCCTTTCTTGGTTTTCAAGTGTTGCTGTTATCGGCGTCCATCACCACATCTCACCATCAGATTTGCATGCCATACACAGCTCCGTTCCTTGTATGTCAGAAACATCATGATATGAACAATACACATTCTCTCTTTGCCCGGTGCTTCTCTTGGCTTTTCAATTTCCTTTCTGCTACTTTCTCAGACTTCTGTGTACGAATATAAATTCATCTGTCATTACTCCCACCAGCTTCCTTTATGGGTTCTGGTTTTGCTGACATATATAGAAACCTTTCCCCCCTGGCAGCTTACAAGGGACTCCCCAATCAGGAATTATCAAGTCAGCGTGTGGTTTCATTTGCTATGTACAATCTGTAACCTGTTGCTATTTGTTTGAGATACACCAGGAAGTTCAGATCCATTCTTCACCTTCAAATGTCTATGCCGTTTTCACAGTACCTTGGTCTTAACCTGCACTTAAGATGCCTGGGAAAACAGGAGAGGCTACACTCCCTCTTCCCTGTGTTCTGCAGGCAAATGACTACAAAGACTCTCTGAGTGTGACTTACAGCACACTGCTAACCCTTCCCACCTGACACCATAGTAGACTCAGACCCTACAAGTAAAAATACTTAGATTCCCTGAAGATGAAATGAAGCTCTCCTTCCCAATGCTTCATTAGAGGAAAACGGCTATGAGCTCAACTCTGAGCCATCTCTCCTTCCAGGTCTTAAGAAGGGGCTCACTGGATCCTGAGAGCTCCACACACAACGCCACCTGAGAATAGGCTTCCCGAGGGAAACATGTCCTTCTTCCATACTCTCCTGAGATCCCTGATGCCAGTGTCCCCACACTCTTCCTTTAAATACCTATCTATATAGGACAATGGCCTCCAGCTGGCAACCCCAGGGAGCTCAGAGTCACAGCACTGTTCTAGGCCACTGACCCCACCTTACACAAGCCCTGCCCACTGCAATGGACCTCTTCTTCTACAGTGCTCCCTCCACACTTCAGCATCTCTTCCCACTTCCTTACTTGCCCGTCCAATAAGCTACCACCTGTCCCCACTACAAGGATCCCTCCTTGCTCCCTTTAAATAATCCTCTCAAATGAATTCCCTCCTGTTAGTCCAGATAGCTTTAGTTGAGTGTAGTGCCATTTATTAAAGTTCTCTCCCCAGGAACCAAAGTGCCCTCGACAGATTGTATACAATTACCACACCCAAGGATTTGTTCTCATGTGGGCTAGCCTGAATCAATATAGTTTATGTAGAGCGCATATCCACAGCAGCACACACTCCACCTTCTGCAGCAGGGTTTCTGGTACATTCTTTTATTCTCCACCAGATGTAACCTGTCTGTTGTAGCTGGTCGGTGGTGGCACATGCCTTTAATTCCAGCACTTGGGAGGTAGAGGCAGGCAGATTTCTGAGTTCCAGGCCAGCCTGGTCTACAGAGTGAATTCTAGGACATACAGGGCTATATAGAGAAACCCTGTCTCAAAACAAAGCAAAACAAAAAACAAAACAACAACAACAACAACAAAAACAACCAAACAAAAAAGAGTCTATTGAAAAGTTATAATCAAAGGTGTATGTTGATTTGTACTGTTAGTTGAGGGTGAACTTAGAAGGTAGAATGGAGTTTAATTATTCAGAGTTGTGTGGGCATCTCCTCTAATAGTTTTCCTCTGTTAAAGAGTTTCCTAGAAGGCCAGCATTTGGGGGTGAAGCCCTATAGAAGGCCACAGGATATCCCTAGCTGCATCCTGCCTGGGGTGGTCTGCTGTGATCTCCTTACCCCCTCAAGAGGAAGCCCCATATTAGACTGTCTCTGGAAGCAACAGCTGCACCTCTCATCAGAATGCAGGTAAGGGGTAGCTGCCCCCTCGTCCCCAACTGCTCCCCAGGAACTTGAGATGATTCTCCAAGGAAAAGGAGCCAGTGCTTGCTCAGTCTCTGTCCGGGAAAGGGGGTGGTGAGAGTCTTCAATCAGTGCTGTGAGTCGCCCATGCCTTTGAAATGTGGGTTTCCTTGATAAGCATTGAGCAGTTTCCTTGATTTGTTCACCAGCCTGAGGCAAGCATGCGGATGGACTCTGAGGAGGAACTGTTTGCTGAGTGCGGGCCTGCAGATCCTCAGAGACAGTCATTGTTGGGCTATCTGAAGGGCTTTGGGGGTTCTGGGTCATGGAGACTAAAAGGCTTTGCTGCCAATGTTCTCCAGAATTGCAGTGAGTGTGGTAAGTGAAGCCACTTTCCCTGGTTGTGGGCAGTCTCTAGGGAGGTGGCTGTGCTGTGTGTGGAGTGAGTAGCCTGACCCAGTGCAGTTCTTGCTCAGCCCCTTTGCAGACCCCGCCTCCTGTGGCATTCTTGCTCTGCCCCTTTGCAGACCATGCCTCCTGTGTCATTCTTCCCGAGCCTCTTTGCAGACCATGCTTCCTGTGGCAGTCTTGCTCTGCCCCTTTGCAGACTAAGCCTCCTGTGGCAGTCTTGCCCAGCCCCTTTGCAGACCCCACCTCCTGTGGCAGTCTTGCCCTGCCCCTTTGCAGACCACGCCTCCTGTGGCAGTCTTGCCCTGCCCCTTTGCAGACTTAGCCTCCTGTGGCAGTGTAGCTCAGCCCCTTTGCAGACCACGCCTCCTGTGGCAGTGTATCTCAGCCCCTTTGCAGACCAACCACTCCTCATGTGGCAGTCTAGCCCAGCACCTTGACAGACCACGCCTCCTGTGGCAGTCTTGCTCTGCCCCTTTGCAGACCAACCACTCCTCATGTGGCAGTCTAGCTCAGCCCCTTGGCAGACCAGGCCTCCTGTGGCAGGAGTGCTTTCAGGAGAAGCTGAAGCTTCTTGTCTCTCTTGCCTCCACAGCCCCTTTTATCCCCCTCCTCCTTACAGGTCACTTTCCCACATTCATGCATTCACATCTTTTTTATTTCAAGACAAAACCTCTGTTTTTGACCAGATCTCTCTGTGTGGTCAGAGGTTTGGCACTGTCCATTAATACCTGAGCGCGCATTTTCTGGTACACAACCCAAGCAATGAGTGTCCAGTCCCGGAATCTTTCAGTTGGCCAACGTTCACCCAGGAGGGGCAGAGCCCCCTGGAGCCGTTCTTCATTCTCTGCCCTGCTGCTGGCAGGCCCAGCTTTGTACCTAACCAGTGAAGGCAACCGCCAGAGCTGCTGTGAGTGAGAGCATGCTCAAAATGGCTGTGTGATAGTCTGAAGATAACATTTCACATCCCTTGCATTCTTTCCACTCCTTCTGCAAGTGCTCTGTAAGCCTTAGGCTAGGGCTGATCTGTGAACCACTTCACATAAGGAAAAACATACCTGCTACTTTAAACACAGTCTAAAACCCAGGGGGAAACTCCCATATGTAGAAGAGATTTAAAATTTCAAATATTTTTGAGAAAATAACATGGAGTATGGTGGATGGTAACCACAGGCAGCTGATGGTCTGATAAGCACTCTCCTTGCCTCCTTCTCCGAAGACTGGCTTATCTGCCCAGTCCTGAAGCTGTTCTTTGTTGGTTCTGCCTTTCCTTTTGATGCATTAGCTCAAGAAACCACAAAGTCACCCTGGAAGCATAGGAGATTTTCAGTCCTGGGAAACTACTGCTCAGTGAGGTTGAATTTGAATCCCAAGGATACCCAGCAACAGAACTGTGGTGTTGGTGTGAGTTTCTCTACTTCGTGCTTCATCTCAGGTGTCTCTGATCAAGAAAGTTGGGACTCTTCCAGGACCAGTAAGTGGGAGTCCGTGGGTTGCGGAGCAGGATGGGGGAGGGTATAGGGGGATTTGGAGATACCATTTGAAATGTAAATGAAAAAAATATCTAATAAAAATCAAAAAAGAGAAAGGAAGACAAAAATAACTAGAGCTCAAATACTAACACACACATATTCACACACACACAAAGACTTGCACCTCCATGCAAGCGGTATCATGGGAAGTGACCATGAGCATTGAAGGAAGTTGCAACATGTAAATAAAGATGACATACTTGGACCTAGCCAAGAAGAGTCATCCTTGGGGCTCTGGGGCGGGGAGGGGAGCAAAGCAACTTCTTATTGAATCTGCAGCCCTTGGAAACTCTGAGATTCCTTCCCACATTGCCCCTGTCTTCCCTCATAGGAATCAGGCCAACTGTGCCTGGGCTGTATGTGAGGAGTAGCCCTTCCTTGTGGGCAGAAGACTCAGGAAGCATCTGCTAGTGCCAAGTCTCATGGTCTACCAGTTACCCAGGGATACCATCCCTGCCTCACCTAGCCACCTTTAAGAATGCTCTGCGCATCCATCCCTCACTCACTAGCCACCTTTCAGATCATTCTGCACAGCTGGAATGCTCTGCGCATCCATCCCTCACTCACTAGCCTCCTTTCAGATCCTTCTGCACAGCTGGAGTGCTCTGCACATCCATCCCTCACTCACTAGCATCCTTTCAGATAGTTCTGCACAGCTGGAATGCTCTGCACATCCATTATTCATTCACTAGCCACCTTTCAGATAGTTCTGCACAGCTGGAGTGCTCTGCGCATCCATCCCTCACTCACTAGCCTCCTTTCAGATAGTTCTGCACAGCTGGAGTGCTCTGTGCATCCATCCCTCACTCACTAGCCTCCTTTCAGATAGTTCTGCAGAGCTGGAATGCTCTGCACATCCATCCCTCACTCACTAGCCTCCTTTCAGATATTTCTGCACAGCTGGAACGCTCTGTGCATCCATCCCTCACTACTAGCCTCCTCTCAGATAGTTCTGCACAGCTGGAGTGCTCTGTGCATCCATCCCTCACTCACTAGCCTCCTTTCAGATAGTTCTGCACAGCTGGAGTGCTCTGTGCATCCATCCCTCAGTCACTAGCCTCCTTTCAGATAGTTCTGCACAGCTGGAACACTCTGTGCATCCATCCCTCACTCACTAGCCTCCTTTCAGATAGTTCTGCACAGCTGGAGTGCTCTGCGCATCCATCCCTCACTCACTAGCCTCCTTTCAGATAGTTCTGCACAGCTGGAGTGCTCTGTGCATCCATCCCTCACTCACTAGCCTCCTTTCAGATCCCTCTGCACAGCTGGAGTGCTCTGCACATCCATCCCTCACTCACTTGCCTCCTTTCAGATAGTTCTGCACAGCTGGAACGCTCTGTGCATCCATCCCTCACTCACTAGCCTCCTTTCAGATAGTTCTGCACAGGTGGAATGCTCTGCGCATCCATCCCTCACTCACTAGCCTCATTTCAGATAGTTCTGCACAGCCGAAGAATGCAAATCCAAATCCCTGTGTAGGATCTGAACTCAGAAGTCCAAAATGGGGTCCTTGGTGCATTTCCTCAACTCCTTTCTGGTTAGAGGCTTGAGCCAGCAGATCATGTCTGAGGAATGTGAAAATCAGTCTGTAGGAAGTGATGGGATTAAGAAATCTGGTGGATCTATGCTCAGGAGCAAGCCATACCCTGCTCTGCACTCTCGTTTTCTATGTGTGTGTGTGTGGGGGGGGCAGTCTGACCATTTGTAGGTTAAACAACAGATAGCTCAGAGTCTAACTGTGCCACCCCCTCCACTATCCTCTACCCCCACTTCCTTCTAGGTCTCTCATTTCCCATTGACCTCCCTGGACAGAAGTCAGGACTTCTTGGCTTCCATGGATCTTGAAGCCTCATTTAAATGAGACTCTAGGTCGGTCCACCACGATTACAGTTTGTGAATCACACAGATCTTCCAAAATGATATAAAGCCAAGAGACTCCGAGGATGGAAGTGCCTAGCGTCCGTGGGGTCCAACCACTACTCCATATATCACCAGATTACCATTACTACAGGGAACGAATGGTCAGGCAAGTCCCCGACATTTCTATACTCTCAGAGCGGTGGGGCTCCCTTTGACCTCCTGATACACCCATTGCCTGGGACACTCTGTTTGTTGGTCATAAGAACTTGGCCTTAGAGTATCAGCCTTCCTTTTTAGGTCATAGTCCCATTCCCTGCTTTCCTTAGCTCCAAGAGAGGCTCCAGGCTCTCTGACTATTTCCTGCCAGTCTGTATGCCTCTGGGGTACAGAGTCCAGCAGAGCCTCAGGATCTAGGTCGGCAGGCAAGCCAGTTGAATCACTGTACATGAATTTGTGAGGTGACATCACCCGGCAACATCATCTTCTCCTTGGAATCAGGATATGGAGCACAGGAAATGGGTAGTTAAAGGGTCTCTAGTGTCCCTGAGACACATGTGAATGGAAGCAGTGGTCTGAAAGGTGGAGAGAGTGGTCATCCCACCCAGATGGGAGTGCCCTCTGAGCATGCCTATAAGAGATGCCTCCATTGAGTTTAGCCACCCCTGGGATTCTCTCTCACCTGTCTTTGTCTAAAGGCTCCTGCCTAAGCATATCAGTGATACTTTCCAGCATCTTCTGCAATGCTCAAGAAATGAGTCTGGCTACAGTACATTTATTGAATGAGCTGAATGAATTGTGTTAATGGGAGGGTATGAGTAAGGAAGGGGTGCGTGTCTGCATAGGTAGGTTAGTCCCACAACATCGAAGTTTGTAAGGACATGGCACATTTGGATCCTCTGCCCAGTCAGATCCTGGCTAGTCCCTGAGCTTCAGTGAATACTGTGATGTCACTCTAACCAAACTAAGCCCATACTCTATAGGAGAAAGTCACTGTTTGTGGAGAACAAAGCCATGAATGAGGCTTTGGTTTTTACCTGCTATGGTGTCCTGGGCAGGTTACTTCACCTCTGTCCTTAAAGTGGGCATGGAGGGCGGGGATTTGATGACTGTATGTTGTTTGATGTTTGGGAGGACAATGCTTGTCATCTTTGCAAGCATACACACGAAGGAATTGTTGTGTTTCAGGAACCACTAGTAGCTTTTTGAAATATCTGAGTTCTCCAGATCAGTCCACAAGGCTGTTGCTAGAAGCCTGTCTTGTTCTGAGCATGGCTTCTGCAGCACCCTCCTCCCTCCCAGAGTAACTACACTGACTCTCTGAGACCCTGCAGTAAAGTGCTACCTCCTCAGTGCCTGTATACTTGCTGCCCAGCTCATAATCTTCTCAGTGGGGTCTCTTTGCCTCTACTATTTACCTGACTGTCCCCTGGAAGCACTAGCAACTTGCCAAAATGGCCTTTTCTGGCTCTACTCCTCACTGTTCTCGTCTATATATGACCTTCCTGTTGTCTCCTTCGTCTGTGTGTCTTTGTCACAGGGTATTATTCCTGTGTGCAGAGGTTGCCGTCTTCTACGTTAACATTTCCTGCATATTCAAGGATAAAGGAAATAGCATAGGACTGAAAACTATTTTACCCAGGCATGAACTGATGGGTCAAGTTGGCCAGTCTTGTCTTCCAATGGACAGGAAGTTCCCTGTGGTTGCAGAGTCTGCCTTGGAAGGGATTGGGGGTTTGGGCAGTGACAAGAGACCCAGAGTAGGCCTGGGACAGGAGTTGAGTATTCTGTCCATTTTCCTGAAGATAGCAGGGAGCCATGAATGTCTTATGCAGAGCCATTTTGAGACCATGTCTCTTCAAGATGGGGTGGCTGCCTAGGACGTTAGTGTTGGATAGGGCAGATGACAGGGAGCTGGCCCAGGGCAAATGGTTATAAGGCCAGTTAACATACATAGGCAGGTCTATCATAATTGCATCCAACATCTCTACAGAGACTCTGAAAGCTATAAGGGTCTAATAAGATATTTTGTAACCTATAAAAAACCGTAGGTGTCAACCTAGACTAATATACCCTGGAATACTCTCCACCATCATACCTTGATACAGCGAGATATAGATATTTCAAGATGACCTAGATTACTATACCCAACAAAAATCTCCATCACCATACATGGATAAAACACGATATTTCAAGACCAATCCAAATTCAAACAATATCCACCCACAAATCCAAGCAAATGGATGCAGGAAATAAGCTGGAAGTTAAACATGAACAACCCAAATAACCCAATTTAAAATGGTGCACAGTACTCAACAGAGGAATCTCAAATGGCCAAGAAGCACTTAAAGAAGTGTTCAAAGTCCTTAGTCATCAGGGCAATGCAAATGAAACATCTCTGAGATTCCTGTTATACCCATTAAAATGGCTAATATAGAAAAAACAAGAGATAGCACATGCTGGAAAGGATGTGGAGCAAGCAGAACACTCTTTCACTGCTGGTGGGAGGGCAAACTGGCACAACAACTCTGGAAATCATTTTGTTGGTTCCTCAGAAAATTGGGCATAGTACTACCTTAAGAACCAGCAATACCACTCCTGGGCATATACCCAGAAGATGTTCCAACTTGTAATGAGGACACATGTTCCACTATGTTCATAGCAGCCTTATTTATAATAGCCAGAAGCTGGAAAGAACCCAGATGTCCCTCAACAGAAGAATGGATACAGAAAATGTGGTACATTTACACAATGGAGTACTATTCAGCTATTAAAAATCAATTAATTTATGAAATCCTTAGGGAAAGGGAAGTATCTGGAGGATATCATCCTGAGTGAAGTAACTCATTCACAAAAAATACACATGATATTCACTCACTGATAAGGGGATATTTGCCCAGAAATTGAGAATACCCAGGACACAATTTACAAAACACATTAAACTCAAGTAGAAGGAAGATCAAAGGTAGGATACTTCATTCCTTCTTAGAGTGGGGAACAAAATACCCATGGATCCAGTTACAGAGGCAAAGTTCAGAGCAGACCCTGAAGGAATGACCACCCATACTCTGCTCCACTTGGGGATCCACCCCATAAACAACCAACAAACCCAGACACTAGGCAGATGCCAACAAGAGTCTGCTGACAGGAGCCTGATATAGCTTCTCCTGTGAGGCTCTGCCAGTGCCTGGCAAATACAGAAGTGGATGCTCACAGTCATCCATTGGACTAAGTACAAGGTCTCCAATAAAGGAGCCAGAGAAATACCCATGGTGCTGAAGGGGACTGAAGCCCCATAGAAGGAACATCAATATGATCTAACTAGTACCCTCAGAGCTCCTTGGAACTATACTACCAATCAATGAAAATACATGGTAGAACTTGTTGCTCTAGCTATATCTGTAGCAGAGGATGGCCTAGTAGGTCATCAATACGAGGAGAGGTCCTTGGTACTGTGAAGGTTCTGTGCCCCAGTATAGGGGAATGCCAGGACCAGGAATGGTTCTGGGTGGGTTGCAGAACAGGGGGAAGGGAGAGGAGATGGGGATATTCAGTGGGGAATCTAGGAAAATGGATAATATTTAAATGTAAATAAAATTATCTAATAAAAAAGAATTAATTAAAAATAATTTACAAATATGCATTATTTACTAACTGTGGTAGTTTGAATAACAATGGCTTCCATAGGCTCATATATTTGAATGTGTGGTCACCAGGAAATGGCAGTATTTGAGAGGAGTAGGAGGTGTGCTCTTATTAGAGAAAGTGTGTACTTTGGGCTCTCAAAAGCCCAAGCCCGTCCCAGTCTCTCTCTATCTTTTTACTGACTGAAGGTCTGGATGTAAAACTCTCAGCAACTTCTCCAAAACCATGTCTGCCAGCATGCAGCCAAAGCACCCCACAATGACAATGCCTAAACCACTGAAACTGTATGTAAGTCCCAATTAATATGTGTCCTTTTATAAGAGTTGCTGTGGTTATGATGTCTTTTCACAGCAATATAACATTATCAACCAAGGTACCAATTAAAATTATTTTGTAAGAATGTCTATGAACGTAGAGATCATGAATTCATACACACACTTAACATAATAAAAGCAATATATACAATACCAACAGCCAGCATCAACTTAAATGGAGAGAAACTAGAAGCAATCCCACTAAAATCCAGGACAAGACAAGGTTGCCCATACTCTATCTATTCAATATAGTACTTGAAGATCGAGCTAGAGCAATTACAAAACAAAAGGAGATCAAGGAGATACAAATTGGAAAGGAAGAAGTCAAAGTATCACTATTTGCACATAATATGAGAGTATACATAATAGAGCTCCAAAATTTTCCCAGACAACTCCTAGAGCTCATTAACAACTTTAGCAAAGTGCTAGGACATAAAATTAACTTAAACTAATCAATATCCTCATTTTATACAAATGATAAGCAGGCAGAGAAAGAAATTAGAGTAACAACACCCTTAACAATAGACAAAAATAATATAAAGTATCTTGCCAAATTTAGCAAGCAAGTAAAAGATCTATATGATAAGAACTTCCAATCCCTGAAAAAAGAAATTGAAGAAGACCTCAGAAGACGGAAAGATCTCCCATGTTCATGGATAGGTAGGATTGACATAGTAAAAATAACCATCTTACCAAAA
This sequence comes from Mus caroli, assembly GCF_978045245.1. Taxonomy (NCBI): domain Eukaryota; kingdom Metazoa; phylum Chordata; class Mammalia; order Rodentia; family Muridae; genus Mus; species Mus caroli. The sequence goes on along the minus strand of NW_028227260.1, from coordinate 35,449,256 downwards.
GCAATCTACAGATTCAATGCAATCCTCAACAAAATTCCAACACAATTCTTCACAAACATGGAAAAAGAAATTCTCAACTTCATAGGAAAAAAACAAAACAAAACAGGATAGCCAAAACAATTCTCAACAATAAAAGAACTTCCAGGGGGAAATTGCAATAGCTGAACTCAAGCTGAACTATAAAGCAATAGTGATTAAGAAAAAAAAAACATGGTTATTGGTACAGAGACAGACAGAACAAAAAATTAAATATAATCGAAGAACCAGAAGTAACCCACACACCTATGGACACTTGAACTTTGACAAAGAAGCCTAAAACCTATAGTGGACCAAAGAAAGCATCTTCAATATATGTTGCTGGTCTAACTGGCTGTATGTAGGCTGAATATATATATATATATATATATATATATATATTCATTCATAGGCTGAATATATATATTCATGAATGAATATATATATATATTCATTCATAGGCTGAATATATATATATATCTATATCTATCTATCTATCTATCTATCTATCTATATATATATATATATATATATATATATATATCACTTTGCACAAAGGTAAAGTCCAAGTGGATCAGGGAACCTAAATATAAAATCAGATACACTAAAAGTAATAGAATAGAAATAGGGAAACAACCTGGAACTCATTGGCTAAGGCAAAAGACAAAGTCAATAGGACAAATGAGCAACCTACAGACTGGTAAAAAATCTTCACTAACCCTACTTCTGTTAAAGAGCTAATATTCAAATATACAAATTACTCAAGAAGGTAATCTCCAAAAAAATGTAAAATGGGGTACAGTGCTAAACAGAAAATTCACAACAGAGAAATCTCCAATGGCAGAAAAGCACAAAAAGAAATGTTAAAAATTTTTAGACAACAGAGAAATGCAAATGCAAACGACCCTGAGATTCCATCTCCTACCAATTAGAATGCTAAGATGAAAAACTCAACTGACAGCAGATGCTGGCAAGGATGTGGATAAAGAACATTTCTTCACTGATAGTGGAATTGCAAACTGGGACAACCAGCCTGGAAATCAATCTGGAAGTTCTTCAGAAAATTGGAAATTTTCTCTGAAGACTGGGCTATACCACTCTTAAGGATATATACTTAAAAGACTCCAGACCATACCCAAGGACACATGCTCTACCATGTTCATAGGAGCCTTATTTATAATAGCCAGGAACTGGAAACAACACAGATGTCCCTCGGCCAAAGAATGGATACAGAAAATGTGGTTTATTTATACAATGGAATACTACTCAGCTACTAAAAACAAGGACATCATGAATTTTGCAAGAAATGGATGGACCTAGAAAACGGCATCCTGAATGAAGTAACTCAGACTCAAATGGAAATGCATGGTATGTACTCACTGAGAAATGGATACTAGGAAATATGTAGAAAGTGTTTAGGATACAACCTACAGATCAAAAAAATGTAACAAGCAGAATGGCTCAAGTGAGGATGCTTCAATCCTACCTAGAAGGGAGAAGGAAATAATCAGAGAAGGCAGAGGGAGGGAGGGACCTGGGTGTGAGAGTGGAGGGAAAGGGAAAGGAGGAACAGAAACAGGTAATGGAGAAGGGGTGTGTGGCAATAGAGAAGCCCAGAGGTTCAGGCGAATGGATGGAAATAAGGAGCCTTCAGGGTGGAAGGTAGGGGGACTTTCTAGAAACGACCAGAGGGTCAGAAAGTGAGAGACTCTCAGGACTCAGTGAGAGTAACCTTAGCCAAAATGCCCAACACAGGGGACAGGGAACTCAAAGAATCCACCACCAGTACATAGAGATGGCATCAATAGGATGGGCTGGATTACTAACCCAGAGTCAAAATTTCTGACCCAGAATTTACTGCAGGGACAAAAATGGAGAAGAGACAGGAGGAAAGATGGAGCAATAACTGACCCATCTTGGGATCCATCTCATGTCCGGGGCAGGGAGGGGCACTAAGGACCAAAACTATTACTGATGATACTATTGTGTGCTTACAGACAGGAGTCTACGTGGCTGTTCTGAGTGGCCCTTCCTGTAGCTGACTGAGACAGACTTACACCCAACCCTTGGACTGAAGTCAGGACCACTATGGTTGAATTAGGAGTAGGCTTGAAGAAGCTGAAGGGAAGAGAGACCCAATAGGAAGACTGGCAGTCTCCACTAACCCAGATCCCAGGAAGTTCCCAGAGACTGAACCACCAAATAGGAGCATAAAGGGCCCGGGCCAAGTCCTCTGGCACATATATAGCAACAGGCTGCCTGGTCTGACCTCATTGGTAGATGTGCTTAATCCCCCAGAGACTTGAGGCCACAGTGAAGCAGGACATCTGGTGGGATGAACATCGGGGTATGAGGAACTGTGGGAGGAGATGGGAGGGCAATGACTGGAATATAAATAAAATAATAAATATTAAATGACTATGGACTACTATGCATAGTCAACTCAATGAAAGCACTATGGCTTCTTTCAATCCTCTCTTCCACGCCCCTTCCAGATAATCAGCTCTTCAGCTGATAATGTTTTATGAACATCCAAGTCACACTTGGAACAACAACACAAGGAATAAAGGCCAGAGTTCTTAAGTCTGAACAATGTTTCTGTTAACCATTATTAACCAAATGTTTTTTGTACTAATACATACCGAGGTGGTCCTTGGCTTTGCAGAACTTGGTAGTTTTCCAACGTGCTCTTCCCTCTTGAATCTTAACCTCTTATATGTAAGTCTTCATAGAAAGTTATAATCATTATGAAATGTATGAGAGCCAGTTCTCTTCAACAGGTACTTAGGCCCTTGCCAGTGAACCACATTCTTCAATAAGCATAAAATTCCTTGGCTTTTGAAAGATACGTTGTAAACTGTCTGACTGCTAACAGGAATTTTAATTTAGGTGAATGCACAGTAGAGTTAGCATGCAAATAATAAGATTCAGACATAGATATTACTGACTCTGAAGTTCAGTGAGATCTTGGTAATAGACTGAGTTCTGAATTCATAGATGACTTAGGATTTGTGACAATAGAAAATCTAGGAGAACGAAACAGATCGATATGTTGGGTATTAGTTATCTTAACTAATAGTTACTATCTGCATTACCTCCCATTCTATTCCTTATCAGTACAGTGTGGCAAATTCATCCTCAAAGCCTTAATTGCTGAGTCAGTGGATTCAGGTCTATCAGGTATAATAGGTAGATTCTCTAGGGTTCTGTTATAAATTAGGCCCTCATGCCCTCCCAGTAGCTCCACATGAAAATATATAATCACTTGAAATGCTACTCAAAAATTTGCACACATCTTAAACTTAGTAGAACCTAAGATTGAAACTGAACAGATAGGGAAATTTGCTCCTGATCCCTTATCTACCATTCTACCCAGTATGCCAAACACAGTTGAACCAGAACATTGGGTAGGATCTCTGGGTCAGTTCATTTGTCCCTGTCATACACCCCATCTACCATAGGGCCTCACAAGTTTAACTCAATCCAGAATTGTAATTAAAGATCCCTCAACCCCACTTCCCTGCCCAATGCTCACCCAACCACCAGTAATGGGCCCTGACAATGCATGGATCCTGGCCCAGAACTATATAGAGAGACCCCTGAGCCAAGTTCCTTCCTACTCACCTGATCATCTGTCAGTCATCCCATTTATCTCATGAAGTTGCATTAGGATAGCTGTGAGTCAGACTTAAAATCTAAACAAAAACTTCAGGTCAGAATCCAAGGGCAAGTCAGCACCTTCCCTTCCTGAACTGTCAGCCATTTCACTCAACTAATCTGGAACAGCATGAAATAAAAACCTGGAGTCAAAGTTGGACCTCCAGGAAGGAATCCCCTGATCCAGATTCCGATGATACCATGCAGTGTCTGGGCCCTGGAGATGCCTGGAGCCCAACCCAGGAGCTCAGTTGGAGACACTCAAAGCCACCCCACTCTGTTTCCTTGTTTATCTATTAGGTTTGAATGAGAAACATCCTCTCTAGTCACAAATACTTGATCCCAAGCTGGTGCTACTCTTTGTCAGAGGCTTAGTGGGTATAATTTCAATGGAGGAGGTGTTCTGGAGATTTGGGGTACTTACTGGTGGATCACGTGTGCACCCACCCAGGAGGTATCTGGACACTCAAATGGAACACACAGACACACATAAATACACACACACACACACAGACACACACACACACACAGACACACACACACACAAACACACACACACACACACACACACATACACACACACAGAAGCCAGTTAATTTTAAAATGCCTTGGCTACTTCAAACCTGGGCATTCTAAAACTATCCCCTGCTACCCCAGGCACAATTGGGGATGTTGCCATTGGTCACTTATCCAATTTTTTACATAGCTCATTGGCTTTATTTCCTGCAGCTCCTACATCCATCCATATCCCACCACTTCATGGAAATTTCTCCTTCTCCTCCTCTCTGCTCCCTTTTCATTCAACTCTAAGGGTCCCATCCCATCTCCTTTGCCCAGTCATTGGCCATTGGCAAATATACTGATTGATCAAAAACCAATTGAGGACAAGGACCTTTAGCATTTGGACACACAGATTCCTGATTGAATCAAAGCATCAGAACCACTCTCCAACAGGAGGTATGCCACTAGAGTTATGATGAATGAGTTTAAGAACTTGTACCATTCAGAATCCACTCTGTTTCATGTATGCAGTTCAAGATGTGAACTTTCACCTGCCATCCCTTCATTCTCCAATCAGGAATTCATGTACCTCTGGAATGATAAGTCCAAATAATCTATATTTACAAGTTGCAGTTTTCACAGTGTTTTATCATAGCAATATAAAAATAAGTAATACATAGATAATAACACAATACAAAGCAGAAATCACGTGTAGTCTGAAACGAGAGCCCTAGGGTAGCTCAGTGGTGAAAACCAAGGGTCACTCAGCTAGATGATAAACTGACAAGTGGGATAACAGTAAGTATCCAAACACACTCACCCCCAAAATTGAGACAAGACATATACACCAAGAAATACCATAAGCATCCTAACTCTAAATGTGTAGATCCTGTCGCAAAACAGAAACTGCATGAATAGCCAAGACAATATACATTTTTCTCAAATCAACACTTAACAGACTAATATTCTAAGCAACATAGCTGGTATATAAGAATTTCAAAATGGCAATTTTCAATATTTCCAAGGAACTCAAAGATGATAGGAACCAATGTCTGAATGAAGACAATGAAAAAAAAAAACAGTTAAATAAGGTAATGAAAAAGTTCAATGCATGAAAAAAAAATTTGAGACAGAAACTGAGATGTAAACTCAACCTGAAATAATAATTTGTGTGTGTATGTGTGTTTGTATGTGTGTGTGTCTATGTGTGTCTGAAAGTAACAAAACATCTCATAGTGAAGAATATATTAGGGTAGAAAAAAATCATTACTTAATCAAACAAAATTACTTAATCACACACAGACACACGCACACACACACCAAAATCAAACATAACAAACAACAACAAAAAAACCACCAGTACACAAGGAACAAAGCAACCAGTAAATCTGGAACACAATGAAAACACCGTGGCTCTGGAAAATAATTATTAAGGAGGAAAGAAAACATGGTAAAAGAAATAGAAAATATGTTCCACAAAATTGTGGATGAATAGATAACTGGTCTTAAGAAACCGCAGAGACACTGATAAGTGGATATTAGGAAATAAAGCTAGGAATACCCATGGTAAAATTCACAGACCACACCAAGCTCAGGAAGAAGGAAGACCAGAGTGTTAGAAGGGGGAACAAAATACCAATGGGAAGACTTACAGAGACAAAGTGTGGAGCAGAGACTGAAGGAAAGGCCATCCAGAGACTGCCCCACCTGGGAATCCATCCCATATACAGTTACCAAACCCAGACACTATTGTGAATGCCTACAAGTGTTTGCTGACAGGAGATTAATATAGCTGTGTCCTGAGAGGCTATGCCAGTGCCTGACAAATACAGAAGTGGATGCTCACAGCCATCCATTAGACAGAGCACAGGGTTCCCAATGAAGGAGTTAGAGAAAAGACCCAAGGAGCTGAAGGGGTGTGAGGCCCGATTGGAGGAACATCAATATTAACTAACCAGTACCCCCCAGAAGTCCCAGGGACAAAGCCACCAACCAAAGAGTACACATGGAGGGACCCATGGCTCCAGCTGCATATGTAGCAGAGGATGACCTTGTCGGACATCAATGGGATAAGAGGCTAATATGACCTTCAGACCATTTTAAAAGTCTAAAGTACAAAGATTCTTCTGGGATTCAAAAAAAAAAAAACTCCTCATATTATGTCCCCACAAAATAAACAGAAAACTATATACTTAATACATACAATGGTACAGAATATTCATTACTAAAATATAACTAGAAGGGCCTCTAACTCGGTTGCTCAAATGATTACTCTCTCAAACCTCTTGAGCTGAAACTCAATATTCTACAATGCTCAGAGCATTTTTTCTTTCATTTTGGACATTTGTAATAAAGTAGATAGTAGGATATGAGTAAATTGGATGATAATGTGAAGAAGAAAAAATAGAGAAGAGTAAAATCAGCATTCTAGGATAAAAATTGGATATTATGTATTTAGGGGTTATTATCTTTATTGATAGCAATATTTTAACATGAGTAGATATTCTCTCCTTGAGATATCAATATAAATATTATAATAGCGGGGAGCAGGGGGAAGGGGAAGTGAATAGGGGGGTTTCAGAGGAGAAACTAGGAAAGAGGATAACATTTGAAATGTAAATAAAGAAAATATCTTAAAAATAAAAATATTATAAAGATTTCTCTGTACAGAGATCAAAACATGTATTTTAATCCTTGTTTATTTCTACTGTCTGTTGTCATTCTTCGTGGTTTTCCTTTGGTAAATATTTTGTCTCTTTGCTGCTTAGTTTTGTTTCAAATAAGAAGAGATCATCTCTCCAGCATCCCAAATTTTGTGACTGTAGGCACCTTGGCAAGCTTTTTGACAAGAGAAAATAGTGTGCTAAGGTAGAATCCTGTTTTTCCAATAAGTAATCCATGAGTTCAAAAGAAAACTTACTGTGGCCACTAATTCTGATGGCGCGTTATCTGAACTTGACTCCTGGAATAATCCGTGGCTAGGTGGTGGTTATGCCTCACTCATAGATTTATTTAAGTTTGAGGGGAAACTGTTTTTGGTTGGTTGGTTGGTTGGTTTTAAATCTAAGACTATCTTGGCAGGTGGACGGACACATACTCTGAATGTGCTGGCAATGCGGTCCATGGTGAGGCTTAGCGGAAGGATCTAGAGACGAGTCAGCTGACGCTGAGAAGCCAATGAGAATTCTCCAGTTGCTGCTTTAAATTAGAGCCATGGCAGTTACAGGAGCAGTCGCCATTAACACAATGTTGCCCCTGCTATGGGGAAAGCCTCGCGGATAACGAGGGGCTGCCAAAGTGGAGGACATGGGAAGTCAGAGGCCTTAACTGCTTGGGTAAACTACAATAGTCTCTTTAAATAAGTTAAACGTGTTTGGGGGCTGAAAGGCCAGAGTAGAAGGATTAATCTGTGATCCGAATGGATCGCTCAATGGTTCTGAATCTGCTCTCATTTGTTTTGAGGAAACGGTTTCTCTGAACTTCACTCATGGGACTAATCCTTTCCTACTGCCCGTTTAAGGTTCTCCATATAGCCTTCACGAATTTATATTCCTGAGAAGGACTTGGTGACACTTCAACGACTGTGGCACGAGGTTTTGAAGTTCTACCTCAACCTACATTAACGTGGTAGGATGGATTTTATGACTTGGTCCTTTAGAACAGTAAGGACTGAACTGTGTAGATATGGAGTACCTTTGTAAAGTATTTATTTATTTATTTATTTATTTATTTATTTATTTATTTATTTATTTATTTATTTATTTATTTTCTTGTTGCTTTGTTTTGTTTTGGTTTTTCCCATCTGTCAGTTCATGCTATTTTCTGAGCTGATTAGACACCAAGGGTCCCGGTTTAGAAAGGCTTTAATATGCTGATATCTTAAACTTTTCCCTCATGTAGTGTTACAGAGGTTTCAGTACACCTCATCCTGCATTAGGGTCTTTGATCTATTTTGAATACTTTTGGTGAAGATTCCGGGAGAGGTTGGAATGGATGTCCATCTAGGCTTCTTTATCCACTTTAACCAGCTCTGTTTGTTGAAACAGTTTTCTTCAATATAATTTTTTGGCATATTTAAAAAATGTAAGTGGCCGTGGCTGTATATTTTTATTTCTGAGTCATCTATTCTATTGACAGGGGTCCACATAGCTCTGTCTCTTGTAATAACATTCATTTTTGTTTCTATGGCTCTGCAGCCTGAGAGCAGGTGCTGTGGTTGCTCCAGCATTGCCTTTGCAGGGGGATGACTTGGCTCCCTACAGTCTTTTGTTGTTGTCTCCTTATTTTGAGCCGTTGTGTTCCTTTGAGCTAAATATAATTGGGATTTTGCAAGGCATTGCATTGCTTCTGTAGGTAACTTTCAGTAACATGGTCGTTTTGCTGTTCTATGTAGTGGGAAGCCTTTCACTCTGCCAATGTCTTTTTGAGTTTCTTCAGTGTTTTAAAGTTTACACTGTTCAAGTACTTAGCTCCCTTAGTTTGGATTCTTTATAGGTGTTTTAAGTTTTTGAAAACACTGCATGGGATTGCTTTTCTGCTTAATTTCTCAGTACCAAAGTTTCTGGTGAATATGAACTGGACAGAATTTTTTGTTGCTGTGCATACTGCTTTTCTTGGTGAAAGTGTTAAAGCACACCTTAGTGCTTGTGTTCAACTGTTGGTACTCTTCTTAAGTGTAAGAGCTTATCATTTACCCATAGAGAGATTATTTAACCTTCTCCTTTATGTTTATAGCCCATTTACTTCCTCATTTTGCATTACTGCTGTAGGCAAAACCTTCAAGCAGAATACAGGGGTTTAGAGAGCTGATCCTAGTCTCTTATCCATTGACTTTAGATAAAATGGTTTCTGCTTTCACAGTTCAGTATAATGTGCTTTACAAGTTTGTTATGTAGAACCATTTTATGTTAAGGTGTGCTCTGAGACACTTCAGGGCTGCTGTCACAAGCAGAACGCTAGCTTTTCTCAAGCCCTTTTCTGTGTATCCTTCCATTTTGGGGAATGTGACCTTTTAAAGCAAGCATACTTTTTTCCACTGTTTCATTTTTCATATAATCCTTCAATCTCTCCTCTAAATATGTCTAAGGACTGAATTACATCTATTGATTTCTGTATCCTGAAGCTCCTCTTGGCACTGATAGGAAACTAGTTTGATCATAATAATTTTGCTGAAGGCTGTGAGCATGCTGTGAGCAAATCCTAACCTGAGCTAAGTTTTCTCAGAGTTTCACATTATTATTTATTTCTTTGTATGATAGTAATGTTTAATTGGAGAGTTTCCTTGAATCTTTATTCCAGCCCCAATATTCATTAGATTAAGTGGTGCAGTTTGCTGGTGAACTTTTTCACTGGCTACTTGTTTGATTTTTTTAGTTCTAATATTTTTATTCTTTGTTTTTAAATTCAGTTTCTTGCTGATGTTCTCATTTATGTTTCTAGTTTGCATCTCTATTTCCTTAGCTACATTCCTTCACCTGCTACTTTGTACCTTCTTTGAAACAACTGAATCTTATTTTGTACAGAGTTTGAATTCTCAGTGCAGCTTTCCAGTCACTTCACTGTCTCAAGTTTCAGCAGTTACATTTTAGGGGTTATGATCATTTCCAGGTTTTCATAGTAATTGTGCTTCTGTGCTCTCATTTCTACATCACTTGCTATTGGTATTTCTTCTAGTTTTATTTGGAAATGTTACTGAAGAGCTTCCTCTTGCAGGCTAAATCTTCATTACTGTCCAGAGGACAGAAATAACCACTATAACAGCTGTAACACCAATACAGACCATGACTGCAATAGACAGGAAGTTGATTAAATCTAACTACCACAGCTCAAATGAGAATATAGCAGAAAGTAAAAAAACTAGTGTGCGGTGAGCCATAAAGTTAAAACTGAATGTGGGTCAAAGTGGAAATAGTAAATGAATGAAGTTAACTAGGTGGGTGGAGGAACCTAAGAAGAAGCAATGCTGAATAAGGGAAAGGAAAGTGTAGAAGAAAATGAAAGCATGTTAGAAAGAGGAGGGGAGTGGCTGGTGAGATGGCTCAGTGGGTAAGAGCACCCGACTGCTCTTCGGAAGGTCCAGAGTTCAATTCCCAGCAACCACATGGTGGCTAATAACCATCCGTAACATGATCTGGCGCCCTCGTGTCTGAAGACAGCTACAGTATACTTACATATAATAAATAAATAAATCTTTAAAAAAAAAAAGAAAGAGGAGGGGAAAAAGGGAAAGACTGCATGAATCAGAAGATATGTGTGAACAAAACTAGGTAAATGTAAAGACTGAAATAAAAACTAGAAGGTTTAAAATGCCAGACACTCTTACTGAGGCTATGGAGTGCTAACAAAAAGGGGCCTATCATGACTGCCATTAAGAAGACCCAACAAGCAGCTGAAAGAGTCAGATGCAGTTATTTGCACCCAACCAATGGACAGAAGAGGCCTAACCCTGTTGTTGAATTAGAGAAGACTGAAAGAAGCTGAGTAGAAGGGCAACCCTGCAGGAGGACACTCAGTCTCAATTAATCTGGAACCCTGAGATCTCCCAAGCACTGGACCACCAAACACACAGATAATATGAGGCCCCCAACACCCATACATTAGAGGACTTCTGGTTTTGTGTCCACTCAGAGATGATGCACCTAACCCTCAAGAGCCTGTAGGCCCCAGGGAATTTAGAGGTCAGGTGGGGTAGGGGTAAGGGCATCCACGTGGAGATGTGGTGGAGTGGGGTGGATGTATGGGATGTAGGGCAGTCAGAGGGTGGATGAGGGGCAGGGAATGTAATATGGGGTGTAGAAAAATTAAAAATAAATAAATTTGAAAAAAGAAAAAATGTACATTTTAGATGGTATAAATGGATAACAGAAAGAAAAGAATAAAATACAATGGGCAAAATATTTTCTAAAGGATCCATCACTTAGAGATGCTTATTTCTAGGTTGGAGTGTTCCAACTGAAGATTTACAGTGGATCATCTCATCTTTATTAACTTTTGCATTCGTGCTGATCCCTGACCACTCATAGATCAGTTGTTTAACACAGTTCCTTTTAGGGGCTTTCATTATGCTCTCTCTCTCTCTCTCTCTGTGTGTGTGTGTGTGTGTGTGTGTGTGTGTGCGTGTTTGTCTGATGTGTGTGCATGTGTCCCATGAATCTCTGCTATGTATTCATAGTTTTTATACCTGTAGGGGTGGCAGGTTCTCCCTCTCCCCAGAGGCTCTCCATGCTCGGGGATGAAGATCATGCATGTGTTTTTAAGAGTTGAGTTTGGAAGGAGGGGGCACTGAGTTTAGTGTTGGGGGTTTCATCTTAGTGTGTTCTTATCCTACCCAGCAGGAGACAGTCTGTGTGAGAGAAGAAGTTAATGAAAACTTAAGGTCTTTACTTAACGTGACATTTCAGTTTTATATGTTCCTGTGATACTGATTTATTTTTAAACTACAGTTTGTGTGTTTGCATGGTATGTGTTTCAGCACAAGTTGGGTGTATGTCAAAGAGCTCTGTGGAGGTCGCTGGACAACTCTTTACAGTAAGTTCGTTGTTTTGGTATTAAAGGGAAGAGTGGTGAATATTTTGATTATGTGTTTCATTTTGCTTTCTCAGAATCACAGGTAACTTAAGTTTTAGTATTTTCTATTTGCAAGGTAATGATGGCATCACTTTTGTCTGGATTTGCCCATCAACGACTTTTGTGATGGCTTGTGTACTTTTGAGATAAACTATCAGAAGTCAGGTAACAAAGTGAACAAAATTGTCTTCTGATAACCTAGTGATCATTTCTGTTGGCATTTTATTACACACACACATATTTATGTATACATACATATGAAAAAGGGTTGTATGTATATTCATGGACAAATAGACCTTAATATACTCACAAACCAATTTCTATGCCCTACAAGTAGACGTCTCTAGAAGTAGATGTTTTATTGCCTATATATTATACAGATAGTTATCTATGTTGCTAACAATGGTTGCAAAGAAAATACTGTGGATATTTGTCATGTTTTCTAAATGTTTCTCACTGAAAATGTAGGTTCCTTAAGATGGACACCAAGGACCCACCCACACTATTGGATCTTGCTACACAGAGTTTAATGAGTAATAAGCATGCAGCAATCCAAGCCCTGGAGGAGATCCCAGGGGAGCTTTTTGTCCCTTTGTTCACTGCTGCCTTCACGGGTAGACACAAGAATATACTGACAGCAATTGTGAAGGCTTGGCCCTTTGCCTGTCTCCACATTGGGGCACTAAGTGTGCAGGAACCCCAGTGTGAACTCCTGGAAGCCTTGGTTGAGAGTCTTCAATTCCTCCCTGCCCTGAACTCAGCTACTAGGTAAGACCTGGTATAATAGAGAGATAGTAAGACACAGAAGAATATGCCTCTATCTGCTATCCTCTCAGATGTAGTATATGCAAATAGTGAAAAAGTTTACAGGACGGTTAGTCCAGCACGTGAGGTCACCTTAACACAACTGTCTTATAGTGTTGAATATGGCATGTAAGTGATTGAGGGAACTATTGGTGGGTTTGAAGTATGCTATTATTTGCATTAAACAAAGATATGAATATTAAGATTGCTGAGGATTTGCGAAGAAAAATGGAAAAACCAGTGTTCTTTACTTTTCATGGGAAGGAGTTATTGGCAGTAAGTCTATGTAAAAAGTGTAGACGAAGAGCTACAGAGATAGTTTAGCACTTAAGAGCAATAGCTCTTATTACAGAGAAGTCCAATTTCCAGGACCCCTAATGCAGCTCAAAACTGTAACTTCAGTTCTACAGGATCTGATACCCACATACAGGATAAACTCCAATGCACATGGAAGAGAAATACAAATAAAAACTGAAGTGTAGACCAAGAATACAGTGATTTGATTTTTGTGAACCCACAGTAATCCATGAAATTTAGGAAATCCCAAGGTCAGTTTTGTTCTGCTCACTGCTGCCTCCATGGATGGGATTTCTGAGACCCTGAGAGCAATTTAAAGGTTTGGCCCTTTTCTGTCTCCACATGAGAACATTAAGTACACAAAGGGGTCTTCAGATGTTTCTTCCAAGAACTCAGCACTTCAGTAAGAATGTGTGTATTTCACACATGGTAAGATAGCAAAACCTTATAAAGGAGCCTGTTACAAGAGAACAGCAGTTAGTTATGCTGTTCTATCGCCCACAGTTAGTAATAGCAACTGCTGAAAATGCATGTGAGGTGGCTGGTCTGTCAGTTGAGATTACCTTAGAAACTCTGATGTCTTACCTAGGGTTTTAATTGTGTAATAGAGGTGAGCGAGGCTACTATTGATAGCTGTACAAAATGGAGACATTGCAAAGAAACAGGTGAGCAAGATTTGTGAGCATTAGATGCTATAGAAAATAGGAAAGGATAAAGTATTTGCATAGGAATGTTGTGCTGGTACGTTGTATATGAAATGATAGAGGAAAATATTATTTTGTCACGACATTATACTACTATTGTTCCTGCTTGGTTATATTGATGTTTGCCACCCCTCAGATCCTCTGGTTTTTGTCTGTTTTGTTTTTGCTTTGTTTTGTTTTGTTTTGTTCTTTTTTCTTTTTCAACCTACAGGAGCCCTAAGCTGAGGATCCTAGATTTAAGGCAGGATGCTGGCTGCAAGACCGTATGTCCTGAGATCACTACTAAATCGACAATTTGCTTTCATTCTTGTGCTCACTCTGAGCACTCTATCTTCAAAATTGAAGGCCAGGAGGGTCTTTCAAGTTCCAAGTCTGAGGCTCAGCCCTCTAAGTTGCCTATGGAATTAATAGTGGACATTTCCCTTGATGGTACTTTGAGGGAAAGGGAGTTTTTTGCTTTGCTTCTGAATAAAGTAGAGCAGAGCCTAGGCTCTCTGCATCTGTGCTGCAGAGATTTGCAAATTAATAATTTGTGTGAATGCAGACATGCATTAAGCCATCTGGATCTGAAATGTGTTCATCACCTGGCAATTGATGGATCTCCTCTTACTGAAGTCACCAACCTATTATCTCGTGTAGTACAACTGGACAAACTTAGCCTGTCTGAAATCGCTTGTAGATCTTTGAATGGGAGAACGTTTAGAAATTTTATCACCCAATTGAGTCGTATGGATCACCTGAAGGAGCTCAGCTTGTCTTCATTCTGCCTCACAGATCATCTTGAAAATGTCCTGAGGTAAGGGCTTGGGATAGATACTGGGTTTCAATTAACATCCAGTTTTTACGATAAGAGAAAGAATTCTTAGATACTCTTCAGCTTTCCATAACCATGTCTCCTACCTCAGCATGGGTAATGCTGGGAGTTTAAAAACAACCAGGAAAGGCCATCTTTCTATACTTGAAGAGAAAAGCAGGCTTTCAAAAACCTTAGCTAGCTAAGCATGGCCAGAAACTGTGCTCAATCCAGAAATATAAAGGAGAAAATATGCATGCAGTCCTTCTCTAGCAGTCAAGAGAGGAGGAACTGAAAGCAAGACTTTATGTTGTGGCACTGGTGCATGTACTATAGCCATATACCCATAGGCTGATGTCAGATGATTTTCCTAATCTGCTATCTCCAAGGTTCAGACTGTGAAGGTGGAGGCTGCCATTTATGGACTGGCGAAAGGGAGCTTCCAGTTGGTTGCTCCTTCTGTCCTATCTGTTCCAAGCAGGCGAACTAGTTCCACAATTTATCGTGCTGTAATTACAAAGTAGATAATGTTTTCACTAAGTCTTCACAGGACCCTATAACAACATATTTTACACCTTGTAAAGGTTAAAATATTACAAGTGAGAGTGTTAAATTGTCTTTTACAGACTCACAAGTCTATTAAGTGTGTGAAAGACCACATCATTACGTGCTAATACACTATAAGCTTAAAACAGTTTGTTCTAGGTTCATGAATATTGTTCTCCTCACCTGGTCCTCATTTTTCAGAATAACTTTTGTGTTTCCTCCCTACAGAGTACTCTCTGCTGCTTTGGAATTCTTGTATCTGCCATTCTGTGGACTTTCTTACAGTGACTTCAAGTTCCTCTCTGAGTGCCCTCAAGCCAATCATTTAAAGTTGCTGAATATCAGCAACAATCCAATATATTGGGAAGATTGTGAGCCATTCTATTATCTCCTGCAGAATGTTTCTAGCACCTTGCAGCATCTGGAAATTAATCATTGCTTTTTAACAGATTCTACAATCTCTGTTCTTATCCCAGCCCTGACCAGCTGTTCTCAACTTCGAGTGTTTCGCTTTTCTTCAAATCCAATTACCATGGGAATGCTCATGAGAATTCTGGAGCTATTAACACCATTGAAGGAGCTTAAATATGTGATTTATCCCATCCCTGTCCATTGCTATGGGAGGAGATATTTTCAAGGCAGTTTAGATAGACAGAAGGTTGAAGATGTGAAGACACAATTGAGATTAATGCTACAGGAGGCAGAAAGGAGTGATATGAATTGGATCACTTACTCTGATTAAATTATGCAGTCGAACACAATTTCAACCTGATATGTTTCCTTTAAGTGTTAACTTTTTTCTTAATCCCATAGTCAGAATATAAAAGGTTCTTATGTTGTAGGAGAATACAGTTAAGAAGTATAGGTATGTAACAGATTTCTATAGAGAATAATTTACAAGAAGATAGAGAACTTTGAGAGTACCTATGTGTCTCTCAGCTATTGCTGTGGATAGCATTTCATCTTACCAACTAAAATTTTAAGTAGAGGATATGGGAAAGTTTTGTTATAAAATACTAACAACACCCTGTCCTCACTGAGATTTACCTGTGTGCGTACTTAGTGCCAGTTGTGACAATAGAACTTTTCCTGGATGTGATTTTGGAGACAGGTGGCTATTGAAACCAACATTTTTATTGCATAAGTTGTTTTAAGCTTCTATCTTTCAGCTGTCTTCAGTTGTTTAAAGGAAACCACCTGGATTTAACAGTGACAAAAAATATCTGTAACTACTACCATTAAGTGGTTCAATTTATATTTCATGTTGATTGAGTGAGGATTATTTTGGGATATTATTGTAGACAGCAAGAATGAAAAGACAAGTTTCTGCCTCAAAAAACTCATAGACTGAATATTTCTCTGGTTTTTCGGTTGATAAAGCCACTTGGAAGGTGTTTTACACACTTAGACCCCAAGCTTCATCTTCCCTGCTCTTAATACATATTCTCTTCAATGCAAAACGGACTTTATAGTGTTGGATCTCGTCAGCAGGATTCAGGGATTCAATATTACCATCTTGGAGGCAAGATCTCACATCTGTTTGATGTCTACCATCTGGCCTGTTGCAAAATGCCTGGTATAACAGACTGGAAGGGAAGAGAACTTTGTTTCTTTGTTTTAGACGTCTCACTAAGGTTGTTTGACTCCACTCCTTTGGAACTTTGGCGAGACAGCATATGATTAGGAGTTTTGACAGAGGGAGTTCCTTTCAACTCAGGAGGCCAGGGAGGAGAGAGAGAGCTCTGAGTCCCCACACAGCCATCAGGAGTGTGATTACATTGACTTGCATCCTTGAACTAGCCTGCTCAAAGATTTCAACTGCCTGCCATGGAACCATCAGCTTGAGACCAATATGAACTTGGAAAGACAGTTAGGAGTCCAGCCACAACTCCGACTATTATTTCTTTAGATATTTTTTCTTTTACCACTAGTTCCTTCGTGGTATACCTGACTCAGTTTGATATTCTGATTTTTTTCTATTGAACTTTACACATTTGCCATAATATTGTGTAGCAAATGCATTATGCATGGAGCTGTTTATAGTTGAAATACGATTACCATAAACAGAAAATTGTAGTTTGCTCAAGATGTAGTGTGAAAAAAACATAAAAACCTATTAATTAGTATGATATTTTTGTTAATGTATTGAAAAGTTAATACACTACATTGCTAAAACGTAGAAAAAGTGTATAAAATTTAGTTTGTTCCTGTCAATCCTGATATGTCAACATCACTGCATTTAAATGACATACAAGTTTAATGAAAAAATCATTTATGCAGTGTTTTTATGAATAAACCTTTCTGCATTTAAATATCTAATAAGAATAACAGAAGCACCAGTGTGTCTATATTGTTTTAAGTTTGAAATTATACTGGATTTCAGATCAACTAAATAAAACTGTGGTTAAAAGCTACAGAATTTTGTTAACAGTTCTCACATGTCAAGATGATACTGAACTATATTTTAGAGATACAGAGCACTAAAATTTATCTGATAATTAACATGTGTGTTGATTACATTTATGTGTTAAAAGATTATCAAGTTCAAGAAGAAATTTAAACAAAAGCCACATACAAAATTCTGGCATATGATTTGTTAACAAAGCTGTTGAAAGACTCAAAACAAGAATGGAGAATTAATTACCTTAATCTCTTTCATATTGCTTTTATATTAAAATGTAGAATTTTAAAATTTATTCAAATATCAATGTAACAAGCAAATGTTTTATAATGTTGTCTTCTTAACATCACATTATTTTGTCATCTTTGATTAAGTAAAATGTTACTAACATTTAAGTCCATGGGATTCATTTAATATTTTTTTTAGGTTTTCTTCTTTCCAATGTAATTCTATACATTTTCTGGTCCTAACATAGGTTATTCTCAATTCCTTGCTTTCATTTAATTTGAAGATAATCTATGCTCAGGGATGATTAAAACATTTCTGAAACCTTTTCTTGGTTCTTTGTGAATTTCACATCATGCAATGCAATCACACTCATCTCCCCTTCCCCACAGACCCACATTCCAGACTTGCAACCTCTCTCCAACATATTAAAAAAAATCTCCGTTTGGAAGCCAGAGTGTATCAATGTGTCCCACAGTATACACTTTTGTCCAGGCAACTTTGTTTGCAAATATTAATTGCAATGACTTGTTGGTCTCATATGAGTCCTCTGATTTCTGCTACTCTGTTGATATGGGACCTCATTGGGACTCTTGGATATCCTGTTGCTGCCTTGTGTCATGGAGATCTTCTAGTTTTGGATCTGTAGGACTAGCTACTTTGTGCACTTCAGAAGTTCAGTGATGTAGTAGTTGTTGAGGTAGGCCACCTCAAAGCCCTGGATCTGGGCTTGAGAGGTATCTGAGCTGGCTGTTGCAGCCAGCTGGAGTGTTGCAGCCAGTGAGGGCTAAGGCCAGTTCTACCACTCATGACCTCGGGGCCATAGGTGCCAAGGAACTAGGAACAGGAGGAGGGCTGACTCTCCCACACTCATACCCTGGGGGCCAGCTCACCCACAATCCTCACATCAAGGGCCAGCTCTACTGTGCTGCACAGTTGAGGTGCAGGGCCGGCTCTACTGAATGATGCAGCTGCTGAGGGACAGGGTAAGGAGGAAGGAGTGTATCTCTCCTTCATCCATGCCACTGCATGGGAGACAAGTGGTAGGGCCAGCTTTCACTCGTGTCTATCCTTGAGGCCTGTCTCACCTACAACTTCAGCAATGTGCACAGCCATTCGAGTACTGTAGCTGGCTAGGGGTTAGTTCTTCTGCTCTTCTACAACCAGGGTCAGCTCTTCTAGAATGCCCAGGTGAGGGCTTGGGCCTGTTCTGCAAATGCCTGAGACATCAGTATTTCCCCCGGTGACAGCACAGATCAGGGACATCCATCTGGACTTTGGTGGTAACAGACCCCTACTCCTTCAGGGTACAGACTGAGGTGTGGTTCTCAGTGGAAGCACTGGCCCAGGACCCCACCATGGTCCCAGGTGGAATTACTGGCACTCATATCAAACCATTCCTCACCATTTTCATGTCTCCAGTTCTGCCTCTCTTCATTATGCCCACATCCTTCTGTTTCTCTTCCATTTCTCCACCACTTACTTGATCCTCTGAGAAGCACCCGAGGTCCTAGTGTCTGGTGTTGTCTAGGGAGTGGCCAGGAGTGCTAAATCTTGCTCCAGAATTGTGGCATCAGACAGGGGTCATTTGGGACCTGGTCTACCCATCCGCAGGTCTGGGTTGTGCAGAACTGGTGGTGATCTGCTTGCTCCTCTACCTGCCCACCAGAGTGTCCCAAGGCAAGGGTCATCTGTCTCAGCCTCACTCCTACTCAGGACCCTCAGATTCAGGGGAGGCTCTTCTAGTCTCAGGTTTGCTCCCAATACTGGAAAACCGACAGGGCCTGCATGGTGCCAGACTGGTGGTCAGCTCAAGCTCACTTTTTTCAGGCATTGTTAGGCTACTAATCATTCAGATATTCATAAGTGAGAAAACTGAACCTCTCTTCTGCGGTCTCTGACATATGTGACAGAGCAGCCACACATGCAGTGCTTCTAGGGGCAAGTAGAAAGGAATTCCTAAGAATATCCCACCTCAGAATTAAGTGCTAATCTACATCCAAGGTCTTCTATCTCAAAGAAACACAGAGTGATGTTGATTCTAGTACATTTTCCCCACAAGGCTTGATTCTGCAGGGTTTGCTTGTTTATTGAATGCATGCATGCATGTATGTATGGATGGATGGATGGATGGATTGGATGGATGGATGGATGGATGGATGGATGGATGGATGGATGGATGGATGATACACAGATACACACACTTGCGTCATGGAAGAGATCACCTCAAGGTCTATTTCTCAGTCATTCTCCTCTCTATTGCATGAGACAGAGTTGCTTGCTGAGTCTAGAACAGACCACTTAGCTAGACTCCTTGGACCATAGGACCCCCTGATCATTTTATCTCTGCCTTCAAGTTCTGCTATTTCAGGCATTCACTGCCAAGCTAGGTTTTTACATGAAAGCAGGGGATGCCAACTCAGATCTTCATACTTATGCTACAAGTACTTAATTCACTGTGACATTTCTCCAGCCCTCTCCACGAGATTATTTTTTAATTGTTTTTTAGCCAGAGTTGGAGTTTATTAAAAATAAGAACTTGGGAATGAGTAAAGCATAACTAAAACATGGATGCTTCAATGAAGAAACTTACCTTAGTGGTTTTTTATTATGTGGACATATTCATACATGTATATGTGAGTGTGTGTGTGTGTGTGTGTACTTGAGACCTGTGTGTGTGTTTGTGTGTGTGTGTGTGTACTTGGACCCTGTGTGTGTGTGTGTACTTGAGACCTGTGTGTGTGTGTGTGTGTGTGTGTGTGTGTGTACTTAAGACCTGAGATTGACATGGACTGTCTTCATTTATGGCTATTTACCCTTAAAATCTTTCATGAATTAAGCTTTTAGCAGTACCACACATGTAAGCAATCATAGTAACCACTTTCTCCCCAGCTCCTCTCTCCTCCCTTCCTTGCCCTGATCTCATTTTCATATCCATGACTATTTCATTCTGTGAACTCTTGAAATCAGTCTGAATCATCTGAGGGTCATGGCTTTAATGGTTTGCAGAGGAGTCTTGTGGGTTCAGCAGTGGGTAAACAACTGAAGACAATAATTCTCCTTTGCCCAAATCACCTGCACTTCAGAAATAGAGCGGAAGCAGGGCGTGGTGGCGCATGCTTTTAATCCCAGCACTCGGGAGGCAGAGGCAGGCAGATTTCTGAGTTCGAGGCCTGCCGGGTCTACAAAGTGAGTTCCAGGACAGCCAGGACTATAGAGAAAAACCCTGTCTCGAAAAAACAAAAAAACAAAAAACAAAAAAAAACAAAACAAAACAAAAAAAACAGAAATAGAGCGGAGGCTCCATGAACTCATCCTCTGCTCTGGACTGACTAATGGCTGACTGATGGCTGGACTGTGTGCAGTCAGCTATAGTTTCAGTGAGTTCACCACTGTAGTGGCTGTATGGAGGCTAGAGAATGACGTGTTCTAATTTTATTTTACACACACACACACACACAAATTCTTTTGAATTGTTTTCTCTTTCCTTGAAAATAAATTTCTTATTTCAAATAGTATATTCTGTTTTTCCCTCCTTCAACTCCTTACATATCCTTCCCTACCTTCCCTCCCATCCAGATCCCTTTCTGTCTCCCTTTACAAGCCAAACAGGCTTCTAAAGGATAATAAAATAAGATAAAAGAAATCCTAACATATTGGAATTGGATAAAGCAAGTAAACAGAAAGAAAATCGTTTGAGAAAAGGCATAAGAACCAGTGAACCACTTGGTCACACACTCAGGAATCCTTTAAAAAACACTAAACTGAAAGTCATAATATATACACAGGGGACCTGGTCCAGACTGTGCAGAATCTTTGTATATTGTCCCAGTCTCCGTAAGTTCATATGTGCATTGATATTGATATTATCGATTTTTGAAGGCTTTGATTTCATGTGTCCTCATCTCCTCTGGTTCTTCTATTCTTTCTACCTCTTTACACACACACACACACACACACAGAGAGAGAGAGAGAGAGAGAGAGAGAGAGAGAGAGAGAGAGAGAGAGAGAGAGAGAGAGAGAGAGAGAGAGAGATTACTTAAAATGAAGCCTAGTAGGAAATTAGGGGAAATGCCATCCAACATCATCATACTAGTAAGCATCCAATAAAAGAGAGTTTACAAATGGGAGAGGCATGAAGGTGCAGCAACTGATCCTGCTTGTAGGAAAAACATGTCCATGTGACTCCCAGCAGGAACTCTTGACAGAGAAAACTTTTCGGGTGGGGATGGTTGAGATACCTATCATCTTCCTCTCTGTAGGCTAAGTCAAGAGGATCTGGAGGTGGGAATCTTTTCACCATAAACCTAAAATTCCTCCACATATTTTCTCATAAATCTATTTTCAAGATAGTTTTTTCCACAGTCAACAGTCTCAGAAACACCTGATAGTCCTTTGTGTATATTCTGTCAGAATCTATGATACCACAGCAGACAAACTTTAAAGGTAGAATAAAGCAATGTACACGGTATAGTTTATGATGGGATTTGAAAATATATTTTGATATTCTGAAATTGAAATATAATTTTTTTATCTTGCCATCTCTTCCATGTACTCTCATTGCACTCTCTTTCAAATTCTGTCGTCTATTTCTGTACTGGATAGCTTTTTATGTTGGAGATGAGATGTTGATCAGGACCCTGTTCTGAAACAGGGCAGCATGACACTATTAACATAGGTTAGGAGATGTGTGGTGGCTCCCCAGGAATTCAGCAGAGAATGTTCTCACCCAAGTGGTAAATGATGGCTAATTAAGTGTCCCTTGAGGTCTTATCTGTCATTATAAACATAATTGTTTAGTGACAGGGCTAGAAGGACACATAGTACAATGAGTGCTTAATTATTTTTCTGCTCACTTTCCTGCTAGAATGAGGAAGAAGGAATGTTATGACAAAGGGAACCATAGATCCCTTAAAGCTCCATTCAAAAATCAAAATGACTGTACCCTATCAGTCTAGGTAGCCTTCCAAAGGAGGACAGAAGAGCCTTGGCTGTATCCAAGAAATGCTATGTAGGGGTAAGTGTGGGCCCCCACAGCTGAATTAAAATAAAAATGAATGCAAAGCCTTACCTACAATTGGGGTGCTTCTGTCCTTTTTTTCCTCCCATCATTCTAGTTCCCTCCTTTCCTCAAGTGATATATCATTTCTTCAGCGAAAATTTTGTACTGAGACCTGAGTTGGAGAGTACTACACCTTTTTCTAGCATAGTAAAGATATCATTACATAAAATTTATAATGTCATCCATTTTTAATTTACAGTTCAGTGGCACTAAAAGAATTTATATTATTATGAAAAGTGAGTAAAATTCAACCTTCACAGCTTTTTTTTTCATTTCCAAGTATTGCTTTGCCATTGACCATCAATTTCACATTCTCCTGTCTGCTAAAATTCTAGTGACTATGATTCTATATCAATTAATTTACTATTTTAACTATATCCTATGAATGGAACAGTGCATTTGTATTTTTGTGTCATATTATTTCTCTAGCACAAAATTTCAAGTTTTATTCATTTTGTATTTACTATGCTGTCACTCCATTTTAGGACAAACAGCATTCTCCTAATAGAACATGTCATTGTTTGCTTATCCACTCATATGTACAGTGAAAATTGACTTAGTTCCATGTTTGTATTATTATGAATAATATTGACATGCCTATTGCCTTGCAAATACTTGTTCAAGTTTCTTCTTCCAATACCTTTGAGGATGTACATATGAAATTACTAGATATATAAGAAAGTAAAGTTTATTTATTATTTATTGTATTTGTGAAATTATAATTATATCATTTTCTCATTTCGTTTCCTTCCTCCAAATTGTTCCATATGCCTCTCTTTGCGGCCTTCAAAATTCAACAGTCATTTTTAAATTAGATTTTGTTATATGAGTATATGTATTTCCTAAATATATTTCTTTATTAAATGACAAAAGTTGATCCAGGGTGAATATGTAATTTTAAAGTCCCACTCTTAGGAAAGGGTAATAGTCATCAATGAATGTGAAGACTTTGGGTTCTTTGTCATTTTCATTTGCATTTCCCTGATAGTTACAAATATTGAGCACATGATATGCTTTTTCATTGTCTTTGAAGAAATATCCTTTCAAGTTTGGCCCTTTTAAACTACTCATTGCCTCCTTATTTTGTTGTATGTTATATTTATATATTTCCTATCAATAATGTCAAATATGTTCTCAAATGTACTTTATAAGATGTTGGTTATTTTAACAGTGGTTTTGTTATTAATAGTGGTTTCATGTGAAAACTAGACACACCTGACAATTCTTTGAAAGATACAATCAATAACCATGAAAGAATGGAAATTTTTATTAGATTTCAAGCAATAAAAGATAATAATAGTTTAAAAGCTGTTCAAAGCAATAGTGATAATTTCTGGGTTCATAGTAATAAACGTGGGTGAATTCCAACAAAATTTAAAGATGAAATAAATCTACTTTGCATAACATTTTCAAGGATATAAATATGATCCACTTTCTATTTTATTTTGACATCAAGACTGTCTGTGCCAACCCAGACAACACTGTCAGAAAAAAAAAGAAAGAAAAAGGAAGTGTTTTGTATATAGTTGTAAAACTCCTCAATAAAACATTAGCAAATTGAATCTATCAACACAGTATAATAAAACACCCCGTTTTGTTTGACTATATTAACAAATTTAAGATAAATAAAATGACTGTGTTTCCAGCCATGAAAAAAATGCTGTAAATAAAAACCATTTGCCAAAATTTTAGAAATAAGGATAACTTTTTTGTCTGTGTTTTTAAACTTTTTAGACATATTTATTTTACATATATGAGTGTTTTGCCTGGTGTTCATGGAGGTCAGAAGAAGGCACTGAGTTCCCAGGAACTAGTGTTCTCAACCATCTCTCCTGCAATGGCCTGGTTTTTAAGTCAAAAACGTATTCTCATTCTCTCTCTCTCTCTTTTTTTATTTTTTTAATTTTTGTTTTTGAGACAAGGTTTCTCTGTTTAGCCCTGGCTGTCCTGGAGCTCACGCTGTAGACCAGACTGGCCTCGAACTCAGAAATCCTCCTGCCTCTGCCTCCCCAGTGCTGGGATTAATGGCGTGAGCCACCACCAGCTAAAAACTTCTGCTCTTTTGTCCGCTAGATGTGACCTTAGTTCTCAGAGTTTGAAATCTCGCTTGGGAGAAAGTCAGGCAGTGCTTAAGTCATACTCATATATTCCACGTAACTTTTCTTGAAAAAAGATGTAGGCAGATGCGTAGGTACCTAAACGTGATTTGCCAGTCAGGACAGGGCCTCGTAGCCTGGAGAACCGCACGGAGCTGAGGTGGAGAGAGGTCAGCTGACCCAAGCTAAGCCAATAGGAATCCCCCAGTCAGAGCGCTAAGTTTGAAAAGGAACCCTTGGGGTCCTCAGAGGGGCTTTTGAGGACCCGCGCCCTTGCGCTTGCGCGTGCTTTCTCACTCTCCGCTTTTGAGGATCTCTTGACTAGAAATAAGCTGCTGCCGTGCGACAAAGGTGCCGGAAAAGTCAGAAGATTCTCCCGACCCTCTCACTGAGGTAAATGACAGACATTTCTTTTTAAATTGAACTTATTTGGGATGAAGGACATAGACACGGGGTTTTGGGACTTATCAATCTTACGGGTTTTTACGGGTTCCGCCTTGGATGCTCGAAGGTCAATTTCGTGTTACTGTGTAGAGGTATTGGTTCCTGAGGTGTGCGTCACTTCAATTTTGTGACCAATCTCTTCACATTCTCTATTAAAATATTCCACACATCGTTTCACCTCTTCTTCAAAGATTTATTTTAGTCCAGGTGTGATGGTGTACTGGAGGCTGAAACAAGTGGATTTCGCGTTTTGGCACAGCCTGGGTAGAGAGTTAGGCCTTGTCTCAAAAACAAACAACCAAAAAACCAAAAAACTATTTTTTTCATCCTTTACTTGAGTCTATTTCCACAGTGAAGCCTTAGGGGGCCTGGTGGTGGTGGAGGGGGAGAAAAAGAAAAACCGCAGCCAAATAAATAAATAAAACCAAAACCTACAGAACACCATTTTTTTTTTAAAATACAGAACACATTTTTTTTTTAAATTTTTTTTAATGCTTTGCATCAGCCTGGGTTTATGGTAAGACCTTGTGTTCCTGCCCTGATTAACTTGTAAATTAAAATAAACTCTTTCCTCCAAGAGGAAAAACTAACCAAGAAACAAATTAAAAACTCACAAACTCCACTATTTTTTTTTCCATTGAGTCAGTATGGGTACATGGTGAAGCCTTATCACAAAGAAAAAGGAAGAAACAAAAACAAAAAACAATTTTTTTCTTCCTTTGCCTCTTAGTCTTACTAGTTTTATATGACATGCTTTTTAAAATAGTAGAAAAGTGAGCAGTGGAGATAATTTATTCATTTCCCTTTTAGTTTATTTAATTTATATTTTAAAATACTTTTGTGTCTAGTACAAATATCTGTTCATTTACCTGTTGGAGATAAGTGTGATTTCATTTCCAAGGCATTTTGAATTTTTTTCAGTGCCCTGCGCTGTGACTGGTCAGAAACTTTGTGATATTTTATCTCTGCATTCTGAGAGTAAGTGTTGCAGGTATTTTCTTCCATGCCTGACTTTTATCTTTAAAGCTTTTAAAAATAACTTGAGGGTTCTAAAATATGTTCTCTCAGATATCTCTACTATGGACATTTTACAAATACCAAATCTAGGAGATTAGCATTGAAGTACAACTTATTATAGATTTCATTTTAATTTTTCAGTGTTTTTTATTTTATTATAAATTTTCCCTCTGGAGAATTTTATATATGGATGCAATGAAATATGATCATATTCACCCCACATTTCTTCTCTCCAATTCCTCCCACATTCCCTCTCTAGCATGTCCTCTTCCAAACTTTGTCTGCATGTCTTTTTTTTTTCTTTTGATACCCCACTGACTCCAATTAGTGCTGCATATATGTTATTCTAATCGATTCCCTTTTCATTTCAGAACGCCATTCACAAGACTTGGCTGAATTTAGTTGTCATTTCTCCATAGTCCCATTCTGCCATATAAGCCTGAAACATTTGAAGAGGATTGGTAAGAATTTTTTTCAAGTTGCTGTGGGTTCATCCTTTTTAAAAATTATACAATGTGTTGTTATAGTATTACATTTCCAGTATGTATATTCTGCTCCTTTGCTCCTGTTCTCTCTCAATGCCCACTCCTTCTTTATTTTCCTTACTTCAAACAGACTCTGTGTTGCTCTCATTGCATATTTTTGTGTAAGTATGAATATATATTAAGTCTAAGTTTTTCCTTAGAGAAAGTATGTAATATTTATCTCATAAATCTGGAGGATTTTTGAGTAACCTGATGATTCTTTGTTGTTGTTGTTCTTTTTTTTTTTTTTTTTTTTTTTGAGACAGGGTTTCTCTGTGTAGCCCTGGCTGTCCTGGAACTCACTTTGTAGACCAGGCTGGCCTCAAACTCAGAAATCTGCCTGCCTCTGCCTCCCGAGTGCTGGGATTAAAGGCGTGAGCCACCACACCAGGCTGGTTCTTACTCCTATGTATTTTCCTACAAATGCCACCATTTTGTTTCTCTTTCTCACTTGGTCTTAACTCCAGTGCATGCATACACCTTACTTCTAGAATCTGTTCACAGTTGATAGAGTTCTAGGATGAATTCACTCCTGGATTATTGTAAAAAGCAACATCAGAAAAGTGAATGTGCAGGTATTTCTATGGTGTGTTCTTTTAGATTTCTTAGGATGCTATGCCTGGAGAGTAAAATACTTCTAGATTTCCTTTTCTTCAGGAGCCTCAATAAGGATTTCCATATTTT
This sequence comes from Mus caroli, assembly GCF_978045245.1. Classification (NCBI taxonomy): domain Eukaryota; kingdom Metazoa; phylum Chordata; class Mammalia; order Rodentia; family Muridae; genus Mus; species Mus caroli. Next base: position 35,421,920 of record NW_028227260.1, on the reverse strand, counting down.
CACCAGCATTATATAAGAGTTCCTTTCTCCCACATCATCACTAGCATTTTTTGTTATTTAGCATCACAAATGTACTTTTGATTATCAGTTTTATTAGGGCTAAGGAAGTTAAGCATTTATGAGTACATTTATTAACTATTTATATTTCTTCTCTCGAGCCAAGTTTAGTTAATTTGTTATTTACCAGTGTGGCAGCTTCTATATTTGATACTGAATGGTTTAGGTTCTTTAAAGTGTATATTAATTCTCTATAAAATGTTTATAGCTAGAAAATAATATTCCCGTCCTGTTGCTTGTCACATTGTTGTTTCTATTGCTCTGCAAAGATTTTTCATTTCATCCAATTTAATTTGTCAGTTCCTGCTATCGTTTCCTGAGCTGTTTCCAGAATGTATCTTAGGGAAGCTTTACTATGCCTGTGCCTTAAAACTCTTTGTCTTGTACTTATTCTTTAAAAAGTTTCAAGATGTTGCAACTTACATTAGGACTTTCATTCATTCTAAATTGATTTTTGTAAATAGAGACAGGGATATGAGTTTATCTCTCCACATTTACATAGCTAGTTTCATTAGCTCCTTTTGTTTAAAAAGGTTTTCTTTTCTGTCATTGTATATTTGGGCACTTTTTCCCACAAATCAGGTGATTGTGGATGTATCGTATTATTTCTGGGATATTTATTCTCTTCTAGCAACTTGGACATCTCCTTTTGTGGCACTAACATGCTATTTTTGTTTCTATTGCTCTAGGATCTAATTTGGACAGTCTTATTTTTATTCCAGTGAAGAAATTGAAGAAGTCAATTAAGAGGGAACGACCTTCTACAGACAAGAACCAGTGAGTAAATATTAGCTGCTTTCAAATTATATCATAGAACGATAGCAACAAAACAGCATGCTATCGCCATGAAAAGAGCTGTGTTCATCTGCATAAGAGAGATCACTAATAACATGACAGAAAATACTGGGTTGTCTTGAAATCTCCTCTGTCAACACTACTAGTCTAACACTCCTCAATTTAGCCTCTGGCAGGTTATTTGGACAAGAGCAAAAAGCAGCCACATTCTTTGCCAAAACATCTTAAGTGTGGTCTCTAGGCCAGTTGCTATTGTTACCCTCTCAAACCTCTCCAGCTGAGACTAATTTTCTCTTTCAAGTTTCTACTAAGATTCCCATTGATCCTCACATAAAGAGTTTAACCACTTTCCTAATCGAAAACACCAAAGTACACGTTCTATCCATAAATAGCATGGTCAGGCCTGTCACAGCAGTATAGCATTCTCTGGTACCCACTTCTTAGTTGCTTTTCTATTGTTATGACGAGACCCTATGATCAAGACAGTATAAAAGAAAATCACTTAATTGGGGCCTTGCTTATAGTTTCAAAGGGTTAGTTTATGATCATTGTGGTAAGGAGTGTGGCAGCAGTAGGCAGAAAGACAGGCATGGAGCTGGAGGATTATCTGATAGCTCACATCTGAAATTTGCAGGCAGAGAGAGGGGGAAAGAAGAGACAGAAACTGAGACTGGGTCTGGCATGGGGTTTTGAATCCTCAAAGCCAATGACATGCCAAGAAGGGCAAACCTCTTAATCTTTCCCAAATAGTTCTACTAATTATAGACCAAGTATTAAAATTTATGATTCTATAGGAGGCCATTCTTATTAAAAACACCATTTTATTTTAGTCTACAACTTATGAATATTGGTTCCTACAATTTTTACCCTTTTCATTTGAGATATGAGTTTGGTTGACAGATAACAATTATGCTATGGCAGCAAGACAAGTCAGCAGGGCTTTTGTTGTCTTCTGTAGCCAGGGCATACTATCAGAAACTGTTAGTAAGTCACAGCTTATGCAAATGTAAGTCATGGAGAGGGCAGATTTTAGCCCAAGCAAGCAGTAGTTGTTAGCTTAAGCCATGTGGCTGCGGTTTTATGAAGGAAAATATGAGCAGAAAGAAGTTTTGGAAGCTTACTGCATCCTTAAGGAAAGCTGATGATGTAGTCAACAACATGTGGAATTGTGGGATATAAAAGATCCATCCATCTAATAAGCCCTTTAACATCAGACACAGAGATAGCGAATTTTTACTGCTAAGTTTCATTCTTTCTTTGAGCCAGTATTTCCTCACCATGTCCCATTCCTCCTCTCTTTTGGAATAGTAATGTATATTTTGTGGCATTTTATGTTAGAAGTATGTGATTTGAGTTTTGGGTTTTGAATTTACAATGGTTACTGTTCAGAGATCGCTTTGAGTCTCAGGAAAAATAAACCTTTAGGCCCTCTCCTCTACCTTTAAGCAGTCTTTAGATTGTGGAGGCTTTTGAAGTTTGACCGAATGTATTTTGCATTATGATATGGCTCCAGGCCTATGGGAGCCAGGGAATGGAATGTAGGGGTTAGAATGAGAAGAGCCCCCATAGACTCAAGTATATGAGTATTTGGTTCCCTGTTGGTAGAGTGTTTAGGAAGGATTAGGAGGTGCGGCCTTGTTAAAGGAGACTTGTGTCACTGGGGAGTGAGTTTTGAGGTTTCAAAAGCCAGTGCCAGTCATGTTCTCACTTTCTATCTTCCTCCTGCCTGCAGATCAGGAAGTAAGCTTTCAGCTACTCCTCCAACAACCATACCTGCCTGCCTGTCACCATACTCCTCCCCTTAATGGTTATGGACTAAACCTCGGAACTCTAAGCAAACCCCTTATTAAATGGTCTTATATTTTTCCTTGGCCATGGTGCCTCTTCTCAGCAATAGAAGTGTAACTAACACAATAAGCCTAAGGCTAATTCTGACTATTGATTGCTTTTCTCCCTTACATTGTGTACAACATTGAATGAGAACTCATCCTTAGGGAAGTGAGCTGAAGGCTGTTTCAAGCTCAGTTCCTCTAATTCCTGTGCCTGAAATGTGTGGTGTCTTCCAAAATAGGGTCATAACTTTAAGTCCCGGTAGTCAGCTGTGGGTAATGGCAATAGCATATATTGCTTGTGGAATTCCTTATACTCCCCTAAACTGATAGCAGGAATTTTCAAAATCCTCCCTGATTTCTTCACAGAGCTATTGATCTCTAGGGTGTAATGTTTAATTTTATTTAAATTGTTTCATTTCTGCAATTTTTCTTTATGGGGATTTATAGTTTTACTGCTTTCTGATCAAACGAGATAAAAAATATATTTTTTTAATTTTAAATATATTTTACCTGCTTATTGACCTAAATTATCATCTATATCATGGAATATCCCATGAGCTGTTGAGAAGCTGTGTATTATGTAGCTATTGAGTATTCTATAGAGATTTTTTTTTCTGGTTTGCTGTCTTGTGATGAACACCACAACCAAAAGGAATGTGAGGAGGAAAGCGTTTATTTCACCTTCTAGCTTTTAAGTCCATCATCCAGGGAAGTCAAGGCGGGAACCTGGAGGCAAGACCATGAAGAAAGGATGCTTACTGGCTTGTTTCTCCTGGCTTACTCAAATGCCTTTTTATACAATCCAGGACTACCTGCCCAAGAGTGGCTTCTCCATCAGAGAGCTGGGCAGGCCCTCACACATCAATCACTCATCAAAAACATGTTCCAAAGCCTTGCCTGTAGGCAGTGTGATGGAGGCAACTCCTGAGTTCCTTCTTCTCATATTACCCTAGCTTTTGTTAATTTGACAAAAACTAAACCAGCATAATATCTAACTCTATTTGATCAATAGTGAATTGTGTCTACAGTATACTGTCAAATTTATGTTTGGCTTATTTATCATTTTACAAGATTTGGATATTGTCATCCCACACTGAGTAGCTACAGGATTGTTTGTTTTCTATTATATACATCAATATTCAGTGCTTACATATTTATATTGATAATAGCATATTGGTGGGTTGTTTTCTTTATTAATATTTATTGGCAGTCTGTGTGTTCTGAAAAATTTGTTTTGACTTGACATCTACTTTATCAGATGGGAGCATAGTCCTGGTTGTTTCCTGCTTCCAATAACCTAGTATTTTAACTTCAGCCCTTTCATTTTCAGTTTTTACTTTTTTGACCAAAAAGGTTGATTTCCTCCAGGCAGCAACCATCTATGCATATCTGAAATGCAGTCAGCGAGTTTATATCTTAAATTCATTATTTAGAACTGTTGTATTTAAGATTATTATTGAGAGCCTTTTTCATTCAGGGAAATCTTTTGTTTATTTCATGGTTTATTCAATTGTCCTTGCTATCCCCCCACCCCCATTGTACTGGACACATGATGGTTTACAGAATTGTAGGGCTTTTTCTACAGTCTTTATCTTATATGATCATGAAATTTGAGTCTATTGTTTCCTCACAATTAACACTGTATTTATTCCTCTCTTGTATGTATTTCTTTAAATGCATTTCTTATATGCTGGCTTAGTAGCATATATAGGTTATGCTATCAGGAAAATCTTTATTTGTTCATTGGTTTTAGGATATAACTCCTAGTTATAATGGCTCTTGACTTTTATTTACTTTAATGCTTAAATTACATCATTTGCTATTTTCAAGGCTTTTCCGTTTCTGCCAAGAAGACTGCTGTTATTAGGTTTGGTCTTCATTTTTAAGTGAAATAGATGGCTTTTTTTCAGCTTTTAATGTTGTGTCTTTGTTCTTTAAACTTAGTATAATATCCATGGTTATATAGCCTTACATTTTATTCCTAATACATAGTACAAAAATTATTTTCTTATCATGCCTGTTTTAGAGTTTAAGTGCCTCTTGTGATTAAAGTTCATTTCTTTCTGTAGCATCAGGAAATTTTCTGGTATAATTTAAGCGACTATATTTTCTATACCTTCAGGTTACATTTTGTCTTCTGGTCATATTCCAGAGCCTTGTGCTAAAGAGGTTTTTTTCTTTATTCATTTATAATTGTGAAATTTCTTCCAACTTTTCTTCAAAGCTTAACTTATTAGTGACAGGCTCTGTGGTTTTTATCGATTGGAATTTCAGAATTTCTGCTTGTTTTCTTTTAAACCCATCATGACTTTCTCATCTATGTTTCTCCCCTATACACACATGTTCTGAGTTGATTTCTTCATTTCGTTCATATGTGTGAACGTTCCTGAACTTTTTTCAAGTATACTTTCCTGTTTTAATAATTGATGTAAATTTATTTATGTGCATTTGGTGTTTTGCATTCATGTGCACCTGTATGGGGGTGTCAGACACCCTGGGAGTAGAGTTTCAGACAGTTCTACAGTACTGCTATGTAGGTGCTGGGAGTTGAACCAATTTCTTCTAGAGGAGCAGCCAGTGATTTTAACTGCTGAGCCATCCCTCTAGCCCCCTCAAGTATTCCCTCAAACTATTTGTTCAGCATTTTAAACACTTCAGTATTTTTTAAATGGTGTATGAGTATTTGTATTCATTTTCCCAGTTTTCCATAATTGTTATATTTTTGTGTTATGACTTCTATACTATTTTGGATGTGGATATCTTCAAGTTTACCTTTCTCACAGTGGAGGGCTCATTCTCAAATCCAAAAAAGAAGAAAAGAGGCCACTGTAGTAGCTAACTAAACTATATAAAGAAACACAGAGAAAGAATTAAAGCCAGCGAATGTGCCCCAACAAATATGAAGCAGATACTGACAGAAATTATTATTATTGTACAGTAAACTGTGAAGTTTAAACTCAATTTGGTTAAAAGTAGAAGTTTTAATTGTACCCAATGGCTAAGAAAAGGAGCACATAGAGTTGCGAGGAGTTTAGAGGTGGGGTATATCTAAGATTTGTGGGCAGGACTGGTGTCAAATATGAACAGAATAGATTGCATGCATGTATGAAATTTTCAAGTAATTAATAAAAGTGTTCTATTTTAAAAGTAGAAGTAATATTGAACTATAAAATAAAAGAGTACAGACTAGGGGAAGGAAAGAGAGCACCGAGATTCGTGTTGGAATTTGGGTCTCACTGAACTCATATCTCACCCAACAGTAGAGCATCTGTGAGAGGAAGGAGGCTGCTGCAGCCTAAGGCCTTCGTGGGTCGGGAACTCGAGAATCTCAAGTTTCTGCAATCTTGACCCTTACTGAAGGTAAGTGGCACTACACGTAGAGCTGCTGCGTGGTCTCAAGCATGGGATTATATGAGTCCTAAGGTGTTACCTGGTGGTGGGGTTTACTCATTGACACACTGGTGATATGGCATCTGAGCTGTGGCTCATGAGGGTCTGCTGCTGGCAATGATTTCAGCGTGTCCTTGTCTGTCATTCTCCAAACCTCATCACTGCCTTCTACAGGTGTCTCCCACAAAGCCAGTCTGGCAGGCTCTCTCGAGTCCTCATTTTGCAATTGTTCTTGGTTTCTTATTTACCAGAGTGTTTTGCCCCAAACAATTAGCCTCTCTCAAGATTGCACCTCTGAAACACTAAAAACAGGAAACAAGTTTTTTTCTTTATTTTGACTAGTGCCAACTGCAGCTTCACTGTCCCTACATTCCTGAGATTGAGTTAATGCTTATGAGAATCATGGGCTTACCTTCGGGGCCAGAGTGTCCATCTTGTTCTGTTTTGTTTTTATCAGAAGCACATTATATTTGGAAGTGAATATTCCTCAAACCAACTACCCCCACCATGGAACTAGTTTGGAGTTTTGAGAGCTTGCTACTCTTGGATGAATCACCTTTCTGTGTCTCAATGACTTTTACTTGTCCTACCCCTTCCTGGTGTTTTAATGCTTGTCCATTTCAATAGTCTAATTTTCCTTACCCTGACTTCTCTTTTATTTGTTTATATAGATTTGTAATTTTAAAGGTATGATAGCCTGCAGCAAAGTGAATTTTTAACCCACTGTATGGTTGTGAACACCTTGAACTTCTTAGTCCATCTGCTTCTGTAAGACTCTGATAAGCCTTAGCTTACCAGGGATGCCCAGAGTGAACAACATGGAACCAGGGATTGATACAAAAGCAAGAGGAAATTTTTTTTTGTTTCAGCATGCTGGGGTCGTCATCCTGCAGCGAAAGACAGGTGGTGACCCCAAGCAGCATTTTTGGCAAGTTTTTATATCGTTTCCAGGGCAAAATAGAGCATCAGCAACTAGGCACAGTATGATTGGTGGAACAGTGTACCCTTTAAACTGATTGGTCTTTAGGGAATGACATAGTAGGGGTTAATTACCTCTTCATTCTTGCCTACATGCTCTCTGACCTGCCTCTTCCAGGAGGAAAGGGGTATCTGTGTGCTCTCTGTCCTGTCTCTTCTAGGAGGGGAGGGGTGTGATAAATTTTTCCATCTGCTGTGAGCTGACCTCTTCATTTTCCACTTTTTCTTGTGCTTGCTTTAATCCTGAAGCTATTGTGGATAGCCATGCAGCTCATATCCCTGTCCTCTGTACTGCTCTTGATATTTTTGTTTCAGGACCATCAACTGTACTTACCTATACGATCTTTAATGAAAGAAGCTAAGAGATTTAGAGTGTAAAGGGCAAAGGTCAGAATCAGAAACAAAATGATCAGGGGGTCCTAACAATGCAGAAATCCATGTAATAAACCAGGGGGAGCTGTTAAACCAAGACTCAAACCATCCTTGGGCTCCTTCCCTTTCTCTCATTCTCTTGAATAGTCCCTCTTTGTCCTTTGCCATAGAATCTTTAACAACCCCAGAATGGTCTATATAAAAGCAACACTCCTCAGCTGAGTCAGCAAGCACCTAGCCCTCCTTGCTGGAGGAAAAGTAGAGCCTAATCCCCTCCTATTCTGTAGTACTACTTCTGATAATGAAGACAATGATTCTTTAATGTGACCGCTGAAAGTTTCTATTCTCTCTATATCTAAATCAATGGCTGCCCTCAGACTGTAAGACCAAAGTGGAGGTCCTGGTAGCATCCCTGGCTGCCCTCAATCCCAAGAGAATGGAGACAATGAGTGCTCTAACAGGTTTGGCGGAAGGTCACATAGGATAGGGTAAGCAAACAGAATCCACAGGAACCACAAGGCTGTCGTGATCAAGATCAAGTTATCTTGAGCTTGAGCATATTGTCCATCTTCTGTACCATCCAGCAGGGGTCTCTCTCTAAGGTGCAGGGTGTTTGCAGGTTTCACATAGGAAGCATTCACCCAGGCAGAAATACTGTCCACCTTGAGGGCTGTGGGAGTGGTTAGCAGTGCCAGGAAGGGTCCCTTCAACTGGGGTCCCAGTGACTGTACCCAATGCCTCCTTATATAAATCCAGTCACCAGTCTGGCAATTGTGAGGGGACTGGCATCCCTGGAGGATTTAAGGCAGTCATTTTGGGCCGAATCTCATGCTGTATTGGAGCTTCAAGAAGAGGTTCCTATCAGTGAGTTGGGATACCTCCAGGGAGGGCCCAGTGGACACCAAAGGAGCTGGGGTATGAAACAGGATCTCAAAAGGGGTCAGATTAAAATGCAAGAGGGTGTTCAGTGCTTGGAACAGGGACAAGGGAAGGAAGTACCACCAAGTCTGAGCCAGTCTCTAAGGTCAAATTAGTCAAGGTCTCTGTTAAGGTTCAATTTATTCTCTCTACCTGCTTTGAGTTCTGGGGATGTTATGCACAACAGAGCTTCCAAATAGTCCTCAATATCTCTGTCAATCCCTGTCTTACCTTAGAAACAAAAGCAGGACTGTTGTCCTATTCAATTACCTTGGGCACTCTGAACCTCTGGAAAATTTCCTCTAATATCTTCTTAGCTGCCATAGTAGCTGTTTCCTGCTTGATGGGGAAAGCCTCAAGCCATCCAGAGAAAGTATCTACAAACACTAGAAGGTATTTGTAACCATATTTTCCTAGCTTAAAATCTGTAAAATTGTCCTGCCAATATACTCTAGGCTGTTGTCCCTTAGGTCTTTTGCCCTGTTTACTCTTGGCTGCATAAGCATTCATCTGCTGGCATATTTCTCTGTCCCAATATCTGAGGTCTATGATATATATGTGTGTGTGTGTGTGTGTGTGTGTGTGTGTGTGTATGTGTACTGTCAATTTTTCCCCTGTGCCCATATCTTCAATGCTTTTCCCGACTTTCTCTTCTATAAGTTTCAGTGTCTCTGGTTTTATGTGGAGTTCCTTGCTCCACTTAGATTTGACCTTAGTACAAGGAGATAGGAATTGATCAGTTCGCATTCTTCTAGATGATAACCACCAGTTGTGCCAGTACCATTTGTTGAAAATGCTGTATTTTTTCCACTGGATGGTTTTAGTTCCCTTGTCTTAGAGCAAGTGACCATAGGAGTGTGGGTTTCATGTCTGTGTCTTCAATTCTATTCCATTGATCTACGTGTCTGTCGCTGTACCACTACCATGCAATTTTTATCACAATGCTCTGTAGTACAGCTTGATGTAAGGCATAGTGATTCCACCAGAAGTTCTTTTATTGTTGAGAATAGTTTTTTGCTATCTTAGGATTTTTGTTATTCCAGATGAATTTGCAAATTGCCCTTTCTAACTCTGTGAAGAATTGAGTTGGAATTTTAATGGGGATTGCATTGAATCTGTAGATTGCTTTTGGCAAGATACCCATTTTAACTATGTTAACCCTGCCAATCCATGATCATGGTAGATCTTTCCATCTTCTGAGATTTTCTTAGATTTCTTTCTTCAGAGACCTGAAGTTCTTATCATACAGATCTTTCCCTTCCTTAGATTCACACCAAGATATATTATATTATTTGTGACTAGTGTGAACGGTGTTGTTTCCCTAATTTCTTTCTCAGCCTCTTTATCCTTTGTTTAGAGAAAGACCACTGATTTGTTTGAATTAATTTTATATCCAGCAACTGTACTGAAGCTGTTTGTCAGGTTTAAGGGTTCTCTGGTAGAATTTTTGGGGTCACTTATATATATACTATCATATCATCTGCAAATAGTGATATTTTAACTTCTTCCTTTCCAGTTTATATTCTTTTGATCTCCTTTTGTTTTCTAACTGTTCTGGCTAGGATTTCAAGTACTATGTTGAATAGGAAGGGAGAGAGTGGGAAGCCTTGTCTAGTCACTGATTTTAGTGGGATTGCTTCAAGTTTCTCTCCATTTAGTTTGATGTTGGCTATGGGTTTGCTGCATATTTCTTTTATTATGTTTAGGTATGGACCTTAAATTCCTGGTCTTTCCAAGACTTTTATCATAAATGGGTGTTTGATTTTATCAAATGCTTTCTCAGCAGCTAAGTAGATGATCCTGTGGTTTTTGTCTTTAAGTTTGTTTATATAGTGGAATACGTTGATGAATATCCATATATTAAACCATCCATGCATCCCTGGGATGAAGCCTACTTGATCATGATGGATGATCATTTTCATGTGTTCTTGGATTCGGTTAGCGAGGATTTTATTGAGTATTTTTGCATTGATATTCATAAGGAAAATTGGTCTGAAGTTCTCATTCTTTGTTGGGTCTTTGTGTGGTTTAGGTATTAGAGTAATCGTGGGTTCATAGAACTTAATGGGTAGAGTACTTTCTGTTTCTATTTGGTGGAATACTTTGAGGAGTATTTGAATTAGGTCTTTTTTGAAGGTCTCATAGAACTCTGCACTAAACCCATATTGTCCTGGCCTTTTTTTTTTTTTTTGATTGGGAGTCTATTATTGACTGTTCATATTTCTTTAGGGGATATGGGGCTGTTTAGATCGGTAGTCTGATCCTGATTTAACTTTGGTACCTGGTATCTGTCTGGAAATTTGTCCATTTCATCCAGGTTTTCCAGTTTTGTTGAGTATAGCCTTTTGTAGTAGGATTTGATGATTTTTTGAATTTCCTCAGATTCTGTTGTTCTATCTCCCTTTTCATTTCTAATTTTGTTAATTAGGATACTGCCCCTGTTCCCTCTAGTTATACTTGCTAAAGGTTTATCTATCTTGTTGCTTTTCTCAAAGAACCAGCTACTGGTTTGGTTGATTCTTTGTATAGTTCTTTTTGTTTGTACTGGTTTGATTTCAGCCCTGAGTTTGATTATTTTCTGCCCTCTACTCCTCTTGGTTGAGTTGGGTTCCTTTTCTTCTAGAGCTTTTAGGTGTACTGTCAATCTGCTGGTGTATGCTTGCTCCAGTTTCTTTTTGGAGACACTCAGAGCTATGTGTTTTCCACTTAGGAATACATATATTATGTCCCACATGTTTGGGTATGTTGTGATTTCATTATCATTAAACTCTAAAAGGTTTTTAATTTCTTTCATTATTTCTTCCTTGATCAAGTTATCATTGAGTAGAGTTCAGTTTCCACGGGTATGTAGGCTTTCTATTATTTATGTTGTTATTGAAGACCAGCCTTAGTCTGTCTTCATCTGATAGGGTACATGGGATTATTTCAATATTTTTGTGTCTGTTGAGGCCTGTTTTGTGACCGAGTATATGGTCAATTTAGAGAAGGTACCATGAGGTGCTTAAAAGAAGGTATATCCGTTTGTTTTAGGATGAAATGTTCTATAGATATCTGTTAAATCCATTTGTTTTGTAACTTCTGTTAGTTTCAGTGTGTCTCTGTTTAGTTTGTGTTCCCATGATCTGTCCATTGCTGAGAGTGGGGTGTCAAAGTCTTCAATTATTATTGTGTGAGGTGCAATGTGTGCTTTGAGTTTTAGCAAAGTCTCTTTTATGAATGTGAGTGCCCTTCACTTGGAGCATAGATGTTCAGGATTGAGAGTTTTCTTGGTAGATGTGTGCTTTCATAAGAATGAAGTGTCCTTCCTTATCCTTTTTTGATAACTTTTGGTTAAAAGTTGCTTTTATTTGCTATTAAAATGGCTACTCCAGCTTGTTTCTTGGGACCATTTGCTAGGACAATTGTTTTCCAGCCCTTTATTCTAAGGAAGTGTTCTTCTTTGACTTTGAGGTGCGTTTCCTGTATGTAGTATAATGCTGGGTCCTGATTACATATCCAGTCTGCTATTCTATGTCTTTTTATTGGAAAATTGGGTCCATTGATGCTAAGAGGCATTAAGGTATAGTGATTGTTGCTTGCTGTTATTTTGGATGCTATTTTGATGTTTGTGTGGCTATCTTCTTTTGGGTTTGTTGAAAGAAGATTAACTTCTTGTTTTTTTTAGGGAGAAGTTTTCTTCCTTGTATTGGTGTTTTACACTTATTATCCTTGTAGGACTGGATTTGTAGAGAGATATTGTGCATATTTGGTTTTTGTCAAGGAATATCTTGTTTTCTCTGTCTATGGTAGTTGAGAGTTTTGCTGGGTAGAGTAGCCTGAGCTGGCATTTTTGTTCTCTTGGGGTCTGTATGACATCTGCCCAGGATCTTCTGGCTTTCATAGTCTCTGGTGAGAAGTCTGGTGTAATTCTGAAAAGTCTGCCTTTATATGTTAGTTGACCTTCAATTCCTTACTGCTTTTAATATTCTGTCTTTGTTTAATGCATTTGGTGTTTTGATTATTAGGTGACAGGAGGAATTTCTTTTCTGGTCCAAACTATTTGGAGTTCTGTAGGCCTCTTGTATGTTCATGGGCATCTCTTTCTTTATGTTAGGAAAGTATTCTGTAATTTTGTTGAAGATATTACTGACCCTTAACGTTGGGAATCTTCTTCCTCTTCTATACTTGTGATCCGTAGGTTTGGCCTTCTCATTGTGTCCCATATTTCCTGGATGTTTTGAGTTAGCAGCTTTTTGCATTTGGCATTTTCTTCAACTGCTGTGTCAATGTTTTCTATGGCATCTTCTGCACCTGAGATTCTCTCTTCTAGTTTTTGTATTCTGTTGGTTATGCTTGCATCTATAACTCCTGATCTCCTTCCTAGGTTTTCGATTTCCAGAGTGTTCTTCCTTTGTTTCTTTTTCCAATTTTAGATCCTGAATGGTTTTGTTCCATTCCTTCACCTGTTTGGTGTGTTTTCCTGTAATACTTTAAGGGATTTTTTTTTGTTTCCTGTTTAATATAAACTAGCTGTTTACCTGTGTCTCCTGTATTTCTTTAAGGGAGTTATGTCCTTCTAACAGTCCTCTATCATCATCATGAGATGAGATTTTGAATCAGATTCTTACTTTTCTCGTGTGTTGGGGTATCCAGGGCTCACTGTGGTGGGAGACCTAGGTTCTGATGATGCCAAGAAGCCTTGGTTTCTCTTGCTTATGATCTTGCCCTTGCCACTCACCATCTGTTTATCTCTGGTGTTACCTGGTCTTGCTGTCTCTGACTGTGGCTTATACCTCTTGCAACCCTGTGTGTCAGTACTCCTGGTAGACAAGTTCTCTCTGGGAGGAATGTGGGTATGGAGAGCTGTGGCACAGGGTCAGCTTCGGGGTGCAAAAGAAAACCTGCTGTTACTTGGTTCCTGTGTTCTGATGGCTATGGGTGGATCCCTCCTGGGCCAGGAATTTGAACAGAAGTGTTGGCCTTACCTGTGCTCACAGGTGTATTGTCTCTCTGGAGATAACAGCTCTCTCCAGGAGGTATCCAATTGGGTATGGAGTGCTGTGGCACAGGATCACAGACAGAAACCAGAAGGATCCAATACTATCTTTTTAAAGCACAAATCATTCCTTTCTTGGCCTTGAAACATGTAGAGCAACGAATTTAAGCTTATTCCCTAATAGCTTATAAATAACCGAGACTCAGACTATGTTATTTAATTTGGATTTGACAATTACTGGGCTGTAATTCCTAATCTATTCTTCTAATTGCTGGCATAGCTACCTCCTCAGTGGAACCCCAGGTACTTACTCTTTCTCCTGGCCATGTGTTCATCATCCATCTTCCCCCATGGAGGCTCCCTCTCTCCTCCTTGTTTGAACTGTTAATCTGTATCTTTTCTTCATTTCTATATCTTTTTGTCCTTTGTTTCCTTAGTTTTTGAATTTTCTGTATAAGAAACATAATTTCCACTGGTCTGTTATGTTACACTACGACATCATTTTAATCTGTAAACTACCTTTTGAAATTCTTGCATTTGATATTTTTTAATACATTGTTTTTTGTTTGGTCAGATTGCATATTGCTTCTTTTCATTACCTCTGAAATTTGAGTGCCATTTAAAAATCCCTTCACTTGATGGACCATGTAGAGACTGCCATATCCAGGGATCCACCCCACAATTAGCCTCCAAACGATGACACCCTTGCATACACTAGCAAGCGTTTGCTGAATGGACCAGGATATAGCTGTCTCTTGTGAGACTAGGCCGGGGCCTAGCAAAAACAGAAGTGGATGCTCACAGTCAGCTATTGGATGTATCACAGGGCTCCCAATGGAGAAGCTAGAGAAAGTACCCAAGGAGCTAAAGGGATCTGCAACCCTATAGGTGGAACAACATTATGAACTAACCAGTACCCCAGAGCTCTTGACTCTAGCTGCATATGTATCAAAAGATGACCTAGTCGGCCATCACTGGAAAGAGAGGCCCATTGGACTTGCAAACTTTATATGCCCCAGTACAGGGGAACGCCAGGGCCAAAAAATGGGAATGGGTAGATAGGGAAGTGGGGGGGAGGGTATGGGGAGACTTTTGGGATAGCATTGGAAATGTAATTGAGGAAAATATGTAATAAAAAATTTAAAAATTTTTCTCAAAAAAAGAAAATATCTAATAATAAAGAAGACTGCAAAAAAAACCAAAAACAAAAAAAACAAAACAAACAAACAAACAAAAAACTTCACTATAGTAAGCTTAAAGAATACCTGTCATGTTTTCTTCAAGAAGCTGTGTAATTCAACATTTTGGTTAAGTCTTTAAATTTTCATCTACTTTTACACATGGCATGTGTCTTGGATTTACAAGTATCATTCTGCACATTGCATGTCTGTCTTTCCTCTAGTGGTTTGTCCATATCACCTTTATTTCTTTCTTTATATTATTTTTTATGTGTATGGGGTATTGCCTGCCTGTATGTCTGTGTAGCACATTTGTGAAATTCTCACAGTAGCCAAAAGAGGGCATCAGATCCTGTGGAATTGGAGTTATGGATGGTTGCAAGGAATTGAATTTGTGCCCTTGAATAGATAGCCAGTACACTAACTACTGCTGAGCCATCTCTTCAGCCCACTGCTTTTATTAAGCATCACTGTCCATTGGTGTGTTGACTTCTATTTCTAGGATTTCTATCCTACTTTATTAAACTATTTGTCGATTCCTGTAACAGTGACAAGATGCTGTAATTACAGTTGTCCACAGAGTTTATGCTTTCTTATTATGGTATCAGAAATCCCTACTCTGGTGTCTTCTTTCTTCTTAGCTATTCTTTTTTATATAAAAATGTTTTTATTTATTTACATCTCAAATGTTGCCCACCTTCCACATCTCTCCCCCCAGTGTTTTTTTTACCCCATCTCCCCTACCTTTTACCTCGGAGAGGGAGTTCCCCTACCCATGCCATCCACCCACCTCACAACCACCTTACATGTCCCCACCCCTTGCATCACCCTTCCCTGGGACATCAAGGATCTACAGAGTTAGGCACATCCTCTTACACTGAGGCCAGACAAGCTCCTCTTCTGTTGTATACATGCCAGGGTCCACCAACCAGCCCTTGTATGCTCTTTGGTTGGTGGCTTAGTCTCTGGGAGCTCCCTGGGGCCAGGTTAATTGATTCTGTTGATCTCCTTATGCGGTTGTCACTTCACTCCTTCCCTAACTTTTCAATCTCAGTCCATGATTGGCTGTAAGTATCTGTATCTGTGTTAGTCAAATTCTTTCTCTTGTTAGGGCAGACCTCTTGTGTCCCTTGTTCAAGCAATCCTCCTGCAATCCCGTGTCCCTGGCTAGGGCAGACCTCCAGTGAGACGGGATGACTTTGGTGTCCAGGAGCAAGCATATTGATCTGCCAGGGGTTACGTCTGAAAGATGGAGATGCAGACAGGAAGGATGATGGGTCTCAGGCAGAGCAGGATAGACAAGTGGGGAAAGGGAAGCCAAACTGTATGGTTTAGGAGTCTTAAGTCTGATGAGGTAGGGGGAGGGCAGCTAGAGAATAGAGGTCCCCCACTCCAAGATGGCAGGCTGCTCAGGGCAGTTTGGCTTTACCTAGAGAGATCAGGCAGCAGGGAAGATGGGTGGGGGAAGGGAAGCATACCTGTATGATTCAGGAGTCTGGTAGAGGTGGAAGAGAGGCAGGGAGAGAAGGGAGATTGGTGGTCCCCCTAGACTGGCAGGTTGCTCAGGGTGGCTTACCGTGGCCCAGAGGGCTCATCTTCTTAGCTATTCTTATGCACTTTGCCATCAGGCTGTCTAACACCATGAAATTTTGTAGGTATTTTTGAAATTGCATTAAATTTATATGTCAACTTATGCAGAGCAGACTGGTTTTTTTTGTTTGTTTGTTTGTTTTGTTTTTTAATGATGAGTTTCTCAGGGAAAAGTCAAATTTGAATACCATTGCTCCACAATCTTTACAATGGAATCCAGAATCCTTATTAAATTATATCAGACATATCCACAAATAAATTTTAAACCAAAATATTGGAATATTTTCAGATAATCCTGGGAACGCAGTGACCTTGTAATATAGCACCAACAGAAAATTCTTGAATATGTTTTACTAATGTTTATAATGTGTGAAATCAGTCACTTTGCTTCCTGAGACTGCCCAGTTCCTTTGTTTCAAGGCTGTTTGACTTTTCTTTTCGCACATAAGAAAGTTTGTGACTAGTAGGTTGTAATTAAACTCTCTTGCACATTGAGCGCTAACAAAAGCCCATCTTTTTAAAGACATGGAACATATTTTGATAGCTATTTAAATGCTCTCTTCCTGAAATTAGAATCCCTGAAGTCCCAAGAAATATAAAATTTTTGTTCTTAAATATGATAAATTTATCTTAGTCATCAAGTTATTTTATCTAAGAACAGTGACATAATATGTACTGTGGCAAAGTGCCATACAAGGTAGGTGATAAGTAACAATAATCTTATTTTCTGGTGGTTTAATGTTTCTGCCTGGAATTTTCCTTCATTTTCTTATTCACGTAATACTACATTTTTATAGTCTATCTTATGTAATCACGACATTTTCTGTTCTTCAGTATTATCTAGGCCTTTTAGAGGGTTTGTTCTTGCTGTTGTTGTTGTTGTTGTTGTTGCTGTTGCTGTTGCTGTTGTTCCAGGAGTAGAAGTAAAAGGCAGGAGCATTTGGACTCTTTTATGTTATAAAATCCCTCCTTTGGTGTCTTTTCTCATCATTAACAAACTTGAATGTTTTTCATATCCACATTGACTTATTCTTCCCCTCAGTCTGTGTGTTTCAGAGAAAGCAGTTTTAAGCCATCTATATCACGTATTTGATATTAATTTGTTATTTATTATTTGTAATAAGTATTCATAATACAACTTAAAAAGATTCGTTGTGATATGTTCATATTAGCTCTAGCTTACATGAATCATATCTCTCTTTTTCCACCCTAACCCCTGGCACCATTCTCAAGCCCTAGAAGTCAGTATTGTATTATCAGATTGACTATTTCTTACTTTTCAACATATGGCACAAAATATTGAACAGTTCCTTTTAAGTCTTTGCCCTAAACAATATCCCATTCTTTGATTTTTCTGTATTTTTTTCATCTTTAGGCTTAATTTTGACTAGAGTAGTTTTTCTGAATATGTTTAAGTTAAACTTTAAGTTCTTTCTTTCTTTTAACTTTAAGTTTTTATCCATCTTCTTTCATGTGTATCTTGTGCATTTTTGGTGTATCTTCATCTGCCACAAATATAGTGATACAGATGGGCTAGTGTGTCATTTTTTTCTCTTTAAGCACAATTTGATGTTTTAATATTTCCTATTGTACCACTTTTGTGCAGATTTATCTTTTATTTCATCATGGCCTGTATTCTATGAAGACGAATACTGGGAGCTCTGTACTCAGTGACCAAAACTGATTTCTGCTTATTTATGACCCACTTTTAATGTTATTTTATCGTATACACATGTCCAATACACATGTTAGGGAGTAGATGTTCTCCAAGGGGGTAAAAGAGTAGCACATACTTTGTGCTACTATTACCTTTTATACTCATGAGTCAATTTCTAGTCTGTGTCTACAGTAGAACTATCTAGTAGTGGCCACCTGATTCACCATTTAGTCTTTAAATATTCTATTTTGCTAACACTGTTTGTATTTTCACATAACTTCTACTGTCTCTCATCCTGGTGCAGGTTCACAAAGATGGGTAGAAAGACCCCAAACAGACTGTTGGATCTTGCTATACAGAGTCTGCTCAGCAACGAGTCTGCAGCAATACAAGCTCTGGAGGACATTCCAAGAGAGCTTTTTGTTCCATTGTTCATTGCTGCCTTCAAGGGTGGGCATAAGAATACATTGAGTGCTATGGTGAAAGTTTGGCCCTTTTACTGTCTCCATATTGGGTCATTGAGAATACGGGGGCCTCAACATGCACTCCTAAAAGCCATTATTGAGAATCTTCCAGTATGTCCTGCACAGACTTCTGCTTTTTGGTAAGACTTTTTAGTAAAGACATGATAAGACACAGGAGGATATACCATAGCCTACTACCCTCCCAGAAGTCGTTTCTAGTGAATGTTGAAGATTTATGTGTGAGTCTGTTGTCTCAACACTTAAGTTGAAATCTGGTGTCTACAATGTTTGTTATATAATCTATTCTATTGAGGGTACTCTTGATGGGTTTATGTAACAGGTGTTATTACATAGAGGAAAGACAGGAAATTTAAGACTGGAGACAGTTTGAGGTATATAAAAAAATGGGAGAAAGGAGGTTGGATTGTCATGGGAAAGGAATGTTTGTAATTAGTATAAGAAGTACCAGCTGTGGATACAAGGATTTGTCATCCTTGTGTCATTTTTATATACCATCATTGATACTACTAGGTTTCATTATCATTTGCTATTTCTCATATATTCTATCTCCTCTTATCCTTACAGGAGACCTAAATTGAGGATCCTAGATTTAAGGCAAGACACAAAATGTAGGATCACGTGCCCTCAAGTCAGCACCAAATCACCTTCGTGTTTTCATTCTTGTACTTATTCTGACTCCTCTATCACAAGAATTGAAAGACAGCTTTGTTTCATAAATTCAGGGTGTAAGACTCTCTTACCCAGGCCTGTAGAACTAATATTGGATCTTTTCCTTGATAGCTCCTTAATTGAAAAGGATTTTTGGATTTTGCTTATGCGAAAAATTGAAGAGAGTTTGGGGTTTTTGCACGTGTGCTGTCGAGATTTGCAAATTGAAAAACTGCGTAAATGCAAATACACCCTGAAATTTCTTGATCTCCAATGTGTTGATCAGTTGTCAGTTGATAGAGGCTCACTGAGTGATATCACCAGCATCCTGTGCCAGATGGGCCACCTAGAAAGCCTGACTCTATCTAATGTGACTTTTAGATCTCTGAGAGGGAAAGTCTTTAAAAATTTTCTCAGTCACTTGCAGCGTATGGAACACCTTAAGGAACTCAGCTTCTCTTCATTCCACCTCAAAAATCATCTGAACAGAGTGCTCAGGTAAGAGTTTGGGGTAGGGCTGGAGAGATGGATCAGTGGTTAAGAGCACTGAATGCTCTTCCTAAGGTCCTGAGTTCAAATCCCAGCAAGCCCATTGTGCCTCACAACCATCTGTAAAGAGATCTGACTCTCTATTCTGGTGCATCTGAAGACAGCTACAGTGTACCTAGATATAATAATAAATAAATCAGAAAAAAGAGTTTGGGGTAGGTCCCTGGGCTTCCTGTACAGTCTATTGAGACAGGATAGAAAGCACTCTTGGGTATTTCTAAACAACTCAAAACCTTTTATGCTTTCAACTTCCATCACTGCTGTGAATGTGAAACTGGAGAAAGACAGGATTACAAAAATTAAGCAACCAGCAATGTACAGATACTATTGTTAAGTGCAGAACTATAAAGGTGAAAAAAATCACAAGCACTCTAGACAGGAGGGAGAGGAGAAGGGAGAGGAATTGAGATGTAGAAAGACATTTTATGCCACTGCACTGTTGTACATAATCTACAGATGTCCATAGTTCATAACGTCAGATTACTTTGCTGATCTATAATCTCCAAGGTAAAGACCATGAAAGTAGAATTTGTTAGTTAGGTACTGGCCCAAAGGGAATTTTCAGTTGCCTGCTCTTTCTCATTCCTCCCCACTAAAAAGGAGAACAAAAAATCTACAATGGATATTATTGTAAATACTCCGTGGATTAATTTTTTTAACATTTCTTAGAATCATCTGGTATAATATATTGTACATGTTTTTAAGTTGAAAATAAATTGAATTTCAGTGCTGAAAACTAAACTTTCAACTGGGCCTGCTGGCACATGCTTTTAATCTAAGCACTTGGGAGACAAAGGCAGGCATATTCTGAGTTCAAGGCTATCATGGTCTATATAGATCAAGGATAGCTATAGCTACATAATAATATCCTGTCTCAAAAAAAAAAAATGAAAGAAAGGAAAAAACAAGAAAACTGTCTTTCTCAGCATCCCCCAAACTATTAAGTGAACTAAACATGGTGACACATTGACAGTTTTATTCTAGATATAACAGTATAGTTTTCCTAATTCAATCATCATTCTCCAGGATGTATTTTTGTTTCTCCCTACAGAGTCTTACCGCCTGGCTTGGATATCTTGTGGCTGCCATTCTGTGGTCTTTCATACAGAGACATCAAATTTATGTCCCAGAGTCCTCATGTCACTCACCTAAAACTATTAAATCTTAGTAACAACCTGATGCATTGGGATGACTTTGGGCCCTTTCACACTGTTCTGTCAAATCTCTCTGGTACTCTTCAGCATCTGGAGATAAATCATTGCCTTATAAATGATTCTGCAATCTCTGCTCTTATCCCTGCCCTGATTAGATGCACCCATCTCCGTGTGCTGGGCTTTGCTTCTAACCCCATCACCATGCCTATGCTTGTGAATATCATGCATCATTTAACACCCATGATGGAGCTAAAATATGTGATTTATCCTGTTCCTGTACATTGCTTTGAAAGATGGCATTTTCAGGGCAGTTTAGACAGACAGAAACTTGCCATTGTACAACTACAAGTGAAAGCAATGCTAGAACTTGCACGGAGAGAGGACATGAAGTGGATTACTTACTGTTAGTAAATGTCACAGTCCAATGCATTTTTAAACTGATATGTACCGTTTAAGTACTAAATGTTATTTCCTGGACCCATAGACTCAATCTATAAGGCTCTTACATTGTACAGAATTGCACTTAGGAAGGATAGGTTTGTAGCTGAATCCTATAGAGAATAACTTAGCAAAAACTGAGAGACTTCAAAAGTTTCTTCTGAGTATTTCTTGTCACTATTGCCAGATTACTGACACCAGTGGCATTTATATTTTCAGGACGATCAGGTCCTGCAATGCTATATCCCTGGCCATCCTGTTTGGTTTGCTTGTGGGTACATCACACAAATCAAGACAATGACAGCCTTTCCTGTCTGTGTTTGTGAAAATGGCAGTGGCGTTTGAAGACTGTTATCATCCCATAAGTTAGTTTAGGCTGTTTGGGGTTGCTTATGGAAAACTATCAGGATTTACCAGTGGACCAGGAAAGAAGATAGCACAGGTTCTGAGATTTAGATTAAACCCCCTCAAGAACATAAATACAATGACCTACTTCCTTGATGTAAGCCCATTGTAAAGTTTCCACTCTCACCATGAAGTCTTCAGCTGAATATCCAGCCTTTGTCCCATAAATTTTGTGGAAGTGTTTAGGATCCTGGCCACAATATTTCCCCTATTTCCTCTAGATCTCTTGACACTGTACATTTAACAATATAAATCATTGCACATATATATATATATATATATATATATATATGTGTGTGTGTGTGTGTGTGTGTGAGATATATATATATGTATATATCTATATAGATATATAGATATATATATAGATAGATAGATATCCCTCATTTGATACAATACATACTAGAAACCTGTGGATACTGAGTCCAACATACTTCATTCTCTAAAATATGATATAATTAAGAATTCAGTTTGCATATCCTAGACTTACTTAGAAATGATGTATGCCACATCAGTAATTAGCAATTTACACAGGGCTAAGGAAATGCCTCATTTATCCAGCTGCTTCCCACACAAGCACATCAGTGCTCTGATGCCTAGCATACTTGTAAAAAGCTGAGCACCAAAGTCTACATTTGTAACTCCAGTACTTAAAGGGTGGAGGAATGAAGAGCCTTACTTACATGACCAGACAGTCTAACAAATTAGTGGATTCAGGGTTCAATGAAAGCTCCTGCCTCAGAAAATATGTTTAAGAGTGGTTTAAGAAAATACCAGATAGCCATGCCCTGCTCCCACATGCATATACCGAAGCATATGTATCTTCCCCCTCCCACCAACATGGAAACAAAAAGATCTTACTTGTATTGTTAATTTCTTGAGACAACACACTGCATTGCAAAGGCATGGTAAAGATAACAAATAGCACTTGTCCCTTTCACATATTGAAATGCCAAAATGACCACATTTAAAGTACTGAGTAACAAAAAGAACGGAATTATCAACTTAAACATAATGTTTTTCTGCTGAAATAACTTAGTAAAAACAATCACTTGTATCTTTTTTTTTTTTTTACTTTTAAAGTGAAGTCATACTCAGTTGCAGTCTGACCATAGACAAAAAGTAATAGAATTTTGTTTTTAGTAGTAATACTGACAGATAAGTCAAACTATATTTTATATGCTTAACACAATAAGAAAACTGTCAAGGCAGTTAACATGTTTTATTAATTTTTCTTTGGTGGAAAGAGATTGTATTTATAAATTAGTAAGGAAAACATATTAAAATATGCTATAATTTTTGTCATATTTCCCTTGTATACAACATTTAATTTTGTTCATGTTTTTTGTAATACTTGCATCATGGGATAGTGCACAAAACTTTAAAGATCCAATAAAATGCCACTGTAATGACCAATTTCCCTTACATTGTTTCCAATTTTAAAATTGCATGGTTTTAGAACTTTGTATTAAATAAAATGTTGTTATTTGAAATTAACCTTATCTGTTTCTTTGAACTTTGGTTTTTCGTTTTTACTTTTTCCCATCTGACTCTTATTATATATTCTCGAATAAGTGGGATTCTTATGCTCTCAGCAGTGCAATCCTCACTTGTGTGATAACAGGATCACAGCACTGGGGAAGATGCAACTCGGTCCATATTGGCACGGTTTTGCCCTGTCCTCCATCCATCCTTGGTGCCATGGTTTTGTCAGGGAATGTACCCTGATGTGAAAAACACACCCCAAAATGAAGAGAAAATTTGTATTCATTGTTGTACTGACAATGTGTATGGTATTCTAGGGAATTCCTATTGTATGACAATGTTCTCGATATGTTGTTTTCAATAGATTTGAAATCTAACCTAAGTGACTGTTATAAAACAGGTCCAGGGAGCAAAAGGTGTGTTTGGCTTACAGTCCCAGTCCCAGCCCATCATTGGAGGAAGGCAGGAACTTGAACAGGAGCAGAGGCAGGAAAAGATGGAAGAAAGCTGTTTAGTGGCCTTTTGTGGCTTGCTTAGCTCCTTGTCTCATACAACTTGGCCCAGTTGCTCATAGTAGCCTGGGCCCTCCTTCACCAACTCTTAACCAAGAAAATGCCCTACAAAGTTGCACACAGGCCAATCTGATGGAGGTAGTTCTTCCTCCATCTCTAATTTGGTGTCAGGTTGATAAAAGACTAGAAGTACAGTTGACCCTTGTCAACTTGACACACATAACTATTAAACTATAACTTTTATTTATCCCCAATATATATATATATATATTGATATATATATATCAATCAAACAGAGTATGATTTTTTTAAAATACCAGTCTTTAAGTTTTTCAGTACATTAAAAGTCCGAGGTCTCTAAAAGGTCTGTCTTTTCACTGTGATTTCCTATAAAAATGAAAAATAAGTTTTTGAAAATTCCATAATTAAATCTATTTTTTGAGTGGTGATTTAAGTGTGTGTGTGTGTGTGTGTGTGTGTGTCTGTGATTGTACCATCTATCAAAGCGTTTCAATAATTTGTCACATTTAGTATGCAAGAATGTACCATTTATTTAAAAGATATTTCTTTTAAACTTGTGCATGTGGCACATGTACGTGTGTGGAGTTCAGAAGACAACTTGCAGGAGTTGGTTCTATCTTTCTGCCATGTGACTTTGAGGGATTGACGTCAGGATGTCAGGTGTGGCTGCAGGATGTTGTGAGACTGGCTTCGGAGTTAGCTCCCAAGGACTGGTCAGGACACTGCCCCAGGCCAGCAGGAACCCGTGCCACTGGTCAGGGAGAGTTCCTGGGTGCCTGGGTCCCACTGGTCACAGTTACTTCCGGTGTTGGTGCAGATGTTGTGTCCTCCTTACCTATGATCCTATGATCCTGGGCATGTTTGGGCACCTGGGAGTGCAGCTTCCTCTGGGTGTTGTGGGACTGGCTGTGGAGTTTGAGCCCAAGGTCTGCTCAGGGCACCAGAACAGAAGAAATTCATTCCACTGGTTGGGTGGAGTTTCTGGGTGCATGGGTCCCTGTTTTGACATTTTATTTGGTATGTGTACATGGATATAATATGTTTGAAGTGAATATATCCCCATTACCGTCCCTCCAGTTCTTTTCTCATGGTAGTGTGTCCCTGAGTCTCCAGCGCTGACTGATATGGACAGGTTGACCCCAGGACCCATTTGCTAGGCACTGCAGCAAAAATAGAGAGCTGCAGATTCAGGATGAGACCCTGTCTCAAAATAAGGTGAAGAAGTGATAAAAATGAAACACCTTAGTTTCAGTTTCTAGCACAAACACTCACATGTATACATACAAGTGTATGAGAAAATCTTTTTTACAAGGTAGCCCTCTTATATATTTGCCCTGGGTTCCCAGAGTGAAACCTGCACATAGAGATGTTACCCTTTAGAGTTGCCTAGCCATCAACTCAGCAGAAGTATTTTTTAAAATAGCTTCCTGCAGGGCTTTGTGGCTCAACTTTAATCCCAGTACACAATAGGCAGAGGCAGGCACATCTATGCCAGTTCTCTCTTTCCATGGTTTATATACAGAGTTCCAGGACAGTCAACGAGGTCTCTCTCAAAAAATCTTACCATTGCTCAGGTCAAATCTTTTCCCAAATTTTGTGCCTACCTTAGTATTCCCTGTTTCTGGGTTACAATCACTGTTCGTTTTGGTAGTGCTCTTTGAATCTGTTCTGATTCTTGTGTTCTCTCCTTTTTTCAGCCCCTTTATGCTCTGCCATCTACATCTGCACACTTGGGTCTTTTCTGTCTCTGTCCCTCTTGTACTCACTTTCTCTCATTCTCTCTCACTCTCTTGCTCTTTATCTCTCAGTCACTCTTGCTCATGCCCTCTCATTCTCTGTCTCTCAAAGTCTCTCTCTCTCTGTCTCCCAGTCTCTCGCTGTGTCTCAATGTGTGTGTCTGTCTCTCTGTTTTTCTTTCTGTCTATAAAGATACAAGATCAAAAATGGATTACTTGACTCTCTGTTGAGATTCTAAATATCCCAGGATCTCTCAACTCCACTTCTGTCCCCCAATTGCAAAGGTGTTTTAGATTTGTCTTTTGATGTTGCTGTTTTGTTTTGTTTTTTGTTGTTGTTTTTTTCTTCCAAGGGGGCAATCTTGTTTCTCTCTAGCTTTAAATTCAGCCATATACTGACAGTTACTTTTAATGTGCATTCCTTTGTCAACCCATTTTTCAATACTCAGTAAGTTCAGGACATTTTCCCACAGTTCAGAACAGTGGACTGAATACAATCTCAATTTCTTTCCCTCACTGACAGTGTAGTCACGAATTTTAGAGGTCCTTTTGGCCTCCATTTTTCAAGTTTTCACCTGTAAAAAGGCATGGATAGGAAGTTAACTTCACCTGGGTGATGTGAACACAGAGAGTATTTGACAAGGATGAGCACACATTTCAGTACAGGCACTTTTCCTGTTGTTCTGTGCCCTGGTTAGGAATTGCAAGGCAGGCCAGTCACAATGTGTAGCCTGATGGTAATTAATATTCAATCACTGTTTTATTTCTCAGTTTCATTGCTGTATAAAAAATGAGTAGAAATGTATCCTTATAAGTGATGTAGAGAGTTGCTGTGATGTATGTATACCTAGTGAAATGATTATCTCATCAGAGCTACTGACCACATCCATTGAACCATAGAGCTAGCTCTTTGTGACAGGAATATATTCCTGATGTCTTAACAAATTTTGAGTATAATGCAGATCACTTTTTCCAACTGTCACCACCCCTATACTATACATTAGACCTGCAGAACTTATTCACGTTATAATTGAGAACTTCTGTCCTTGGTGACCATACCTTATTCTGTTTGCATAATCTCAACCTTTTAGGTGCTGCACGAATGTTAAAAGGAGCTCTTGGTTTTTATTTTTATTTCTATGTAATAGCAAAATCGGGGTCTGAGGCCAAGCACAGTGCAGTTTGGACATTCACTTCTCTGAATGATACTGTCTTTTCATGTACTTATTGGTCATTTTAATATCTTATAGAAATGTGTAACTGAGTCCTTCATCCATATTTTTAAAATCACGTTGGTGGTCTGGGCCAAATGTGATCACAACGGGGAGGTGGCAGCTCCATAATCTTTGACATCTCTCCCTACATGGATGTCTGATTGCATGAGTCCCTCCAATCCCTCTCTCCACACTCAACCCTCTGGATAAAATGGCTTGAGCCATCCTGTACCCCTCACACCTCCCCCCAAAAAACAACCATAAAATAATTTCTTCACTGTTGATACTTTGTTTACACATTCTGGATATTGACATGAAAAGGGACCTCGGAGCAGACACAACCAGACACAAAATTCTCAGCACAAAGGCCATTCATTGACTAGAAAGGGGGCAAGCAGGGGGAGGAGGGCTGCCTCTGAATTAGGCAAAAATAGCAGGTGTCTCATTGGGAGCAGTTTGTGAGCAGAAAATGGGAAAGTCTGTGCTAAGATAGGTTTGTATGTCCTGACGGGGCATTTTAATCAGTGTACCCAATAATGACATTTGATTGCTAGACCTTAGTGATTGACAGCCAGACCCTAGGGATGAGACTCAGGAATGCATTAGGAATAGGAAGGTGTCCAAATAAGGGAACAGACCTTGGTGCCTATTGATAAGAATGTAATCTAGTGCTGGAGAGATGACTCACTTGTTAAGAGCACTGACTGCCCTTCCAGAGGTCCTGAGTTCAATTCCCAGCAGCACATGGTGTCTTACAACCATCAGTAATGGGATCAGATGCCCTCTTCTGTGTTTGAAGACAGCTGCAGTATACTTATATACATAAAATAAGTAAATAATTCCGTGTACAAACAGATAAACGTTATACTAATAAATAAATGTAATCTAATGATTTAGCCGGGGAGAAGGAGAGTGGAGGACTTGCAGGCACCATGTTTGCAATGGTCTGGGCCTGTTAGAGACCCTGTCAGACACTCACTATATTAGACATACGGTTTACAAACACTTTCTCCCATCCGGTGTTGTAACTTTCACTCTCTGTAGCATCATGTGAGGTACTGAGTGTTCTAATCTATGGAGTTCAGCAGTAGATTGCATGGTTTCATATACAGGAGAAGGCATTACCACATACAATGGGCAACTTCCATTTGTACATAGTAGTTTACTGGTTAAGGTATGCAATGCTTACACTATACAGCTAAAAATATTCTACTATTTTAGGGAGGTTTTTTATAGGAAGTTTTATTACGTTTTATTGTATAAGGGTTGAGAACTTGAGCCTAATTTCATGAAAAGAATGGAAATCTGTGAAGTAGATGATGTCAGTTACACTCTAATGATTTCAGTAGGCAGCAGGTGGCTGAGGTCCTGATGTGATGTTGCTTTGGTACTGAAAGGGCTGAGGAGTCAGGTACTGGGGATTATGGATGTGTTGAATTTACCTCCAGCATCCCATGCTGTGAGGGAGCAGCAATTAAGCAAACCCTGTGTTTTGTTTATCAAGTGTGATCTGTTGCAGAATGTGCCAATCAGGGTCATAGACTCAATCAGCCATGCTCTTATTTTGTGATCCTCACTTTGGTTTCCTCAGAGGCAGTATGTGAAGGAGCCCTTGCCATGAACCCAAGACTCAGAAACTTGGTTCCAAAACACTGAATTCCAGACATCCAATGACATGGTGCTTTAGTGTACCTATCTGTGCTCTCCTTAGGAGAAACAATAAGAAATGGACGTCACGTGGTCAGCAGGACTTCAAATCAGTACTAGTTAAGATTATCAGAATGAGGTGCTGATTTGGGGCAAATTTAACACGTTAGAAAAAATGTGGGTTTTTGATACCTTATTAACATAAAATTCTGGACTTTTTACTCTTCTCCATTTAAATTGTGGTTTTTATTAATTTCTTGACATGTCTCAAGACTTTGGAGAAACTGGAGCTCACCCACACCCCCACCTCCTGTAAAGCTTTTTGGGGTTTCCCTTCACTCTGGGCTCTGAAAGGAATCACAGCTGTAGGAACTACTAGTAAATCTCCCTTCAGGTAGTATGAAATTTTTCTAAAGAAATCAACTTATAAGTTCTATGTCACAGTAGTAATATTATTGGAAATTAAAACTACATCCAAACAGTATAATGACATTGGATTGTATCAAACAAGGGAAACATACATGCAAGAGTATTCTAACTCCTGGGTTATTGTCTGTTATCTGTGAGATTCACTCACTAACAGGGAGGATAGGAAGTAATTTTATCATGCAGTTCATACAACATTTTTACTATGTCAAAACACAAACACTGGTGAGTTACAGATGAATTGTGGGAATATTAAATGGAAAAGAATAACTTTGATGTTTGCTATGGTTCTACTAATGGAAGACGGGTTGGATATGTGGGAAGACATAACTCTGTGTAGACTACAACTCTGTATCAGAAGACTGTGTGTCATTCCAGGGAAAGAATCTCATTTGACTCAGGGGGAGGGAACTGGGCCACTGAGAAAATGATTTCACTCTAAGAGATCATTTTATCAGGTTTTTAAACTTCTGTAGTCAAGAAAATCATAATTTCACAATTTAAAAAGTCACAAAATTGTGAGTAGATTAACACAAATATTTTGGATAAACAGACCATTGAAAAAGCATTCGTTTTATTCAGTGCTATGGAAGAACAAAATGCATTAAAAATGTTTTGTTAGCATGACTGCGCACATGCCCTCCGGTTTGAGCCTGTGATAGTGTCTCCTCTAGCATCATACATTACCAAGTACACGTTCTCTCATTACAGAAAGTGCTCGGCTTGCCCGTTCAGGCTAAATGTCCTAGAAATGGATGGTCAAAAGCGAACCCTTCTAGTGATTGAAAACATTCCTAAAGCTCATACTGATACCATCCCTACATGTTCCTTCTCTTGGTCTCTGTCCAGGCTACAGTCAGCTGTGCAGCCTCTCAGAGGTAAAATTCTGACTCTGGCCACTAGGTGGCATCACAGCTGAGTCCTGTAAGTTGTTTCCAGTTAAATATCTAAAAAAAATGGTTTGTTCACTGTAACAGCGGTTCTGAGCAGTAAATCTCCGGGCACATTACCACAGATCTGTTTGCTGATGATCCCCAAACCTGCATTCCGTTCCCTGGTTCAGGCGCAGAGTGAGCTCTGCACACGACAGAGATTTCTCTCTGGCAGTAGAGTGCTTGTTCTCCAACATCCCACCCTTTCACAGGTTGCTCCAAATTTCTGCAATCATTCCGAGTCTCTTCCTCTCTAGTATATTCTGCACACAGCTGCCAGGTCCCGAGTGAGCATCTCTATCTGCTCTCACTCTCCTCCTGTGTTCCCTGACACAGGCTGCCTTTTCCCAAGGGTCTCCAGAAACACCTAGCCTTTTATAATGTGGACACTCAGCATAAACAACTCTAGCATATGTATGGGATTGAACCTTGGATATTCTCCAATGATCTATTTGTTGAATCTCTGTTGTCAAGGTAACACTTCTGGAAGTAGGTAAGCAAGGTATCCTTACTTGTCATAGACAAGGCCTTGCCAGAGCCCTATGACATCAGACGTGTGCTTTTGAAGGGAAGGGGGTAGGGACCCTGTCCTGCCTCTTTTAGCCTATGCTCCCTAACCATGAGAGAGAGTTTTGCTCTATTGTGCACTCAAACCAAATGGTGCAAAACCAAAAGCCACAGAGTCAAAAATTTCAGGACTGGAGGTTTGCACACTAGGAGCAAAGGTGTCTCTTTTCTCCTTATAAGCAATTAGTATTAGATACTTCTTACTGCAGTGGAGACCTGACCGAATGGTCTTGCCTTACACCTATTGGGGTTTTGAGAATAATTAAATTTTGCACTAAGGTTTATAAACTGAATTTTTAGACAGAGTCTTACTATGCCCTCAGTGGCCTGGAATTTGCTATAGACAAAAGGCTGCCCTCAGGTTCTTCAAAAATCTGCCTACTTATGTATCATGAGTGTTTCAATTAAAAGTGTGCAGTACCATGCCCGGTTAACTTGGGTTTTTAAGGAATCATTATACGTTCATGTCTGGGGTGTGGACAACATAAAACCTCAACAAAGTCTATGCTACATAGGGACACTCCTATGCCAGAACATTTTTGCTGTTACTGAGTCCATGCAAGAAGAGAATTCTGCCACCCAGTACATACATCCCCACCACCTAGATTATTCTTTAGATCTTTATGAACACTAAGCTTCTTGTGTCTTAGTGCCACCTTGTGGTACAGCCCTGATGTGCACCAGAAGAAAACAGCAATACTGGATGGAAGGAAGGGACCTTGTTCAAAACATTGAGAGAGGAGCACATGGTGGCCTCTGGGGAGAACTTAAGGTCATTTTCTGTATTGGATAAAACTTTCTATACTACTGGAAGTGAAAGATTTTCCTGGTTATTGTTGCTGTTGTTATCATTACTTTAAAGCAAACACAGGTCTCACCTTAAAGGGATTAAAGAGTATTTAGTGCTGGAGCATTATGCATGACCATGGCATGGAAACACATATCTACCTTATCTCAAATTCCGTGTTCTGGAGAAGAAACAGTGTCATGTGTGTATTGTGTGTGTGTATGTTTTGTGTGTGTGTGTGTGTGTGTGTGTCTGTCTGTCTGTATATGATTACAGCTTGGGGGGAGCGTGTGTGTGTGTGTGTGTGTGTGTGTGTGTGTGTGTGTGTGTGTGCATGCTTACAACACAAAGAAATAAAGTCATAAATCAAGGCAAGTTTAAACTACATTGGTGGGTAACCACAGAAACAGATACATAGAGGTGGGAGAAGGATTATATGTGTCTAAATCATTATCTGATGACATCCTAAGCTGGTGTTCTGGTGACAATTAGTAGTCTGCTATGTTGATAGCTTCTAGGGGGTTGTGTTTATTATTCCAAGATGTTAGTTCAAAGTTAATAGCTTCTACAAAGCTTTTATTCTAAGAGGCAAGTTCAGATGCAGCGTGTGGCAAGGAATGGCTGTTTCTGAGGTTGAAAACCTGCCCATGAGAGCTGGCCTCTGAACCTAGGAAGTTCCAATCTCTGTAGAACTGACATTCCAACCTGTCCTCCAGCCTGTGAACATGGAGGCTCCTTGCAGGAGTCTTGTGCTTAAGGCCACAGGAGACTGTGTATTTATGGCTTCTTATCTGGGGTTTTCTTTCGCACAGTTGATAGGCTGTGTCAGCTCTTTACTTGACCACACTTACATGAGACTGGGTTTGTACCGCACCATTTTAAATGCTGTCAAATTTTCCTGTTTGAGTTTTATGTCAACAAAGAGATCCAGGACATCCCACCAGAGCTCAAAGTATGGGAATTTAGTTCCATTGCCATGCTTTCTATTGCTACAGAGGTACACCGTGTAAACAATTGTCTATAATAGAACATTTAAGGTGTTCTTTCCAAATCATAAAAATCTGTATTTTATATTAATAGTTTGCATCATAGAGCACACTGAAAAGTTATATTCCCTACAAGACAATATGGAAGTGTCTGCTCTCTCACACTTTGGAAAGCATGCGAAACTCTGATACCTTGACTGGTTAAAACTCATCTTCAGTTAGTTTTTATTATAATGTGTTTTCAAACCATGACTAGAAGTCAATAACATTAGGCATGATACCAGGTTATTTAGACTATTCTAACAATTCCACTAAGAATAGCATTCAGCTAGCATCCTTTCCACCTGTGTACCCTCCTAAAGAGCAGCGTTCATGCCAGCATTTACATCTGTGGGGACCCTTGTGTTGGATATCAATTGGTACTGAGGAAATCAGAGTTCCCTATTTTGAGATCTCAGACTTGTTAATAAATTAACTGAGAAATGGAGTCAGAAGGAAGCTCAGCGACATATTTTATTCAATTTAGAGGGGCAAACTCCAGGGGAGGCAGGCAGTGGATCTTGGCAGCTGTCAAGGGTGGGTTTTCTGAGAGCAACAGACACAACATCACATTAGAGGGTAACTGTTCTTATGTCCTCAGCATGGCTTCAGGAAAATGAGCCTGCTGGAAGGTTTGTCCCATTGCCAGGTGACTGACAGGCCCAGCTGAACTAACTCTTAGGGACAGTAAGTAACATTCCTTCATAGAGCTGTTCACAAGGTCCTGTTGCAAGCCACACCCAGAGGCTGATTCCATTCCTATAATCATACAGAAATAGCTTTCCTTTAAACCACACACACACACACACACACACACACACACACACACACACACACACACACACACACACAACGTACAGCCTCTAAAATTCTTTAAGAAAAGGTGTAAAATAGGGAGTGGATACATGCCCATTTTACCATGAAATCCCAGATCAGTTTCAGAGGTTATCCCTGCAGGTCAGTGTCTCCACAGGAGCCTCAGTCATGCCTTCCTTCCCTTACATATCCTTCAAGGAGGAGTGCTCACTTAGAAGGAGGGGAACATCCCGAGTTTCGCTCTGACATCCCTGGGCAGTAGGACAAGGAAATTTCCTACTTGGAAAGGAGTAGGTTTATTTTCATTCACAACTGGCAGGTCACTGGACATTAGGGCAGGAACTCCAGCAGGGCAGTCACCAGAAAGTGAACCCTGAAGCAGAGCCCATGGAGGAACCCAGATTCCTCCTCATAAAGTGCTCATTCTGGTGTAACACCACAGAGAACCACCTGTCCAAGGATGGCCTCTTCCAGAGTGAGTAAGACACCCCCACATCAACTGTCAATCATGAAAATGCCTCCAGAGACTTGCCTACAGTTGGACGGGGACATTTTCTCAATTGCAGTTGGACTTCAAAGACAAATATAGCTCATGGCAAGATGACAGATCAAAACCAGATCATGTACAGAGAACATGATCTTATTCAAAGTCATTTTTCTTACACTTGTTTAGCTGTGCTTGTGCTGCATGCTCAAACACGGGAGGTAAAGGTCACCGTGCAGGGAGTGGTGCCAACTTAACAACATGTGGGTGCAGGGTATTGAACTCAGGTTTTCAGCCTCAGGGCAGTGACTTTACACATTGATCCAACCCTGGCCAGTTTCTAGTAGGGTATAAGAAGTGAAGACATAGCATCCAAAGACAGTATAGACAGACCTGGTGAGAGAAAGGTTAGTAAAATCCTAATTCTGTCTGTTGGAATGAGATAATCAGCTTCTGTTTTCATTTGCTAGCATTCATGTGGTTCCCTGCTTAGGAAACCCAGAGTGACTCTGGATTTTAGCTCTCAGCCTAAACTTCCAGGTTTAACCTTTG
Organism: Mus caroli; assembly: GCF_978045245.1. NCBI lineage: Eukaryota > Metazoa > Chordata > Mammalia > Rodentia > Muridae > Mus > Mus caroli. The sequence goes on along the minus strand of NW_028227260.1, from coordinate 35,388,298 downwards.
AAAGTGCTAAACCTGGGTACACCATGAGGGGGCTCAAGCTATTCTGGTGTTCACTTTTCAGTTTGACCTGACCAAGACAATGACCTTGGAGAGGAAAAACAAACACCACCAACAACAACAGGACAGAGTAGCAGTATTCCTGGAATTCCACTTAGCATTGTCTTGAACAGACATGTCAGGAATAATCTAAGTAGGCATGTCAGAGTAAATTTAGAGTGGTGGTAACTTTAAACAGTCAGTAGAAACTAAGAGCACTGGCTGTTCTTCCAGGGGACTTGGGTTTGATGCTTAGCACACACATGGACCTCATACCCATCTCAAACCCTACTTGTAGGGATCTAACACCAGACCCTGGCCTCTGAGGGAAAGGGCAGGGGTGACATGGTACATAAACATGCATGTAGGCAAACACCTATGCAAATAAAATAAATAAATCTAGAATAATGCACTAAAATGGCCAGGGTGTACATACATTCGTGATTTTGGAGATTTCTAGAGACACATAAAGGTCAGCGGGTCATTTTGGTGGCTTAAGCAAAAGTTAATGGTAATGTGACCTATTACAGAAAAGCATCACATGATGATTGATGGGGTTTCCATTCCAGAAGGCCACCATTGGGCAAGACCTTCCTTCTTGTGTTCCTTAGGAAGTCCTTGAAGCCGGAGGTATGGAGTATCTCAGTGACTAAACTTTATGTGCATCTCCCAAGTGAACTGTTGGAGATCATATCCAGACATGATGTTTGTGTAGCATTCTGATGTGATTCTCTATGATATCCTGGGGCCAGACCACTCCTGACAGTACTGTTAAATCTCTGCTCATTACAGTCTCCCATAGTGGGCTGAAAAGAGAAGTTATCTCTTCTCCTTGGTGTCCAGGGAATGCACATAAGGATCAGTCTCCAATAGGAAGATTGCTTCAAACATCAGCATAGCAGTCAGCATCAAGTCAGTTAACACAGACAGCTTAATACACAAATGTCACATAAAAGAGTTAAATTCATTCAGAGCACACTCTCAAACAATAAAAGGAGAAATTAACAGGACTGTTCCCTGGGGGGTGCCAGTATAGCATAGAGTGTTTTTCATGCCTTCAAACTTACAAGAGAATTCCCCAAAAGGAATTAGCTCCAATTAACATGTAAGAAAAAATGTTAGTCATCATCGCACAATAAACCCAGGACCCCAGTGTTTTGTCAAGCAGCACACAGCAGAAATACCATCAGCTGGCGCATGAGTGACTCAAGATGAATACAAACATCTTGCATACTACAAACACGGACTTGAGGATTAAATTACCCGCAGAGAGTTGCCAGACCATGCTATGGTGAAAAGCAATCAGATGGAGCGTGCTGCCTACAAAATCAAAACTGTCCTGTCACATGAACATGTGCCCAACAACTGGAAAAAGGATTCAAAGGGACCAACATTGCAGAATCTTCACACATGGATACGGAGAACACAAGAGAGTCCAGGGTCCAGATGGCAAGAGAGTGGGGACTGGAGTGCACAGTATCAAGAGAAGCAGTGGGGGATCCACGGGGCAGAGGAACTGAAAAGGTTGCCTCACCTGTACATCAAGGGGAACTTGTGCAGGAATGAGAAGGAAATACAAATGGGAGAGGGATGATATACCCGTCACTGAAAGGGGACCAGAATCTTTGAACATTTGATGTCTCCCTGCTCACTAGCTCACTCGCACAGAGTGTTTTCTTCATAACAAACTGTCTCTATTTCTATTTCTAACCAGGGGTCCCTGGTCCACTTCTTTAGCCTAGGACATGTGAAAACATCACCAGGTGTCTTCCAAAGTCATCTACAACTATACCAGCCAATACAGGATTAATAGCAGCTCTCCAGATCATAAAGACACAAACCTGCATCACATGTCACAAGTGAATCCAAATCAGTCCCAGTAGCATGGTCCTTTCCCCAGCTCAACCCGATATATCTGAGAGAGACATGGTTTTTACTAAGGAATTAAGAGTGGAATGGACATTAATTCCAGTCAGAGAACGGCTGCTTTTTCCAGCCTGTTTTATTCCCGTGTTGCACAAAGACAGGGTACTGTTTTAGATTTCATGATTTAGAGATGGACTGGTACTTGCATTTCTCCTCTGGTAGAGAGCAGAGTACTTATGGTGAACACTAACAGTACAGGTAAAGGCTCCAGTTAGACACTTGCTGGACTTAACTGTTTGGGCCTTAGTAGTATCAGATTGTGGAGAACAATGAGTAGCTTTGACAATAGCCTTGGTTGTTTTTCATGCCCATGGAATATTTTGGCTAAAACTTAGCTAGATATACTCCATTCCCAGTACTGCAGGTTTCTTTTGATGTAAGATAACTAGTTAAGACATGGCCTCTTCCATTATTTTGATGACTCCACTTAAATTTGATTCATGTCTTATACATTTTCAGAAACTTCTACAGTAGTAAGTTTCCAAGGGAACCCTCAAATGATGCTTAATGCTAGTTTTCCCTACCATAGGGCCTTCACTCCCCTCCCTCTTTAATCGTTGTGCTCCAGTCTCATCCTGTCTCTCCATAAACATACAATTCATTTTTCCTTCCTTGGGACATTGGCAGGATATCATTGCATCAATGTTAAACTCTTTGTGTGTATTTCTGACAATTCTGATAAAGTTGCATGCTGATCTCTGTTATAAAACATACACAACTGGGTTCAAACCACACCAGTGCCCACCATGGTTGTCAGTGAAAACCTTTGGAATTTAATCTCCAGATTACCATGTCGCCAAATCATTATGTTTGTGGTGATCACATGTTAGTCATCGGAGCTAGCAGACTGAACAGGTACCCAATTTTACCTTTTTTTCTTTGCAACCGATCCACCCTTAGATGGTCTTGCAGAAACTTAATTCTATCTGTCTCCTTACATAGCATTGATTTTTAAGGTCTGAAAGAGTATGCAAACTTTTTCAGGAGCAGCCAGACCAACTCCTTGCCCAACACCTCAAATGATTTTAGGGACTTAACTACTAGAGGGAATTGTATGGTATTCATGTATTAGGGCAGATTTGAAAGTAGTCAAGTATGAATTCCTCCCACATAATCAGCACTTTGCAAAACCAAAAACTGAAAGGCTGGACTTTAATTACTCATAGAGAAAAACCCAGGTGTAGTGATCTAAAAAATATTTCTGGTCCTGGGACAGGTGGAGTCAGTAATGTATGGAATTCTGAACTGGCTAAAACATCACAAGGTAATTATCTAGCAGATGATTTGAGGTAGAGCAAAAATATTGTCCTATCCTGCAAACATTATTTTAAATGGGCTCATAGATTATGGTGGCATGACAATGCCCTTCATGGAAATCTACAAGTCCTGGAGATTCCAAAGATACTGCAAAATCTGCCTGAAATGTACATCAACCCACTGGCTACTTTGGCCATTAAATCTATGTGGCATCTTCCCATCTAGGAAAGCCTTGGTGGCACCACCATACTGATAAGGCCATTCTCTTTGGCCCATATACTATTCCAGATGTACACCCATGCTTCACTTGACCTTCCAGTTGAGTCTCCTTCATGATCTTACATATGGCCAAGATCTCAAGTCTGTGCGATGTCTCTATGGTTTTCTGGGCTGTACTTTAACATTCCCCACTCAGAAGACAGACCCTTTCCCATTCAAGGGTGTTGTTTCTCCTCTCTGCTCTCAAAGGACCTGTTGTTTCCCACTGCCACATCTGTTTATTCTATTCACCATCAATTTGCTCTGTCAGGAGCCAAGATGCTAATAATTAGCAGATGATCTTCCCTAAATGTCTTTGTCTTAGATTAATATCTAAAACAAGACTATGATAGGCAAGATCTAGGAGAAAATTATTTTAGGAAAGATTCCTGCTATCAATATGTTTTCCTGTTATTATTACCTATTCCTATTATTATTATCTATATAACAACCACTAGGTATTAGCTCACCATTTTGAGCAAATCTCTGCAGAACTACGAACATGTACAGTCATGTATTGATGCTATATAGACAAATAGATGACTTCATAATTCTTCACAATGATCCTATAAAAAATCCTAAAATTATATCAGTATTTATTAAGCTCTTTTTTAGTGGGACTGCTATTACATGGTCTTCTGATAGTCAAAACAGCAATGAGCATTCTGTCACCAGTTTATTGCTCTTAAATGATGTAGTGGCTATTGCTGGTTGTCAATGTGACTATATTTGGAATGAACTACAATCCAGATTGGAAGGCTCACCAGTGACCCTTATCTGGAGACTTGGAGATAGACATTTAAGATTAATTCTCTGAGTTCAAGGTCATCTTGGATTAAAGGTGTGGTGGAACACACCATTAATCTGGGCTACTCCTTCTGCTGGATGAAGATGAAGGAAGTCTTGCTCTTGCTACCTTGCCTGCTTGTTGTGTGGGACTGAGTAACTGTTAGATCCTTGAACTTTCATTCACAGCTACTACTGAACCATTGTTGGGCATTGGACTTCATCAATAAATTCCTTTACTGAACCATTGTTGGGAAATGGACTGTACACTGTCAGTCATCAATAAATTCCTTTACTATATAGAGACTATCCATAAGTTCTGTGACTCTAGAGAACCCTAACTAATACAAATGGCAACCAGATTTTCTCCTACTCAGCTCACATTCCAAGAGGTTGTAAAACCATTAAGAAGAGATCATAAAAATGGAAGTAACATTTATAGGTGTTATGACAGAAGATAAAATATTGACTGAATTTATCTATACAAAACTTCACTAATAACTTAGATTTGGTTTTTAACTCTCAGTGAACCTGTGGAGCTGCAACAGGTGATGAATATTTATTCCTAATCCAATGCATATGCATGTAACATTCAGTGCTGTGAACTTCTATTTCAATTTATGATTAGAATTTCATGTCTGAACTTGTGATGAACTTTTACCATGTGATCATGTATTCTGAAAGATGTCTATGTACTCAGGACAACGATAGGAGTGCGAAGAAGGATTTTCTCTTAACCCCGTTTTCATTCATTCCGTTTTAGCCCCCTTCTCTTAGAGAGCTTTCATGGGAAACCTTTAACAGCTTAGTAATTAATGCTCAATCACTTGTCAATGTGTCCCTTTTTCTTCCAGACACTTCTACTAGCAGGCTGAATGTTAGAGCTGTGCAGTTCCTGCAGAGATAGAACAAAGGCTGCATTAGTCAATCTCCCTATGTCAGGCTACAGGTTTTAATCACCTAAACCAGCAGCTTTTTACCCTCAGAAAGAGCAAGGAAGTTTGTAGCACTTTTTAGAAGTTTTCATTAGCATTTCAGTATAGTCAGAGAGCCAGAGCATCTGGAGACCCTCAGACTTTAAAGCAACCCTAGAGTCCTCCTCTGTGTCCTGTTTCAACCAGCTCCAGTCCCAGAAGCTCCCAGCATTGCTCTACAAAGGAATTCTCTTACTTATATTCATCCAGGGTCACAGAGAATTCTCTTTACCCTTAACTCAATACAAGTGAATTGCCAGCAGGATCCTGTATAAGGCCAGCTGTGCACATAGCAGAAATCCTGGCCACTGCAGCTGCTGGAAACAACTCTAAGATTTGGTCTTTTACATGTTGAGAGATCTGACCACATATCTGGGCAGCAGAAATTGGTCTTGAATGGATAAAAAGAGGTCTAGAAGGAACTGTGCCCCTTCACAGAGCCCTCAGTATGCACTATGAGAAATTGTTAAAGAAAAAGCAATGACATTTCACTGGAGACATTGAAGTCTTGTCACTTTCCAAAAGACGTAGTGTGCAAAAAATCAGCAGAGGACTGTACTGTATGCATGTGTTCATGTGTGTTCATGTGTGTGTACATATGTATGTGTACATGTATTTGTGTGTCTGTGCATATACATGTATGTGATCATGTTTAAATGTTTGTGTTGAGGCACTGTTTTCCAAAACACACTAGTTCATGGGAGTCTCTCAAATGGGAAGGCTTCTTTCTTCAGGTGTGAGTCAAGAGAAAGAGAAGCCAGTATACAAAGTGTTTTGAGTGGACTCCCAAGATCCTCCTACAGGTCATTCACATAATGGCAGGCATTCAGATGCCAGGAGCTGAGGCACATACTGTGGTCTAGTCAGGGACGAAATTATCCTTCTTGGCTCAGCAGCAGCTGGAGGGACTCCCTGGAGACATATTCAATTCACCATGTGACAGCCTACACAGTTGTTGGGCTGAGAGTATGTATGCATCACAGGGTCCATGAATGTCACTCTGCATGGTTGTTTTAGGGAGGAGGCTGACACATACGGGGAGTGACTTTCTTAAGGACTTTGAGGATGCCTGACTATGTTCCAGATGTAAGGAAGTCAGTGCATGTAGTGTGGGGCTGGAGATTGGCAC